>NC_141697.1:1215359043-1216101543 GCF_964263255.1 Lissotriton vulgaris
AGTATTGGGAACCTGGAGGGTGTATGTCAGAAAATTGCCTTGCAAAATATTGTATAACGTACATTTTGTGTCCTAATTATCGTTTACAAACAAATTGCAGTGCAGTTTGTCTTTCAATATCCCCACAGGAGAGATTTCTATATAGATGGTGGGCCTCCTATTTATGTCAGACAATATTCTGCTAATGATATTCTGCTGCCGCACCGAGCCCTGCGCCAACTGCCCCTGTAAAGTACGCACTGTCCCAGGATGAGCCCAGCATGGCAACCTCCCACCACACGTCTCTCCAGTATATAGAGTCGCGGATGTATCTGAACGGGTTTTAATTCAATGGGTCAAACGTTGGACATGTACTTGCCCCTTCCAACAATGTCAGCTGGTCGATGATACGTGATATAAGGTCAGACATGGAAGCGAGAACCTTGGGAAGACATCTCAGGCCTGATCCAAGAAGCTTATCTGCATGTAAGACTGCCCTTTGTGTTCAAGAACCAGAAAGATAGCCCACAAAATTCTGTCCTTAATCAGTAAGGCGGGATACGTGTAGTACTTATCTCTGGTTGGATGTGAAAATGTTGTTACAATTGAGGAGCATTGAGCTCCTAACACCCCTGGGCCCCGGTTCCACAGCACCTGCTGCACCACTGAGGGTCGCTCGACTTCACAAGTGCAGAAGTTCCACCAAGAAAGCAGATTCTTCCACAGTTGTGTTACCTTGTGGTTGTTCCTGGGTAGTCGTTCATGCAAATACGCTTTCTGTGGATCTTTGACCTTTAAACTCACACCTTCGTGAACCAGGCATGGCGATGGAATGCTAACGCTGTGCAAGACACCCACCCCCTTATTTAAGGTTGCAAATATATATGAAAAACATTCCAGAAATTCTTTGGCCCTTCATCCAGTACTAGGGGGTTTCAGGGTAGGGTGGTAGGGGCGTCTGTGTTTGGAATAACCTACATCTTCTGGTTACTAATGCTTCTTCAGTGCAAAAAGAAATCAAACATCAGTAGCCTATCAGACCAGACATCCAAACGCCTACAAAGGTTAGGGCTGAAAGAACCACGCATCAAATGAGCATGGCCTTTAGTTTTTTGTGTCCCAGCCCACCCAGCATCTTTTATAAAAAAACTTGTCATTTTCCAATAGGCCAGCATGACTCCAGTGGCATTGTAATACGATTCAGTTTAAGACGGCAAGAAATGTCTGACCTTCAATTTATACAGAATGCATTGTAATTTTTCCACTTCAGACACAACTATCTGGAACATGTTTTGACTGTGGCAATTACTGAAGCATGGATCTGAAATTTTACAATAGACAGTTTGTTATCTGGCCTTAAGGCCTTTTATCATTGTAGGGTCAAAGAGACATTGTGAATACCATCGTTGTAGTATGCTCCAAAATGTTGGAGCATCAACAAGATACTGGCAGAAGATAAAAACATACATGCTGTTCCCCTTCACTCCAGGAAAAACTAGACACAGTAAACAAATTGAAGAATAGAATACACCGGTCACTTTCACACTGCAAACAATCAATCTCGCCCATGAAATACCACAACATTTTTTAAAAAGCAGGCAGCTGAGAGAACTGGCATTGCCAGCAGCCAGCTGCTTTTGGACTATCACAGCTTTTAGAGTTTAAGCTGGCCAAAAGATAAAAAAGGGCCTGAAAATGGGTCTCATTCAGGTGATAAAAAGTACCATAAACTTAGCGACACATTAAAATTAGATCTCCATGAGTGACTGCACTGCATGCAAGACTACAATGGTAGTGCTTTCAATAATAACATTTCTTAGATAAAAATCCAATTCCCATTAGGAAAGATACACAAAGCCCTCTCACCCAAAGGTCTCATTGAGTAATGTATATGGGTCCCTTATCAAAATCATCTTATTTATGCTAGATTTGTTCTGCATGAACATGAATTTACATAGATTAATGTCTACCTTAATAATACAATATTTCTGTTCAATAGTTAACCAAAATAAGGGACAGCCATAGGAACCATGTTTGCATCATTCTGTGTCAATTTGATGTCATTGCTGGTAGCAAACACGCTAGATGTAGGCAGAATAGGGAAATTGTTCTACACCCTACGAGGGCTGCTTTGCTTCATCTAAGAGCTGCAGTAGCACCTAAAACTATAAAAGCTATCAAAATAATAATCATTTAATCAATCAGGCAGCCATTGAGGGTGATTATAACAGGTGGCATTTAAGGGTAATGGTGCGTAGATATTGCTATCCCAATGTTCTAATTCTTACTCTTTTGGGCTACATTGTAATCCCTGAGATTTAAGCAGTACGACAACTACTGATCTTTTAAAACTTGTTCTTTCTGTAGGTAGTTTCAGTGGCCAGGTGTTACTTCCTGTTATTAACCATTGGTGTATCCTACACTGCACACAGGGCCAGGGAAAGTGACAAGCACCAGTAGGGGCACTTTTAGGGCTCTGCAGGTGAATGTAAGTTTTGTTTAGGTTGTTTGCATGCATATATGTGATATTTGTATAGGGTGGTGCAAGCTAAAAGGCAGCGGAGTATTGCACAGGGTCAAAGGCAGAGACACTATCAACAAATGGTCAGACAAGTAGCAGGGTTTAGGTGTTATCCTTTCTACCAGCTGGCAATGCCTTGGGCTTTTGACCATTTTGCAAGAGCATCCATAAATGTTACTTTCTTTTCCTCTTGCTGACCTTGGGGCAAAGAGGCAGAGAGGAAATTGGGGGCAACAGAATTGTCATGAGTAGTTAAAAACACATGTTTAGTCAGCACTGGATTTTAAGAATCGTGAGCCAAATAATCCCTTGCAGTCGGGCGTTCCCCCATCTCAGAGTAATAAAACCTTCTTAAAGCCATTTTATTTGCAATCTGGCAGCCTCTTAGGGTCATCTGTAGCGCCACGAGGCAGCTTCCTGCAGTGACCTTCATGCAGAATCAGTCATGAAAGCAACGAAAGAGAGCACACAGGAAACCTTTCAGAGCTTTGCTTCCAGCACATAATGGGGCATATTTACTAAACATTCATGCCACACAGGGCAGCAAGCAAAGTTGCTCCATTTCTACTAAGATATGGCGCTCTTCAGCTCTTTACCTGGCACGGATGCATTTGACGCAGCCTAGTGTCAATGCAGGCACCCTTGAACCATTGCGCAAATGTGCCTGCATTAGAGGCAGAATCGTTTTGAGTAGAAAGAGGCACCATGCTGCACAAAAACAATTGTAAGAAAAGAGGAAATAATGAGGAGAATTAAAAAATATTTCTCCTCGTTATGCCATGGTCAGGCCGGCATACCATTTTGGCCAATGTTGGTTCCTTCATTTGACTGGAAGAGCATTGCCCCACAAGCCCCAGATCTGGAAAGTATAAAGGTAAGACATTTAATTCATTACTGTTTTATTTTACAACAACCTGTCCTGAACTAAGTGTCAGAATGGGGCCAGCACTGCTGAGAGGCAGCAGGGAGTTGGTCAGCCATCTTGGGCCGGCCAGCCAGACATGCGCATTTTAAAGTTGTCTAACCCAGCTGTCTTAGACAGCTGGGTTAGAGAAAGCACAGACCTCCAGTGCTCTTAGGAGAGCTGTGAGAGCCTGCTCTATCCAAACTTGGCGCTGCTTTCATTCTCTGAAAACAGTGCCAGGATTGGGTAGGGAAGTTTCCTGAATCAGGCGCTTCGGTGAGGAGAGAAGACACCTGAGGGAGGAACAGGGGCGTTGTGAACCCCCCGCTACACCAGCTACAGCGGGGGGGGGGGAGGGGGGGGTTCTTAATGTGCCTCTTATCTCCAACTTGGCAGATAATAGCTCACAATTAACTCTACAAGGAAGTACCGAAAGAAGGGCTGATAGAAAAGGCAAAAAAGGATGGACGAGTGGTGAATTTCATGTGCGGTGAAAGGATGAATGGGTGAAGGAATGGTTAGATGAAAGGGTGGATGGATGAGTGGATGGATGAATGAGAGGGTGACAGGATGAATGGGGGAAGGAATGGTTAGATGAAAGGGTTGATGGATGGGTGGATAGATGAATGAAAGGGTGAAAGGATGAATGGGTGAAGGAATGGTTAGATGAAAGGGCTGATGGATGGGTGGATGGGTGAATGTGAGGGTGACAGGATGAATGGTTAAAAGGATGGATGGATGAGGGGTGAAAGGAAAGGTAAGTAAAAGGATGGATGGGTCGGTAAAGGATGTGTGGGTAATAGGATGGATGAATGGGTGGGTGAAAAGATGAATTGTTGAAAGGATGGGTGGATGAGTAAATAAAAGGATGGCAGAGTAAAAGGAAATCTGAGAAAACAATGGACGGATGGGCGGGTTGATGGGTAGGTGTGTGTGGAAGAATTTTTATCATTATCATTATTATCATTATTGTCATTACTATTATTTTTATTATTATCATTATTATGATTATTATTGCTGTTATTATCATTATTATTATTATTGTTGTCAACGTTTTTATCATTATTATTGTTATTGTTATTATCATAATTGATAATATTATTGCACCCATTATTATGGTTATGGCTGGCATAAATGGAGTTTCGGCTGTTTTAACCCATTTACCGCGGCGGACATTCCGCGGTGGTGCGGGCGCTCCACGGAGTGGGCGGTACAGCGTCGGCCGTTGGTCGTGCGCAGCACGGTTGGCCGACGCGAGCACGCAACAGGTTAAAGGTGAATGATAACTGAGCAAACCAGAGCGTCAAAATTAACACCTTGCATGCATGGCGAATTTTCGTGCTGTGCGGGTCATTTACATAGTGGGCGGGATTTTGACGGCCCCCGGCCGTCGTGAGCACATGCCCACCGTGACTCATGACAGCCTGGGGCTGTCATGAGCATGCAAGGGGTTAATAGAATGTATAAAGCTGCCACAAATACGAATCGTACAGTGAGGTCGCTCGTTATAGGTTGTCTTGTGTTATTTATTCTTGTTCTTGGTTTTTCCGTGAAGAGAACAGTTTTATTTTCAATACGCTAATGAATTTAAGAAGTTCAGTTTGGTTTCTGTTGGATCCACCCCTTTCAAGAACCTCCTTCTGGGAGGTAGTTAGAGCTTTTTGAGATGAATTACAGATTAGTTCATTGGTGTTTCTTTGTTTCTGGATTCTTCTTTCTTCCTCGCTCTGGTTTGTACCCCTGATGTTGATGGTGTCTCAAGCCTGGTATTTAGTGGATGGGTTCTTCTCTCTTGGGTGTTCAGATTCGATCCCTAGCCTGTGTCTTCTCAACTCCTTGCAAAAAATGTACCCGGGTCTTTGTCAGATGTAGGGATGGGCTGGATTCCCAGGTACGGATTCTACGTCCGATGTATGCAATGTTTTTGAGACACTTGGCAGATCAAGTTGTGTACCTGTTGATTTGATCTTATCGTACTTGGTTGTGATTCCTAAATTGTATGCCTGAGTGGCATTTGTACCAAAAGTCAAACTTCCATCTAAGCGGATGACTTTTTTCTGATGTGTACCACCAAATGTGACGTAAACTGCTGGTACCGAAGCAATGAGCTGCGATAAACTTGCTAAATAGATTTGAACTAGACGCTCTATACCTACCCTCAGCCTTTTCCTTCTCTACAGATCTATAATTGAAAGATGCTCCATAGGACTTGTTTCTTGCACCTACAACCTTGCGAGAAGTTAACCAATCACATATGTAACTATATATCACGTGCCAGTGTTAATCGTTAAATGTTATTAACTTGTTTATAACTTGAATACAAAGCATGGACCTTATCGCTTGATGTTGAAAAAAAACTCTTGCATTCATTGCACTTTTCTACACTACTTTTATATTTTTGCTGTCACATCTCGAATTGAAGCACATATTCAATATAATGCATGCCTATGTATATATTCTTTCCTCGTTATAAGACCTTTTCAGTTTCTTAGTGGCTTGTCTCAGCCACAAAGAATGCTCTTCCTTTCTTGATTTCTCCTTTTGAGCTTGTCCCACAAATAAGGGAAACACGTTAGGAGCCCTTCTTTCTTTTTTCTTTTTATTAAAAAGAGCATGACTATCTCTAACACAAGGATGAAACTAAAAGTGCTTATTGGAAATGCAATTGTGTAATACAGTGTATAATGATTTTTCTAGCCTTGAAAAAGCCCCTGCCTCACTGGTCTTGTACGGGGTGAAACACGTGTTGGCTAATGATTGACAAGGTTATACCATTGGGAACCAGATCTTTCACAAAGGTATCACTTGTGAGAAAACATGTGAAATAACAATGAAACAAGCACCAAAACATATACAAAAAGTGCCTTTTGAGTTTATTCAGTTTGGATATTGGAAAATCGAATGCTCAGCATGTTTATTATTAATTTATATATATGAGGAGTAGTTGGCCCAACTCCTAGGGAGTTTCATAGCTTTTTCAAACAAAATAATACCACACAGATCAACAAATTCTTTCAGAGAAGTCAAGAGCCTGACATCTTTACTCTGGGGAAACAAAACCCCACCTGGTGATGAGTCTGACTTATGATCATATAGATGAGTTACTGATCACCCTTATGTGCAATGAGATATCAAGGCACCAAAAGGGCAGAATCCAGACAAAATCAGGGCCATAGGGCCATATGTATCAAGCCTTTTTCGAATCGCAAAGGCCGAAATTCTCAGAATTTTGGCCTTTGCGAATCGCAAACGACCTTTTTGCATGTTTTGGGATGTATGAAATATTCGCAAAATAAGGAATAGCAAAGATTTGCGATTCCTTATTTTGCCATAGCATTTAAGGAATCGCAATTTTGCGATTCCTTAAATGCTATGTATGTAGCATTTTTGGGCTGTGAATTATGGTTAAGAATTCGCAAATTACCACCAACTTGTAGTTGATAGTAACTTGCAAATTCTTCAAAAAATGCACAATTTGGCATTTTTGAAGGTTGCATGTGAAGCACACACATGCCCATAGGGCATGTATGTGCGCCATATGCACACTCATGTACATTTCAGGGGTGCAGCAGGGTGTCTTTGAGACACCCCTGCACCCTTGAAATAATTCTCAAATTGCGATAAGCAAATTGCGAATTCGCAATTTGAGAATTATTTTGCCTCCTGGCCCAAAGGAATGTATTGGAAATGATTCCTTAATTGCAAATTCGCAAAATGCGAATTCTCAAATAAGGAAGATTAAGGAATCTCTAAAAAAAAGCAAATTTCTTACCATTTTGCGATTCCTAAATAGCGATTCCTTAAAATTCGCTATTTAGGAATCGCAAAAGGGTTTGTTGATACCTATGGCCCTTAATGATGTTGGTGAAAGCAAAAGAGGGGAAACATCCATGTCAAATGAATCATGATTTTACCAGGGAACTTACCTTGTTAGATCGTTCTAGGTTCATAGATGCACAGAAGCAATGTTAGAATGCTATAATTTTAAATATCTGACATTTAATGGTTTTGAAACTACCTATTACTATCTTGAATGAGTTGTCTCAATATTGTTACGCAGGCCCTCATCACCAGCCGGCTGGACTACGGCAACGCACTCTATGCCGGCACCACCACCGAACTCACGAGGAGACTCCAGACGATCCAGAACGCATCCACCAGTCTGATCCTCAACCTCTCAAAGAGGACACACATCACTCTGCACCTGAAGGACCTCAACTGGCTCTCCATCCAGCAAAGATGCCAGTTGAAGCTCCTGACCCACACCTCTATACCCTACATGAATCACTGCCTGAACTTCCACCTACCTCCTAGGAACCTCCGCTCCACTCACCTCGCACTCTCACAGGTACCACGCATCGACTCTGCCACACTGGAGGATGCTCCTACTCCCACCTCACCACCAAGTCCTGGAACAACCTTCTTCTCCACATCCGCACCTCACCCTGGTTGACTCACTTTAGGAAAGGACTCAAGACCTGGATCTTCAACTGAACCCGCAGCACAGCACCTGGATACCCTCTTGGGTGACAAGCAGCGCTTTATAAGTACTGTATGATTGATTGATTGAGACAGTGCTCAGAACATTTCCTAATGGCTTTATAATGCTCTAATCAAATTATGAAGTTGTTTTAGGCCCTGATTCCAAGTTCATCGGAATCAAGGTGATATTTTTCACAGCTCATAAATAACACTACCCCAGGGTACTGTGGAAAATTAATACGGTTTGGTAAACATTATCTGCGTCATCTTGCCTTTTCCCCCGATGCCACACTTTTTGTCGTGCACACCCGCCATTTTAGGTGCCTTGGTCAGAACCACCCTCTGCACGCCACTGACCCCCAGCACGGCTCTTCGCCCTCACAAGCACCCCCCACGCACTGGTCACCCCCCCCCCGCTCTCACATGCCTTGGGTCATAAACCCCTCTTCAGCGCAGCTCTGCTTCGGAATCCCATCCTGTTCCCAGCGCGACACCTCCCTTCATTCCTTTCATGGTCCCGGGTCCTTTGATACAACCCCCCTTTTCCTGTGTGCCCGTTTGTCTCCCTCGTTCCCAGGCCGCCACCTGGCCCTGCGGATACTGTTTATTGCCCCCCCGTACAGTAGGAAGCTTCCCCCCCATCAAAAGACCCTCGAGTTGATCAAAACCCCCCCCCACCCTATGAGATCCGATCAATCCCACACATTCCGTGAATCGGCGGAATGTCCAGCTGCGCGATAATCATCACCTGTTGTGACCGGGGTGGGGACTTCAACTGTAAATGTGTGTGGGAACGGGCCTGAAGGGGAGATTCCGAGGATGTCCTTTCATACTTCAAAGCATTGCAAGAATGTGTTACCTGCAATAAAGATCATAAACCTGTGTATAAGAGGCCAGGCCTCAGAGATGCGGTTAGAGCACCTCGTGACGATACTTGCTGTCCGAACTGATGTGTTCTCCTCCGGAGAGAATAAACCCTTGTTTCCTGCCTTCCAGTCTCCAGCGCCTGCCTCTTCATTGATTAATATTTTGTGGGTTAAAGAGGCGACACCGCCGGGCAATACTTAAGGATCTTTGTTTATTGGTTGCTTCCCACCTTTTTACAATTGGCGTCCCAAGCGTGGGGCCCATCAGCGACACGTGGATCCAGTGGGAGAGGTCCTGATGACAGAGTGAACGACAGCAACGATCGGGAGAGCTCCTGCCCAATAGACCCTCGTCTGGCAGCCGATCATCCGAACTTCACTGGTTCCGAACAGACCTCTCTCGAGTGATCTACGGTCCTGACTGGGAACCATCAGGAGTGCCGCGAGGAATACGAAGAAAAGAGGACGATCGGGCGCTGGATTCGGAAGACAAGAAACTGTCCATGCGGTCCGGGTAAGGTCGTGTAAACACGACGAATTGCGAAATGATTGTTTGATTGTTTTGGAAAATACTAGTATTACTCTTTGTTGATTTGTTTGGAGATTCTCTGTCTGCAAACAGGAAAGAACAGGTTCCCTCTTTGCAGATAGTGAAAGGGTAGGTAACGCAGACCTTTGTGGGCCTACTTATTCTCCCCCACTGATTGATTGTTTGAACCCGAACTACGGTTCGTGGATTGTTCTCTGGAGATTTCCCTCTCCCACACTGATTAATTGTTTGAACCCGAACTACTGTTCGCGGATTGTTTTCTGGAGATTCTCTGTCTGCAAACAGGAAAGAACAGGTTCCCTCTTTGCAGATAGTGAAAGGGTAGATAACGCAGACCTTTGCGGGCCTACTTATTCTCCCCACTGATTGTTTGATTGACCGAACATTGACTGTTCGATATTGGTTCATGAGGTATTCACTGCCTGCAAACAACGTAGAATAGAAATATTCTGTCTAGTCTTTGCACGCAGTGATAAGATAGGTAGTGCTGACTTTTGTCCCCATTGTGATCCGTCATGCCTATCTTCTCCTCACTGATTGGTAGCTGGTTCAACCCGGACCGTTTATTAGAGGTGGACCATCTAGCTCCGCTGGAAGGCACCCCTAATAAAGACATGTTTACAAAGTATGGATTAGTTACCATAGCCTATAGTAAGCTGTGGCACAAGTATACCAAAGAAAATCAAGAGAAACAGTGGCCACTGATAGGATCCTTCGACCTTGATAAAATAGAAACGTTAGAAATAGCCCTTTGTAGTAGTAAGACAACGCTTATTATGCTCGACAGTCTCGGTATGTGGCGCAAAGAAGCAATGCAACGAAAGAAAAGAGACGAAGTCAGAGTAGGTAAAGAAACGTGACAGACAACCTTCCAAGCATCTGGTAGGCCAAAGGAAGGGATAGCGGCGACACGGTTCCAAGGAGTAAACACAGGAAGGGAACGGTGTAAAGGGATATACCGACAGGACAACCCCAAGACACAACGACCCGAAAGTAATCCCCCGACACTACGCGCAGGACGAACAGACTTAGGGCAAAACCAATGTGCTTTTTGTAAATATTCCAGGCACTGGAAAGCCCAATGCCCGACTCTACTGAACACGGGTAAGAGCAGAGGGCCGACAGAAATAACAGGCCGGCAGAAAGGGAAAAGGCGTGAGACAAAGATGAATCAGACTGACACGGACAGGCCGGATAGAACCACCACGTTTGATTATGCCCGATGGCACAGATTTCGCCAGACAGATTTCAGCGACATGTTTGAGTTCTCATAGGTCGAACAACGCTAAGACGGGAAACCCAGTCAAGCTCTAAGTTACCCGGTGACGAACCCCGTACTACCGCTACTGTTCCCGAACACAAAAGCCACCCTTTCGGATAACATACAGGAACAACACACAGAGTAGTTTCGGACAGATTAGTATACATTCCATTAATGAACTCAAACTTCGAGTGCAATGGGACTGATTACTCTCTGTTGCCCCCCACTCTGTGGACAAAAGCAATTACAGGCCTGCATAGACAACCCCCCGTTCAGGAAAACTGTTCTTGTGGACACCCCACCCCACCCCCATTACCCAGGCATGCCTGTCCCGCCTCCTACCACGCCCAATAGACTAAAAAAAAAAAAAAAAAAAAATACCTACCCCCACTCCGGAAGTTCCCGAAATGCAGCAGGTCACCGGTCACGCCCATCCGGAAGGTGAAACACACAGCACGTGTGGGGCGGGGTCCTGCTGACAGCCATCGATCGAAGAGGTCGCCGGTGGGATGTCCAGGAGGCACCACGGGCCCGGCATGTAATGGCCTTCCCATCCTCTTCTTCCTGGGGCGGCGTCCCCCGGGCCACGAGTAGGGAGGGGGCGGATGCAGATGACCCCCTCCCTCGTATCTCCTGGTCCGGCCATCACAAATACCTCTGCTGAAGAATTGGTGCAGGGTGGGCTGGGTGGGAGAGGCGGCGCGAACGAGCCTCTCCCACCTCCCCAGGTAGGAGGTTTCCCAGCCCCGGCCCGGCGCCGAAATCCTCCAGCCGGGCGACGGACATACTTTCGCAGCACGGGACATAGAATGGCCAGCAACCATACTTTCGCAGCACAGGACATAGAATGGCCAGCAACCATACTTGAGGAGCACAAGACATATAATGGCCCTCAAGTGTACTTGTGGAGCACGGGATGTGGGGTGGCCATCATGTATACCCGCGAAAAGGGACGGCGTGGGGTGCACTGGGAGAGGGAGGCGGCGCGAACGAGCCTCCCTCGCCTCCCCAGGTGGAGGCGTCACAGCTGCACCCTAGCGCCCCGAGCCGAATGTCCTGCTCCTACGGCACGGTGTTCCATTTTTCGCCCCAAGAAGTCTCATCCACTCTTGCAGACACGACGAAGGGCGGCTGCTGCGGGGTCTCAAAATGGCGTCTGGGCCCCCTGGAAGTCGGGTCTAGGCCGCTAGAGTAACTTTGACCAGTAATGTAACTCGGACGCTTGCCCACCTGGGCACGAGCCCCCACCTCCGACAGCATCCCCACGGCCTTGAAGATTCTACAAAAGTCCCAGGAGCCCTCGGCCCCTACAGGCTTCCGGTGGGGAACAACTGCCTTGATCACTAACGAAATGACCACGACATAGCCACAAGATGGTGGTGCTCTCGTGTCAGCGCCAGCTTCAGTCTGAACCATCCAGAAACATTGTGGGCTAACAAATTCGAGCAAGTTCCGGCTGAACCTCAACGTGACCCGGTAGGGGAGATTTTGCCTCCCTCCCCTTTTGATTGACGGTCCACATTACCTGCCCCTTCTGTTAGCACAAGTCTTTTTGAACTGCCGAAAGGGACTCTGGTCCAACCGCCGGTTGTTGGAAACATTTTGTCCCCGATGCTACTTCCGGACTAACCCGGCCTCGCCCAAAATGGCGCCGGTGTCAATAGGAACTCACGAACACCTCGTGGTGTTTTTTAGCTAATAAGACTTGATGTTCTGAGATATGTATATGATCCTTTGTACACTTGACGAAAAAGGGGGAGGGTTCACTTGGCGAACATGTAAAAGGATCCCGTTAAAATGTTGGTTTCAATGTACGATTTATTATGATATTATTGTAACAGATACATAACGTCGCTTATGACACACGCCCACGGTATGCATCTAGGAAATTTGATTGCAACTAGTCTGACTATGCTTCCAATTATGAAATGAATGCCCCCTGATCCCTCAACTATTGATAGACGTTTTTAGTTTCCTGCAAATAACTAAATAAACCCTTTTAAAATGTTTTTAATGCTGCAAAATAGCCCCCCCCCTACTGTACGCGCTTCAGCCATCGCCGTGTCCGGCCAAATACGATTGCACTCTCGTATTTACATGCTGAACGATTGTGCAAATAAAGGTTTTCCAAACTATGAACAGGTATCGCATACTTTTGTAAATGTGGGATCAGCGGGAGGGTTTTTCTGTGCGCTCTGTTTTGTTCTCTTTTTAAGGTTATTAGAAAATGGTTGCTCAGCCCCGGATTGATGATCGAATCTAAGGCACGATACGCTGCCTCCAAATATGCGACTGGCTCAGGAACAAACGCATGGAGAAGGGCCTCGACTTCTGAGAACGGGTAAAGTGAAGCGGTGTAAATGATAGAATGTTATAAAGGCATGGTACTCAAAGGTACTAGGGAACAGGGTTGGCCGAAGAGCTGATATGCCTTAGGACATCACAGCATTAGGAATGATTTAAGGATCCCGATAGCTAGATACATCTACAAACTAGATACCTCGCACTAAGCGCCTCTGATTTTTTTAACGTTTCCCTACACACGGCCTATAATGCCACACTCGGACCGTCTCCCTCATGAACAACCTATCGCTCGCCATCCTTACCACACTGCCCGCCCCCTGGCTTCAGAAACCAAGACCCCAGGGATTATATCCCGAGGAGATAAGACGAGTATGTGGTAAGTAAAGGACTTTCGTGCCCGTACATTTGATATGCCCTCCCTTCCCCTCTTTTTCTCCCTCTACAGGTTACATTGGAATCACGACTGGGGTATAGTGAAGATCTGAAGCCACGCCATGTCTGATACATGAAGCGGACTAACGCTGCAAGGTGGCACCTAAAGACACCCACAAACTACTCTTGTAACGAAAGAGCCAATAGTTGTATGATATGATGAGACGCGATCACCCCTAACCCGTGTTGCGTGAATGAGCACATGTCACGTATGTCTGAAACTATGAGAAAATGTTTTCTATGCGACTGAAGCATTGACTTAACTAGGCAAAGGACCGAGAGTGCGAGAAGTGCGACACAATGGTGCCTTTTACTCAATGCATGTCCCTTTGTACCCGGCCTAATGCTCGTCCGTCCCAAACTGCATGCTTTCTAAATTCTAACACAGACCCGTAATGTCTTATGTTGTGTAATGCGCTGAATAGCCTATCTTAGTACACGGCCACTCTCCATGTCGCACGTGTACTGTTTAGCCTATTGTTGCACATCTCTCTCTCTCCCTCTCTCTCTCTCTCTCTCTCTCTCTCTCTCTCTCTCTCTCTCTCTCTCTCTCTCTCCTCCACACTCTCACTCTTCCTAACGACTGGCACCTAATTGGCGAACCACCATCCCTGGTGCACCACCCAATTGGCTCCAAATACCGCAAGTATTTGCACAAATTTGTCTTAAATAAAATCACATTGATACCATGTTACTACCTCTCCTTTCTGCTAAATATTGATGAAACCTAGATTGGCCAAAAAGGAAAGGACAGGTAAGACGACTGAGGTTCCCTAATCTGACCCGTAATAAGGGAACTACATGTCAGTGGCTTCTATGATAAAAATGCCTCAGGTAACGCGACCTTCCCCGTCCCGAATTGTCTCAATGCCCAAACAGTAAAAGTGATCGAAGCATCCCCGTCTTCCCAGAACGCCCCCAGTTTTGTATCAGCTGCCCCGGACGAGAGTTTGAAAAATGTCCCTCACCCCCGGTTGTAAGAGATGGGTCGACATACAACTGACACAGGCCAGCCGTTGTTCCTAGAAATGATTTGTTGATGAACAAGCTACAGAGTTTAGAATTCGAGAAATGTCACTGAACGCTTACCAACTGAACTGTAGCCTTCTGCTAGATAACGCCCTTATGACACAAAGCAAGACGATAGTCCCTCACCCCAGTTTGCTATGTTCCTAGTTGTTTTCCATAAGACCCCGGTCACCCCAAGGATGAGTTGAATAGTTATCGCAAGCCCCCCCCCCCGGTTTTTAATGAAGTAGCCAGGTTGTAAGAGACTATGTAGAAATTAGAATGATGTTTGCGAAGTTAAGATTAGATCGAAATGAAGAAATTGTTGCAGTAAACCCTGTTGAAAGTAAAATGTTTAGCTGAAAGATAGGATGCATTGATATAATGGAAAATTGTTTAGCCTATGTTCGTTCCTCAGAAAGATACCTATCAGACCATGGTGATAGCACGTTGCACTTTTTCGTAAAATACAAAGCCCTGAAGAACGGTATAGCTTTGTAAGACTCGTACTAGAAAAGTGGGTCTCTGCCAGAAGAACTGACAAGACTGTAATAAACAAATGCAATGAATAGGTATCAGACCTCGTACCACGACAATGAATGTAATACCAACAAACGCCAAAGAAATAGTTACGAAGGAAAGTTGTAGGGAATCCAGCAAACCTATCATCAATTATTTATACGTTGGTTGTAAACCCCAATGTAACGGATGTTTCCCCAGTTGCTTGGAGTTGGGAGAGAAATAGACTTATGTGATTACCTTCCTCTGCCAATTCTCTAAAGACTGTCTTTTCAAACTCATTTAAGGGTACCACTGTCGGAGGAGAGAGAGACCGGATGTGGGAGCACGCGGCCTGACTGCAGATCGTGGAACATCTGCGACATTGGCCAAGGCGAGACCGCAACAGTAAGGAGTCGCAGGACGAGGCACTGTTTCCGACAAAATGAAAGGAAAGGGCTGACCTGATGCCCCTGCTCGATGATCAACATGTGCCGAAAAGTCCCCGCCCTCTGAGCCTGGTCATGGGCCCGCCTACCTGAAATTTTCCGTCCCCCTGGTCTGTTCCCGATCTGGCCCTGCTCCATCCCCTCTTCCTCCGACCTACCATAAGGACTACTCACACACCCCCTTCTTCCACCTGAACTCTTTGACAATCGACTCGAAAAAGAAAAACTGCAGTCAGATAGAATAGGGTTTTGTTGCAAACTAAAATGAAACTTGGGTGCCCTGTCTAAGGTACCCATGAAAGAATAGTTAGGACACAGGGCGAAAAAGGACCTTTTTGACCAGAAAAACGAGGAAAAGGTCATGCCCTGCAACGCAGGACCTGGAATAGAGCTGGACGCATAGCTCCACCGCCGGTGCTCAACAGTGCCAACAGAAGACGACAAAGAATGCTGAGAACTCACTAATAATGGTCCATGACAATAAGACACTGGAAAAAACAACACCCCTCCTCTTCGAACAGTGACACCCCTGATTATCGTTTTTACTACGTCTCATTTCTCTCCCAGCCACCATTGTATTGATTATGCTCCAACCGAGTACGAAATGAACTTACATATGTAATAACCTATCAGTTCATATTCTGAATGACTATAAGCATCTATGAAATGTACCCAACGCTCTCACTACAGAATCATTTTTTGTCCGATATTGCATTACTATGACTTTCCTGCAACGTGCTTAACGATGGGCCCGCCTCCTAAGATGAAAGATTTTAAATGTAATGTTTATGCACAGCTCCTTCGCCTGGGTTCCTACTTCTTTACTTATGACTGCCACAGTAGACATGGATAGGAAATACGCCAGCAAGATGTCTTGGGAATGTTAAAGGGAGGACTGTGGAAAATTAATACGGTTTGGTAAACATTATCTGCGCCATCTTGCCTTTTCCCCCGATGCCATACTTTTTGTCGTGCACACCCGCCATTTTAGGTGCCTTGGTCAGAACCACCCTCTGCACGCCACTGACCCCCAGCACGGCTCTTCGCCCTCACAAGCACCCCCCACGCACTGGTCACCCCCCCCGCTCTCACATGCCTTGGGTCATAAACCCCTCTTCAGCGCAGCTCTGACTCGGAATCCCATCCTGTTCCCAGCGCGACACCTCCCTTCATTCCTTTCATGGTCCCGGGTCCTTTGATACAACCCCCCTTTTCCTGTGTGCCCGTTTGTCTCCCTCGTTCCCAGGCCGCCACCTGGCCCTGCGGATACTGTTTATTGCCCCCCCGTACAGTAGGAAGCTTCCCCCCCATCAAAAGACCCTCGAGTTGATCAAAACCCCCCCCACCCTATGAGATCCGATCAATCCCACACATTCCGTGAATCGGCGGAATGTCCAGCTGCGCGATAATCATCACCTGTTGTGACCGGGGTGGGGACTTCAACTGTAAATGTGTGTGGGAACGGGCCTGAAGGGGAGATTCCGAGGATGTCCTTTCATACTTCAAAGCATTGCAAGAATGTGTTACCTGCAATAAAGATCATAAACCTGTGTATAAGAGGCCAGGCCTCAGAGATGCGGTTAGAGCACCTCGTGACGATACTTGCTGTCCGAACTGATGTGTTCTCCTCCGGAGAGAATAAACCCTTGTTTCCTGCCTTCCAGTCTCCAGCGCCTGCCTCTTCATTGATTAATATTTTGTGGGTTACAGAGGCGACACCGCCGGGCAATACTTAAGGATATTTGTTTATTGGTTGCTTCCCACCTTTTTACAGTACGTTATTTATATTGTGCACTAAATAGCACCAATTCTGAGTTTTTGGGGAATAACAAGCAAATGTTGGTGGTTAACGCACCCAAACCTGCACGGTACAGTACATACCTTACACTCTTCCCCTGATAAAATTCCACAAGCTTAACAAACAGTGAGGTATTTAAAATACTCAGTGACATCTGGGTGTGTGAGCTACCTCCCAACTTAGGGCCCAATTCCGATCTCAGTCGGAAGGGCTCCGAATCTGATTTGGTTTAACCTAAACCAATCAGGAGCACTTGTTTCCAAGCGACTCGTTCCCAATTCCGTACGACCAAGTACGATGCCTGGAAATCCTTAGCGCTCACCGAATCGGTTCCGGAAGGCATATGGAGAGATAAAGCCCTCCGGAGCGGAATTGTACAGATCTATAGAGTAGGTTTTCCAAGCGGGCAAGTACATTAAATGATTCGGACTGCCTTTACGATTCATTTTGCCCAGATTGAAAAGGCTGCCAGATACAGTCTTTGGGGGCTCATTGTAGGCCCCCCATCACCCGGGGCCCTACGAATCATGCACTAGGGGTACCTATGGGTCCCCCCTTTCAGACTATGCACAATGTGGTCAAACACCAAGGGGTGCCCGCCACAGGGCGCACGATGATCCCCAACCACCCCTTTTGACAATGGAAGCCTGTGTACGCGTTGGGCACACAGGCTCCCCTTGAAGTCAATAGCTCCCATTGGAGTCCAACTGAATCGTATCCGGGTGCATTCAAATGCATCGTACTTGTTCGGTCGGACTCACCTGACGCGAGTCGTACAGAAAGCATTCCGGACACGAGTCATTTGGTTTGCTTTGCAAATGAGATCCGAGTCGGCCCTTAGAATCTTGCCCCCTGAGCAAACAGAACTTTGTGGAGGGGGTCAGAAAAGATCGACCCATTCATAATCAAGACCTTAATGCTTTGCATGGCCCTTATTGTATTTCAATGATTTATTTCATTATTATGTATTGACTTATTTGTGACATGTGTTATTTTTTTGGCCCTCTCCGAAAACAAATAAAAAATAACGGAAGTTGATATGTCCAGTTTACCTCCATGCACCAGTCCTGAGGTTTCAGATGAAAATGGTTCATAAAAAGTTCAATGGCTTTTCATGGGGGTTAAAGGTTATGGAGTTGCAATTTCCATTGTGCTGCTGATATGACTTTGGACAAATGGTCCCTCTACCAGCAGGGTAATAGAGACTGTCCCCATGAGCAGCAAATGTTAACTCTGCTGGACCTGGCAGGAAGAGGTCATTCAAAGCAAACTTGCTTTAAATCAGATTTCTCCCTGAAGAGCAGTAATGGTTCCACACATTTTTCTAGAGATGGTGGTGTCAGTTTTTGTTAAAACAAGTCAAACACCACATGGAGAAGTGGCATGGAGAAGAAGTGGGGGTCCAAGTTCAATAATGTCAGGCAATAAAGGGGTCGGTGATATATAATTCTGTTGTTGAAGTTCTGTACATTGGCCAATCTTTGCAACTTCCCAAAGGTGCAAAGTTTGTTACTTTCACATAACTTTGCCTGAGGATACAATTACTGGAAAACATGTTGGCAGAAGGTTCTTCCATCAAATAATACTTTTGTATGAGTAGTCTCCTGTAAAAAATTAGGTATTTTTGTAGGTATTATTTTATGCTTTCTCTTGAAAAATCTACTTTGTGCAGGAATTTTCATCCGCAGTAGGTCATGTCACAAAGTAGCTTTAATATGCGGATAATGCAGAATAAACTGATTCATCCCATCCAAGTAATATAGAAGACTTATTGTTACCAAATATTAATAAAACTATACATAAATTGGGCCTTAGCTCTGTCCACAGCAATACTTCCCTTTCATCTCACGCTATTGCTTTTTTGGTGTATCCTTACACCTCTTCGTAAGTACTTGCATTGCAGTGCATGAGGCTCTATTTTACATTTGAAAAGTACTCTGAATCAGCTCAAATTAATTTATTTGTGTCAGGAATGCACTGTGTACAGAAACCAATTTTTGTTCCGCTTTATTTTTTTATTTGAAGTAGGCCTTTATTAATTTGTTGATCAGAACCCAAATACAAGATTCACCTCTTGCCTTTTCCAAGACAAGAAGAAATACAAGAGGAAACAGAGCCTGGATAACCAACTGTGCCAACTAAATCTCCCCAATCAAACCCGCCAAACCAGGAAGACCTGCCAAACACACCAGCTGGTGCACCCTGGAACGAAAAACCACCAAACACAGCCACAAATGCTGGAAAGAATCTGGAACTCCATCAGAAAGCCTAGCCACTGCATCACCTTTACTCTGACATGTAACAACTACCACCAGCATCTGAGAGGCGTGAAAAGGGCCAGCCACATCGAAGGAAGCTCCAACCACAGCAGATCACTCTTCAACATTGTCAAAAAAAATCCAGCCCATTCAGCAACCGAAAACATCACCATCGCATTCCAAGATCTCTGTGACACCCTAGTAGACTTGATTCACAGCAAAATCACCACCATCTATGAACACTTCAACCCCCAAACCCCCAACTCGAGCCCCCTCAGCCTCCTTAACCTGACCGACCCCCACACAGACCCCAGGATCACAACATGGGACCAAATCCCAACGCAGCCCACGTCGACCATCATGAGCTCCCTCGACTCTGGAGCCCCCAAGGAACCTTGTCCCCACCACATGTTCAACCTGGGTAACAACACCATCAGCAAAGAACTCACCACCATCCTCAATGCCTCCATGACCACTGCCACCTTCCCAGTGGAATGGAAACACGCCCAAGTCAGACCTGTGTGATCTAAAGAACTATAGGCCCATCTTTCTGCTCCCTTTCCCTGCCAAAGTCCTGGAAAAGGCGATCCACTCACCAACTACCTAGAGAGCAACGACCTCATAGACCCCAACTAATCGGGGTTCTGGTCAGATCACATCACAGAAACACCCTAATTGCTGCCACCAATGACATCAGGTCTCTACTAGACCTGAGAGAACTGCTGCGCGAGTCCTCCTCAACCTCTCTGCAGCTTTCTACACTATGTCACACCACACCCTCTTAAACACCTTCGCTGCTATTGATATTTTCCTCCTGTGCTGATATTTCATCATTGCCATTGATTCATGACTAGCTCAGCTCGTCATCAGCACAGCTCCACTGTGCCTCATGACGAGCTGAGCTCGTCATGAGCATCGAAGGGGTTAAAAGGCTCCACTAGATAGGGATTCAAGGGGACCCCCTAAAATGGATCTCATCGTTCCTCACCGGAAGAACACAGAGGGTCTGCCTTCCACCCTACACCTCGGGCCCAAAGAAGTCCTGCACAATCACGGTCCAACCTACATCATTCACCGACTTAACTTCCACCGACCCTCCAGACAACTGTGCTCTGCCTCCCTCTCACTCGCCTAAAACCCCTGGATTCTCCAAGCAAGATCGGCCGACACTCTTTTTCCTACCTGGCCACCAATACCTTGTGTTCTGGGTTGTCTAATTATTAGCCACAGTGCTTTCTTCGACGACATTTCGGGGAAGCTTCATAAGACAACGGACACCCTAATATGTAACTTATCTTATGAAGTACAATGGGCTCTTTTTCAAAGATACTCTGCAATGTGTCCTGACTTACTGTACATATTACTGTGTAAATTTATCTTACGTATGATAATGCTGTAAAGCGCTCTGATACCCTCGGGTCTAGCTAGCGCTATATAAAACTCTTAAATAAATAAATAAAGCCTGGAATAGCATCCCCCACCACCTCTGGGCCTTCCCCTCCTACAGAACTTCAGGAAGTATCTAAAGACCCAGCTGTTCAACTGATTCCACCCAGCAGCATAACTCTCCAGCGCCTCAACACCCTCACCAATGAAAAACAGTGCTTTACAAATCCATCTTGATTAATTGATTGAGAGTCCTGAAGAAGTCCTCACAGCGTGTTAGTGAATAATACAAATCACATATAGTACTAGGCCATAGAGAATGTGACAAAGAAGACTGCCTTCTCCTCACAGATAGTAATGCTAATTAAGGTGTATAACGTAGGTGTCTTTTCCTCATAGGGTATAACAGGGGCGTAACACAGGCCCACGCATCCCCTGCAGTGTGGGGGGGCCCTCAAGCTCAAGGGGGCCCCCTCAGCAATGCACTTCGGCCAGAGAGCTCCTAATAGAGTCCGGAGGGGGCCCCTCCACGTACCTGGCAGGGGGCCCCCCTCAATTATTGTTACACCACTGGGGTATAATGCAGGAGACTGCAGAGCATGTCTACCACCCACATCCCTCTGTCACCCCACCACTGTTTTGTGTGTGGGAGAGAGTATGTGTGTGTGTGCTTTGTGTGAGAGAGAGTGTGTCTGTATGTATGTGTGAGTGTATGTGGGAGTGGGTAGAATTGTGTGTGTGTGTGGGGAGGGTGGGGGTGTGTGTGTGTGTGTGAGGGTGGGTGTGTGTGTGTGTGTGTGTCTCGGAGTAAGGGCCTCTGAAGGCCCTGATATCAGAGGGCTGATTAGAAAGAATATATCCTGGGAAGATGTTCCCTCTTGTAGTTGTACACAAGTGAGAGAGTTGGTTGACACTTGATTAAACCTTCTTGGTAGCTTTAGGTGGAAGAATGCCAGTCTCCCTTCCTAGAAGAGTAAAGACTAGAAGGAGGAAACTGAAGCAACAGTGAACATTGATTTATCACAATTTTTCAGCAGGCAAGCGTTGTACAAATATCCATTGTATCGAACTATGCAATGATATTATGTACACAAGCATTAGCATTTGCTGTAAAACATCCAACGGCTCAAGATTCCCACCATCCACTGGTCAAAAAAAACCTGAACAAACATTGACAGGGAAACTTCTTTTTGTGCTTGGATTCATAGTTGTTGGGCAACAAGTAAGATAATATTAAATATGGTATATGCACACAGGGCCCGATTCACAGAACTAACTTAATACAAAATCCTAAACTTACTACTTTTGGTATACAAGTTAGGATTTTGCTATAAGTCTGTCTTAATTCTGTCTTAAGACAAACTTAAGACAAAATCCTAACTTCTGTGAATACCAAAAGTATTAAGTTTAGGATTTCGTCTTAAGTTAGTTCTGACATGTTGCGTTAGTGTAGCGCATGAATGCGCAATAGTGTTATGTATAGCCAGGCCTTGTTTGGTCAGGGAAAGTTTACTTGACGTATTTATACTAATGAGTAGTAATAACCTGATCAGGCCGGATAATGTTATCAAGGGACTAGTGCCCGAACAAACCAGTGCATAGGCTTCATCCTTCGTTGTGTCTAAGATGAAGGCAGTAGAGGGGTTCTTGACAAATCGGGGTTAGTGATTCTGGAGTTTGACAAGACCTTAGCTGACTGAAAGGTGTATATTTACTCTCACCTATTGTAATAAAGTGAAAAAGTTAATAGAAATTACAAAAAGTAGGTAATGTTCAGGAGGAGTGGGTTTGTGTTGGGAGAGGCTGCAATGAGTATTGGTTCATGCTTACAGGTGCACACTAAGGGCTTCGTTGGCGTTTAAGCCATTAGGAGCCTTGGAATCGAGCAAGAGAATATATCTCGATTCCAGTCTCCTGAGTGCCAGTTGTCTATTTCCACCTCTGATGTTTTTTTTGACACTATCTATCACAAAGTATTGGATGTTTTCTGCTTTACCTTCGTGATAAGTGTTGATGTGTCGTGCAACCAGGCATATGGGGTCATCATTGCTGATTGCCCGTAGATGTTGAAGTATTCTCACGTGGACAGGATGTATGGTGCTGCCCACGTATCTTTTGTTGCAGCTACATTGTAGAACATAGACCGCAAAGACGGTTTTACAAGAAAAATTCTCTCGTATGTCTAGTGGTGTCTTCCTAAGTGGCAGCAGAACTTTGTTAGTGTTGACACCATGTCGACATGCTTTGCACTTAGTGCATTTATAAAACACATTAGCACTTTTTAGCAATGGATTTTTTATTGCTTTGCGAGGTATGTTGGACACTATTTCTTCTTTCATCGATTTAGCCCTTCTGAAGGTGAGCTGTGGGAGTTTGGCAAAGATTTTACCTATGGTGGGATCATTGCGTACTATGGGCCAATACCTGTAGAGGATTTTACGCAAGTTGGCATGGTAGGCGTTATATCCCGTAATCATGCGTAGTGCCTCTGTTTTTTTGGAATGGGAAAAGTCTGCTTGTGATTTAAGGATTAGATTCTCCCTGATTTTTCCGTTGCAATTCTGCTCTGCTTTCTCTAGTGTCTGGTTGGGGTAGCCTCTGCTACGAAGTCTGTTACATAGTCCCTGTTTGGCTTCTGTGTAACTATCCTACGTGCTGCAGTTGCGCCTCATCCTTAGACATTCTGCGTAGGGAATACTATTAATCAGACTAGAGGGGTGGAAACTTGACGCATGCAGGATGGTGTTTCCTGCAGTGGGTTTCCGAAATATATATATATATATATTCAAGCTCAATCTCTCCCGGTCCCGGGTGGGAAATAAAGACTGCACACACAGGAATCTTCACTTCAAAAAGCAACTTTACTCGCACAGACGTGTTTCGGAAGCCACGCTTCCTTCCTCAGCCACGCTTCCTTCCTCAATGTTGTAACAACATTGAGGAAGGAAGCGTGGCTTCCGAAACGCGTCTGTGCGAGTAAAGTTGCTTTTTGAATTGAAGATTCCCGTGTGTGCAGTCTTTATTTCCCACCCGGGACCGGGACCGGGAGGGATTGAGCTTGAATATAGAGAGCACGAGGCTCCGACGCGCTCGGGCTGCACCCGCCGAAAAGAGTGCCTCGTACCTTGGGGCAGAGAGCGAGGATATATATATATATATATATATATATATATATATATATATATATATATATATATATATATATATATATATTACCTACTGGCGGTCGCCAGTAGGTATATATAGATAGGACGTAGTTTCCATAGAGATTCTATTGGGAATAACTTTGGCTCTGGTTGTTGAATCTTCGCGAATTTCTCAAAGAAGATGGCCGTTCCTCTCCGCTTCTTCCCTGAAAGTCTCGGGTAGATTCGTCAAGCAGGGGCGAGAAAAAAGGGGGGTCCCAAAACGTGTTTTCCCCATGTTAATTTCCATAGGACCTTTAGACACGGCTACAGCCCAAACCGCTGAACGGAATTACACCAAATTTGGCAAAATTGTAGAGTCTGATTCGCAGATCACGCTTTTGCTTAAAGGGTGTAAATTCCTTCAGTAGTTCCTGAGAAAATCAAAAGAGAAAAAATATATATATCTATAAGCGCGCACCGTGCGCGCACCTTCCCGTGCACGAGCTGTATGCTGATTGGCTGCCACTGTCTGTCAACACTCCAAAACAGAAATTGATGGCAGCCATCTTGTGCCTCGGTAGACTGAGGCACAAGAAAGCAGAAAAACAAATGTGTAGAACTCAAAAAGGAGGCAGGGTAGAAGCACCCTGACCCCCTAGGCCTGCTCAGAGGGTCCCACAGGGACCCCAAGGCAAAAAAATTATATTTTTTTTCCAAAAATTGCGGGGTACGCACACCGTACACGCACCCCGCGATTTCCCCACCCCCAAAAAATTGGGGGCCTTGGGGGTCCTTGTGGGACCCCATGAGAGGGCCTAGGGGGTCAGGGTGCTTCTAAAACTTTCCGAGCAGGAGCTGCATGCTCATTGGCTTTCAACACTTCAAACCAGGAAGTGTTGGCAGCCATCTTGTGCTCGATAGACCGAGGCACACGAAAGCAGAAAAACAAATGTGTAGAACACAAAAAGGGGGCAGGGTAGAAACACCCTGACCCCATAGGCCTGCACCAGGTGGTCCCACAAGGACCCCAAAGGCAAAAATGTATTTTTTTTTAAACCCGTTATTTTTTTTTCCAAATTACTCCCTGGGGGGACAAAATTGCTGGGCATAGTGATAAAGAAGTGTGAGGGGGGGCCCAATCCCCCCTACACTGCCCCGGGGAACGCAACCCCCCAGGGAAAAGCAACACAGCCCCCTGGCGCATAATGGAGGATCATGGTGGGCTAGTTGGCCCCCAGGGACCCCCAGTATGCAAGGGAACTTAATCCCCCAATTTAGAACACTCTACAGGGCACGTTTGCACAGTTTAAGTTGGGAAATTAATTCCTGTTCAATTCAGAGGTCCCCTAGAGGGAAATAGTCCAACAGGTATCTCCAGTAAGCGCCATGGAGCTGCGCTGCAGAGTGTTGTAAAAAGGGGGCGTGCCTTTTGAAAACCTGCCTACAAAAAGGATGTAAATCAGTATGAAAAAAATAACAATACATTTAAAAATTTTCATTTAAAAAACCTTCGAAATTCAATGAAAAAAACATAGGTTTCAGGCCTTATATAGTTAGGAATTAGCATTTAAAAAACCTTTGAAATTCACTGAAAACATTTCAAAGCTGAATCTCTTTATGGGTGTGGTGATGAGCAAATATACTTCTCAATGGTACATGTCCAACAAACTAGAAAAATAAAAGGCAGTGTATGTGTCAGTTGTTGTATATAAATAAGTATACATAAGACTCAATGATTGTGTGGCCTGAAACCTATGGTTTTTTCAGTGAATATATATATATATATATATATATATATATATATATATATATATATATATATACACACTCACACATTTATACATACACACACACACACACACACATATATATATATATATGTATATATATATATATATATATATCGTTGACAACAAAAGACAAAGGTTAAAGTGACTTTATAATTAGGTGTTGAAATAAGATGAGGCCACAGATGTAGCTTTTTGAATTACTTCCACAAAGTCCACACAACACTATCTCAGTTTTTTAATGTGATCAATGAAATCATTTGAAATGCCATCAGTGATGTCATGGTTGATGTCATTTAACATGTCATAGTGGTGTAATATGTGAGATCATAAGCAGGAATGACAGCGGCATAAGTTATAGTTAGTTCACTAAGTTGTAGTTGGTGAATTTCAGTGATTTGGAAGTTTTCAAAAGTTATTTCTTATCGCATGTCGACACCTAACTGTAACATATTTTTAACCTTTGATTTTTTTCAATGTATTTTTTTTTATCATATACTAAGTTGAGCAGATGCCAACCCACTCAGGCATCCTGCTGGCAACTACCCTTGTTGGGTAAACATAGTTTACCAGGCATGCGAGACAACGCATGCCATTACAACGCGGTCGTTACAACAAACACTTTGTTACATTGCATTCCATTACAACGCAAGTCGGAACAAAGACTTGCGTTAGTGGGCAGAAGGTGTTGGATGTAAAATCGATCACCTTCCCTACTGTTGCACAGACTGAAGTTGGAATAGTAAATTATACTATTCCAACATCCAGCGTCCGCGAACAGCAAGTCATTGTTCCGACTTGCGTTGTAAAGGTATGCAATGTAACAATGCTGTCATTGTAACAAATGCGTTGTCATGGCATGCGTTGTAAACGAATGCCAACTAACGTGCCATATTCACCTTGTTGACCAAGGCCCACAATAGTGCATGTGGAGGATTGGCCAGAGGGGTGGCCTTCCATCAAGCCATGCACCCAACCTCCTGGGGCAGCCCTCAGTTCCACTCTTTGGTGCCTTTGACTTTGTTTGTTAGGATGCTGTAGACAGGACCTGATCTCTGTCCAGACCTGTCCCCAATCTGCGGTTGGCGTCCAACTTCCTGCTATGCACGTCCTTTAACCATATGAACTGGGGGGTAGGCTGCATACCCTGGCCACAGCCAAATTCCCCTCAGGCATCCACACCCCTGCTGCCCAGGGTGTTGGCTGCAGGGCCTGTACCGTGATCAGTGCTTAATTTGAGCCAGTGGTTTCCAGTGATCAGCACTGTCACTTTATTGTCCACACCGGCACTTATGACAGTCTGCCATATGGTGGCGCTCTTTGTCTAATTTAGAGATGAGCACAACAGTTCTTTATTAATTCAAGCTATTCTAATAGTTTTGGAGACTGCTCGGAATAGTTTGAACTGTCACACTTGTATTTATTTATTTATTTTATGCGTTTTTATATAGCGTGGACGGTGTCAGAGCACTTCACAATAGGAACAGTAATGATACATGAGGACATGGGTGTCCGCAGACATTTTTTTCAGGGGGGGGGGGGGCAAAATGTTAACGTCATCACCATCCTCCGACATGATGTGTGCCAGGTGGGGCACAAGAAACACTGAGACGCAGAACTGGGATAGACTCAATTAAATGACAGGAATCCAGGACATGTGACTGACCCTGCCACAGGCCAACAAACACTGCCTGTAGGGAAAACGCTAAACTTTCTGACAAGCTGCTTTATCTCTGTCTGCTAGGTGTGCAGACCTCCGGGTCCTCGATCAAACACCAATGAAGGCTGTCTTCAGCACCGAATAATTTAAAACAGCCTATGATTAAAGCTCAAGGTTAAATATACTGTATGCACAGTGTATGTTAGGGATTATTTGTAGTGCACATATTTACCAATATTGGCTTCTTGGCGCTAGAATTCATGATACATTTTATCCAAAGTTAAAGCACAACGTCAAAGTCAGTAATGAATAATGCAGCAATCACACACGCTAGTGATTCGCCAAGGGGTGCTCCCTTTACCAGAATTCCCCGGGCATTGCTAAATTTTACACACATTCAATTAATTTATACAAAATAAAATGTATAGGTCCAAATGTATGCTATACTTTTTAAAAGAAATCTAGAGTCCCTCTACGTGTAGTCAATGTCAAACTGACAACGTGCGCACGTTTAGGGATACAAAAATGGCCAGCTCCCTTATGCGGAAGCCCTGCACCTTAAATGTGTGGCACATGTGGCGCCCGCAGCGGCGGCACATCACAGGTCCAGGGATGCTTAGTCTTACACAGTGGTCGAAGTGGGGGAAAAAAGTAGGGGAACAGACAGACCCTCCAGGATATCGCGATTTCGCGATTTGCAAAAAAATCGCGAAATCGGCAGTTTTGTAAAAATGCCGCGATTTTTACAAAACTGCCCGCGAAATCCAGCACTTTCTATTAGCTCCGTGGCTCTCATCACCACAGAGCCAATAGAAAGGTTCAGGGGGTCAGGTCAAAGGGTCTCTCATCCTGTGTGCGCCGTGCATTACCCCCCCCCCCCCCCCTCACCTCACTTGTGCCACCTCCTCTCACCTGATCCTGTCTCCTGCTGCTCCTGCCTGCTGCTGCCTCCCCCCCCCCCCCTCCCCCCCAGGATTTCACATCGCGGCTGTGCTGTGCTGTGCTGTGCCGG
This sequence comes from Lissotriton vulgaris, assembly GCF_964263255.1. Taxonomy (NCBI): domain Eukaryota; kingdom Metazoa; phylum Chordata; class Amphibia; order Caudata; family Salamandridae; genus Lissotriton; species Lissotriton vulgaris. The sequence goes on from NC_141697.1 coordinate 1,215,387,327, forward strand.
TGTTTTTCACATGCAAATGAGCCAGACAGGGCCTCTTGGAAATGAAACGCAAAGATAAGTTATCAAAAGGGCAGACAGAGATGGGGAGTATGCACGAGCTGCTGGAAGCGGAGGAAGTTGCGAACTCCACGTTCTCTCGTGGTTAGAGCCCACAAAGCAAAGCGAAAACCTATTTTACAGAATGCATAAAAAAGATAACTCTGAAATTGTGCTTGGACGTTTCCAAATTGTTATTTTCTGCTCCGTATTTTTAGCATTTGCTGTACACGGAAGTATGGTGATAATTCCTTGACTTTTAAGTACCGCTCCCTAACAAAGTTCAACAGTTAGATTGCACCTTGAAAAGCCCTTGTTAATAACAGAACTAGCAGGGGTGCCGCAGCTGCGACTGCATTTACCAGCCGCACTTGGTACAGAGGCCAGCAGAGGGGTGAGTGGGCACTATGGGCAGTACAGCAGAGAGTCAGTGACGGCCAGCGTCTCCTGACGGTTAAAGTGGCAGAGGGGAGGGAGTGTTTAGGCTGTTGTGTAAGTAAGTCCTCTGAGGCCTGTGGCGAAATTGGAACAGCAAAAGGCACACCTATTGCTTGACAATAACTGTCTCGCGCTCATACCAGGGACCTAAGCTATTCTGTTATGAACTACCATGCAATGTTTTTCTCCACCCCATATCTACACGAGTGGATGCTGTTGGTGTAGGTCTAAATGCAGTGCTTGTGTGTGTTTTCGTCCTTATTTTTGGGTTTACTGTAGTCCACGTAGTGTCTTTATCTACAACTAGCACCTCGGACAGTAGGGTCAAAGCACTCCAAATGGAAAGTTAACTGTGCGGAGGAAAAACACGTGTCAGGTGGCATTTTCGGCCGTGTGTCTGCTGAAGGAGCAGCACTGTGCAAGGGGTCCTTGTCGTTCCGGGAGACCGTTAGTCAGAAGGCAATTTTCTAAGAATCCGTCACAAAGAGGCTCCAAACCGATGTTTTAATTACCACTACTTTACCCACCACGGTGGACAATCTACAACTGACTTCTGTAACATATATTTTTAATCATCTTCACTGAAAACCCATCCAAATTCAAACCTTAACCACACTTGAACTATAAATCTTTACACTAAGCCTTGAACAGACTAATATGTACAGTATTACTAACCCTATACTTGATTTAACCTTAGACATCGTTCTATAATGTACCTTATAGTACTACTCTACACGCCTTGTACCTCTGTGTCTGGTTGCTTAGTGCTCTGCATGTGTTGCTGACGTTCTTTCTATGTGCCTGCCTCTATCAAACCAGGCAGGGTGCAGGATCCTGAATGATTTTGATTTTGTTGTGGGGCACCACAGGAAAGTCAATCAAGAGCATACCTTTAACATGGTTCTCATGCTCCTGGCCCCACCTCCCCCAGACAACATAATGACTGTCTTTCACTGACGCTGATGTCTGCCCTTATATTATGATGTTCACACCCAAAGAGCTGAGAGGTTCCATGTACATACCACTTACAGGCTACCAGATTTCCTATATGGATAAAAGTTAGATTTAGCCCAGACTTGATCACCTTAGATTGTGGCTTTATTTTGCGCGCAAGAATGTGTCACTCATAGTTGTTAAAATGTCACTCATAATTACATTGAAATTATGAAAATGTCACACATAGCAATTTGAAACCTTGGCAGCTATGCAGAAATCACACCTTTTTTTTTACCCCTGAGGACGAAAACCTGAGGTAGCTATGACGGGAATTGAAATGTTTGGCTTCGATGCCGTAGGATAGGCCTCGAACAATCTTTCCCCTTGTCTGAGGTTTCTTCGCATTGTCATTCAAACACTGCAAAGGAAAGCACAAGGTTTCGGCATATGTAGCATATAATTCTACTACTACGGTAACGACTTCTAATTCTACGTATATTGTTATTAATATTACAATAAATAATAATAATGATAATACTAACAAATATAATAATAAGATTGTAAGGTCCAACTCGTCTGTATTTATTTTAACCCCTTCCAGGCTGATGACGAGCTGGGCTCGTCATGGTGTAGCCTCCTCGCACGCTGATGACGAGCCCAGCTCGTCACGTAAAGTGCGATTTAAAAAATCTCAGCGCAGGAGCGGAATTCCGCTAGCGCGCATGAGGTTAAGGGAAACAAAGTGTCTACATTGTAAATAAACCAAATATACATAGCTTCATGTTGTTAAATAACTAAAAAAACTAAGATATCTGTGTTTGTTGTAGGAAAAATGGCCAAATAAAATGCCGCAAAATTGCCGCTAAATTTCCATATTTGTGCCGCTAAATTTCCATTTTTGTGCCGCTAAATTTGCTAATCCATGCCGCTATATCCTGGGGGGTCTGAACAGAGGGCGGAGAATCAAAGGGCGGGAATAACCCAAGGATTGGATCTGTGGGTGGAGCCAGAGGTGTGGCCAGAATGCGCAGACATCCCAATTTTTAGTATTTGTTTGGCATTTCACTGCCCAGTTTAATCAATCAATGGATACACATGATTATTTAAGGTTATAATGAGTTATTGACATTAAAATATATTCACAAAGTGGGATATGCTTCTAATCAGGGAATGTACCCAATACGATAAAATGTGGAAACACAATCTATTTGTCTCCGAACCATGGAGTTTCTGTCATCAGCACTTCTCCCTTTTTCCACAACAGCAGTTCAAACATGACTGGCAAAATATCCTAGTTTGCAAATGTTTTCTCTAAAGTTATGGCTCTGCCATAGTTGCCCCATAATGCAAGATCTGCTGCATGATCTAACCATTTAAACTAATAAATTGTTTGTAGCTCAAACATATCAAAAGTTAATAAAAAATGTGACTTGTGTTGCTGCGGAAAGGATGGCCTATTGCAAAGGTTGACTGGTCACCTTTCTCACTGCTGCGTTTGTATGTTACACTGGTACTTATAAGGCAAAATCTTTCCATTTACTGTTAGCATGTGTACACACGTCAAAATAATAAAATATCTGAAAATATACTGCATTACACTGCAGCCTTTTTTTTATGCATAATTTAGTCAACACTCCTTTGCTGCATAATTAATTCCAGTGGCCTCACAGCAGGCAGCACATGTTAAACGTGATTGTAAATGAAGCAGGGAGACTGTGAAGTTTGCGAACTTAGTTTGGTGTGCGTGCAAATCCTGCATTATCAATCCTTGGTGAGTTGCAGCTACTACTGCTGAAACAAGGCCAATGGAGGTACCTATGGGTGAGGCAAACTGGCCTCAAGGGCAGGGCCAGCCTTAGCACTGGTGGTGTCCTATGCATTAATGTTTGTTAGTACCCCCAATGACCACCTCTGCAATGGATTCCCTCACTGCCACCCTTTAACTGTGCCCCCAAGTCTCCATAACCACTCTCTCTCGGATGCATTTAATTTGATTTACAGCGCCACTCATACCATTGTAGGGTGTCAGAGCACTTTACATCACACACATTACACAGAGACAATCAATACGTGTGTAAAACACTGTATAGAAAATATTACATAAGACTAAGGACTACAAGGTGTAGGAGTCACATGACAACCATACTAGTAGCCCGTATAATTTTATAGTGATTGGTCTGGAGAAACACAATACCCGGAATTAAAACGTAATAGCATGGTTGGAGGGTTCTCCTTAATAAATAGAATTGATTTCTGCCCAAAAAAACACTTTTTGGGACATTAGGATAATCAAAGACTGGGAGGGGGGGGGGGGGACATAACGCTCTAATTTATACCTTGCAGTTTGTATGCAGCTCTTAGATGACAGTAAATAGCTCACTGTTCTAAGTTAGGATTTTAACTTATAAACTGTAAGTAACAAAAAGGTTCTCTCTGACAAAAGCAGTAGCCCACTGACCTATTTACATTATGTGCACTTTGTGATCCGCATGGCACCTGTTCTTTGCAGCTGGTACATTAACCCTCTGAGCTACCTTTCCATGAGTCAGAACTTCCACTAGACAAAATTCTGATCTCTCTCTAGGAAGAACATTAATCACCAGAGTCATCATGACATTGTTATTGTTGCCGAAAATTGCTGGAGGCCAGGAAGGAGGCAGCAAGCATTTTTAAAACCATAATATACTTGCAAACATGATGCCTCCACCTAAAGTCAGCACCTGGTGCGGTCACACTGGTTGCACCGCCCTAGAGCTGGCCCTTCTCAAGGGTCCTGTAACCTCAGTAAGCATGGGCGAATTTTGCGAATCTGGCGTTCGTGAATTTGCGGATTTGCGAACTCGCAATCCGCATAATCCGCGAATTCTTGCGAATTTGCGGATTTTTTTTGTGTTCGCAAGGATTTCTGCATGTTCGCGAGGGTTTTGTACCAGTTCGCAATTGCGAACTTACATGTCGGCTCGCAACGGTCGCGATTATGTTGTTTCTACGTCTGGTTCATCATCACAGGTTCCCAGCACCCTCTGTTTCACCACTGCCACCCTCTGTTTCACCCATGCCACCCTCTGGTACATCAATGCCACCCTCTGGTACATCAATGCCACCCTCTGGTTCATCATCACTGTAGATTATGGGGGGAAAAAGCAAGCACACCTGCCCTGCTTCAACTGACATGAATTAATTTGAGGTTGATTTATTAATGTGTCACTGTTTTAAAATTCCAGTCTGGCACCTGCTTCCTTATCTGTAATGTGCTTTCTGTTGCAGTGCAATTTTTTTTCCAGGACCTTTGTGGCCTACTTGTAGCTATTCTATGAGCCTGCTGTGAGGGTCAGAGCAGGGTCATACAATTGTTGCAACTAGCAACTGAACTCTGGAGGGGCCCCAGTCAGGAAGCACTACAGGGAATGGTTACTAATGATGAGTTTGAACTTTTGCACCTGCTGAATGCTTTCACTTTTGCAAAACTCGTTTTTCTGCAGACCAGCATTACAGCAACTGTAATGCTCCAAACAAGCTTACTTGTGAAAGTAGATTTCTAATCCAAAAGTGATCCAAAGAAAGTCAAAAGGCTTAAAATCCAAAAAAGTGCAGGCAAATGTCAACCTGAGGAGTTATTCTGATAAAAATCATCATTTTCAGAAGGTCTATGCTGCTTGCTAGTGGATTTCTTGTGCAGAATTGCAAATTTTGTAATTTCGCGAGTGCAAGATTGTTGCTGCACCTACATGTTCGCAATTGCGAACTTACGCCGCACGCCGCAAAATTGTATCACCAAGAAAAAAAAATCCGCTGCGTGCGAATTTGCGGATTTTCGGTAAATTCGCGAGCGTTTGCGGATCGCGAATTTACCGAAAATCCGCAAAATCCGCGAGCGGAACGGATTTTCCGCCCATGCTTACACCTCAGTGACTGTTGTTCTAGGGTGTGCTGCTTCATAGGCCTGCCCGCAAGACTGGAGGTGACCTTCAGTATGGTTAGTGGTGGACAAGCCTTGAAGGTTAACCTACACTTGTCATGCTAGGGTCCATCTGCTGGTGCGAAGACAACAGGGCTTCTAAGGTGTTGCGAAGCCTTCTAAGGTCTAGCATATGATTGTGCTCTCGGAGGAGAGTGATCTGGTGGGCTGGTTATTAAGGCTGAACCTGGCTCCCAGTTCCAAATTCAGCAGCTCTGACCATAGTGCCACATCCTCTCGCCCACTGAACAGCGTACTGCCACACTGAGAAAAACTCCCACTGTCTTCAACTACAACCCAATTGTTGCCCGCTATAAACACCTGGATGCGGCTCAATTTAAATTACGCACTAGACAAGAGCACTATGCGGCCTACAAAAAAAAGTAACATCATCTTGGAAAAAGCAAACACTTATAAGGAATGCAACATTTAGCAAACCATGGGAAATGTAAGCAGGAACAACATGGTTACCTTAATGCTTTTACACTCACTATTCAGAAATCAATGAGTGCTTTTGCCTGAAAAGTTAAGGACACGGTTACAGGGCCCTGAATGGACCCATTTCAATGGCCATTACTTATATCCTCACAAAACGTAAGCAGTATGGTAAAAAGACCACATCCCTGGACGCAGAGCCGCAGCACACATTTTGTTTTCCAATCCACACAGTTTGGACCTCCAGGATTGGTGCACTAGTTCCAAGTCCAGGGAAAACAAAGACAAGAAAACAAAAATAGCGCTTCACTTGCAAACTCTGTAAAAGTGGCGCTAATGTGTTTCTGTGTGAATAAAATCAGTTTGGGCAGTTTGCTACCACTCTGTCTTATTTTATTTAGTTATTTATCTATTTTTCATATTTTTAGCCTTTTATTTTCAATGCTGCACTTTGGAATTAAAATGTCAGAAAAATACGACATTTCCAGCAAAAGCGTCTTTTTGGATCCATTTCATAGGGAAGCAAATCAAAGAAAGGAGAGGAGCGAGAGTGAGAACTCCATCTTGAAGTCACGGTTTTCATGGGCATCCGCAGGGGGGGCAAGGAGGAGTGCTCCAGGGGGGGCAAGCACCCCTCCTTGCCCCCCCTTCCCCCGCGGACGCCCATGGATGAGGAGAAAATTACAAGTGAACAAATTACAAAAGCAAACGTTAAGTTACATGAGGCAAAAGTGACAATTGTGAAATGAGTGTGATGGTTAGTAGCTGGGTTGGTAGGGGCAATGGGAGTGTACGCTGCATAGACCTCCTGACGAGGGCCCACTGTCAGTGATCAAGATGTTGCTGTAAACTTCTGTACATGTGTGAGGTATCAGTGATATTGGAAGCTCTATTTTTGCAAAAATGCTAATAAAAAATTATAAAACAAAAAAAGAAGCTGTTTGTGAATCTGTGTATAATTCGAACCTCTCTCAGCAGGAAAAACCCCATGCCTGAACAATCCCTTCTGATATAAAGCAGAGAATACATAATACAAGTTATGACGCCAGGCTTGCTGTGAAACGACACATAAGTCATTGGAAATGCTAAACAACATTCAGGAACTGAGACACAAATGTAAAACAGGTGTCCTAGGAGCAGGCACAGCAATGATGTCGGGAGCAAAGGGGGAATTTGTAATGTTTCCTGGAATGGGAGTGTCACGCCAGGTTGCGTAAATTAAAGCGAAACCAGCGCCTGCCAAGGTCTGCCTGACTCACGTGGAGAGCTGCCAAGCTCAGAAGGGAAACACAAACCTGGTGTGAGCCCCGGGCGCCATCTCCCTGATCTGGGGAGGATCCCTTGTGCTCAGGGAACAGGCAGCAAGGAGGGGGGGGGGGGGGGGGAATGTGCCTGGGGAATTCCCAAGGATGCCGAGCGTTTATGTGCAAATTAAAGAACAATTGTGTGCATAGAATACGAAAATAAACAAGCAAGGCAGGCAATGAGCTCGCCTGTGATTTTGCAAGTTCGAATGTGAAAGACAAGCAATGTGCGCCTTCCCATATCAGAACACGTGACAATGCTTCTTCTGTCAGAGGTTTATTTCGACTAGATTTAAAATGTATTAAAATATTATTTTAATTGCCAATGTCTACAAACATCGGCTGAGATTTACTATTGATTTTCGCAGGTACTCGCGTGATGGGAAGCGGGGTTAATTGGAGCGTTGATCAGTTTTCCGGCGACCAAATATATTGTGCGGGATTCACAAAGTTAACCAGAGATGAAAGCCTAACTTTATGACTTTCGGTATTCACAAAGGGCATTTACGAGTCGAAAAGTTAGACTTTTGTCTCAGTTAAACTTTAGTTTTGGTCTTAAGTTTGAGACCAAAACCTTCGGTTTCAGTTCATCTAAGACAAAAACACAACTTAACTGAGACAAAAGTCTAACTTTACTACTCATAAAGGACATTTTGTGAATACCAAAAGTCATAAAGTTAGATTTTTGTCTCAGTTTCCCTTTGTGAATCGGGTCCTTTGTGTGCCGAAAAGTTGGTAGAGTGGAACCCTAAGGCCCAGATTTACAAAGGTGTCACACAACGCAACGCAGGACCCAAAGGTACTGCGCTGCATGACAGGTAGAGAGCAGGGGAGCGCCATATTTACAGAGATATGTCACCCTCCCCCATCCTCCTTAGCGCCGGCGTGCAATCAGGCTGCTGAGCGCCCCACACACGCCTTTGCACCATAGTCCAAGGGTCGATGCGTGAATCTAGCATAGGCTTTGAATTTAAAGGGTTCCCTTCCGTATAAAATACTGGGCCAATACAAGTTTAAAACCTGTTCCCTACTCTTTATGTGGGTTGTACAGTGTAGCACACATGCAAAGTCAGAATAAAAAGGAGAAGTGAAAAGATTTCTCTTTTTAACACCTGCTTTTCAGCACCATTATGTTTTAGTACAAAACCTCCTCTACTAATAATAGTAAATAGGGTTTTGAGTCAAAAAGCACAGGTGGTTGCTTGGGAACGCCCATGTAACACACATGTAACACTCACGTGATGCTAAGTAATACAAAGTCGCGCCTCGTGCTAGTTTGCTTTACTTTCTTTACGAACTAACACAACTAATAATTTGCGTGGTTTGTACCCCAAAAAGAGTTTGTGTTAAAAAAGTAACACAAACCCGATGCAAAACCTTTGTAAATCTTGGCCTCGGCGGCTTTTTGTCATACAAAAGCAACATTCCAATTATGGAGTAGAACGAACAGGAACAGTGCAAAACATCTCTGATATTTTGCACGAAGCCAGATCTACTCAAATAGCTTGAACTGATTTGCCTGAAGTCCTAGCACCAAATGAAAAAGGTGCAAAGAATGGGCATATACAATATTTTGACACACAGCGTATATGATTTGCGCATAATTACACATTTTACGTGACTTGTCATAGGGTGGTTGTCATTGGGTAGAAGTTTGAAGTTTAGGTTGTACGTCAAGCACAAATGTCAAGCTAGATTTCACTGTCTCACCGTTGTGTGATAGAGCAATGCTTTGCACCACATTAAATGGCATTTGTTGTGCAAGCATGGCTAATTACGTCATCAGCGTGTAACTCTTTGTAAATATGGAGCTTGACAATTTTGTTCCATTTGAGCAATGCAAAGGTGAATCTGGGCCAATATATAGCTGTGTATGTTATATTATTATGTTTTTCCATAAGGTGCTCCTGTTTCAAGGAAATACCTGACTGCATCCTGGGTGCAACTAAGAAAGTACCAAATTACCTTAAAAAGCACTGAGTTTTGCCTCATTTCCAGAGAGGGGTTGAATCAAAATGTTTCTACACAGGCCAAATATATTTGCTGCAGCCGTGTGATTTCACCAAAAACACTGGGTAATGGAAGTGGATTTTAGGATTTTTTTCAATGACATCCCTTGAGGCCACATTGTACAACTGTAAAACACATGGACGGACATTACTATACGCTTTTTAAAATAGCGATTATTTTTAAATATAACATTTTTATTTTAAAAATGTTTTGAACATTTTTAAATATAGAATGCCATGCACTGGTTAATAGCAATCCTGTTCATCCATCTACCAAAACTAGTAAAAGTTAAAGGCAGGTTTGCTGGTGGTAATGAATAGCACGTTACAACGCATGTGTTTTCTACGCATGCCATTACAACACAAGTCATTACAACAACGCGTTGTTACATCACATGCTATTGTATTGCAAGTCATTACAACGACTTGCTGTAGGGGGGCGCTGGAGTTCGGAATAGTATAATTTACTATTCCAACTCCAGTCTGTGCAACGGTAGAGAAGGAGTTGGATTGAAAATCCAACAAATCCAACACCTTCTGCCCCCTACAGCAAGTCGTTGTAATGACTTGCATTGTACTTGCATGCGAAGTTTCGCATGCGTTGCAAACGATGTTTCACGGTGGGAATATTAGCTAAACGAAAGGGCTGTGCAAAGGACCTACGTAAGGAATTGCTGCACTTCGATGCTGTGCCTACTTGAGTATAATGTGAACAGGAATGAAGGCCTACCCTTTATGCCAAGCGGGGTCCTGTGGGGTGCACCCCGTAGCAGCGGCTTCACAGGCCAGGGTTACACCCCTGCTATGTAGAGAATGAACATGGTTCCACTGGTTGTGCTTCGAATGGTCTGTTCTCATCGAGATCCTGTGTAATAAATGGCTCGGAATGTACTGAGTGCCCACATACAATGATGTGGAATGTACTCAATGTACAATGTGCAGAGTCCTAAGAGTAAACACAAGTAAATCACAGTCTGGACATTTGAATCACACCCAGAGCTGCCAGATCTCAGCCCTTTGTGCACCAAGCCTTGGGTCACAACGCAGTCGCGTGCTTGGACAATGGCTGGTTTTCAACCCAGGGCTCATTTTCTGCTGCTAATAATGTACTGTCAGCTGCTGCACAAGATGGGCTTCCAGATCCATTCTCAACAACCCTGCCTCATGCATCTTAAGAAGGCAGGATTCTCTTTGCAAATTGTAAGACATATTGGTGTCTTGCTCATTAACTGAACCTGCCATATGTGTCGGCATCTGTTGCATTGTTTGTAGATTCAAACAAGAATTTTGTTTCTAGGTAAAGCAGATCAAAAGTTACTCAACAAGATGTGGTATTTGTGCTGCACCGCAGTGCCAGCAGTTTGCAAAAGCTAACTGGTTACCTTTAGCTGTTGATTGCTGTACTAAAGTGTTAAAGTGGTACTAATGAGGAGAAACTGTTGTCACAATAGTGGGGTTTTGAACTGAGAAAAGACTTTCAGTAGCGGCCAGCAACATAAAAATATGGTGAGACGCGATGCCCAAGAAACTCACGATATGTGTGTTGCTGGCCACAGGCTCTGGTCGCTGACTTTTGATCCGCCGCCCTCCTCGGCCTCAGGCAGAAGGGAGGGACTGCCTCCCTTGTGCCACGTGAATCCAACCAATCAGGATTGGCTGGAGCAGGCTAACCCAGCGCTCATTTTGAGACTGGGGACCTCTGCCTGCAATACCTCGGATGGTTTTTCAGCCCTTGGATTGCTGGTTTTGAAGTGTGCATGACAGAGTGGTCGGCTGTAGCCATCCGGCCAATCTTTCATGCGCACTAGTAGGGAGCCGACGTAAGTGCAATTGCTCTAATCAGCCCCACCTCTGCCCTCGCGCTGAAGCAGCGCGAGCCTGTCACACATTAATAAAGTGGCATTTAATACCATTTTACGAATGTATGTGCCTGCTCTTTTTTGATACACTAATACACACAATTTAGAAATGATGGCACTACTCACAAAATTAAATTCAATTCAATTGTACATTTACCTACACAATCACATGTACCTTTTTATGCTTGCTAGGAATTCACACAGGGAATCCTGGAAGGTGTGAAGTTCTCTCCATAGCTATAAATCCCACTCCAGGGGTGGAATGTGGAGGTTCTATGGTGTGGTTTGCAGGGGTAATTTGACCCTCAAACATTTATGTTAGTGGCCATTCCAAACCCCATACCTCTTCCTTTTCCACCCTAGAAAGGATTGTAAATTTACTCCACCACAGGGATGACGTAACTAATCTTCCAGGGTGGGAAGGGGAACTGGTCACCCCGAGTTTTGCTCTCAGTGTAGGGTAGGTGCTTTCTCCATGGGCTATTATATTTTCCCAACTGAGAAGATTGAATAAGAGGGTGTTTGCACAGGAGAACATTATATTTCTGATATATAGGATATTATATTCCCTCCTGATGTCACGGTGTAAGAGAATGCTGTCTGCACACAGGCATGCTTTATTTGAGAGAAGGATTCCATTCCGGAATATCAGAGGTAAACGACATGTACCCAGCTGGTGAAGGGAAGAGGTAAAGATAAAAGCTGTAAGTAATAAAGTTGATTAAGAAAGCATAAAGCCCCATCACCTGGTCCTTGGCACCCGGGCGGACATGTATGCTACGGCAAACTCTTCCTCGGAGTTTCCCAGGGGTGCGGCTGGAAACTTCTGTCTGGTGAAGCTTTCCAGACCTACTTGTAGAAAAGCTGATAAAAAGCAAAAAAAATATATGTACGTACAGGAGGAGGCGGAAGAAGCTGCCAGGGCATTTCCCAATGCTTAATGTCCTTTTTCATTATTCACATAAATTCATGTCACACCTGAGACATTGTTCTCAGAGAAGCAATTGTTTCAAAAGGAAACAGGACAGAAAAATTCCACAAACATCTGTCTTGATGGTCTGTTATTTTGAATCTTACATTTCCTCATAGCAGGACCTTTACATCAACCATATTTATTCTGGAAGAATGTTCTATAGAGATCTTTCATAATAGAACAAGGTGCATCTAAAGGCCCAATGGTGGACACAAGGTAACCTGAACTGAAGACCAGTTCTATATCGTAGCTGAGATACACAGAATGTGAGAGGTGCACTTTGTATCGCAGGGCATGTGCACATGTTGGCTTTTCTACTTTGTTTTTGTGCAGAGCTGCACGCAGCAGAAGACGAGCCTACAAGGGCTACAAGGGCACCCATCTTGAAAACCACACCAGTTTACTCTCAGAGATGCAACTGTGCCTTTAATAGTTTTTTGAAAACTGTTTTGAATGTTCTGCTTATTAAATGCCACTGATGTACTATGTTTTAAAAATAAGAAAAAAAAGTAAAGGATTCTAACTGTATGTTTCTTTTTAAACCAGAATCTTGTCCTGATGAAGGTCGTATCATAACACCGAAACGCTGCGTCAACAAAACTTTGTTCATTTTTATTTGTTTTATACGGCACAAGAAAGTATTTTTTATGAATGTATAAATCATTTGAATAAATTGTACAATTTTCTATATATTGGTTTAATTGATTTTATTTCCTCTAATACTGTGAGTTATTACATGTGTGGATATGGTACTTAAGGGATTGTGAGCCTTTTCATCTACATTAATTTGTGGATGGTTTTCCCCCAATTGTCTGGAGAATTAGGGACTACTGTATATTTTCTTTTCATTACTCCTTGTCCCCTATTGGATTCATAACGAGACCTCCCTACTTTTTTATATTACTCTCAGAGTTACAATGGGCGTTGTTAATACAGTGATGTTCCTTGAGCCTAAAGGACAGATTCCTTATTTATGGTGAATACCATTTTCAATTGGATTGGGTAGGTATGGATGATTTTAGTTTTTAATAACCCCTTGTATTTTACAAAGCTTTTAGAATCCTTTGATATCAACAAGTGTTGAAATGAAAACTTAGCAAAGTAATATAGCCACATAGTGCACTTCACGATGCAGCATAATTTGCCTTTTACCATCACATAATTCAGCCCAGCCTGCAGCAGGCAGTCCTCCACTGCTGCATAGGCCCAGTGGCCCTCCCTGTGCAGCATTAGGTGGCAGACCTCAGCCTAGGGTGATGCAGTTATAGGCTGTGGAAGGGGAGCCGGGGGTTTGCAATAGATTGGCAGCCTGTAGATTGTGGCATGGGTAGTGGCAGGCAATAGTTTGGGGCAGGTGGGTGACAGATCATAGGGCCATAGGGCCATGGGGCCACATTGCAGGCATGGCGGTGTTTGGAAGGTGGGTGACAAGCCATGGTCTGTGGGGAAGGTGTTATAGTCCACAGCCTAGAGGTGCCATAGTTGGAGAGTTTATTGATGGGGTAAGAGGCTGAAGATCAGGGTGGCATGAGTGAAGAATGAGTGGTAACCCCTGGGCTGGTGGGGTATTTACTGACCACTGGCATCAATTTGAGATGGAGACAGGGTGGCTATCCCCGGAGGTCTCCGCATACCTCACTGAGCAACCTGGCTTACATCACCTCTGACACCTGCTCCAAGCTAAATATGTGTTGTCCGTGCATCGGCGATCGCTGTAAGGCGACAAAAGTCGAGTACCACTAAATTGCCTGTGTCATGTCTGACTCTTCAGCCTGTTTGTTTTCTTAAATTGTTCCTTTCTGACAGTGTTTTGTGCCCTCCTGGTTCCTAGAGACCTCTCAGTTTGCAGATCCTTTCACTCTCAGGGTCAACCTTCTTGTACCCTGGGAATGGGGGTAACTTCCATTGCTCCCCCAACCTCCTCTACGTAGTCTCAAGGGTGTAACCCTATTGACTCCCTCTGCTTGAGCCTTGCTTGGTGGCAGCTGATAATCATTGTTAGGGGTGCCTAGAGGCATCAAGAGGACTTCTAACAGAGAAGACAACCCAGGACCTAGCCTGATTGGCTTCCACTTTCAAAATGTAAACATGCATTTGCTGTTATTTGGCATTGGCTCAAAGTCAATAACTCACTTTTATTTCATTTTAACTGGAGCTGCTCTGCAACGCATTGATTTTCCCTGGCTCTGCGGTGGCCCTTCAATGCAGAACTGTTTCCAGAGAGCGGAACACGAGTGCTGCCCACTTCCTCATGGCTGCGATTAGGCCAAGGCCCAGATGAAGCACTGCCCATGGGCCCTGATGCAGGCTCTTGATCAGCAGGGAAGCCCCAGCCAACCTGGGGAAGTCCAGCTCTCTACAGAGAGTCTGAATTTGCCTGAGCCTGCTCTACCCTTGGCCACAAATGGGTGTGGGCTGTTGAGGATTCAAACTTGTCAGACAGAGATGTTTGCAAACATTTGCTGAGTCCGCAGCACCAGTGATAGACTCAAACTGTCCGGGAGATCAGCCCTGTGTATAAGCTGAAACATGTTGATTCACTCGGGAGCGCACACTGTTCGCTGCACCAAGATTTAGTATGTTCATCCATGTCATCTCACTCCATTGGCTATCCAGCCCTAGTCATGGCCCAGAACACGAATCCAGAGACATGTGTGGCCACTTTGATCCCCATGTGCTCCAAGGAGGCTGCTCCTGTGTGCCAGCTGGAACCACCTGCACCCTCCTTACCGCCGCCGCGCCTCCTTCATACGTGCAAGTACACTGTCCAAGACACTGCCCCTTTGCTTGAAGGATCCATGTGATACTGTTATGCTGTTGTGTTTGTTGTATTAAACTCACAGCCTGAGTTAAGCCAACAGACGTGTCACAATCCACTGGTCCCAGAGTACAGACGTTGCGTATGACCTGTGGTGCAAGGATGTTGACCAATGGACACTGGTGAAGGAACGAGGAATGGTCACTACATGCACGGATCGTAAACCCCGTGAGCGCTTAGAGGTCTGGAGGTAAGTGACCAGGCACTTGAATACTGAAGTAGAATCTACAGATCCCAATGATAGAAGCATGTCTTGTGACCAATTCATGACGTAACAGAAAAGGCTTGAGTGGGCAACCACTGCTCCACATCTCACTGGATATGATCCAGCAAAACCTGTCCCACATCTCTGCCTTAGTGCTTGGAAAAAAATCTTTAAAATATGATATTTACCTTGGAAAAGGGGAAGTCTTCGAAGCGATCAACATAAAATATAGCATAGTCTGATAAAAGAATGTTCACAGAAAAATCAAACATTCACAAACGTTTAGGCTCATGAAAGCTGTGTCCTACTATAATATCAAAGTTTCAATATTAACCAGCATTTATATCTGCTGCAGAGATACAGAGTGTCAAGGTAAGCAGGAGTGGAGCTAAGAGTATGACATTTCTACTTCCCTTTCTTTGCTTAACTTGATGATGAGTGGGGTCAATGTATCGTAAAGGTCGAATATCTTGACGTCACTTCTGAGACATAGAACCCATAACAGAAGCCTTGAGGTGAGCTCTGAGGCGGTTTCCAGATCCACTTTGAAAGAACAACAAACAATGTTCTTTCTCACTGAAGTGGTGTGGCTCACTGGTTAGAGGCGGCAGACCCGGAAGCTGAGGTCGGCCCGGGACCAGGGTTCGATTCGCGACGCGGCAGGGTCTTGAGCCATGGTCAGCGGACTCGATAATTCTTGTCTTGGTGCCTACTCCAACCATGGGTCCCACTCAGCAACTCTGGGCAATAGCTTGCTTAATCTCTACTAACGGCCCCATCAGCGCTGGGGATGCTTGTCTTCACCTTGGAGATGCCCAGGAGGGGCCATCTCACAGGGAAAGCCAGGATAGGTTCCCCAGTGGTATACAGCGCCAGGACGCCCCTTTGCTGGGGCAGCTGTGCGCTTTACAAGTATTTAGCATTAATTTTCCATTTGCTTTTGGACCGATATCACTGCCTGCTGCTCCAGGGCCAGCAGTGGCCTGATAGAGAAGCAATCACCCCACTCCTGTCACCCCTCAAAGAGTTACTCTTCCAAAAAAGATTGCTTGCGTGCTCCTCAAACGTCTACTGTTAAACAAGACGTGCAACTACAGGGTTTTGAATGTACACTGGGCCGGATTCACAGAACTAACTTAAGACTCAATCCTAAACTTATTACCATTTTGGTATTCACAGAAGGCACTTACTCATTTCGGTATTCACAGAAGTTAGGAGTCCTAACTTTAGGACTCCTAAATGCCTTCTGTGAATACCGAAAGTCTTAAAGTTAGGATTTTTCTCAGTTTAGGAGTAGTAAAGTGAGGAGTCCTAACTTTAGGACTCTTAACTTCTGTGAATACCGAAATGAGAAAGTGCCTTCTGTGAATAAAAATATGGTAGTAAGTTTAGGATTTTGTCTTAAGTTAGTTCTGTGAATCGGAGCCACTATCTTTATTTCCGTGCTATCTGTACCAATGGCTGCTTAAAATAAACAGTGTGCACACTACACCACCAACACTGACACCCATTGCATGATGGGAAATGAATCTACAAATAATTAAAAAAGTTCTCTGAATAGCAACAGCGTGTGTCGGTCCATGGCCCAATGACCGTCAGGTTCATGGTAACACCAGGGTTTCAAATCTATGACCTCCCTGGACTTTAGACTGTCTACATACTGGATGTTGAACTTGCACAAAGTGCCCCCTGGGGAGTCACCATCAGAACATTCAACAGCTCTCAGTGCCAAGGCCAGGAACCACAGCCTTGACCCACTGAAAGGCTTTTTAAAATATATTTTTGTATATATATTTCTTTTTATTAAACAGTTCGACCAAAGCACATCAAGTAGTTACAAGCAGGCGTCTCCAGACCCACTGAAAGCTTGACGTGGTGGGCTGCGGTCTACATCTGAGAAGGCTGGCTCGGAGAATCTCTGGCATGTGCGTTTTAAAAGTCAATGTTTGAACTGTTTGTAAACTAATGGGAAGTGCCTCAAGGCCACAAAACAGAGCCAATGCAACCGGTCTAGAGAAGGTTAACCTGATGGCTATCGGTCTACCGCTGAGAATGCCGACTCAGCAATTCTAAGACAAAGTTCACCTGACCGTTTACTGGTCGCCATGTTGGTAACCTGATGGGTAGCAGTAAAACCCCTTATCCCATCTCTGTTGACAACTGTTGTCCTGTCTACATATGTTTCTATTAAAACAGGTCTGGATTAAGAATTTTCCTTGTGTATGTGTGGATGTGGAAGCAATTCGAGTGTAATTTAACAGGGAGAACTTTACATCTACCTTATTTAAAAGGTACAGATGCAATCTATATCTCTATCTAAGAGGGGCAAACACTCCTTTTCTCACTAGCATTAATTCCTGCACAATGTCAGACATTACACAAGGGGCCACGCCTCCTGTGTGTCATGTTAGATGTGTCAGCTGAGATCCTCTGTGTGTAGATTCACAAATAGGACATCCTTCCATCCCGGGTCCATGGCTCTGACACTCCCTTGTCTCCTGTACATGACGCCCACTCCTGAATGGTACTTATGTGTGAATGGACTAATGTGGGCGCAAACAGCTTGGGTCGGTGCATCCAATATATATGCATAGAAGGGTTCTTTAAAATAGTCCCAAACAGGACATGTCAACAACATATTATGACTTCAAGTGCCTCAAAGTGATTATCTGGTACCAGGAACCTTGAGAACTCTGGAGAATTAAGACACTTACACAACAGTGTGTCTCACTGACTTCATACCTCACTGCTAAGACCAGGGACAGTGGGACAGGTGGGTCTCTTAAAGCGTCCCTTCAACGTGAAGCATTAGACACTGGGGGGGGGGAGACTTCAGATCAAATATTCTTCCTTGCTTCACAGTCTTTACCCATCCTCTTTTGCCTCTCATAGTTGCAGCGAGAGCGTTCTCCAACGGGCCCCGCAAGAGTCCAACCAATCAGTGCAACAAAGTCATGTAAGTAGGTCTGAGGTCCCCTCCGATGCCCCTGAGGGGTCCACTGAAACAATGGACATGCCTTTGATCCCTGTGGGATAATTGTGGCTGCATGGTAGGTGGGGCGCCCGGTCTGAGGAATCCACCTCAGTAGTTGATGAGTGACCTGACTAGTGTTTCTCCCTAACTGCATTGTGGTGGTTCAGTGGTTCTAGGTTCAAGATGACTATCTCTAGCCTGTGCTTGGAACCACAACATCCTCAAAATGATACTCACCTGGAGATTGAGTCAGACTAGTGGTGACCCAGCCAGCCCCTAATCCATGAGAGTCTGTGTCATCCCTTGTTGGGGTCCGTCCGTGCCCTGTTGAGGGGTCATCCCCGGGGAATTTTAGGACCCAAGGCGCTGATGAAAGATTCTCTCTTTACAATGACCAATCACTCTACTTCAGGCACACAGCCAATCAGATGAGTCACTTCGAAGATTTCACAATGGATCCAGGCCATGCACACTGGACACACCGGCCATCATCAAAAGAGGGAGTGATGACCCCCCCCCCACACCCCCCCCCCACCCGGGCACTCTAGCAATAGCGCCCCCTAAAAGTGAAGGAGAGCATACACTCACAGCTGTGCACAAACTATAGACCTGGTCACCCTATAACTCAGCCCTTTAGGGGTGAAGACCCTACATCTCATTATGGAGTATTCACTGGTGAAGTGACAAACACACAAAAACATGCGTGCACACACACACACACCCACACACACAGACACACACACCCACACACACGCAATCATGAATACTCATGCATATATACACACACCCACCCAAACATGCTCACACATGCATACTCATACGTACGCACCCACACACATACAGGCACACACACCCACACACACACAAAGGCACACACATGCAATCATGCATACTAATGCAACATACACACATGCACACAAATGCATACTCATGCGTACACACAAACATACACACACTTCCCCTCCACTGGAAGGGATCTTTGGCACACAGCCAGAGTCAAGAGTCTTGAGAAAGATGGCAGGGGTCGCTCATGCGCATAACTATCCCATCAGAGTGAGATGTTGTGAGAGTTGTCCCAGTGGATGTGACTCGGGCGCCAGCGCTGATGATGGCCGTCTGGTCCGGTGAGGTAGTAGTCCTGGTCCTCTCGCTGAATAACTCCCTGGTATTCCAAGAACATTCACAGGTGTGGTTTGCTCTCTCTCATCTGATGGGCAGAAGTGAGGTGGACAATGGCACAACTCATGGGCAGTACCTGCTGCATGTACCCTTCTCTCTCCGTCTCCTCCCACTGATTACACCCCATCCCTGATCCTAAAGGGTCTCGTTGATGTCCGGTAGCCCAGACATGAAGGATGCCTGTATCAGCTCATGCGCATCGAGCAGAATGCTCTGCAGATCTTCATCCGCCGCCTGCAGTCTGGTAGTAAACCGTGCATCAGTGTCAGAAGAGTGTCGGGGAGCATGTGCGTCCACCAGCCGGCATACTGCTGTGGGCGTTACAAATACGTGGAAATAATAGGAATTTTGTAAACAAGGACCAAGGGCGCGTCCTGACATACATAATAATGCTTATACCTAAAGTACCTTAGTCACACATTTTTCATCAATTCTTTTGAACCTGTCAGTAGTTTCAATGTTATGACATACTTCTGTGTGGTGAATGCCCACCGCCTTGTTAAACAAGACATTTTGTGAAAAAAAACAATGCTGGACTCTCACACATATCTTGTAGCATGGTTCATCATCATCAAGTCCATTCCTAGCTGTGGACATCCACCCACAGTGACCTTTTAACCACTAGAACACATTATACAGGGTACCCATAGTTAGCAAGCTACTTCAAGTGATAAATATTATGCTTTACCTAAGGGACAAATTATGCAATGGAAGATTTATGTTGTGTGCTTTATTCTAATCTTCCTGTTATAAGATTAAAAGAACAGAGACATAAGAGGGATATTTAAGGCTGTACCATATCTTTAAAAGTCTACATGTTTCTCCCCTTAAATCACTCAATCAATCAATCAATCAAAAATCACTTTATTCGGTTTTGCAAAGAAGACCATAAAAGTTCATAGAAATACATTTCATACATTAGTTCAATTTAAAAAGACTGTTAAAAAATCATGAGTTTAAAATGCATTTTATAAAATCATTAAAAGAAGAGGTTAGACTCTTACTACCAACCCTTATAGTCTCTTCATACATTTGATTTTCAGAGATTAGACCTATGGCGTATGCAAAATTTCAAAAAACGTACAGTTGCTTTTGCTATCAATTCATTTTCCAAATATTGTAACGCCAGGTAGGCTGGGCGACATTGGCGTAGGCCCCAGTATTTAAATATGGGCAATAGCCATTGTCTGCGGGGAGCCTCAAAGAATTTACAAAATAAGACTGTATGTATTGTCGACTGCTTTGATTGGGAGTCACAAGGGCACAATGACATTTTTGATGACCAATCATTTTGTGTGGGAAAGCAGACCATTAAGTGGAACATGTTGAACCTGAAGCGTGTCAGAAGTAGTTTTTCAAATTGGGTCATGTTATACAGCAAATAAGGTTCAATGGATGATACTGTTTGGACTAATAGACATTGTTGTACAGAGGATTTATGGATTTCTTTTAGCAGACGTGTTTGTTGCAGGTGTGATAGACATGCTTTTCTCAGATCTTTTTTGGAAATACTGTATAAAGATGATGGATCTGTAAAATAGTGACTGTGTCCCATATCTGTAAGAAAGGCTTTTACATAGGCTGTCCATTTCATCCGCCCGTAGTGCTCCAGCGTCTGAATGTCTTGAATGATGAGTCTGGTTAGATTGCATTGTTCAGTGACCCAAATTCTTCTCCAGAGCATTATAGGTTGTGTTCTTATAATGTCCTCTAGGTGGTCTATGCCCAGCTCTTCGTGACAGGCGTATGTTGAAGAATTTTTCGGCAGCCCCAATAGGAATCTTAAGAAGGCATTTTCTATTTTTTGTAATTCAGTCACGTTTGCGTAGCCCCATATCCCTGCCCCATAAATAGCAGTACTGACACATTTTGCCTTGTAGATTTTTAAGGTTTCTAGAGGTGGCTTGTGACCCAGTTTTTGGACAAATGTTCTCAAGGCCGCTGTTGTTTTTAGAAATGATAGTTTTCTCGCCGAAATTGCCGCTTTCCACTTAAATTTGTCGTCAATGACAATTCCCAGGTATTGGTAAGTGGGTGTTCTTTCCAGGGCTTCCCCTTTCACAAATAGTCTTTTTGGTTTCATGTTTTTCCTCCCCGCATGCATAGTAAAAGTTTTTTTAACATTTAAAAACAAGTTCAAACTTAACATGAATTCACAGTATCTATCCAATTCTCGCTGCAGTTCCACAGATGTTCTCGCTAAAATGACCGCGTCGTCGGCATATAGCAACGCGGGTATATGCCGACGACCGACCGAGGGGAGGTCTGTACTTCCCTCAAGCAATGCTGTCTCAAGGCCATTTGTGTAGAGGGTGAATAGAAAGGGGGCCAGTACGCATCCCTGTCTGACCCCCTTTTCTACCCAAAAGCTATCTGACAGTTGACCCTTTGTCCCGAATCGCACTCTGCCTGTTGTTCCAGTATAGAGTTCTCGTAGGAAATCTACAATAGGGGGATCTACTCCCATATTCAACAGGATCGTCCACAGCCTTGAATGTATAACACAATCGAAGGCTGCGGATAGGTCCACATACACCATGTGAAAGGCACTCCCCTTGGCCTCTAAGTATTTTCCTGCCAATAGGGTCAAGTTTAACGCTTGATCCACAGTGCCTAGACCTTCGCGGAAACCATATTGTATGTCTGATATGACATTGTTAGTGACTGCCCACTCCTGGAGTCTCTCGAGAATTATCCGACCAGCGACCTTCCCGAGAGAGTCCAGGAGGGAGATAGGCCTATAACAAGTTGGTGAGTTTCGGTCTCCCTTTTTAAAGATCGGGACGAGTACAGAGGTCTTCCATGATTCAATCAGGCCTTCTTCTAGGGAAGCGTTTAAAACATTTGTCAGGAGCGGGGACCAGAGTTCTTCCTCGTGTTTATAAATGTCAACGGGAACCCCGTCGGGCCCCGGGGCTTTGCCTAGTTTAGTGGATCTTAATGCTTTCTGTACCTCGTCATGCGAAAACTGCAGGTTTAGCGGATAGATAACTTGCTTCAGCAAGTCCGTTGTTTCCATATTATCTGATGGACTTAAACCAAAAACATTTGAGTAATGTTTTACCCATTCAGTGTTGGTGATCGCGACGTCAATAGAGGGTATATCCTCCTTCCCTGTGAGGTATGGTGACCTTACTATTTTCCAGAACTCAACACTATCTTTGAGTTCTGTACTTTTTTTTAGACACTCCCAGAGGTCAGTTTTTATCTCATGTTTTCTGTTTTTAATTGCTAAGGCATAGTCTCTCCTTAGAGCGGTAACTTTCACCCTGTCTCTATGCTTACTGGCCAATGCTTTTTTTAGTTTTACGTGTGCTTTCGTACAAGCTGAATTGAACCAGCCTTTCTTATCACGGTTAATCTGTTTGCAGGATCTAGTTAAAGCCTTTTTTATCTTATCTGTGATAATATTGAAGCTAGCTATTATCTTGGAGCTTTCTGCCTCATGGTCTAGACAAAGTGATATCTCATTTTTACATGCTGTAACAATTGTTGAAGTGGTCGCTTTTTTATCAACATTTCCCCATTTTAGGGTGTAGCCATTAAGAGACCCCATCTCTAAGTTTTGTTGATGCAGTAGAGAAAAAGTATCAAAATCTTTTTGTTTTCTTTGTTCTCTTAGGCTGATTACAATCGGAAAGTGGTCACTTAAAGGATTTTTGGTTACTTCGAATAATTCTATAATTGGACCTTTATGTGCTGAGATCATAACGTAGTCTATCAGACTCGTCAGTCCCCTGCCATTAAAGGTTGGGGTAAAAGGTACTTGAGAAGTTTTTAGTTCGTTTGCAAAACCCAGTTCTAATTCAGTTACAGCCTCATTCATTTTTTCACCTTCATGTGAATGAGTAAAGTGAGTGATCATATTTCCATCATCTTCTACTATCCCACATTTATCAGTATTATTGTTGTCACATAGGTGGATGTTAAAATCTCCACCCCATAGTATGGTGCATGTTTTATTAATAAATTTCTCTTTTAGGTTTTGTAAAGTACCAGAGATTTCTTGAAGAAGGTTAGTTAGGTCGTCTAGTTTTTTGTTATTGTAAAAATTTACAATAATGTATACTGTCTGTTTAGTTGTCTTCAAAATTACTATTTGATAATTCTCATGTAGTTGAACTGGAACTATCTCTTCATGTTGTAGGGTGTTGGCTATATAGATAATTAGACCGCCACTGTTTCTTCCAGAAGAAGATTTTTTTGCTGAAGAAAGGAAGGTCTTATATCCCATTATATGCAGTGGGTCGATAGCCCAAGTTTCCTGAAGACAGATAATTCTGCTCGCAGTTACTTGGTTTAAAAAGTTAGGATTTGTTACTTTAGCCAGCAAGCCTGCTATATTCCAGAAAGTTAAATTTATTAAGGAAGAGCTTTTGTTATTGCTGTTTGAAATTTTCTTAATTAATGAGTTTCCATGATGTTGGTGACTAATTTTTGATTGAGCTAAGTTAATTTCGTCATTAGGTCCTATTTGATATTGAGTATTTAAGGTATTCTCTGGTATTATGTTCTGCATGTCTAAACCATAGGTATTAGGGGGGCTATCTGACGTCTGGCCTGCTGGGTTTAATGTATGGTTCACTGAGTCTACAGGGTAGATATTTTCTTGTCAATCGTTAAAGTCAAGAGTAGAGAGTGCAGCAAACCTGTTTTGAGTTGGAATACTATAAAGATTACCAGGTGCTGCGGCAACATGTTGCCAACGAGGGTCCCTGTATTCTTTGTTTGGCATTGTAGACAAGTAAGGGTGAGATGTGAAATGAGGATGAACCTGTGGATGATGTCTTTGCATATGAATGTTTGGATATGTAAATTTGGGATACTGCTGTAAAAAGGGGGAGTTGTTTGCAAATATTGAATGATGATCAAAGAAAGGTGTGGCTAGGTTAGATTCTGTTGTTGGTACATCAGTGATCAGATGCCTATAGAAGTACCCCAGTGGGAGTAGGGTAGTATTAAATTCCCATACGGAAGGTGGAGGGGCTCTGGCCAGAGTTTTCTCGGCCCACTGTGGATTCTTGAAACTAATAGATACACAATCACCTTCAAATTTCTTTTTTAAAGGACCTATCCATCCTACTCTCTGTATATTGTTTATTTCTCCTGTACATTCTATCGGATAGTTACAGTTTGCTATCAACCAATGCAGGATCTTGTTTTTCAAAGATGAGTGAGTTTCCTCTTGATCGTTCCTAAGCCTGGGCACATTCACTAAAATCAATACATAAGCACCACATTCGGGGGGAAGATTGATTCTTGAAGGGATCTGCCTTGAATTATATGGTGGATCGTGTGTTAACCGGGGTTTTTGAGAGTTTGTGGTAGTGGATGTTGAATAATTTTGACTCTTTTTTTGTTCTTGAGATGATGTGGTCGTCTTTCCTGGAGTAGTGTTTACCGCCTGAGTACTAGTGGTTGTGCTTGAAGTTGGGCCACTTCCTGTGGTAGAGTTGTTTGTAGGCTTATTTTTGCTCACTGGAATGGATAAGTTTGGTTGCGGTTTTGTTGTACTAGTTACAGTTGATGTAGTTTTTTCTGTCTGTTTTGTAGTAGTAGTTTTACCGGTGTTTGGTTTTCCTGCTATATTAGTAGGTACAATGTCTCTAGTGAGAGTCTTTTTATTAACAGCGATGAGTTCCTCAAGTTTCTTTTCAATTCTAGTCAGTCTAGATTCGATTGGTGAGATGTAAATTGCCAGGAGATTGCCGACGCTTTCTATCAGTTGATCATCTTTTATTAGCTTTACTGATGCGTCAAGGTTATTTATATACTCCTGGACCATTTCCTGCATGGCTTCAGTTGAAGGGCCAGGTTGTTTAGATGTTCCGTTGGCTATGGGATACTTGATTGTGGTTTTTCTCGATTGAACTTTGGATTTTTTGGGTAGTTTACCCACGGAAGGGATACTTATTGTTGGTTGTTGAGTCTGTTTACGAATGGCGCCCTCTTCGGTGGGTCTTATTAGTATGGGACTATTCGGTTCTATGTTTTCCGGAGTAAGGTTTATGTTTAGATCTGGTGTCTTTTCGAGATCATTGCTCGTGTCAGAGTCACACTCTATCAGTGGGTCTGTGGCCGATAAATTAATTTCATTAGGAATGGTGTGAATATCAGGCCGTGTTTCTTGCAGGCAGCCTAGTTGTTGTTCATGTTGTTTGACAGGAGTTTTTGCCAACAAAATGTCGCCAAGGGAGGAACGTTTAGTTGTTAATAGTTCATATGAGGCCCTACGCTTGGCAGCTTCTAAGTCTTGTGAGACTCTTCTTTCAAGGAGAGAGATGCTTAAATCAATCGCGTCGTGGGTTCTCGTGATAAAGTTGTCAATGGGGCCAATGATGGATGTACTGTTTGCAGCAGCAGTTTTGCTTCTACTTCCCCTGGTAGACATTGCGATGTAATTGTGGGCCGGGTGTGATGGCAGGCAGTGATAGGTGACACCAGAGATCTCTCAATCAATCTGATGCAGGGGAACTCAATATCATGCAAGCAGTTTTGGCTTCATATACTAAGGAGCGAGGGAGGATTTTAGACACGTGTAGGTAATAATAGAAAAGTACCTGGAATGACGTAGGGCAAAGATGATAGAGGGGTGTACCCAACCCAACCTCCTCGACCTCTGAGGGCCTCAGAGGGCCCGCCCTTTGCCCGGGCTTCGCCCGGCGTCCCGCGAGACGGGGATGATGGTTAATTTATGCGCCTCCTGGCGCCGAAATATCGCGGTATGTACCGCTAGGCCTGCTGGGTGTTGTGGTCCTGTGCCTGCACCACGCCCACACTCCGCTCGTCAGCCGGACTCCCGAGATGCCAGAAGGGGTCCCACGGCGAGAGGCGGGAGGCGGGCGGGCGGGCAGGGTCTTGGCGAGTGTTCCAGGCGGTGTCCCAGGGCAGAAGACAGGCAGCGCCTGTCCAACAGTGAAGGATTCAGGTATTTTTTAGCAATTGAGTCAAGGGCAAAGTCAAGGGCATTCAACAGGACAATAAAGACCAGTGCATTGGCACAGCTCCAGTTCAAACTAGTCAATGTGCAAAAAGAGGCCTACAAACTGAGCAATGGTCCTGCTATAATAATCCATGTCTGACTACTTAAAAGGGAAAGTATAATCCAGACACTGTTTGTGTCTCTTTGCATCTGCTACTTGCCAGTCCGTCGCTAGACTTTCTGCTGCCACAAGCACATGCTGAGGGTGACCGCGACAAACCTGCAGATAGAAGTTATGTACAGAAGACTTATTGCCACAACCATCCTTGTTGTTCATACGCTCTCCGCTTCCCTTTCCTGCTGCAAGGCCAGCTTGAAATTATGAGGTATCGCCCTCAGAGAGTCAATGGAGCTCAACCAATACCACAGCCTTGTTGGAAAAGATTCTGGCAAGAAGCATAAACAACACATTGATGTTGCATAATCTGATCTGACGCTGCAGGTATATGAGCCGGTGAGAACAGAAAGCATGGGACCAATGGCTGTGTGCCTTCTGCGGCCAACTCACCTTGACCAAGGTAATCTCTGTGAACAACATGCTTCTTCCATAACCATTAATTCCTCTTCTATAACCACTCATCAGAGTTCATTAAAGCTCAAGGAGAAAAGGACCAGGTTGGAGATATCATCCGGGTTAGATCTACAGATCTAATAAGAACACGTAATTATCATGGAAATAGGACACAATGGGCTGCTCAGTGATGCCATAGTAAATTCTCTGGGAAGGATATTTTTCCCCTGAAGGGCATATTATGCTCTAATTGGATTTTTTAAGGTGGACTTCAGTCAAGAAATCCACACAATGTACAATGAGTGCGGGGACAGCCAAAGTTGTGATCTGCCCGCGACTCAAGGAGGGAAGGTTTATTCCAGTTTCCTCTGCCTTGAGGTCACAACAACCCTCCCTACCCCCCATGGCAACTACAGCAGGGGCTTTCAGCTTCAATTCCAGGGGTGTTCAGACCTGCTGACTGCACCTGGGGCGCTCAGGTTTAATACCTGGGTGTGCCCGCCTGCTGTCAGTATCTGTGGCATTCACTTTTTATGCCGGTGGGTTTCATGCCTGCTTTCAGTATCTGTGACACTCAGTTGTAATGCCAGTGGCGTATGCATGCTACCAGCAACTGGTGCACTGGGCATTTGGAGAAAAAGTGACTAACTCCAAAGGTTTTATATTGCTAGATGATATGTGTTAGTAACTGAATGCAAGGTCCATTATGGCAAATGATATGTGTTATTGACTGAATGCAAGGTCTATTATGGTAAATAATATGTGTTATTGACTGAATGCAAGGTCCATCATGGTAAATGATATGTGTTATTGACTGAATGCAAGGTCTATTATGGTAAATGATATGTGTTATTGACTGAATGCAAGGTCCCTTATGGGAAATGATATATGCTATTGACTGAATGCAAGGTCCCTTATGGTAAATGATATGTGTTATGGACTGAATGCAAGGTCTATTATGGTAAATGATATGTGTTATTGACTGAATGCAAGATCCATTATGGGAAATGATATGTGTTATTGACTGAATGCAAGGTATATTATGGTAAATTATATGTGTTATTGACTGAATGCAAGGTCCATTATGGTAAATGATATGTGTTATTGACTGAATGCAAGGTCTAATATGGTAAATGATATGTGTTATTGACTGAATGCAAGGTCCATTATGGTAAATGATATGTGTTATTGACTGAATGCAAGGTCTATTATGGTAAATGATATGTGTTAGTGACTGAATGCAAGGTCCATTATGGTAAATGATATGTGTTATTGACTGAATGCAAGGTCCATTATGGTAAATGATATGTGTTATTGACTGAATGCAAGGTCCCTTATGGGAAATGATATGTGTTATTGACTGAATGCAAGGTCCCTTATGGGAAATGATATGTGTTATTGACTGAATGCAAGGTCTATTATAGTAAATGATATGTGCTATTGACTGAATGCAAGGTCCATTATCTTAAATGATATGTGTTATTGATTGAATGCAAGGTCTATTATGGTAAATGATATATGTTATTGACTGAATGCAAGGTCTATTATGGTAAATGATATGTGTTATTGACTGAATGCAAGGTCCATTATGGGAAATGATATGTGTTATTGACTTAATGCAAGGTCTCTTATGGGAAATGATATGTGTTATTGACTGAATGCAAGGTCTATTATGGTAAATGATATGTGTTATTGACTGAATGCAAGGTCCATTATGGTAAATGATATGTGTTATTGACTGAATGCAAGGTCTATTATGGTTAATTATATGTGTTATTGACTGAATGCAAGGTCCCTTATGGGAAATGATATATGTTATTGACTGAATGCAAGGTCCTCTATGGTAAAATATTTGTGGTACTGTCTGACTCCAAGGTTATACTGCTAAATGTGAAAGAGCAGCTACCTACCCTAATTTCCTTACCTTTTCTTTCCTCCCGCCTCCCCTCTACCGCCGTTCACCCTCTGCTCTTTGTAAGTGTTTTCAGAGATCTTAGTGCTTTAGGAGGCCAAAGCATTTCTTTACCTGCTGTGTACCTTAATCTTTCATCATTGTCATCTATCTTTTTAATCCTGATATTGGCTATAATGGGATGGTAAAGTATAACATTTTAAATGGGAGGTGGTACTTTTAATGCACAAATTAGGGTATTTTGTTTCTTATAATACTTGATCACACAATTACCCTTCCTGAAACCTATTTACACACAGCCACTGACTCACCTGTCAGCACGCCGTGAGGGCAACGGCCTTCACCTTGCCCCCAGGACCGCCGTGAGGGAAACGGCTTAGACGGCACGACGGACCCACCGGCAGCAGCCGGAGAATCACAGCTCCCAGCTGCCCCGGCTAGCCAGTGATGCCGCAGACGCGTCCGGAGGCGCTTGAAATCAGCGGAGCGCCGAAGCGCTCAGGGGGACACACAGCCACTGACTCACCTGCCAGCACGCCGTGAGGGCAATGGCCTTCACCTTGCCCCCAGGACCGCCGTGAGGGAAACGGCTTAGACGGCACGACGGACCCACCGGCAGCAGCGGGAGAACCACAGCTCCCAGCTGCCCCGGCTAGCCAGTGACGCCGCAGACGCGCCCGGAGGCGCTTGAAATCAGCGGAGCGCTGAAGCGCTCAGGGGGACACACAACCACTGACCCACCTGCCAGCACGCCATGAGGGCAACGGCCTTCACCTTGCCCCCAGGACCGCCGTGAGGGAAACGGCTTAGACGGCACGACGGACCCACCTGCAGCAGCGGGAGAACCACAGCTCCCAGCTGCCCCGGCTAGCCAGTGACGCCGCAGACGCGCCCGGAGGCGCTTGAAATCAGCGGAACGCCTCGTGAGTCGCGCGCGGGAGCAGCCGGGAGAAGCCCGGGACAAGGGCGGGACCATCTAAGGCCATCATAGGCCAGAAGAGGACGGGCCGGGCCACCCCCCCTGGCCGTGCTACAAAAGGAGGTAAAGAACTTGGTTTCATATTCTTAGGCACACTCCGGTACTCTCCAAGGGAAACCCCATCGCGATATGTGACATTCTTAGATCCTTTTAGGGGTTAATTGCTGTTTCTGTGTCAATCACATCATGACATGCAAGGGGGTGCGTAAAAACCCAATTCCCACGAGGGATACGGCCAAGGGGACGCTGGACCACTACTTAACCCCTTCCATGCTCATGACGAGCTCAGCTCGTCATGAGGCACAGTTGAGCTGTGCTGATGACGAGCTGAGCTCGTCATGACACCAGAAAAATGGCAATTTCCAGCACAGGGGAAAAATAACCACAGCAGCGATGTAGTTAAACAAGACAACAACACCCATGTTCCATCAAATAAAGAGAACAGAACGACGACTGTCTACAGACTATATCTCCAGTGACCGATCTCCCCCACAGACAGTCGCCGTAGCACAAAACTTATCATTGCTGGAGGAACTCAATAGTTTATGTAATTCTAAGTATGCGGCTGTCGAGTCGAGAACCGAGCAACCTAGTGCTTCTATCTGTCATACAGTCATTACAAGTCCCCAGTCCAGTGCACTATCCCAACCAAAGGAAAGACTCCTGGCCACCCCCCTTGTCTACCTGCAAAGGCAACACGAAATCCATAATGTCTCTCCAGGAGCCTTCGGGTAAAAGAAAACGAAATGTGGACAAACACACAGGGAGCCAAGCAAAACAGCAAAAACTGAACTTGAGCCCGACATTGCCTATCACCTTTAGCCCTAGAACACGTAAGGATTCCACCAAACGACTAACTTCTGCATCCTCTACCCCACCAACTTTGTTGGGCGAGATAGAAACCATGATCAACTCCATGATATCCCCCTTGATAGAAAGAATGAATAATCTAGGGGATAGGATTTCGGGTATAGAGGAAATGACTAAGGCTAACTCGCTACTCTTAAAAAGTATGGCAGGCTCCAACCATATACAGTCTTTATCCGCTACTGTAGCGCCCTCAACATCTCCACAAAGTAAGATTGACCAAAATCAATTAGCAGCCTCACACATGTTACCTTCAAACACTCTGAAAGTGTCCGCAAAACCCATAATAACACATAGCTCTTCCCCCAGAACAGGGTTGAATAAAGAACTCATACCCCATAAAGGGTCACTTTCTAATCTAGGGAACATATCACGAAAACCTAATCATATACAATTACCACCGGAGGCTGCCCCGTTTGTGTGCGTCCTCTCTGGAGTGCCAGCACTTACAAACGGAAAATCTGAAAGCCAACAGGACCTAAGAAACAAGGTGGTGTTTTGGCTAACAAAAAATAGACCCCTGCCTCTCGATATTGATGGAAGAATACGAAGTGTTAGAAGGGTGGGCTAGCTAGGTCCGCTCCGGAAAGATATACCCGGCGACCTGGTGTTAATAAACTTTAGAAATAATAACGTTGTCCGATATCTTCAAACCTGGCAGCCACAATTAGGAGATGGACCTATACATACCTGGGAACTATCTGATTTTTTACCCCAGAGCATCACTCCACCTCCAATCAAGACCAGTGAAGAGAGTAACTTACCGATGGGCAGAAATGGCCCCGGGGTGAGGGCTGACAATTTCCAGACTCTGATTTGATATACTTCGTAATGAACTTAATGATTAGCTGATTTCCTTCAAAGATTTAATGCTATATTAATATAATGTTATTTATTGTGTAATGAAATGTAATGGCGTATATATATGTAATGTGCTTTTATGATTTTATATTTCAAAATCGAATAAAGCTAATCGAAACTATGTTATTTCAATTGAAAGAGGTTGGTTGCAGGCATTAAAATGAAAGTGGATGCTACATGAAATAAGAGACATCAAAAAGCATTTAGCAATTTGTTGCAAAAATATATTAGAATCAGTTTATTGTAAACCAGATTTAAACAGCTGAGGCTCAGAATGTGTGGAAAAGGCACAGATGCTCTATTTTTTGTAGTGACCTCTAGTGCACACAAAATAATCTTATTGCCATAAATATCTCCTTTCTGCTCATCATTGTTTGTTTTAGAAAAACAGACTGGAAGAACGAAAAGCCAGATTTTGGTTTTCCTTGTGTTGTTTTAATTATAGGTGCAATTACACTCTGTGATCCGCCTTTAGCCCGGATGCTGGCAGGAGGCATTACAAGTCAAGCAGCTACCTCACTTCGTTCTTACAGGTGACTAGAGACTTCACAACTCATCTGAAATAAGGAAAGTGGGGCCATATTATCAAGAAAGGCCGATACGTTATTGCTGTTTTATCGGCAGGAAACTGCCACTAAAGCGGCGATAATGGGCTTGATAATAGACCCTTGTGAATTCCCATAGAAGCTCATGTTAACACCAGAACCTGGGCTGCTATGGGAATTCACAAGGACATATTATTAAGCCCAATATCGCCGCTTTAGCAGTAGTTTCTTGCCGATAAAAGCGGCGATAATGTATCGCCCTTTCTTGATAATATGGCCCATGGAGACAACATTTTATACCGGGATTGCAGGCTCCCATGTATTATAAAGCATTAAGAATTGTGTAATTCATCACCTGACCCTCACAGGTGTTACTTAATGCACTTCACTTCTGTGGATTAAAGGCCCACAGGTGCTGGTGCCGCCTGCTAAGCACTATAATGGGGAAGACAGATGGAAAGCTTGGTGTGTAGTTGAATCACTTGGTGGCGGATAAGTTTTCACTTCCATGTCCTAAATGGTCCTATTGTTATGCCAAACAATACCACAATCTTGCCAACATCAGCCGGATTGCAGTATTCAATACGCTTACAACAATTCACGTTCATTTTTAATAGCAGTGTTACAGTTTCTCTCTCTTTCTTTCTCTCTCACACACACACACACTCCCCCCACACATATACACACTGTTGCACAGTCACACACACACATACATAGAAACAAACACAGGGGCTGTTATAAACGAAGCACATTGCCGCGGTACATAGATGTGAAGTTAAGAATAGTAAACCTATACTCATCTATACATATTTACTTTCACAATATTTTAGTTTTCGATACTCAGGCATCAATATTTTGGCCACACTATAGCTTTCCTTGATACTATGGGGCCGATTCACAGAACTAACTTACTACTTTTGGTATTCACAGAAGTTAGGATTTTGTCTTAAGTTTGTCTTAAGACAGACTTAAGACAAAATCCTAACTTCTGTGAATACCAAAAGTAGTAAGTTTAGGATTTTGTCTAAAATTAGTTCTGTGAATCGGGCCCCATGACTTAGAATCCCTGGGCAAGGACACTTGCCCTATCACATGTGACTGTAACACACTGTGAAATGTTGGGTGGATTCGCCAGAACACAGTTGGTAATGTGCTGCAGGTAACGGATACATTGCTATTGAGAGTGGGGGTGGTTGTTTGCCAGAATGTATGTATGTGTGAGTGTGTGTCTGTTTATATGTTATTAACAACGACAGAGGCTGTCCAAAACCCCTGAACCAGGGACAGATAATAGTAACACCTAACAAAAGGTTCAGGTACACAGTTTCAATAGCAAACTACAAGTTAATACAACATTTTTTTGTTCAAGTGAAAGAAAAGAAGGAAAAAAGAAGCCTATGTTTCAAAACCCATTACAAAAAATACTCATAGTTTATTAGACATATAATTTCAGATAAAACACATTACAAATCAAATGAACGCTCATAAGAAAGTGTTGGCAAAACTAAGACAACCTAATTCATATTACCAAACACGTGGCTAACATACAAACATTACATATATAGGAGAGACAAAAAAAACAAATATAATGTGTCTTTCACAGTTTGTGGCCACAGAATGCGTCGACGGCGTTTCAACCGCTGGGTGACTATGCGGTCATCATCAGGACAAACAGTGGTTTGAGCGTTTTCAATAACAATATTAAAAGCAGACCATTCAAGTTTTTAACGGCAGGTGCAGGACGTTAAAATTTGTTGAATAAATCACAGGTCCACATGACACAATTCGAGGACTGATAAATAAGCTTGCATGCGAGTGTATCCTCAGTACAGCAAGAAGTCCATAGGGAGCATTTAATTATGACCCAGCGTTTGCCCAATTAATCGGCATAAGGTTGCTGTGTGTAACAGTGCTGTGAATTATCCTGTCTGACCCGCGGACTTATGCCGATTAATTGGGCAAACGCTGGGTCATAGTTAAATGCTCCCTATGGACTTCTTGCTGTACTGAGGATACACTCGCATGCAAGCTTATTTATCAGTCCTCGAATTGTGTCATGTGGACCTGTGATTTATTCAACAAATTTTAACGTCCTGCACCTGCCGTTCAAAACTTGAATGGTCTGCTTTTAATATTGTTATTGAAAACGCTCAAACCACTGTTTGTCCTGATGATGACCGCATAGTCACCCAGCGGTTGAAACGCCGTCGACGCATTCTGTGGCCACAAACTGTGAAAGACACATTATATTTGTTTTTTTTGCCAACACTTTCTTATGAGCGTTCATTTGATTTGTAATGTGTTTTATCTGAAATTAT
Organism: Lissotriton vulgaris; assembly: GCF_964263255.1. Classification (NCBI taxonomy): domain Eukaryota; kingdom Metazoa; phylum Chordata; class Amphibia; order Caudata; family Salamandridae; genus Lissotriton; species Lissotriton vulgaris. The sequence continues at coordinate 1,215,421,426 of NC_141697.1, forward strand.
ATGTCTAATAAACTATGAGTATTTTTTGTAATGGGTTTTGAAACATAGGCTTCTTTTTTCCTTCTTTTCTTTCACTTGAACAAAAAAATGTTGTATTAACTTGTAGTTTGCTATTGAAACTGTGTACCTGAACCTTTTGTTAGGTGTTACTGTTTATATGTTTGAGCATGTGTGTGTGACGGAAAGTGAGTGAATGAGAATGGTGGACAGGCAGTGGATGATAATGAGTAAGAATGGGTGTGACTGAGTATCAGTAAGTGAGTATGACTGAGTAAGAGTGAGTATGAAAGAGAGAAAATTATTGCAAGTGGTGAGATTGCATGAAAAGGAATAGAATGAGTGTTGGTGAAGGTTAGTGAGTATGAGGGAGTGTGAGCAAGAATGAGTGATAGTGATAATTTGTGAGAGTGAGTGATAGTGAGCAAGTGTAACTGTGAGTGAGATTGAATCAGAATGAGTGAGAATATTTGGGAATGGCTGAGTGAGAGTAAGAGTGAGGGCACTTGTGGGTGAGTAAGAAAGTATAAGTGTATGAGAGTAAGGATACATTTAAGTGAGAGTCAGTATGAATGAACAAGTGAGAATGAGTAAGTCAGAGTGAGTGAAACTAGGTGAGACTATGAAAGAATAAAAAAGAGTGAGTGAGAAAATATCAATGAGTCAGATTAAGAGTGAGTAAGAGTGAATGAGTGTGAATAAGTGAGAATGAGTGAGTGACAATAGGAGTTAGTGCGACAGTGAATGAGAATGAAGGAAGGTGAGTGAGGATGACACATTAAGAGTGTGAGTGAGTGAGTGAGTGAGGATGAATCATTAAGAGTGTGAGTGAGTGAGTGAGAGTGAGTGAGTGAGTGAGTGAGTGAGTGAGTGAGTGAGTGAGTGAGTGAGTGAGTGAGTGAGTGAGTGAGCGAGTGAGTGAGTGAGTGCTGGACTGGGAAGCCAAAGCAGCCCTGGCAATTTTCTCGGATCAGCCCCTGCCTGGCCCCGGGAGCCTGGGGCCAGCCAGGTTGTTTGCTGCTTTTGTTACTGGGGTCGATATTGCAGCACTGCTGCTAAATCAGCCTGTAGTAACAAAACCTTTCCCCACCCATCCAGCCTCCCAGGGAAACACCTGATTCATGTTACGGCCAGTCTGGCCTTGGAGCGAGTGTTTGAATGAGTGAGAATGAGTGTGAGTGAGGGAATGTAACTGAACATGAGTGAGAATGTAGTATGATGCTCGTGAATCTGCTGTTGGCCTCGTCCTACTGAAGGTAATTCCTGGTTTATGGACACCCCCATTGAAAAATGCTGGCACTTGAGGACATTTTTTGTGTTACGGGCGCCCTTGACAAAATACCGTCAATGGCATACTAGAGCAGGCGCGGTTCTTCCGCTAAGGCCGAGGAGCGTTGCCCCACTGCTGTTTGAGCAGGAATTTTTTTTTTATAATAAAGTAGTTATTATCATTTTATTTTTCACAGGTTTGGGGCTGGGTTAGGGCGGGCGGGGCTGGAGGCACAGGGAGAGGAATGGTTTGCACACTCCATTGGCGCATGCCTGCTTGGCCTGCCGTCTTGGCCCGGCCAAACAGTAATGCGCACTTCCCCACCAGACTGCATTACACAGCATGGTGGGGAACATGCCCAGGCCCGAGTCCCCATCTGAGCGCCGATCCACTGTGCTCGGACCAATGGCACCGTTGCATTGTAGTGTTGTGATTGGCTACAGGGAGCTTGGTTGCTTCCTGGTTCTGGGACTTGCCGGAGAAGCCCCTCCTCGACTACCCCGATTGCCCCTGCTCATCCACCCTCATTCCCTGGAAGCCGCTACTGTACTAGGGGTAATAATTTGCATTTTCAACACCCTTGATAAAAGGCTTATGCTGGCATGCTGGATGTAATTTTTGGCATAAGAGCAGTGGTGAAAATATAAGGATCATACGGACATAAGGACCACCCATGGTATACAGACACCACATATATCAACCTGCTGCCTAGGGCTCTGCGGAATTTGTGTCATTTGCTTTTGCATAATAACGTGACATTTTTTCAAAATTACATGAATTTACCTGTAATTACACAAAATGCAAATCTGTAATGTCACACTACATTTTAGCATGAAATGCGTTTTTGCATCAATTTCTAATGCAGGGACATATTTAAACAAAAGCACTGTAAACAATTACCACAAGTGTTCTGCTGTTTGCGTGCATTTGCAGTAACTTTATACTGCATATGGGGCCAGGTGAAATAATTTTTTTACTGTGAATGGCTCGTAATTCTGTAAAGTGGCATAGTGGCTTCAATTCTGGAATGGAGTAACAAGCGTAATTTGAAATCTCAGAAATTATGTCAATTCGGCGGACACAATTAAAATTTCACTGCGGCCTCATACTGGCACTGGGATACTGCATGTAATTTTGGCCTAACAAGGCACCCATAGCATATGGAGGCCATCCATAATAAAATATAAGACCTGGCAAACGTGGAGGTAATTTTTGTCATAGGGGCATACCGTAGGATATTTAGAAACAAATTGTAGCAACTCCTGGGAGTCTCAAGTTTAATTGATTTGGCGCATCATAAAAGGACCTGAATATTTAATGAGTGCCCTCGCAGACCTTATGACATTTTAGCAAATGTATGTGAAAATCGTGCTTTAAAATCCACTATGTAACCCAATTTTTTCAGGCTTATGTTGGGGTGAAGAACCCGTCTTACAAAACTATATGTCTGGCTCACTCACTTCACTGGCTCGCCACAATTCAAAGCAATAATTACACCCCACCGCTTTCAAAGATCACAGGCCCGCTGCAAAAACAGGAGGTAAACAGTGTCTTGATGTCTTGTTTACTTTTTACAGACTCCACTGGAAGCGGGTGATATGCTTTAATTCCGGGGTCTCCAACCTTTTCTGGAGTAAGTGCTGATTATGTTCAATGAAAATTATCCAGAGCTATTGACAATATTAGTATTGTAATAATGACTATATCGGACACTATGGGCCCGATTCACAGAACGAACTTAAGACAAAATCCTAAACTTACTCCTTTTGGTATTCACAGAAGTGAGGATTTTGTCTTAAGTTTGTCTTAAAACAGACTTAAGACAGGCTTAAGACAAACTCCTAACTTAAGTCTGTCTTAAGTCTTTCTTAAGACAGACTTAAGACAAAATCCTAACTTCTGTGAATACCAAAAATAGTAAGTTTATGATTTTGTCTTAAGTTAGTTCTGTGAATCGGGCCCATAGTCTTCTTCGATTTCATGTTATGCGTGGAGTTCTCCGCCCCGACTGAGAATTTTTTGCAAGCTTAAACATATTATTAAAATGAAGTTTTGTGAATTCTGAAAGAGCGTAAATGTACACAAACATGTAAGTTAACCTGTGTGAAACAGGCCCTGAATTATGAAGGTTGTGATCAGCAGAACAGAAGACAGGAAAAATCAAAAATCACTAATCTCCTTCGAATAGCTATGAAACTATAGACATCCGCAAGCTGACCAAAGCATGCAATCTGACCAGCTCTCCAGCAGAAACTGTCCCTGCAAAAATGTTCGAATGCATCCTCCTAAATACATGTGTTGAATGCACGATAAGGAATATGGTGAATAAGTCCTTAGATAAGGGATGCTTTCCACCGAACCCTAAACTTGCTTCATTACACCTCTGCTCAAGAGAAAGGATCTTGGTGCATTCAATCCTGCCAACTTCAAACCAAGCTTCAATGCACCATTCGTGGGAAAACGAATAGAAAGAGCGGCTTTTACCCGCATGGCTATTATTGATGAGGAACATAAAATACGCTCAGATCACCCAGCGGGGTTCAGCCAAGGCATTGATATCCATCTGGGGTGACCTGAAACCAACAGTGGCAAAAATGGAGCGACAGCACGACTACTTCTGAACCGATCAGCAGCCTTTGACACTGTCCATCACCTGACATTGCTACAGAGACGAGAAAAGCTTGTAAACAAGAGATCACCCTAAGAAGGTTCACCTCATATCTCAGTGTCAGACAAAACCTAACAACAAGGCCGCCATTCAACTGAGCTCCTCGTGACCAATATTGTGACATTGCACAACGCTCAATCATTTCTCTGTCCTTGTTCAAACTCTACTTCACCCCCTTATCAGAACTGATCAGATCAAACTCAGATGATATCACTACGTCGATGACACACAGATTATTAAAAACTAGAATCACAAGAGTGTTCTAAACTAGAACACCCCACGGGCAAAGATGCATCTAGACTTAGAGGGCCTGTGGTCCAATGGCCAATGCATGATCACAATTTCTGCGAAAACTGAGAAGGTGGAAAATAGAACAACGAGCGTCCGATAATGACATAACCCAAAGAACTGGAGGCACCACGAGCAACATCCCGTTAAGGAAGAACCTTGGAGTGATCATGGACTCAAACCTATCTTTAACCCCTCATGTTTACAAAATTTCCACCAGCAGTTTCTACACAATGCAGATGTTAAGGCGTATCCTCCATTACCAAGGGTACCACCCACAACTGCAGACTACCCGAAAAGCTTTCATTAGGCACTTTGTGCATCCAGATAGACTGCTATTACACTTACACTGAAGGGAAGACGTCTTGCCAAGACTTCAAGCACTACACTGGTTGTGGATAGCCAGACGCTATGCTTACAGTGTAATCTGCATCATCTACACAGCCATCCAAGGGAAACGCCGGTCGCGCCAATAACTAAAGTTCCAACAATATTCATAGAACAAGAAGCTACTCCAAAGGTTAGCAACTCGACTCATCATTTTATCCCACTCTTGGTGAAAGAGTGTTCTCAATAGAGATGGCAGCATTTGTGACCCCTTACCATCTCAAATATAACATATACACGACCACCTAAAATTCAGGAAAGAAATAGAAACCTGCATGGACATCGATTCACTAAAATGCCAGGGGTAGCGAAAGTGACCTCACACATCCTTTGACCTCCTGGGTAGTGATATCATATGACCTTTGAGCCTGATGTTAAGAACCCGATAACAAGTGCACAATTATTATAACAACATATAAGTTACTAACACAAACGTCCATTTTAGATGCCACATGTATGTTAACTAGGATGCTGACATGATATTCAAGGGAGTCATTACACTTTTGTTTTCATTCAAAGCGGAGGGTATAGTAGTACCAAAGATAGAACAATAGCAGGAACCAATATTATGTCTACCATAACTAGTCATGATATCATAGGTAGACCTGGGCAAGAAATTCCGCTCCGCTCGCGGAGTTTGTGGAGTTCTCCCTCATCCGCACTTTGTTTAGCACACAAGTTCTGAAAAACTCAGGGAGCATAGTTTTTTCCTCGCTCGCGATTGTCAATATTAAGTTATCGAGAGAAAGCAAGAAAATTTTATTCCAGACCACCTTCCGGCGAGCTTTCTCAATGCGGGCGTTTGCAGATGGTCGCTGCCGCTCGCGTTGAGAAACCTTCCATTCGCATTGATGAAGCTGCCGCTCGAGTAGTACATCGCCCTCTTGCGCTGTGCGTGGTACAGTTCGAGCTGGTTTTACAGTGCGGGACACACAACCAACTCTAAAAATCGTATGTAATGCACTCCACCGCTTGTGGAAGTCCACGTAGCGTGTCAGAGATTTTTGGTCGCTTCACGGAGCTCTACGTATCGGAACTCTGCGAACTCCGCCCTTGGTTAATAATAGGTCTCCGAGCGTACACCTACAAATGGAAAATATGTTGATTCATTACAAGAAAAATATGTATTGATGCATCACACAAAAAGGATTTAAAAAAACAAAACCTGTTATGTCCACCTCTATTAATGTATATGGACCATATATTGACTATGACATGTTATCAGCTGACACTATTCCTTATCATTGTTAAAATATGTTGATTGATGATCACTTGAAAGGCACCATCACTCTTGCTAAGCACAAGGGTGATGGTTCACCAACAGACTTCTCATGTATGCACAATAATATGGAAACGTGATAAGTAGTTTAACAAGCTGTGCTTTTATTTCACTGTTTTGTTTGTTTAGAAGAGTCTACATTTCTCTGCTGAATGTCCTTATTTCATAGACCTGGCTCCCAGTCTGAGCAGCAGAGCTCATCAGGAGACTGCTTACCTTCTGTTATTGGGACTGTTTTTGCCACCTCTGAGGCAGGAGGTCTCACAGGCTGTGCCAGTAGTATTAAGGAGTGAACCAGGGGTTGCATCTGCGACCTCTGGTAACTACTATCAGTGTTTCCCAAACTGGGGTCCGCGGACCCACAGGGATCCATGACACATTCCCAGGGGGTCTGTAGGCAACAGTTTTAAAAGCACAGAAAAGTTTCTTGTATAATTAGCAGCTTTCCGGCAACAATAAAAGTGTCAAGATTATGCCAGTGATTAATAAACCTGCTGAAGAGATATGAGAGTTTTGTCAAGTGGCAGCTTTGACTTAACTAAAGTAGCACAGAGGGTTAATGTGCCTACTGCAAAGAACATGTAACATGCATTTTAAAAAGCAGTATTTTATGTGCATATGTTAGTGGTTACTGCTTTTGTCACAGAGATTCTTTTGTTACTGTGCACTTCACAAGTGACAGTTGTAATGTAGCAGAGGGACCTATAAACTGTCATCAAAGAGCTGCTTGCAAACTGCAAGGTACCAGTTAGTAACTTATGTTTTTCCCCAGTTATTCATTATCCTGATGCTGCTAAAAAGATTTTTTTGGGTGGAAATACATTTTTAATGCAAAAGTCAGTGCTAGCCACTGTGTTATGTTCTGAATCCTGAGTTTGTGCTTTTCCAGACCAAGCCCTCTTTAAAAATGCCTACCAGTATGAATGACATGTGAACCTTGTAGTACCCTTTACCTTATGTAACATTTTATATACACTGATTTACATGTATGAGTCAATATCTCTATATGTGTGTGATGTAAAGTGCTCTGACATCCTACAATGTCATCATCAAAGCTTTATTTCGATATACAAGATATCATAAAAGCACATACAAAATATAAAAACCACAATTCATAAAAATTACGTTTTACAAAGTAGGGTACAATAAAAACATTCGTATTACAATAAATAATTTAAAAGGCATATTAAACATTGGCAGCTTTGTGTACATTACAAATTTAGCTAAAACTAAGATCATCTCATAGCCTTTAATCTGATCAGCCAAGCCCAGCTCAAAAATTTGGCAACCCTACACACTAAGCTTGTACTAGTGTCAGCCTTGAGTATTCTAAGTGCGGAGGAATAATCCCTGGTTCCAAGAAATAAACACACGGGTTTGAGCAATTTCTGTCTTGGTTTTACATAAGCTGGGCATGCAAAGAAAACGCGGGCGATACTTTCAGTGACACCTTTGCAAATTGGGCAGTCAGGTGAGGTTTGGTACGGGGGCTTCCACTTACAGGTATACTCATGGAAGGGAAGGTTACCCAACCTGAACTGAATAAATAAGGATCTGTCTCTTGGTTTCTTGATAAAATCCAAGTAAGGCTCCAAGAGAGGCTTAGGTTTATGCTGTTTAAACGCTCCAGTCAACCTTCCTTGGGCTGGGTTCCTTAGGTCTTGCTCATCAACCCAATTCCAGTAAACTCGCTTGGTTTCGGGCTTGGATAGAGGAACTCCAAGCTCCCAATCAGTTGGCAAGCCGGTTTCATGTAGAAGTTTCTTTAAATTGCGAATCCAATTAATTTTATGAGCGCCATTAAGATTCATGACCTCTTTCAAACCATCTAAGTACTTTGAGAGCTCTGGGGTCCGCCATAACCTAGCCCAGTATAAGAGAGGCCGTAGCCTGGCTAGGTCCTGAAGGGAGTGACGGCCGAGATCACTCAATAGTGCTTTTATGGGGGTGCCCCTTGGAAGGGATAACAGCTCCCTAAGGAACTTGTTCTCAGAGGTAATCAGGCTGTTGATGCAATCGAAATCCCACATCTCAGCACCATAGAGGGCGCTGCCCACAGCTTTTCCAGCGTAGATATCCAAGGCAGGAGCAATGGGCTTGGAGATGGACATACGATGTTCTCGGCCCAATGCACCAACCACCCTTCTATGATTTAAAACCATTTTATCAATGTGTGGCTGCCACTTTAAGTTTTGTGAGATTCTAATTCCCAGGTACTCAAATTCATTTACACGCTCCAGTGGTTCTCCATCAAGGGAGATGATGGATCTGGAAGACTTACTTGGGTTAAAATAAAGGAGCTTGGTTTTCAGGGTATTTATGACAAGGCCCCTAAGCTTACAAAACAAACTGAAGCGATTCAACAACTTTTGCAGACCCACGGGGGTTTTTGAGACCAACAACGTGTCGTCTGCAAAAAGCAGGGTGGGCACTTTATCACCTGCCAAAACCGGAACATCTGCGTTTTCTTCAAGCAAAAAAGAGACCACGCCATTCACAAATAACGAAAAAAGTATTGGGGCTAATACACAGCCCTGGCGTACACCTCGATTCACAGGTATTCTATCGTTTTTTTGGCCTTGAGATCCCCATCTAATACGGGCATAAGTGCCGTCATGCATGCGGGCCAAGAGGTTTAAGATTGGTAAAGGGATCCCCATAAATTGGTAACGGGATCCCCATAGATTGGTAACGGGATCCCCATGGTAACGGAATCCCCATCCTACAATGGTATGAGAGATGCTACAAAACAAATGAAATACACGTGACAGAGGGGCTATTCAATATAAAATTCCAAGGGCCAGATGTATGATCCGTTTTTATATGCGCAAACGGGTTCGTGAACCCGTTTGCGCATGCAAAAACCAATTGGGCCGTGTACATTGCCTATTTCGCAAGTCGCAATTTGTTTGCGACTCGCTAAATAGGTTTTGCAACTTGCTATTTGGAAGGGGCATTCCCTTCCAAATAGCAAGTCTCAAAACCATGTACAAACGTATTGCGGTCGCAAAACACTTGCAATTACCACCTACTTCAAGTAGATGGTAATGCATTCGCAAATGGGAAGGGATCCCCAGGGGACCACTTTCCCCTTGCAAATGCATGCAAAATTATTTTTTAAAGGCAAGCAGAGGTTACCAGGGACCTCTGCCTGCCCTTAGAAAATGAAACAAAAATGTTTCGTTTTCTTTTTATTTAAATGCATGGTAAACGGGCTGCATTTTTTTTTAACTGCTTGTTTTAAAAGCTGGCCCAGACTTGGTGGCCTGCAGAGCCCAGCAGGCCACCATACCTAAGAGGGCTGGCATTCCCAACGGGCTCGCAAATTATGAGAGGCTCATTAATATTAATGAACCTCGCAATTTGCAACCCCACTGGGAATCCCAAACCGGGTTAAACACACTGTTGTACATTTCATTTAGCGACTTGCAATGTGTCGCCAATTGTGAGGCTCTAAATAAAATGGTCATACATCTGGCCCCAAACTCCTTACCACTTTGAGTATCTATTTTATGTGCACACATGTATATTTTTTTCGAATTACTGTTTCAAATTTCAAATTTAACTTATACAAATTGCTTGGGGGTCCCCGGCTTCCAGTGGTGCCTCAATGGGGGTCCTCAGGAGTCAAAAGTTTGGGAACCACTGCACTAAATGATGTCATTGGAAACCTGGCTATTTCCAAGATAGAGGAACAGCACAATTAGACACTTGACTTCAAAACTTTACATTTTGGCAGACAGACCATGTCTCCGTCAGGGCGACGGAGAAAATTACTCCGTAGTCCGAATGCAACATCCCTGGTAAATATTTAGAGCAAACGTGGAATTTGCAGCAAAAAGCACAGGAATAACAGAATGGCACAGCTGTTGTTAAAGGAGCTTTTATTTAAATGCATCCTGGCACCAAGCATTGACACAAGGGCACATTTTTCGCTAAAATATAGCGCAAAATGGAGGATGTGCATTTCATATAATTACACATCATTTTGGCATAATTTCACATAACTGCACAAAAGCAAAATATGGAAATTTCACAAGTCCCTAACCAAAAGTCACAAGAAGTCTGAAAATGGATCCGGTCCGACTGTAACCAGTACGGGCTGGAAAGCAGCAATGCTCAAATGTCACATGAATAACCGCAACTTGACTCGTCCACTGCTGACTGTTCCCAAGTTGAGGCTGTGTGACAGCCGTACCATATAGAAATCCAGATAAAACTCTTCCCTACCAGCTGAGTTCTTCTTACATCAAAAGGCCTCAACTGCCAGGGGGCCTCTCTAAACCCTCTAATGCATCAAATCAAATCATCAGCATTTGTAAAGCACAACACTGTCACCCTTAGGGGTATCTGGGTTCTGTGTCTCCGTCAAAGAGGCAGATCTTGAGTCTCTTTCTGAAGCCTGCCAGTGAGGGGGGTGTACGTAGCTGGAGGGGAAGGTCATTCCAGGTCTTGGAAGCGATGTAGGAGAAGGAGCGGCCACCGCTGTGGCAGTGGCGGACCCGAGGGTGTGCGAGGTCGAATTAAAGAGGAGGTGTCTGGAGGGTTGATGGAAGTTCAGTCGTGGTTGATGTAGGCAGGTCCTAGGTCATGGAGGGCCTTGTAGGCATGTGTGCGGCTCTTCAACTGGCTTCTCTTCTGGACTGAGAGCCAGTGGAGGTCTCTCAGATGGGGGGCGATGAGTAGGTTTGGAGATGTCCAGGTTGAGTCTGGCTACAGCGTTCTGCATGGTCTGGAGTCTTCCGAGGAGCAGGGTGGAGATTCCGGCGTAGAGGGAGTTGCTGTAGTCGAGGTGGCTGGTGACGAGGACGTGTGTGACGTGTTTCTGGTGTTGCCACTCAATGCCACAAAAAGCAGAGGCGACACCAGCATGAAAAAATGTGTTGCATACAGAGGCATCCTCTCTAATAGTGTCCATCCCGGCAGGTCCAAGCCTGACTCCTTGCCATAATCAAAACTGGACTTCTATGAGATGTGTGTAAAAGAGATATGTCCTCTCTCTATCCTCTCTCTGTCCTAAGCCTCTCCTTTAGACCCACAAGGTACCTAGCAGGTGGGCAGGTTGCTGCATAGAGCACAGGAAGTGGATTGATAAATACTTGTAATCTCCATAAACACCTCACGGTTCTGTGTGATATGTCACCCTGGACCCCAGGGTTCTGTGTATCCCTTAGAACCAGGAGAAGGTACACAAGGACTGGGCTGTTAACACCAGGCTCCTCCTGGTGGGGCTCAGACTGATTGCTCAACTTCTGTGCTGATCTATATAGTAATGCATATTCCACAGATCACCTGCCTGCCTCTAGTGACCTGCACCTGTATCCATGAGGATTCAGCGGCACCCTTGGAGACGAGGATCACGTGACAGATACAAGAAGCACCAGGAACCTGCAGAGCACACGTTAGGTGGCATCTAGTCATGGTGCAGCGCGTTTCTTTCTCACTTATGCTCAGGGCCACTGGAATGATGTTACAGTGAGGTCGCAGTGATGTTCGCATGATTATAGATTTGCCACATTTGCAACATAATCCATCATCATCTGATGCATAATCTGCAGATTTTAACCCCAAAAATGGTTTCTATCTCAAAGGTCACTAAAAACATAATAAAAGGCATTGTCAGTTACAATACCAATATGTCAAAGTTTCTAAAATGTGAGACCTACTGCATTGCAATTGATTGTTGTTTACAAGCGCCCCATGGGGCGTTTTCCAGTTAAAAGAGGCCACGCCCCTTTCTTCAGACGAGCTGTGTCTACAGAAAGGTCCGCGGCCACTAATAAAGTAAAAGCGTGGTATGGGGCGCTTTTACCAAAAAGAGCATTTGTTTGTCAAGTTGACAAGCAAATGTTTTTTTTTTTGTAAAAGCGCCCCATGAACGTGCACATGGTGCTGCTGAATGCTGCAGGAAAGCATGTCGTGCCTGCAGTAGGAGAAACTCATTAAAGAAAATAGGGGCATATTATCAAGGGGGTTTATCTCCACTTTTTTGGCTTTAAAAGCCAAGAAAGCGGGGGTAAAATTATCTCCCTATTACCTAGCTGTCGCTAACACCAGTTAGCGACAGCTAGTAGGAGATAGCGACCATCTTGGGCCCCGCTTTGCATGTCAGTGATATATATCACTAATGACATGCAAAGTGGGCGTGCCAAGATGTTAGAGACTGAAAACAGTTGCTAACATCGCAATCTCCTATTACCAACTCTTGGAGATATTCGCACTAAGCGTGAATATCTCCAAAAGCTAACACCTGCCCTGTGCAGTTCTTAGCCATGTTATCAAATGGGAGGTGGATAACATGGCTAAGAGCATTAGCTCGGTAATGCATGAATATCGCTGACTTTTCAGCGATATTCATGCATTGCGGCGATTTTTATCGCATTTGCGATAAACCTTGGTAATACCAAGGTTTATTTGCGGTAAAAATAGCCGCAAGTCATCGGTAAATTTTTATCTCTAACCAAGCAATAGCGATAATTATCGCTATTGCTTGGTAATATGCCCCATAGTGCTTACAGACGAAATAAGACCTACAGTGTAATAACCGAAGTAAAAGGGCCAGTCCTCATGGGAGGTTACAAATGAAGACAAGGCGGTAATAAGGAGGGACTAACAATCCTATTAATGAATCAGAAGCCAGCATTTACAAAGGACAATGACACAAGCCAATGACAAATATGGGCGGAGAAAGGGCGGGGATTCAAGTCCATACACCAATACAGCATGGATCGCAGTGCAGCGGATGCTCTGCCCAGGATGGACCTAAAAATGACAAAATAATGATGTCATGCTATCCCAATTTGGGCCACATAATGCACATAATTTGCCTTTTCTTTATGCATAATGTACCCAACCCTTCTGCATAATTTGACCCGCCCTTGCCACATAATTCCAGTAGCCCTGATTGTGTTACCTCCATTACCCGCTCAACATATTCGGAGCACCGCTCTGATCACTACTACATGACAGCAAAACACTCCCACAGGGGCTCACAGCAAATACAACACCCTGCCAACCAAGCATGAATGTAACACATTTGGGGCCAGATGTACGACCATGAAAATTTGAGACTCGCAAATTGCGCTCGATTGCGAGTCACAATTTGCGAGTCGCAAAATGCCATGTACAACAGTGTCTTAGACACTGTTTGGGATTCCCAATGGGGTAAAAAATTGCATGCCTCACCAATATTTATGAGGCACTCGCAATTTGCGACCCCATTGGGAATGACTGGCCCTCCCAGGGGTGGGGGCCTGCTTGGCTCAGCAGACCTCCATGTCTGGGACTGATTTTAAATAAAGCAGTTTAAAAAAAAAATGCAACCCGTTTTCCTTAAATGAAACGTTTTCATTTAAGTTTTTTTTAAAGGCAGGTAGTGGTCCTTGGGACCACTGCTTACCCCTAAAAAATATTTTCCCCTGCATTTTGCGAGTGCATTATGACCCTCTTGAAGAGGACGGTAAATTGCAAGTGTCTTGCTACCGTAATTGTGGTGGCAAAACATTCATACATGGGGTAGAGAGTAGCTATCAGCAAGGGACACTCTTGAAATGCTCCTTTCTAATACCGAGTCGCAATTCCTATTTAGCAAGTGGCAAAAAAATTGCGACTTGCTATATAGGAATTGTACACGGCCCTATTCGTTTTTGCATGTGCAAACGGGTTGCTAAATCGTCTGTGCATGCAATTTAGGGTCATACATCATCAGTCCCTTGGATAACTCACTTGTTTTCTGATTCAGGGCTTGCAAAAGGAATATCCTTTGCCTGCAAAGAAAACGTGTTTTTAGAAAGCTATTTTCAGATGCTGCTAAAATTCAGCGTCTTTAAATCCCTGTGATGTTCTCATAAGCTGGCTGGGCATGAGATGTGGAAATCTGCAGGCTGGTGATGTTTCCCTTGGCTGCATCGGGACATTATCCTCGCCTGAACCGGCAGGCAGCGCCGCGTTAATGACCTGCACGTTGCGGGACACATAGCGCCCGGGGCGCCTCCATTTGTAAGGGCGGCTTGTGCAAGGCGCAGCTTTGCGTTGTCAAAGCCGGAGGCGCAGTGTGACACTGTTACACAAGCGCACATTGGAGTTATGCGACCCTTGGCACACAATCCCATCAATATTGAATGAGGTTAGTGGGGATTGTGGGAGTTTAACTCACAAGTCTTCCAGCTGGAAATGTGTATTTGTGCCCTTAGCAGGCAGTGGGTAGTAAGGGTGCCATGGGCCTGGTACAGCAAGGAAAAGGGCCCCCTTGGCTGCTGTTGGGGCAGTAAATGCAGCAATTATCTGGGTTCAATGTACCCTTCAGGGCTCTTGGCCCCGGTGTCATTGCACCTTGTGCACCACTGGCAGCTAAGCCCCTGTTTGTGTGCTTTTCTGACGTTGATGGAATTCACACTCCTGGATACTGGGCCCCAGATTTACTAGTTTGTCACACAGCACAGTGCAGCAGCTGTGAATGCTGCGTGCTGCGTGAGGAGAGAGCAGGAGTGTGCCATATGTACAGACTATGGAACTCTCCTCCCATATCCCTAGCACCGACGCAGAAATGTGCTGCTGTGCGCCATGGACATACCTTTGCACCGTAGTGCAAGGGTGTTTGCGTGAGTCTAGCATAGGTTTTGTACTGGAAGGATACCCTACTGGGTAGAAAAGGGGATCTACATCCCTGGATTGGGTCACCTCAGGGGCGGATTAGCCGCTGGGGCAAGCAGACCATTGCCCAATTGCACCCACACCCCTAAGACCCCTAAATCTAGGATTTAAGGACCACCTCAAATACAAGAACCTCAGTTCTGAATCAACCTGCATCAAGGATGACAAAGAAGAGACCGTGTCGGGAACAACAGGACTTGCCCAAACCAAAAGAGGGATGACCTGCACCTGTGGCAATGCCCCTGGAACTGCCTGATCAAGACTCATCCTAGGCTAACTCTCAGTTACCCCAGACAGAGAGACGCCTGTGAGAGACTGAAGCACCCTCAGGCTCCCCTGGACTAGTGGCACTAGTCCCCTGCAAACTGCAAGTAAAACAACTCTACAGATCAAAGAATCTTTGGCCTTCCAAGAAATCTCCCAAAACCAGGTGGTTTTGTGCATTGTGGGAGCTGTAGTCCTGCCTTCAATGAAGATACAGGCAGCTACCGTGTTCCCCAGGATCATCCGACGTCAAAGTATAGTTTTCTAAAGTTTACTGCTGCCACGGCTTGTTGGTCGCCAGTCTGTCAACTGACCCCTGCACTCGACGCTGCACCTAGAGGGAACTCCATCCAATCTTTGACCAACATCAGCAATCAGCCCGTTGGTGTGGTTTTGCATCTTGTTCCCCCAGCACTGTGCAGGCGGTAAAAAGCAGGTCTCTTGCGGCCCCCATTCACAGTGCGTAGCAAGGGGGGGGGGGGGGGTGTAAAGAGAGGGTCTGCCCTGTGTGGCATGAGTTTGGGGGTGGCAGCTTTCCCCGCACATACATGCAGCCTCTGCGGGCGGCGCAAGGTCTAGCTCTGCCCCTGCCCTTTCAGCACCAGGACAACTCTGCACCCGGGCTAGGGCTGAGCTAGCCAAGCCCGAAGATGGCCGCGCTGTAAGCGAGCTCCTTCGGTCGCTTTCCTATCCTTTCATTATCCTGCGCATGTACTCTGCAAAATGATCAAATATACATAGCTACATGCAGCGGAACAACTCGGCATAGCACTGACCTGGGTACTGCCGATATACGGCCGTGCCGAAGTGTACGCGGGCCCGCTGGACTGCTTTGGCGGCACCGTTATCGAGGGAGAGGGGGCATACGTTATGTTATGTTATGTTATGTTAAATGAACTTTTTGAGCGCAACTAACACCTTTAGGTTCCTTGGCGCTATACAGAGGGAGCAGGGAGGAGAGACAGGAGATAACATAACAGTTGATAATAGCTAATTATAAGCCTCAGTGAAGAGGAACGTTTTAAGGGAAGATCTAAACTTGGAGTAAGGAGAGGACAACCTAAAAGAAAGGGGTAAGGAATTCCAAAACGACGGGCTAAAAATGAAAACCTGAGGCCACCGTGTTTCTTCCTCTTGAATCTAGGGACTGATAGCAGGGCCATTTGAGATGACCGAAGGGTTCGAAGGGGGACATACGGGTGGAGCAGGGAGGAAATGAAAAGAGGGCTATGGCCTGTAAGGGATTTGGAAATGATGCAACCAAGCTTGAATTTGCAGCGGGCAGATACCGGAAGCCAATGGAGACTTTTTAAGAGGGGGCGAACATGTTGATCTCTGGGTTGGTGGTGAATCAGGCGAGCAGCCTGATTTTGGATCAACTGAAGTCTCCTAAGTTGATAAGCAGTAATGCCTACGTATAATGCATTTGCGTAGTCAAGCCTAGACATGACTAACGCAAGCAAGGCCAGAATAAGGGCATCGGTGGTAAGTAGGCGAGAGATTTTACGTATTTTCCTGAGTTGGAAGTGGCTTGAGGAGACTACGGCGCTTATCTGGGGCATCATAGAAAGGTCGCTGCTTATGACTACTCCCAGGCTTTTGGCTGAGTTGACGGGACAGGGGGGGCTGCCAAGACTGGCAGGCCAAAAGGAAGAATGCCAGGGATTGGAGGGTCCCCTGACAAGAACCAGCTCGGTCTTGTCGGGGTTGAGCTTCAGATGGGTTGAGCCCATCCAATCGCTGATGAAACAGAGGGTGTTTTGAAAGGTGGTGATAGATTCATCAGAGGAGTCGATGGTAAAAACCAGTTGAATGTCATCCGCGTAATTGAACGCGGAGACATTAAATCTGCGGAGGGAACGGATTAACGGGGCCAGGTATAAATTAAAGAGGAGGGGGGATAAAGAAGAGCCCTGTGGGACACCGCAAGTCAGCTCGACTTGAGTAGCAGAGAACTGGGACAGCCTGACAGCTTGATGGCGTTGGGTCAGGAAAGACCGAACCCAGTCCAGGGCGATGCCCTGGATGCCAGCCTCTCTGACACGGTCGACCAAAATGTCATGGTCGACCGTGTCAAAGGCGGCCGACAGATCCAGGAGAACCAGAGCCTGACAGGTGTTAGAGCCGGCTCCCCTGCGCAGTTCGTCCATCACAGAAAGAATGACTGCTTCTGTGGAATGCGCAGGTCTAAACCCAGCCTGCTGGGGGTCCAAGACACACGAGTCTTCCACAAAAGTGGTGAGGGTTTGGGTGACATGTGACTCCAGGACTTTGCTGAGGAAGGGGAGAAGGGAAATAGGACGATAGTTGCTCATGATGGACGGGTCTGCCGGGGTTTTTTTCAGAATGGCAACCACCTCGGCCCGTTTAAAGGATCCAGGGACCTCCCCTCTAGTCAATGAGTTGTTTAAAAGGGCTAGGGGGGGATCAGGACAGGAAGTGAAAGCTTCCCGAAGGGCCGAGGGGGGGCAACAGTCGCTGGGGGAGCCAGAGGAAACTTTATGCAAGAGTGAGAGGAAATTGACCTTAGAGATGAGGGGGATCTGGGTTAGGGTGTAAGTATTGAAGTGGCAGGGGGCACTTGGCGGGGGGAGCGGGTAAAGCTTGAGCAGAGATGCTAGTTTTGATCTTGGTAATCTTGTCCACAAAGAATTGATTCAGGGAATCACACAGAGGCTGGGAGGGAAGGGGAGCAATGGTGACTCTCGCCGGGTTGGACAATTCCTCAACAATAGAGAATATGTCTTTCGACTTGTTTGTGGAGTCCAAGATTTTATTAGAGAAATAGCTAGATCTAGCCAGGGCTATAACAGACTTGTACTCTCTCAGCTGAGAGGAAAAGATCTCTTTTGTCTCGGGGGAATATTCCCGGCGCCAGCGCCTTTCGGCCTGACGGAGACTGAGCTTTAATGCTTTGAGATCCTCGGTGAAATACCTATGGGCGTCGTGACTGCGCCTCGTCTTAACTGGTTTTAGGGGTGCCACCGAGTCAGCGGCAGAGATAAGCCAATGGGTGAGATTCTCGGACTGAGAGTCCATGGAGATAGTGGGTCCCGTGGTGAGGGGGGCAGATGAGCTCAGGAGGGAGGTGAATTTATTGAGGTCGGCCTTGTTCCAATTGCGTGCCAGGAAGTTGGATTCTCGGACTGTAGTGGCGAAGGGGAGCTTGGCTAAGGAGAAAGTGATTAGAGAGTGATCTGACCAGAGGCAGGGAAGAATAAGGGGTACAGAGATGTCTAAGGAAGAGGTCCAGACCTGGTCCAAGATATGACCTTTAACGTGCGTGGGTGTGTGTATATGTTGGATGCAATTGAGGCCCAACATAAGATCAGAAAAGGCTAATGAATCAGAGGTTTCCTGGGGGTCCGACGGCCAATATTTAAAGTCGCCTAGGACCAAAACATTAGCGTTGTTAATGGTCAGCTGGGAGATAAGCTCGCCGAACTGGACTGAGAAGTTGGGCAAAGATTGAGGGGGGGGCGGTAAATTAGAGCACATATAAGTGAGGACCCAGGCTGCTCCAGCCTGAGTACAAGGCAGTCAGTCATAGGGATGCTAGGAGTGGGTACAGGAGAGAAACAAAGAGAGTACCTAATGATAGCTGCAACCCCGCCGCCCGATTTGCCAGAGGGGCGGTTAGCTTGCAGTATATAGTATCCCAAGGGGATGGCCGCCAGGATGTCAGGGGAAGAATCATCTGTGAGCCAGGTCGTGGCCAGGGCCCTTCTAGTGCGCTGAAGCCAAATGATGAGGTCCTTAATCCATCTGCCAAGGATCCTTGTGGTGCCGTGACGGTTGCGGCACTGAGGGTGCGGTGGTGAGGCCCGGCCCTGCTGCGCGAGACTGAGGGGGCCTGGCGGCGGGCCCTTGGCGATGTGCTCAACCGGACGCTGCTGCGCGACGGGAGGCTGGAGAGCTGTGCAGTGCCCCTGCCTGAGGGGGGTGAAGCTAGAAGAGGATCCACCTGCAGTGTGCCTCCCCTGCCAGCGATCAACGGTGTGCGGTGAGTGTTCTTGGATTAGCGCAACTGCGACACCGAGGCCCAGGGTGCACTGGAGGGAACCACTGGTATCGAGGGAGAAGGCACACGCTGCTCGTGATCGAAAACTGATGGGTTGTGGACAGTGAATAAACACGTCTTTGGTGACCCCTGATCATGATGCACAGAAGGATTTGATTGTTATCCTTCATAATGAGGCCACTTATGCCCTGCACATTTGATGTCCTGAAAATTAAAAATTTAAAAAAAAGGGGATTTGACTACGGCTACACATAATAAGCCCTGAAGAAGTCCTACGGACGAAACACGTTGGCTACGTTTTTTTACTTGAAGATTGTCAATAAAAGCAAGAAAAGAACTTTAAGTCCTACTGAAGTATTTTCTTTCGTACTATTGTACTGAATGTTATTGTCAAATGCACACTGTGTGGGGTGCTGAACCATTGTGTTGTTTTGAATTATGTTGGAAGTCTAGGGGTATATGACTTCAGGTTATTAGCACCCACAACAAATCTACTGGACCATAATAGATTGGATAAAGTGCAGCTTTTCTGGCCCGATACCCCTGTTCTAGTGTTTTGTATTGCACTGGAGGGTGAAACTGCGGGCTACAAGACAGTGCCGGATCCCTCTGGAACTGGTGAGTTGGGGGCACTGGCAACCACTTTGAATCCCCTGGAACTCGGGGACACAAGATTCTGGAGCGGCATTTGCTGCTTGAGGTCTGATTCTGCGCTGCCATTTTGGATCGTGTGACGGCGGAGCCCGGCGCTCCGCACTGGTGCAAAATACTGAACTGCGGACACCAGCTCCCGAGTGGGGCTCATTGAATGAGCTGTGAGACCCACGTCCTGCGACAGCCACCACATGTGGTGGACATCGTTGATATCCCCTTTTGGTGCATAGTCTAAATATATATTGAAGCCTGCCTTGGTGTGAGAAGCCGGACAGTCCCATACACATTGGGTGCAGTTAGAAAGGCTTCCCGCGCTGTGGCTGCCATTTGTTGCACTGGTAGTCCTGCGTCCCCAAATGAGTGACTGAAGGTGGTCGCCAGATGGTGGTGTTCAGCTGCTGAGGCGTGTATACTGAATCACACAGAGTGCCTATCTCCTCACTGTGACCCTTGAAAGCCGCTGTCACCTCAAGCTGAGTGCGAACGGAGGGACAGTTTTACTCCGTGGTGCTGGTCCATAATGGAGAAGCCAGATAGAAATCAGCCAAAACTTCACTTTGAACAGTTCGGAAAGGCGGCGGAGTAGAGAGCGGATGGTCAGCCCCCTTCCCCGGCACCGGTGGCAGTGACCCACTCTGAGACTCCGGTGGATTTTCAATCCATGTTCGCGACAATACAACCCACCCTAACTAATATTGACGGCAATATCGATACTTTAACCTACCATTTGGACCGCATGTCTGAACCCCTGGACCGTCATATGGAGTGAATAGTCATTGCGGAACGGCGCATATCAGACGCGGAGGATGCACACCACCAACTTGAGACCAAGGAAGGAAAAATCGACAAGACTCTGGTGACTCTCATGGCAAAGTGAGAAGATTTAGAAGCGAGATCTCGCCACAACAACCTGTGCGTCATGGGAATTGCAGAATCCGCTAATGGAGAGATGCATTGAAAACCTTCTGGTCGCTCTTCTGGGGAGAGCAACGTTTTCAGACGTCTTTATCCGAGAAAGGGCACACAGATCCCTGGCGCCTGCTCCTGGGGCGCGACCACGCATGATGATTGCAAAAATACTGAACTACAGGGACAGGGATGTGGCGCTTCAGAAAGCCAGAGAACTGGGCAGTCTAAAATATGAAGGTATGGACATCTCCATTTACTCGGACTTCATACCACAGGTACAGGAAGCACAGAAAAAATTATTGGCGGTGAAGAAAAAGCAACGGGACCTCAACATCCCATATGCCATGATATATCCGGCAAGGCTAAAAGTAACGGACAGCGCAAGAGCATGATCTACAATGAGCCCAAAGAAGTGCTCAAATTCTTACAGCACAAAGGTACACCAGCGCCGCGTAGAAGATCTCCCAGAGGCGAACAGGAGGGGCACGGAGACACATCAGACATTGAATGAAGCTCCACTTTCCTGTGCATCATTGCGATATTGAGGTGGCAAGTGATAGTGCACTGAGCGACGCTCACTGTGGACACAGATAAGTAGAGCACATGAGTAGGGGACTGTACGGTGAGTGTGCGGGACAATGTAGGTTCAAACTATAGGTGTCTCTGTGGAACTCGGCACTATGTTACAAAATTTTGAACGCAGAGTTCTTCACTTATTGCAGATTATGCCGATTATCTCATTTTGCTCCTTTACAGGGGATCCAGATGGGCAACCCCCCAAGTGACTGTGTCACTGGGGATCCCGGCTTACGGCTCTCGCCACCCTATGTGCACCACACCAAGTTCCTGGTTATTTCAGGGATTGTTTGGGGAGGTGGGTGGAGGGGTTCTTAGTTATTACACCGGATGGCTTTAGTAATTGGGGTATGCTGAAGTGGGTGGGGGAGGGGGGTGGGGATTGTTTTGGATTGAAGTATGATGCTGTGAATGTACCAATATATACGACAAGATTTAAATTGCTCGCACACCTGAACTGCAGCTGTGAATTCTTGTGTTTATTAGAATTTATGTTTCCATTTGACGATGGGTGAGAAGTACAACTGTATAACGTGGAACGTTAGGGGGCTCAACACAGCGAAAGAAATTTTGCAGGTGCTTGTATATTTGTATTGTCAAAATGTTCAGGTCACTCTCCTCGAAGAGACGCACCTGACGACGATGTCTGAGGCAAAAATTGCTCTTAAATGGGCTGGCTACAACCTGGCTTCATCGTATTCCTACTATGCTAGGGGGGTGCTTGTACTTTTCAAGAGAGGGCTCTCCTTCACACCTATAAAAACACACAGATAGGGAGGGTCACTGTGCAATGGTGCATGGTAAACTAGGAGCATCCCTGGTCACCATTATTAATGTCTATGGGTCAATCGTAGATGAGGCTGAATCCTTTACGCGAATGTACACTTTTATGCGTGACTGAACGGAGGCGGTTATTGTCTGGGGGGGGTGACCTCAATACCTAATTGGACCCCCAAATGGATAAATAAAGTCTGCAGGGCCTACGAATACTCAAAATTGCACACAGTATTAACGGTGCCATGCCCGAGTTCAGTTTACTAGAGGTATGGAGAGTGCATAACGCCATGGTGAGGGAGGTTACAGACGCCACACCTACACACAACAGCTGGTCACGGTTGGACTATTGGATTCTAAGCGAGGGAGCCAATGAATGGTTTCTAGATGTTGCAGTGCTCCCACATACGCTATCGGATCACAATCCGGTGCTGCTTGGGTTTGAGATTCCGACTATTCCCCGTCGTCCTTATACGGGGCGGTTCCGTCCGGAGGCTCTACTGGACCCTGTGTGCACTGAAACTATACAGACAGCTCTAATACATTACTTTCGTCCGGGCAGACATTTGGATTCCAAAATCAAATCTCGCACTGACTTTCCCCATATCACAAAAATAACAGACAGCCGGGGAACAGACCATTATGCCCCATTGGACATATTGGATCATTTCCGTGATTTTTTCGCTGACTTATACATGTCGCGTGGCTTTGCAGATGATCATGAGCTAAATGACTATCTATCTGATATAGCATGTGCGTGCTCGCGAATGGTCACCACGAATATCTCCACCAACCAATCAGTGAGGGGGACATTCGGAAGGCAACACGCGTTTGCTCGAGATGTATGCCGAGGTGCACAAATCTGGCATACTGCCACCGTCCCTTCGCCAAGCGCTCCTTATAACACTATTGAAAAAAGTCAAAGCTCCGGAACTGTGCGAGTCCTATTGACCCCTGTTGCTCATCAATTTAGATGCCAACATTCTGGCAAAGATCCTGACTACTAGATTACAGCCCTTGATGCCTAACCTGCTTCTGCCAGACCAGTCAGGATTTATCCCAGAGCGCTTGACACCTCATAACCGTCGGACGATATTTGCCATGTTTCATTTATTGGACCCTGAACTGCAGGCAGCTGCGGTCATGTTGGATGCGGCAAAGGCATTTGACTGCGTTGAATGGAGCTACATGTTTTATATCCTGAGATGAATGAGATTCCCTCCGTTGTTCCTCGAGTGGATGCTACTACTATGCAATAACTCAACTGCGTTGGTACACGTCGGGGGCTGACCACATGCCCGGTTCAGATACAGAGAGGAACCCGTCAAGGGTGCCCACTCTCGCCATTGCTGTTCGCACTGGTACTTGAGCCACTGGCCTATATTATTGGGCAGCGCCACAGGGAAACAGCCCTTAATTTTTTACACCGCCCGGTTGGCATCTCACTGTACATGGATGATATGGTGCTCTTTATAAGAGAACCAGCACTCCATCTTGCAAGGGTTCTGAGAGAATACATTAGATTTGGACTATTTTCAGGCTTACAAATCAACTGGGACAAATCGATCATGATACCCCTACCGCTCAAAACAACTCCACCACAGATGGGATACCCCTTACTATGGACGACAGATCCAGTGAAATATCTGAGTATCTGGGTTCACTGTGACCCCGACATTGTCATAAGTGAAAACTATGGCAGAGCGCATGACACACTAGACAGACAGCTGAATGGATAGAATAGGTTGCCCCTCTCACTGGCAGACCGTGTTGCGATCATTAAAATGGTTATATTACCACATTTTCTATACCTCTTCTGCAACATCCAAATAAAGCTTACAAGACACTATTTCGACACGCTAAGATCATCTCTGTGTCGGTTAATTTGGGGGGGAGACAAGCCAGAATGAGTTGGGCCACGCTCACATTGAACTATCGTAAAGGCGGACTCTGCGCGCCAGACCTGTATATGTATTACCTGAGCACTCAAGCGCAATGTGAATACTACTGGTTCAGACCTCACACATTCACCCCACATGTCGCTGTAGAACATGGGGATGCTCGCCCGGTCCCTCTGGCAGGCATTCTTACACATACCCGCAGAGGTACTCTTGGCACTGAAATCAACACATTGGACACGACCATTGCAGCATGGCAGGCTATAGGTGCCATGGCTAACAAATTCCCGATATATATGCGGCAGCGCTTCCTTTCGCTCACCACTCTGCACTGTCCGTGACACAGGAAGAGGGATCCCTCAGGGCGCTGAGAGAGGTGGGCATAACGGCTAAGCACGACATATATGCTGAGGGGACTTTCCTCACACCAGAAGACCCAGGTTACATCACTAACTCTTCACTATCGTTTAATTTTACAATTCATAGACTGCGGCAGGCTGTTAAGGTGCGCTATAGTAGGTACCCAGATGAACATTCGGTATTGCGCTCACTTCAAATGTTGTTAGTGGCACCACCAAAGCGTAAAATAGTGACTAAACTAGACAGAGAGATAAGAGATGATACGATTCCCAAACCGGATGGGAGCTTGGCCCGCTGGAATGCCACTCTATCCCCGCCAATCCTAGACACGGACTGGGAACACATATGTGGACTGACCAGAGCCCTCACACCCAACGGTAACCTGCACATAATACATTTTAAGTACCTCCACCAGGCTTATCACACTCCCGCCAAATTACATAGATGTGGTCTCCGGAAACGAGTAATTGTAAACGATATCACCAGTCGGATGCCCATTTTCTACATCTAGCGTGGGAATGCAGTTGAGTACAAGTATATTGAAGGAAGGTGTTGGAATGTATGCAGGAAATTACAGGGACTCTTTTGCTGTGAACGCCATTGGTCTGTCTGCTCAGTCATGTACCTCAACTAAAGGGCACAACGGGCAGATTGGTACGTATTGCACTGGTGATGGCTAAACGCCATGTTGCTATGCATTGGGAAAGCAAGATTGCCCCAATGGTCAAGAACTGGATTAAACACTTGGCTATTGCAGGGACAACCTAACACTATAATTAATTAATTAATTGTGGGTTTATATAGCGCTAGGATAGACTCCCGGAGGAGTATCTCCGCGCTTCGACCGCTGCGAAACCCTTCCTGGCTTCCCTGAGAGAAGGTCCCTTAATGGGTATCTCCAGGGTGAGACCAGGCATCCCCGGCGGTCTGGTGGGGCCGTTAGTAGAGATGAGGCAAGCTTATGCCCAGAGTTGCCGAGTGTGATCGCTGATCAGAGTGGGCACCGAGGCGAGAGAATTATCGAGTCCGCTGACCCTGGTCCAGAAACCTGCCGCGCCGGGAATCGAACCCTGGTCCCGGGCCGTCCTCTGCTCTCGGGTCTGCCGCCTCTAACCAGTGAGCCACACTACTGCACTACGCGGAGGAATTGCCGTTTGTATCCAGACCCAGAGACATATGGGAACCCCTACGACAATACCGCAAAAGAAACCTGCTACTGACTCACACAGCTAAATGAGATGCCATCGAAGTGTGCAGGGTCTCACAGGACTGTGCAGACACACATTGTAACTGTTGTGAAGTATATTGTATAATTGCTTGTATACTGGATGGTCACGGTATGGTTATGCGCTTTGTTATGCTCATACTGCTTTGCAAGACGGAAGTACTGTACTTATTTCTCAATAATCAATAAAAATATATTTTTTTAAAACAAACTCTGCACCCAGGCTCCACGATGTAAAATCGAATTGACTGATGTGGCTTGATCCTGGGACCTGCATCCCCTTTACCCTCCTTGTGTTCCACGCAACTCGACCTGCAAGTGAACGATTGTCACTACCACTTTTTCCCATTGACCGCAAAGCGAAGGTTCTGCATTATTAAATTGCTGATTTATGTTTCCCTCTAAAATCCATAACTCTCTTTATATGTATCTGAACACAGTCATTTTGGTGTCTATATTAGGTAAAAAATATCCTTTATGTTTATAAATTGGTATTGGATGGCTATCAAGTTGTGTCAATTACTTATCGTCCCTGTTTGTACTCTGCAACGCCTAACTCATGTTTCTCTAGGAAAACCTGACCGCTCTTTGCAACACTACTAGGACTGAGCTAAGGATTTATTGTTGTGAATCCAAGGACCATCTTTGGGGTCTGTGAGAGAGTTGCATGGTGAAGCCTAACTAGCATCACCAGTTAATACTAACCTTTGTACAGTGACCCATTGCGGGACCCCACAAAATCCGTTCCAGACATTTCAAGGTGTATGTGATAGATTTTACACTTACAAAGTGTTACTAACAACAGGGCCAAATGTGTGTTTTCCAGCACATTTGCCAGTTTCGACAGAGTTCTGGGAGGGCTCAAAGCTTCTTTAAATATACAACTCCCCATCATTTTTATTCATCAATAACTTTTCTACATAACTACACCTTGAGGTGGGAGAGGCCCCTTGCTACACTTTGTCCTTTGAATAACATCTAGTGGCCGTGCTGCTTCTACTGCACAACAGATTCACGGAACAATCTTTGCATCAGTTATACATCACCAGGAAGTTGTTGAGTTTAGCAAAAGGAGATGTGTGTTTACATCATAGCAGACTTACTTGACCAAATTGTGTGATCTTGGGGAAATCACTTGCCTACCTGTGCCTCAGTTTCCTTGTTTTACTGGGATCCTCCTTAGGCAATTCAGTTTACAGTGTGCTAGTGAATTTTGTTGTAAGACAAAGCAAGCACTGGACACAAGTGGACAGGCAGGAAGGAAACCACTGAACATGTTTGTAAATGGGTTGTCATTATCCTGTTGCACTGACAATTCCCAGTTCTTGGAATCATACACAGAGTGGGCTTTGGCTGCACCCAGAAAAGCATTGGCCTCTTACCTCTTGCTATTGGTTGTTTGATATCTCATCCCACCTTCCAGAAAGTACTTGCATTAGAATGCATGAGGGACTATTTTACATCTGAAAAGTTCATTCAATCATGGCCCTGTTTATCACATTCATTTCTTTATAAATTATTACATTATACATTATTTTTGCATGCAACACATGTCATCAACATTTCTGAATGCCTTTGTCTACATACGCTGGCACATTAAAACCAGGCCTATTAGCTTTGCAAATACTAGTATTCTTCTTTTTCTTTAGGAAGGCGTGAAATTTGCGCTAACTTTCTCCTGCAGGCCATTGGCTTGAGTACAAAATATCCTGTGAGAACATTTTCTTCTTGAGCCACAATCAGCATAAATTTTGAACTCGAGATGCAGGCCAAGGACATTTAGCAAAATACATGTAATTTATTGAAATTATGTTGAAAATCATGCATATGTCTTGAAAACAATATTTCGCAATGTTGCCCAACCCTACTTTCATGCTAAAATAGGGATTTGAAAAACAACTTATTCAGAACAACAAGTGCAGACTGTCGACGTTGGTCAATTTACAGACACTCATCCCAAAAATACTTAAGAAGAGAGATGTGGACTTTTTCCAACTTCAGTGGATATGTGAGGGAAATAGTAACTACAGTGCCTGTTTTCCCATGATCAACCTTCACGAACGCACAGTAGGTGTGCGCGTAATCGCAAACTTGGCTTTTGACCACTTTAGGATTTTTTTTCTTAAAATCCTCCAACTTACCAGATGTGTTTATTTATTTATAATTCAGTGGTTTTGCCTAGCGCTCATACCACTTGGCAGATATTTCAAGGCGCTACTAGAGTCCAGTAAGGAGAGTTGTTTTCTAACTCGTCAGAATAGTGAGGTGCCGTTCAACTTCAAGCACATTGTCATGGAAGGACTGATAGGACAGAATGTATTCAGTAACATATCAGTGTCTAGTCCTTCTTCGAGTTCTATGAAATCCCGTGGATGGTTACTGTGAAAGGGGAGATAGTTCTCCTGGTGCACTGTGTAATGTCTCCTGAGATGCAACTGCCTCCAAGAAACACTCATCTGGGAGGAGTGTGTTTTTTGTCGGCTCCGCGAGCTGGCCAGCCAGCAATTCTCTCATTTCCATAGGTAATGCCCCTGAGGTAATGTTTTAATTACTTATTGGTAATTTTGTTACTCTGAATCCATGCTTCCTCATTCTGGTTGTTACTGATTTGGGCAAGTCCAACTCCCAGGGGGGCCTCATTATGTACAAGCCCCACCTCAAATTACTACATGACCTCTTTGCCAACTTCCTCTTTCCAGTCTTCACTGATTGAGGAGGGTCCACCTCCCACACAGGCCTCATTCTCTCCAAGCTCCTCCCACAACTAAAACATGTCCTCCTCATCCACTTCCTCTTTCCAGCTTCGCTGATTGAGGCAGACGCAGGCAGAACATGACTCAGGGACGCATTATCCAACTTCATGGCGCCCCGCAGACAGCGGCTGATGCGTCGCCGATGTACACTTTATTGACTATTCCAAATAGTAATTAAAACAAAAGGCAACCAATCAATGACGTACAGCAAAAAGCACCTTAATAACAAACTTCGCATCCCCTGTTCCCTCTCACTGGATACAGAAATGTTCAAAAGTAGAAGGAACAGCCCAGTTAGTAGCCCTACAAATTTCAACCAAGGAAGCTCCCTGGGCCTGAACTCAGGAAGAAGCAATTCCTCTTGTGGAAGACTCTTAACTCCCACCGGACAGGGATCCCCTAAATTCTCACAGAAAGAATGTGGTTGGGGTGGAAGGTTGAACATCTTGCAGATCCAGACCAAAAATTCACAAAAAGATATTTAGATTCATGAATAGAGGTCACAGGTGGCAAATTCAGAAGGACTACCTACCACACGCCCAACTTATGGAGAAGAACGTATGAAGAAGAACATCCTCAGGGGAAGAAAGCACTGAAAGCTAGAATTCCGAAAGTTCAATTACTTTTTAAGATTGACCCAATCTGTACACTTCTGTCTACAAAAAAACTAAAACAAAAAGTGTTTACAAGTAAAAGATCTCAGGGCCCGATTCACAGAACTATCTTAAGACAAAATCCTAAACTTACTACCATTTTGGTATTCACAGAAGGCACTTACTCATTTTGGTATTCACAGAAGACATTTACTCATTTCGGTATTCAAAGAAGTTAGGAGTCCTAAATGCCTTCTGTGAATACTGAAAGTCTTAAAGTTAGGATTTTTCTCAGTTTAGGAGTCCTAACTTCTGTAAATACCGAAATGAGTAAGTACCTTCTGTGAATACCGAAATGAGTAAATGCCTTCTGTGAATACCAAAACGGTAGTAAGTTTAGGATTTTGGGGGGGCGCTAGAGGGCGCACCGCGGAATGGCCGCACTGTCGTGAGGCTCCCGCTGCCCGGAGCTATTATCCGCCTAGGGATCCTGATTACCATCGCTGCGCCCTGATCTGACCCCACAGATCTACTGGGATATCGACTGTCCACCCACGGTCCAACTCCTGGGCCATTCGGAGGTTGCTGGCCGAAGTTACGAGGATCCCAAGTTTCCCCGACTTGCGCTCTGGAGGTCTGATGCCCCTTGGCCCGGTATCTTCGTTCATGCCAGTCCGGGGCTCTGCACGTGGTGTGTAGGCCTTGCTCCGCCCCTCTCCACCGGGCCTGCTCGCTACCCGGGCAGACCGTTTGGTTTTCCCTTGCTGTCGGACTGATCCCTTGGATCCTACATCTGCCTGCCCGGGTACCATTGCTCACGGAGCCGCAGCGGATCCTCTTCTTGCCTTTTGGGGGCTCGCCCCTTTGATCTGGAAGCGGAGACGGCCATTTTCTCGTCGTTGGGAGTGGCAGGGCGCCCTGGCCTGCTCGTGCCCCCACGATTCGGGCTTTTCTGGCCGTACCCTTTGTCCGAACTGTATCCTGATTCCTATTTGCCTTGGTCCCCCATTGCACCGCTAGCGCACCACTATGGGGAAGCCGGACACTAAACAATCCAAATTGTCCTTTGACTCTGGAGGGGCTAGGCGGGGGACGCGTTTGGCCCAGGAAGCTGGGACTTCGCGGTCCCCCCCCCCGAAAGCCGCTGATAGTGTCCTGCAACCACCGCCACCGGACTTTACCCAAATGATGCAGGAGATGAGGCAGGGGTTTGCCACGATAGTGGACAAGGTGGACAAAATATCGTCGCGCATGGATGCGGTCGTCCAGAAGCTGGACGTGCATGAGGAGCGATTGACTGCGGCGGAACAGCGCATTTCGGACCACGACGACACGGCGGCCACCCATACCACCCAACTGGCGAGAATGGACAATATCTTGCGCGTCATTGCCGCTAAGAATGAGGAGTTGGAGGCGAGGAGTAGGCGCAACAACGTCCGCATCGTAGGTGTGCCGGAGTCCACAAATGTGGGCAAAATGGAGACTTATGTGGAGAGGCTACTGGTGGGCGCCATTGGGGCGGCAGCGTTTTCGTCTCAGTTCATCGTTGAGAGAGCGCATCGGACACTGGGACCCCGGCCGGCCTCTGGGGCTGCACCGCGCCCCATCATTGCGCGCCTCTTGAACTATCGTGACCGCGACGCCGCCCTGCAGGCTGCCCGCACTAATAGGGCCCTCTCCTTCGAAGGGGTGTCTTTTACCCTGTACCCCGACTTCACGCCGATGGTACAGGACCAGCGTCGTAAGTTCCTGGGGGTGAAAAGGAAACTTCGGGATCTACAAGTGGACTACGCCTTGCTGTATCCTGCCAAACTTAGGGTGACGCACCAGGCTAAACAACATTTTTTCACCAACCCACAGCATGCTGAGGACTTTGCGAAGCGCCTCCAGCGCGAGCGAGCAGCTGCGGATCGTGGAGGTGATCGAGATCCTGAGGATGAGCATTCGGCGGCTGAGGAGGAGGTCGCCTGATTGTGGTGACTTTGGTCTTTGTCTCTCCTTTTATTATTTTTGGAGTATTCTGGACGGTTTCCTTTTATATTGACTTCTACTGCCTTCTTTCTCCGCATTTGCGGCCTACCTATTGCCCGCTTTTACTTTTGTTGGGGCTGGGGTCATGTCCTTATTGAGATGAGTGGGTGCGTTTTTTGTTTCTTGGGGTCGGTATGGCACTGCAGGTTGGTGCTATCTGGTGTCGAGCTCTGGGCACCCACCCCCCTGCGCTGCGCCTGGGGCCGTTTGACGCTCGTTGGCTCGGACACTGGCGTGGCGTGAGGGAGTGGTATCGTGCACCTCTGGAAGGTTCCCCGGAGGGTGTGCCCCATTTGTACCTTTGGTTTGGAGTCTGGTCCTTTGTTGTTTGACTGGATGTGTGTTGGGGAACGGGGGGGGGCGGGGTGCATATGGCCTGACAGTTGGGGTGGTATCAGGTGGGTGGGTGGGGCGGGAATGAAGCTGTCCATGTTTGTTTGCCCGGGACTCGTGGGTCGGTACGAGAGGTGCTGCTGGTGTCTGTCTGCACAGGTGTGGCATCGTGCCCGCTGTTTAGGCTGGTCCACTTCTTTATCTGACGGTACTGGTCCTGGGGCCTGTGCTCCCGTCCGCTGTGGGCCCGAGTGCACCGGCCGCCATCTTAGGCTGCCACGTGACGTAGAGCGCTTTGCAAGAGTAGCGCGTATGCGAGGTGTGGGTCGCGTAAGCTGGATTGGCAGCGTGCGGCGCGCAGTATGTTTTGAGTGCTTGTTGCATGGATGGTTTGGCTGGGGGGGGTCGTTGAGGTTTTGGTTGATCGGTTCGGAGATGACTGGGGAATGTGTGGAGTGAATGTGGGGGGGGTGTCCGCGCCCTGGGGTGTGGACCTGTCGCTGGCTGTTGCTGGTAGTTGGATGTCCTGTATTTGCTTATTGGGTCCCGTGGGGCCCTGACATTGGGTAATGTCGACTGCTGTTATAGATCAGATATCGATTCTGTCCTGGAATGTACGGGGACTTAATGATGCCAGGAAATGTCGCAGTGTGATCCAATATCTGGACAGGCATGCTATTCATGTTGCTCTCCTCCAGGAGACGCATCTGCGTCCCGCTCCTTCCCCCAACTTTGGCGGGCGGTGGGCTGCGGCCAGGAGGTTTGCTTCCTATTCTTCCTATGCTCGAGGGGTTGTCATCCTTGTTAAAAGATCGCTCGCATTTCAGGAACTGGGATTTGTGGGGGACCCTGAGGGGCGCTATGTGCTATTGTGGGGGCGGCTTGGGCAGAACACTGTACTGTTTGTTAATTGCTATGCTCCTAATGTTGATACGCCAATCTTTTTTGTCACTTTGTGGGGTCATGTTCTTGCTGTGGATGCCACTTACATTGTGTGGGGGGGGATTTCAATTTTGCATTCCATGCCCAGTCGGACAGATCGGAGGGGAGTCCTCAGTATAATGTACAGGCTAGAGAAGTGTTGCGTGGAATTGTGGAGGAGGCTGGGTTGGTCGACAGCTGGAGGTACACCCACCCTGCCACCAAGGAGGGCACTCATTATACCACACATGCTCGTTCATGGGCGAGACTGGACTATGTGTTTCTCTCTAGAGGGTTGGTAGCTGGCCTACGGGAGGCTACACATCTGGCTCGGACGTACTCTGATCACTGTCCGGTGAAGGTTGTTTTATCCGTCCCCGGGCTGCATAGGCCGCGCCCACCTTGGCGTCTATTTCCAACTGCTTTGCTTGATCCGGTGTTCAAGGAGGAGCTTGGTGTGGAGGTAGAGGCGTTCTTCCCTAGAAACAAGGGCTCTGTGGACAGCGTCGAGGTTATATGGGAGGCGTTCAAGGTTACGATCCGGGGTGTCACTATTTCTAAAAGCTGTGGAGTACTTCGTCTGATTGTTCGGACCCTCGAGACCTTGGAAGCTAACTTGCGGGATTTAGAACGCAGGATGCAGGTTGACACTGATCCCGATCTTCTGGTGCAGTTCCGTACTAAACTCTCCGAGTACGAGGAGGAGGCTGCTAGAGAGGCTAAGCATAGGGGGAAATACTGGACGGCGAGGCGATACTGTGAAGGGGAGAGGCCCGGTAAGGTCCTCGCTGCCCTTACTAGACATCCAAGGCATGGGTCGGACGTGTTGGAATTGGTGTCACCGGATGGCACTCGCTGTCGGGACACTTCGGAGATTCAGCGTACTTTTATTGACCATTATGCGCACCTTTACACGACACAGCAGACGGGTGAGACTCGGTATGGTGGATTTCTTGACGAGCTGGCACTTTGTTGGTTATCGGATGGCCATCGAGAGTTTTTAGGCAGGCCCCTGGAGGTGGAGGAGGTCAGGAATGCCATCATGTCTTTGTCTAATGGGAAGGCCGCCGGTCTGGATGGCCTTCCTGCTGAATTTTACAAATGTTACGTGGACACCATGGCCCCTGTTCTCCGTGAGGTTTTTGAGGAGTCCCTGGAGGAGGGGCGTCTGCCGGGCTCCATGCGTGAGGTCGCCATTACGTCGCTGCTCAAGCCAGGTAAGGATCCGCTGGATGTGGGTTCCTATAGGCCCCTCTCATTGCTCAATTGTGATGTTAAAATTCTCGCGAAGGTCTTGGCAGTCAGACTAGCCGAGCTCATGCCCGTTATTGTCTTGCCCGATCAGTCGGGATTTGTGCCCGGCCGTGCTACCTCCCACAATCTTCGCACCTTGTTTTCGCTTGTGTCGACCATTGCTCCTACTGTCCCGGTTGCCGCTATCTTTCTTGATGCCACTAAGGCGTTTGACTCTGTTGAGTGGGGCTATCTTATTGATGTTCTCTGTCGGATGGGCTTCCCCAGGATCTTCATCTCGTGGGTTAAGCTCTTATATACTGATCCGATGGCGAGGGTGGTGGTGAATGGGGTGTTGTCCCCCTCGTTCCCTCTCACGAGAGGGACCCGACAGGGATGCCCCCTCTCGCCCCTCTTGTTTGCGATAGCCATTGAGCCGCTGGCCTGCAGGATTCGTCAATTTCACCAGCAGAGCGCCTTTAATTGTCTTCAGCGACAGGTCGGTATTTCTTTATACGCCGACGATGTAACACTCTATGTTAAAGACCCTGAGAACAACCTTAATTCGCTCTTACGGGAGCTGGTCGCTTTTGGAGGTGTCTCCGGTGTCCATATCAACTGGCGGAAGTCTCAGCTTTTCCCCCTCACTGCTGCTGTAGCTAGGTTTCCCCTTGACTATCCTCTGGAATGGTGTGATTCGGAGGTGCGATATCTCGGCATTGTTGTGTGCTTGGATAGAGAAGAATCGGTTCGGCTTAATTATGGAGTGGCTATTACTAAGCTTGCAGATGACGTCACTAGGTGGATGTCCTTGCCTCTCTCCATGGCCGGTAGGGCGTCCCTTATCAAGATGGTAGTTTTGCCCCGCTTTCTTTACCTCTTTCAAAACCTTCCGTATCATCCTGGTGCTTATTTTTTTCGCAGACTTCGCTCCGAGCTCATACGATTGTTCTGGGGGGGCAAGCAGCCGCGGGTGGCTTGGGCTACCCTTACGTTGCCCTATGCTGATGGCGGTTTCGACGTCCCTGACTTTGAGCTTTATTATCTTAGCGCTCAGGCGCATTACGCTTATCACTGGATGCGCCCCACGCCGTTTATGCCTCAACTTGCTGCTGAACATTGGGTTGCCCACCCGCTCCCTCTGGAGGGGATGGTTTTGGGCAAGGTGTCAGATGTGGAGACGCCTCGCACGACGGTGACGTGCACGGTGGATGCTTGGAAACGGGTGGCTCAATTGCTGGGCGTTTCCTTCCTCTATTCGCCGACCTTGCCTCTGTCTTATCATCCAGATTTGTCGCTGTTGTTGGAAACGGGGTTTCAACGAATGTGTCGACGGCTCGGCATCCTCACGTGGGGCGACTTGTTTCATGAAGGTGCCTTCCGCACGCAGGCTCATTTCTTCGGAGTGGCTGCTTGCTCCCCTCTGGAGCTGTTCTACTTTATCCGCTTACGGCAGGGCATGCGTGCTATTCTACCGGATTTCCCTTCGGAGCCTGGGGTTACCCTCCCCCTCCACGTGCTTTTGGTTTCAGATGGGCGACACTTGGTGTCGAAATTATACGGGGCTATTCGCAGACAGCGTTCGGTCCCAGCCAATCGGGTGCGCGAGCAATGGGTTGCTGAGTTGGGAGCCCCTATTACCGATGAGCAATGGAAGTACTGCTGTGGGCTCACGGCCAATGTTTCCTCTAGTTGTCGCCTTAAAATTATCCATTACAAGTTTGTTCAGAGGTACTATTATACCCCGGCGAGGAAACTACGGTTTCATTTAGGGGAGGATGACAGGTGTGCTAGGTGTCGTGCGGAAGGCGCTGACTTCCTGCACTTGGCTTGGAGCTGCGCGGGGGTGCTGGAATATTGGACTCAGGTTCATGAAGCTCTGCAGATTATGGCGGAGGGTGGGGTGGCATTTGGCCCCTTAGTGATGTTGATGGGCTACTCTAAGGACGTGCCTGCCTCTCACCGTAGATTTGTTGATGTGGCCTTGCTGCTGGCTAAGCGTAGGGTTGCTTGTTGCTGGGGTCGTGGCAGAGTGCCGCGCTTTCAGGATTGGGTGACTGACCTCATATACTGTCAGGATCAATACAATGTCTACGCTGACTTGATGCCTGTCCGATGCAGACCGAAGGACTTTTGGAGTCCGCTCCAGGTGTACCTCCTGACCAGAGCTGTGCAGGACTCTGATTCTGAACTTGGGGACCGTGAAGGGATTGGTTAATGGCAATATTGTGGGCTGGGATTTTATGTTACACCTGCTGATCTCCTAGTATCGGGGGAGAGGCTGGGTTGTCTCCTCTACATGCGAGCTCTTGGGGGTTGGGGTTCCCTTTACGACAAGTGTGTGGCTAGGAAAGGAGATCGTGTCCCTGTAAGGTATCTTTATTTTATGTGTCCCTTTTGTCTGAGTCTCCTTTGTTTTATATGCTATACGCTAACAGAATGTGTCCATACTGTATTGTTTATTTGGCTTGCCTGTACATGCTGGATCATTGCTCTCTAATTTGCACTGTACATTCCGATTTTGCTCCGTGTATTGGCTGGTCTGCGATCTTGCCCTTGCTTGTATCTCATTTTTTGGTTCTGACGTACCATTGTAATGGCCATATGTGATGTATGTATTGTGTATGCACTTCCCTTTTTCCTGCTTGTCTCCAAATAAAGGTTTAAAAAAAAAAGTTTAGGATTTTGTCTTAAGTTAGTTCTGTGAATCGGGCCCAGATTTCACCTGGTTGGGCCCGTGGAACATGATCGCTTGAACCAAAGCTCTTCGACAGAACCAGGATACTGAAAATACCCAAGGAGCCTAAGAGCAAAGTTTATCAACTCCTCCACAAGGATCCTGAAAATGTGTGCCCGCTGGGACTACTTTGTGGAAGAAAGAGGATATGCAGACATTCCTCATTCAAACGATAAACCCACCTAGAGACGCACCGCTTCCTTTCTTTGTCATGATGCATTCCGAGCAAAGCAGTCATCACTTTGAGAAAAGCTCGTAGGGCAAATTTGAGGCCAAAGCATAGTAACGTAAACTGGAAATGGAGTTACCGTACTGCAAACCTCAGAAATTTCTCATATATTTTTCCAGAATGTGAGGATAAGCATCCTGGGGTTTTACTATTGCTAGGAACTCTCCTGGTCGAATCAGTGGAATGATTATCTTTAGACAGCCTACATTGAAATGCCAGCTCTGATCTGGATGGTGACAGATTTTAGTTCTGGCACAGGGAGAAATCGCCACGCCGCCTATTTGACCAGAAACAGAATTGAATAGCCTCCCTATCATTGTCCTTCTGCGGCAACAGAACTTGATTGTGAATTAAAGCTGAGATGTCTTTGCGTAGATCTTGCCTCTGGGGAAAGGAGCAGCAATGATAGCTGAATCTGAATGCATGGATATGAAGTTTGTGACATAACCCAATAGCACTGTCTACATAATGCATTCATCTGAAATGATGGAGGCCCGCGCTGAGGCACATCCGTGAATCTCCCTCCATATCCCGACAAACATTTCTCTTACACCTCTTCTCTCTTTCTATCTCTCTTTCTTGCCCTTTACCACTCTTGCTGTATTTTTATCTCTGTCTCACTACTCTCTTTTCCGGGCCTGCCATTCTTTAATGTATTTTTCAATTTGTCCCTAGTTCTAACTTCCAGCTTTCTCTTCTTTACATCTCCCCATCCTTGTCTCACTATCTCGTCGCTCTGTCAACCACTACCTCTCCATGCCTCTACTTCTGTCTAACTCACCTCTCTTTCTGCCTTACTGCTCCCTGTACCTCCCCCATCTTTGTATTTCACCACCTCTATGTTCTCTTTTTCCCTATCTCTCACTCTCTCACCTCGCTCTAAAGCTCCATCTTTCTCGCTCTCTCTCTCGCTCTCTCTCCTTTACTCATCTCTTCCTTTTTCTACTTCCCCGTCTCTTTCTTTCTGGCTACCTTTCCTTTCACTTTGCATTACGTCTCTTCCTACTTGACGTATCTCAATCCCTCATTGCTATCGCGACCTCTCTTCTTCTTCACCTCTCTCGCTAGGCCGTTCTCATTACCTCTCTGCCCTTCTACTGCCTCATGTCTTATACCGCTGCTGTTACTCAGCAGAGGCAGTTCACTTTTAGCCAGAAAAGTACAGAGACAGTAAGAGGAGGAGAGGTGGGACAAAGAGTGACGGAGACAGTGATCAGAATTCATCCAAGGAGTCTTGGAAATCCTCAGAGCAGTGCTTTGAGTTCCAGGGCCCGATTCACAAAGAGACTCGCAATTGTGGTGCAAGCACCGTCCTTCTAGCAGAGTCCCTGCCATAAATAGCTGAAGTGTGGAGATTCCGCCAAGGGTGCGACACTCAGCCATGCCTGTGGAGCCTCCACCACGATTGCGGAGCCTCAGCTACAACTGTGGAGCCTTCACCACAACTGTGGATCCTCTACCACGACTGTGGAGCCTCCGCCATGACTGTGGAGCCTCCACCACCACTGTGGAGCCTCAGCTACAACTGTGGAGCCTTCGCCACAACTGTGGATCCTCTACCACGGCTGTGGAGCCTCCACCACCACTGTGGAGCCTCAGCAACAACTTCAGAGCCTCTGCCACAACTGTGGAGCCTCCACCACCACTGTGGAGCCTCTGTTACAACTGTGGAGCCTCCACGACGACTGTGGAGCCCCTGCCACAACTGTGGATCCTCTACCACGACTGTGGATCCTCTACCACAACTGTGGAGCCTCCACCACGACTGTGGATCCTCTACCACGACTGTGGAGCCTCAACAATAACTGCAGAGCCTCAGCTACAACTGTGGAGCCTCCGCCAGGACTATGGAGCCTCCACCACAACTGTGGAGCCTCCTCCAAGACTTTGGAGCCTCCACCACGACTGCGGAACCTCAGCTACAACTGTGGAGCCTCCGCCAGGACTATGGAGCCTCCACCACAACTGTGGAGCCTCCACCACGACTGTGGAGCCTCAGCAATAACTGCAGAGCCTCAGCTACAACTGTGGAGCCTCCGCCAGGACTATGGAGCCTCCACCACGACTGCGGAACCTCAGCTACAACTGTGGAGCCTCCGCCATGACTATGGAGCCTCCACCATGACTGTGGAGCCTTTGCCATTACTATGGAGCCTTTACCACGACTGTGGAGACTCCACCACGACAGCGGAGCCTCCACCATGACTGACCATGACTGCAGAGCCTCCGCCACGACTGGGAAGCCTTCGCCACAACTGTGGAGCCTCCGCCACGACTGTGGAGCCTCTCCCACGACTGTGGAGGCTCTTTGTGAAGCAAGCCCTCAGTGTTCAACAAGAAAGCCGTTGTGGAGGATTTATTTGTGAATGTTTTGCAATTCAAAGTACAAATCCCAGCACTGTATGCACATGTCTTACTCTAATGTACGGAGAACACAAAAGTGTGCCTGCACCAAACCGATTTTAAAAAATGATTTTTAGCAAATAGGGAAAACACAGACTTCTCGAGTATGACCCGGTATTTTTATTTATACCTGTCTATTTTGACATTTTTAAACTCTTTTTTTCTTATTTCCGCAAAAAAAGGAAAAACTGTACATTCAATACATTTCAATTACTATACCCAACTATTTACAAACATATATTTACATTTCATAAAACTCTCTGTATACAATCATCATACATCCCACAAAAAATACAATATACAAACAACAAGAATTGGAATTTTCAATTAAATCAATCTATATCCAAAAAGAAAGGACAAAGTCAAAGAAAGGAGCACGATCCCCAAATGAGGATAACTTTACAACCAGCGAATGCCAGTTCAAACACTTAATGATTTTGATCGCTCCCTCAGGTGTGTCGACGCGTTTCAAGTCCAGGGAAACCAGTTCCCGGACTCTCATCAGGGCTTTGTCACTTTTCTGTATGAAATGCAGAAAAACAATAAAGTTTTATTTACCAACTAGAAGCCTCTCTTCTGACTCGTATTGCACTGCAAGATATAAATTGTGTACCTGTCGAAATCTGGTGTCCTGGCCCTTCTCGATATCAAAAGCAGGCTCAGGTAGAACTTATTTCACTCTTTATTTTGGAAATAATGGCTCATGTTATACATCAGGGCTTTTCCATTCCCTAAAATAGCAAAAATATTATGTGCGTCAAGACGCTGGTTGTTCCACAAAATAGACAAAGAAGAATATTTAAGAGGAACTGGGAGAGTATAAAATATTCATACCTCTGCTCCACAGGTCGCGGTCTCTCTTTATGCCACTGGTTATCGTATTCTTCGATATTTAAGGCAGATTCTACCAAAGAGAAGTTGTAGTACCTATTATGGCCATGTCGCTACTTTGCAGAGAAGTATTATGCGCATTTAAAAAACACTAAAAAGCCACGGGCCCGATTCACAAAACTAACTTAAGACAAAATCCTAAACGTACTACTTTTGGTATTCACAGAAGTTAGGATTTTGTCTTAAGTTTGTCTTAAGACAGACTTAAGACAGACTTAAGTTAGGATTTTGTCTTAAGTCTGTCTTAAGTCTGTCTTAAGACAAACTTAAGACAAAATTCTAACTTCTGTGAATACCAAAAGTAGCAAGTTTAGGATTTTGCCTTAAGTTAGTTCTGTGAATCGGGCCCCACGTACCTTCTCAGTGCTGTACGTGGCAGATGCTCGAACTTTTTGATGCATCTTTTACAAAGTCAATTAAAGTGCCCCCATACCCTGTATGGACCGTCCTAACTCCTTAACTTTACAAAGTTTACTCTGATGTGCGGCTCCAGGTCTCTCTCACCAGGGCAGTCCTGCAGATGGAGCAGGCAGGGCAGGCATTGGATTCATCAAAGCCCATTCAGGCTTTCTTTTAATACTCTTCAGCCGGTGGGTGCTTGGCTGCTTGACCTTTGGGCTGTTGGTTGCACCCATTTCTTAAAATTAATGTATAATTCAATATTGTTTGGCATCATGTTGGCTTGAATTAGCAGAAAATGGGTAACAAATTTAAAGTTTTTCCAAACTGGAGCCCCAAAATATGTATAGAGCAGGGCCACAAAAATCCTTAGGAAGATGCTGTTTCCCTGCCATAAAATAACATCTAAGTTTCAAGATCAGCTAACCAACTTGACCCAAGCCCCATGGAGATATACGGGTAAAATAGAAATATATATATTTAACCCTAGCAACCCATGACCCCACACTGGTCTAATAATACCTAGAAAAAAAGGGAAAAAGAACAAGGATAATATAAAACCAGCGCACTCCTGAACTACAGGACCAGGGGTGTGTCCAGAAGGCAGACAAACAAGGTGCCTTCCGGATAAGTTTTAGCCACCTGTGTCTGGGAGGTGGGAGTGTTTTTAGAAAGAAATTGAGGTAGGACAAAGGATGCGGTGTAACGGCCAGAGCTGCCAACTTTGAAACTGGGGTTCGAGTCTTGGCGACGGCTCAACAGCCTGTGATCCTGTGCAAATCACGTATTCTCCTCGTGCCTACCCAAATAAAATGATTGTACCGTTGTCTAATGTAACTGGTGCTCATGTAAAGTGCTACAATGCCAACGGGTCGAGTTCGCCCAATATGAAAAC
Source organism: Lissotriton vulgaris (assembly GCF_964263255.1). Classification (NCBI taxonomy): domain Eukaryota; kingdom Metazoa; phylum Chordata; class Amphibia; order Caudata; family Salamandridae; genus Lissotriton; species Lissotriton vulgaris. The sequence continues at coordinate 1,215,462,066 of NC_141697.1, forward strand.
TGCAAAATCAATTAAAAAAAATAGTTTGTCTTGGGAGGAGGACTCACCTCATAGAGAACTGACTGGAATGAGGAATTGGATGTGAAGGTAATGAGATATTACACTGGTTTTTAGCAGCAAAAATGGGCATCAAAACGAAGAACTGCAACATTAAACACAGTATATTGACCTGCGGGTGCTCACTTATACTTTATGAAGTATCACTCAACATTTAAATGAAATTCATTATCAAAGAACTACTTACTCACTGACCTTCAGCACAGACTGTATTCCAGATTTTAATAGGGTGCCCCAACATCACTTGCCTAATTTGCACCTGATTAGCAAGCACCAGCAGCTCTTGTCTCTGGAATGTGGTATTTTTTAATCAGAACTAATCTGTCCTTTATTCTTTCATCTCTTAATCCAATCAAGCCGGAGTGCACTTCACAATCAGGCAAGGGCCACTGCGGAATGTCTTGTCGCTAATTAAAATTATTGTCTCTTCTCTCTAATCCTGTTTTTAGTACAGTTTGGCCCAGAAGGCCTGTTTGAGAAAAGAGAGATGCTATGGCAACATAAACCCAGATGCTGCCAGCAGCAGAGCAAGCCCAGGAGGCCTGCAAAAAATCTAAACAGCGCCAGGCAGCAGGGGTTTTGCATCTTAATAAACAAAAGTGCACTCAAAAATAGTTGCTCAAGGCCCTCCCCAGCTGGCAAAGTTTTACAAAGACCACTGTGAGAAAGTGAAGCGAAGGAGCAAATATTGTTGCATAATGAATTGATGTCTACAAGCCTTTTTAGGGTAATTGAAAGATGATTATGTGAAATGTGGGTTTTATGTTTTGATTGATTGACAATGTTTTTGCTTTTAAAGGCTTTAATGTTTGTTTTGCCCCAAGTGAATTTGGTTTATCCTGAGGAAGGTGTGACCATATCTACGGGCCGATACACCGAAACGCATTGACGCTTTTGTTTCTAATAGAATTCAAGCCTAGGAGATTCCTGATATTTTGCACACTGTAATACTGGAAATCCGAATGAATTAATGTAAAGGCTATTGAATCTGACAATCTGTAGCAACAAGAGGTGTTCCATTTATAGTAGGGTGTTCTTTGTCTTCTTTTTCTTCTTATTTGTTAATAATTGTAGCAATATGTTGATGAATTAGAGAATGCATTCTTTCTTTCTTTGATATGCTGTATAAATGTGAACATATTTTAAGTTTCTTTTTAATCTGTTGTACAGTATGAGTTGGTTTTTACGTCATATGTTTTCAGTAGAATCTTATCGACTTTATACTGAAATTTTAACAAATATGTTTTTTAATAAAAAGACTGTGAACGTTATAAATTAGTTTGTGACCAGTGATTTGAACAGTAATTGGAGTATATGCTATGAGTGAGTGAGATAGCATCCCGTTACACTAATTCTTCCAGGGATAGTCCTTTGACTTTGTATTGTCACAGTCTCAGTGAAGCCACTGACTTTTGCCAGAAAAGTCAGAATGGTAGAAATTCAAAATTCGCACTCAGGGAATGTCCCTCGCTGGCAGGATACTTTCCGCGTCTTCTCCTGGTGAAGATTTCTACCTTCAGAGTTAGAAACTTTTTTGAAGTTAGGATCCTTTCAGTGGGGCAAACCAGCAAGTTGAGTCTGACCAGAAATGCGATGTGGGCAGCTGCGGCTCGGTGGAGATCTAGTGGAAGCCATTGGTTCTTTAGACAAAAGTCCATGAAAAAGTTTCTAAGTCCCAGCTTTTAGAGCTAAGCAGGAGGATTGCACTCTGACACTTTTCCAAAGGACCCGGGTACTTAAGGACACCACTTGGAGATTAAGACTCACTTCAGGGGAAGACACCAGCAGGGTCCCGGGCAAGTCCAGTTGGAAATGATCCTCTGGGCTCTTAAGGAAGGTGGATTTTTGCTGTTTTGGGGTCCACATAGCTTAAAAGAGGGCTAGCCAAGTAGCCCTTGGAATCTACTCTTTTGTCCTGGGTTCAAGTGGGAGCAGGCCCAGCCCTTGGGATTTCTCTCCGCACGTTACAGTAGCTGCAGTCCACTTTCTGAAGTAAGAGTTGAACAGGTGCAGACCTTCTTCTGCCTTGCTCAGGTCCAGCAGTGTTCTGAGGAAGGCAACCAGTGATGTCCCTTGTATGCCTGGCATTAGCTTGTGGGTAGAGGTGACTTTCTAACCAATAACGAAAATGTTCCCAGAGGCAATCCCTACCCACTTTGACATCATTTCCTGGGGGTTTGTCCCTAAAAAATCCCAAAATGCCCTGCTCTGCCAAAATACAACATGGCAGATTATTTCTTCCCTTGGTCAGAGCTCTGGGCACAGCTCTGAGGTGTGTTCGGGGAAATGAGGAACCTCCCTTCAAAACAAGTTCTGGGACAGGTTTTCTTCCCACTTGGATTGGTGCCACTCTGGCTACTTGGACAATGGCAAAGGCTGGCATAAGTATGAATTACATCTGCTGCGACAGGAGCTGTACCTTCGAGGCTTGTAGAGTTGCTGGACGCATCCCCAAGGCTATGCTGTCAGGAGAAGGCCGCACCTCCTCCCAGCCAAGACCATTTTCTTCCTTTTCCTGAGAGCAGTTCATACCTCCCAGCAAGCTGCCAGGTGACAGTTGAGGATTATCTTAGAAATAGCTACTGGAGGCTTTGGGCAGGAAATGTCAACTTCCTAAAAATGGCCTTTTCAAAATAGTAACTCAATATCTGACTTTACCATCAGATTGGATTTTAAATTCCTATTAATTTGAGTTCATGAATCATGGGTCTAGCTAATCCTAAATCGAAGTTACACGTCATTAGGTCTTATAATGTAACCCATTCCTTTTCTATTAGCCTTACCACAGTGAAAAACAACTTTGGGATTTTTCACTATCAGGACATGCAAAACTTAACACATGTTCAACTTTTTAAATACCATGCACCCTGCCCTATGGACACCTAGGGCCTACCTTAAAGGTGACTTACCTGTATTAAAAGGAAGGTTAAAACCTGGTGCATTTTGCCAGGTTGAGTTTGCAGTTTACAATCTGCACAGCTAGGCTGAAGTGGCAGGTCTAGGGCCATGTTTTCATTTGTCACTATGGGGGCACAATATGTGGTGCAGTCTACTGATGACAGCTAACACAGAGTGCCATATACCAGGGACTTCTAGATAAGGTAGATATGTCAGTCAGGGATTAGCCAATTGTTTTTAGGGGTCAGATCACAAACACCGGGCGCTGGACGGCAGCGCCTCAGTAATCAAAAAGTCCACACACCAGCAGCATCAGTCCAAACATTGGGTGGTGATCATGCAACAAAGTGACCTTTCCTTACAATCATGACTTTTGCCCTTTAACAAGTGTGCTAAGTTTTCTGGTTTATTGTCACCTTTGATTTCATTTGCTGCACAAACAGATACATTTTTAATCTAATTGATCCCAACCAAATAAAAAAAAAGTGTGCAGATTTTCGCTAACCTTAACTTTTTGTGAGCTTTTCTGTGTGCAGTGGCATCACACAGGAGAACAGTTAGGTCCAAACTTACCAAGATTTGGGAAAATCAGTGCTACACAGAATCATGCCACGTTCCACGAATGGCAAACAAATTGCATAGTGCCATGTCCAAAACACACTACATACTGATGATGTCATTGGCCATGCTTGACTAAAAATGCTTTTTTTGCAAGATGGTAAATACAATTTTGCATTTTGCCACATAGTAATGGCAAATGAGCGGTGTATTGAGTCAGTTTTGACCTCAAGGAACATTTTCAAGATAGGTCTGTATGAACAATAACACCCATAGATACATCAAGTAATGTGTAATATTGCAAAAAAAGTACACACGTGGAAATATCACACAATTTTCATTTGTCACTAGGATTCCACGCAAAGCCAGGTCATGCTTCCTTGCATGGCTTCAAATGATATGTTTATGTCTGAACCTCTATATGTGTTTGCACTGGTGCTGCTCCTTACGCCCCTTTTACGCCCTTTATGTCCCATTGACATCCCTTTTGCATACTACTGGGGTTTGCACCTGGTGATGTAACGGGCTTTTTGACCTGCAGTCGTGTCTACTTTTGGCTGTAAACAGCTTATGTGTGTTGCGAAATGCTGCTTAGCGTCGTGCAAGGCGCTCTACAAATAATTTTCTGCGTTTGAACCCTAATTTTCTGACCAATAGGTGACCAGCACCAGCTGTGTCTAGCCGATGGAGTAACCGGAGTAATTGTGGTAATTCTGTGGTACTCTTTGACCAATATTACTGATAATTATGAGCTTACTCCTGCTCACGTAATCAGGAGCAATTTGGGGGGAAAATCCAACTGCAAGAGCTCATTTAGAGGGTGCGAGCTGTCTTTGGCACTTGCTATTAATAATCTACTGCATTTAGTGCTGTTTTTTAGTGCGAAATGCAGCCTCGTGTCTATTTTGGACGTAAGAGTATGTTTTGTGCTAAGAAAATAGCAGTAAATACCAGTGTTAAGTTGGGCGGAAATCCTACCCCATGAGCACATTTAGCGAGGGTGAGCAGCTTCTCGCAGTCCTTGCTCTGTTGCATTTAGCGCATTTCTTAGCGTAAAATACATCCTCACATCCATTTTGGACGCAAGTGGGCATTTTTGCATTAGGAAATAGCGCTAAAGGCAAAATTACTCTTCTCACATAATTCAAGCATGATCTAGCTGAATTCTTAAGTAATTCCGCATGATTACTCTACACAGAATCACACGCGTTACGCCCACTCCGAGATAAAAACTAGGCTGTCATCCAAACAACCCCTCTAGATACCACCTCCACCTGGGGACGTGGAAGTCTTACCTAAAAAGGTTGACTAAGGCAACGGTTCTAGCCGACCCTATGCCTACCCAGAAGCAAGAGTTCTGTTATATTGGGATTACGCTTTAAAAAGTTTCTGGCCTTTGATAACTGAACTTCCCCAAAGCAGGTATATAACTTCTTTGCCAGGTAAGGTGCTGTTCGCCTTCAGCGTAGGAGATCGCTTCGCACCCAAATGAGCGGATAATACCTGAGAAGGGTCTCTTGTACGAGTCGAAGATCCCTGAGGAACACCACAGCTTGCGAGGAGATCGAAAAGTAGATGGTCTTAAAGATTGGTAGCGATCAGCTAAGAATGACTTAAGCCAGTGCCAAACACAGTCCATAACACTTGCCTTTGAAAGCCTGGCCATCGGCATATTATGATTTATCGTGTCGATGACAGCGGAGAGATGTAGTAAAGTCCTCCCACTGCATCATCTTCATCTAAGATGAATTTAGTGTCATGAGTCAAGGCTGTAAGGCAGTTTTATTTACCTCTGTTTGGGCACACGCCCATTTGTCAATCATCCAAGATTTTGCCTTCTTCTAAAAATGCTGGACTTTGCCAAGAAACACCTTTATAGGGTGATAGTTTTTTTTTCATCAACCACATCTAAATAGGCTTTTTTGTAGAAGTGGGGATACAACTCCCTGTTTCGAGGCTACTTGGACTGTGCCTGACACCCAAGAGGGAGAGAAAACAGCTCTGAAATGCAATGTTTCGGTGAGATTGGGTCTATAGTATTCAGATGATTTTCCTACTGGACTTGGTCAATAGCTGGGGGACTATGTACCACCAGGAAGGTGAGAGTTTTCTACTAGTGATAGTTGCCAGGAATAGAGAAGCAGGGGTTGACAGTTTCCATGGAGTCATGATGTGGGGGTGGGGAGCTGGCTGGAGGGGTGAATTGACAGAGAGTGGCTAAGCAGAACAGAACTAAGTGGAAAGTCAACAGAACGCCTTTTGGTTTGTTTGTGAATTGGTGAAAGACGCAGATTCTGCTTGTACCTTGATGGAAGAGGCAGAGAGCCACGCAGTACGGGGAGCCTGAAGGGACAAAACTCCTTTCATGGCTGGGCATGCTGTGCTAACCTGCCCTGTTGACCTCCTCTAGCCTGACCTGTGTTTACCTGCCAGTTACTCCATTGGATGTGGTCCATGTCTTTGATGGCATTGATCAGCAGATGTCAAGGCTCTGCTGGTCAGGGGGTGCAGTCAGAGTGTACCCCCCACTCATAGAGACCCAGGACCTAAGGTCGATGGTAGCTTTCTGGGCTTATGCACAATGGCCTTCTGCCCAGGGCATCTCTAGGTACAGACTGAGACAGCATAGGCCATCACCTGTGGCACTCCAAGATGGCGGCCTCCCAGGCCTGCAGGGAGCTGCTGCCTGCAGGAACCCCGGATGGAGATGACCCCACAGCTCCATGCTGCTCTAGAAATCCCATCCCCCAGTCAGTGACTGTCACATGTGGAACATCTGACTATTCATCTGACTATTCTAGGAACCTTTTGACGTGTGTGTTGTTGACCTAATCTTGCGTTCCTGGCATGGATGACAAAACCGCCCTCCGCATATCAAGCAAGTGAAGCGCCACCTCCTCAGGAGACAGAGGATCTGGAAAAAACATGGGAAGAATCACTTCCTGCTGATGAGGAAACAAAGTATTCAACTTGGGCACAAAGCCAGGGCTCAACCTAAGAACAATCCTGTCCTCAAACACCCTGAAGAAAGGAGACAGACTAGGCAATGAGCCGAGCTCGGCCAATCGGCAAGCTGATGTTACAGCCACCAGAAAGAACATCTTCAAAGTTAGAAGACGTAACACCACCCACGACAATGGCTCAAACGGGGGACACCAGAGAGCCTGCAAAACCAGCTGCTAAATGCTAATCCCAAGATGGACACACCACCTGAGGGACAGGACAAAGATTGGAAAACCCCTTAAAGATTTTGGAGACAAGACCCTGATGGTCCACCAGACCCACCACCTCTTGAGGAGACCGGAAAGCCTTAATAGCCACCCAGTGCATCTTAAGAGTCGCAGGACTAAGACCCAACTGAAACCCATCCTGGATAAATAGACGCACCTGAGGAAAAGAAACAGAAACCACAACCATCTGCCTTCGATCACACCAAACCTGAACCGTCTTCTAATGTCGAGCATAAGACGACTTAGTAGATAGCCCTCTGGGCGCCTGCACAGAAGGAGGAGACAGAGGCCAAGAGACCCTGCAACATTAAACCTACCCGCTTAGTCAACAATCAGGCAGCTTGAGTTTCGTCAGAGAAGGAACCTTGCGACTCAGAAACCTCATGGGAGAGGGAACCAATGGAAATCGCCACTCCCGGCCCACCTTCATCTCCATCAACAGAGGAAATCAAAAAACACAATAACATGCGCTTTCACAGAGGTGATGCAATTATTAGGCTAAAGATGCTACGCTTATATAATGATATCTTTCACTAATACTGGGAGAAATACTTTTGGATGCAACAGGTTTAGCAGGGCCCTGGATATGATAAGAGTGATTCCAATGCCCTTAGAAGAAACACCCACGGTGACAAAACAGAACTGTAAATATATTTATTTCCTTTTTTACGACTCTGTCATGCTTCCAGTGACTGCGCCTCCGAAGTCGCTGTTACCCTGATAACAAGATGATGGAACTCTCACCAATCTGCAGGCCCAGTTATGCAAAAAGAACAATTGATGGACAGAATGTTGAACAATGTCAAAAATTCACCTCAATACAGAGATCTGGGCCAAAATTCATCGTTTTTTTTTTGCTCCCCATGCCAATCCAGTTTAAACTCAGCAATATGTAAATCAGCCTGTTATGCAAGCAGGGGACAGGTTAACCTAACCCTCTTTCATTTTTAGACATTTTTAAATGAAGCATTGCCATTACACAGAACTGTAGCATCATGATGTGATGTACAGTGACGTCTGATGCAAGAGGGCATATGCCCCGTGGAGAGGAATACGTACGGTTACCCGACAGAGTACTGTGAGCTCCTAGTGAAGAGGGAGGCAGTTTAGAGTGAAACTGCCTCACAGTAAAATGCTGACATTGCCTTTTCCTTGAGTGTTACAGCTGCTCCAGACCAGGTTCATGTTTGCATTGTGAGAGTCGTACTCTGCTAAGAAAACAAGGCGGAGTGGGAGGAGGGGAGAAGAAACACAACCTCAATAATGTCTGGAGCAGCAGACAGGCACTAATTAAGTTTAATCAATCTGTGCTTGGTCCCTGCTCCACACAAAGAACTAAAATGATGCTGTGGCCTGGGCTGGCCAATTAGGAGGCAGCAAATAAGACTGAGCCTGAAGGCAACAAATGGTAAGCAATGGGTGGGCTGCAAGCTCTTTATTGTAAACAATAGCCTCTTGCAAGTGAAAGCGCATGCGCCGTCACAGGCTCGATCCCAAACAGGAGGGCAGAGCAACGGGTCCCACTCCTCTTTTCCATCAACATGTTTTGGTACTTGACTATTTCTCCTCTGGTGTCGGGCGTCTTCTTCAGGAACTTAGGTATCTCTCATCAAGTATTAGAACCTGCTTCATAAATGCATGTTCACCAGTCTCAGAAAGAGGGTAGGGAGGGCAATGGGGCAAATTTCCTTTGGTTTGGCAATACGATTGAAATTCGGATAGATGCACAGCTGGTTTATTGGAGTATAGTTATACTGAGATTAGTTTTGGTTTAATGGTGCACCGAAAGGTGACGTCGAGGGTCCAACGGCGTCTGTGAACATGAGTTAAGAAGTGAGGCTAGAGGATCTCTAGAATCATCCCTTTACAGGCACACATATTATTGTCTTTCCTTAGAAAAAAAGACTTCCACTCCATTGATTCTGTTGTTTACATGTTTTTATATTTCATTGAAGTTTAGCTTGTGATTTCAAACTTAGTAATGATCTTGTTTATCATGATACTGATTTACACCATAGTAATGGTTATTATATTATGTTCACAGTGTCGATTCCCTGATGAAGGGCATGACCAAAATGCCCGAAATGCATTGGACACGTTGTAATGACATTGCCTGAAGCATAAAGTGTTTATAAAAATTTCAGATGAAAAGGAAACTAAGTTTGAAATCACAAGCTAAACTTCAATGAAATATAAAAACATGTAAACAACATCATCCTCTAGCCTCACTTCTTAACGCAAATTTCCTTTGGCCACACCCCTTGAAGATGCCTTACCATGTCTTATTGAAAAGTCTTATCAGGTTGTGTGGCATGTTTCACATGGTGAATCACTTTCATCCTAGCCTTGCACACGCTGCCACGCCACACTCACAGGTGTCTGGGTCTGGGTGTGCGAAGTGGGAAATGGGAAATGGGAGTACAGAGGCCTTCAGACTACGAACCATGGAACACATTTATGAGAAATGACGCAGCGCTGCGTGAAAGCAGCGATGCGTCACTTTTCAGTGCGCACTCCTTGCGGCATACCTGATGAGTCATATTTAATGTATGACGCATCATGTTGCAAGGAGTTATAGATATGTCAGTATTTCTAACGTATCTGTAAGCGCAAAAGTAATGCATTGCAGGAGTGTGTCACAAAAGTGACGCAACTCTAGCAATGCGTCCTTTCACATCGGGCAAGCCCCATGTGAAAGGGCCGGCGTCAGTCTTTTGCCTGCTGTGAGGCAGGTGCAATATTTCAAAGCAACAGCGTCTTAGAAGTGACGCAGTGAAATCCCATAGATTTTACTGCTTCACTTCTACGAGGTTTTTTGCCGGGGAAAGCCCCCCTTGCATACATTATACCTGACGCAGGTATAATGTAGCACAGGGGTTTACAAAGTTACACATCTGCTTCGATGCGTCACTTTGTAAATAGTGTACAACAGGAGGCATGTTTTTTACGCCGCCGATGCGTCACAAAAAGTGACGCATCGGAAGCGCAAACTGATGCAAGGCCTCATAAATGAGGCCCCATGTGCCTAACCCCAAAGCATCTCCGGCCTCGCCAACTGTACCTCTCGGCAGCTGGTAGTGAAGCAGTGACGGCCGGGTCCCATGTTGCTGAGCAGTTCCATTTGTGTTGCATCCGGTCTGGAAAATCAGTGCAGTGGTGGCTGAGGAGAGCAGCTCTTACCTCATCCCAAACCTCTTAACCTGCTGTAAGTGCCAAGGACTGGCACTTCATTTATAGCTGAGGTGTGAACTGTTACAAAGAAAAGGGTATTTTGGATTGTTTCACTTTAGCACCTGAGATTATATCTTTATAATGATCGAATAAAGTTGAAATTGAATTGAATTGAGTTGCCTTTATTAGAAATTGTGAATTTCCGCTGTGAGAGTTTTATTAATGGCTCAAGAGGTCAGCCGTCTTGTTTCTCCTATGGAGAAACATTAGGGCACATTAAACCATACACATGAGAAATTGTTGTACAAGTAAATTATTTGAAGGTGCTCTCAGATGCGATTAGCAAATTAATTGACTAGGGTCACAGTGTTCGGTCAGGCTTGGAAGCAAGGATTGAAATCTGGCTTCCTGATTATACATTTACAGTTCCAATCCTAGATGGGTATCAGATTATTTCCCATTCTGCCCAAATGTCAATTTTAGTGAATGAATGAATTCAATTTTATTAGGTGCACAAATACTTCAGAAAGAAGTATCCCGTCACTGGAAGTGAGTCTAGGATGACCCAAGAAGGCAGTCAGTCTCTAGCGTCACCTGCACAAGGCCTTTATTATTTTTATTGATGAAGCAACATTGTGGTCTATTATACCATATATGAGAGAGGTTTTGTTAAGTGCACATCTTGAACTGAATTATTTCAATGTGCTCTCAAAAGTGAAGATCAAAGAAAAGGAGGCAGAGTGAAGAAAACAATATGCCCAGAGCCACATAGTTTGGTCAACCTGGAAGTCTCTGGGTCAGGGCTCCACCACTAGTGTTTGCCCCGGGTCCGACAAAAGCTTCTGACTGGCCTATGCATGTTATGCAAGTGCGTTCAAAATATAATTTGTATTTTTGGAAGATAGGGCAGCAGCATTGGAAACACCCTCTCTCCGTAGAACGGGTGCATCTTAGGCAGAAACAGTGCAAGTGTCGTGAGTTGCTGGGTCAACGCCCATCCAACGTTCAATATCATTGCTGATGTGACACAGAGGGCTCAGGCACATAAACCCCTATGTGGTAAACAACATTTGGCTATGGGTTGAAAATGGTGGCAGTGCTGGAAGAGAATCTCATAGGGTGCACTCCACTATAAGATGGCCGCCATGTTTTCCCTTCATTGCAATACACTTGCAGTAGGTAAGGAATTTCACCTTTGTTCATATTGGTTAACAAAAGTATAAGAGACTGAAGAATCATTGGGCTGGTGGCTGCGTTCATGGTTCTACGTTCCTGCGGAGTGTGAGAAGTCTGCGTTCAGACTGAGCCATACCAGGGAGTGAATACACTGGATTTGGCAGTTTCCTGCTGTTTCACCAGTGCAGCATGTAGGGCCTTTGATTTGAGTGCACGTTGGCACTTTCTCCTTAGCACTCTAGGTCTGCCATTGATGGCACCCCAGGGCAGTTACCAGGGTTTGCAGGATGCATTGGACCTCTGATCCTCAGTGCGTCCGCATTCACAGAGATTTCCGCGCTAAAGGAAATACACAGGCGGTGTATGGTTGCGTCTGTGACTGTTGCACAACTTTTGCTTGGACATTATTTACTCACTTCTCTCCTAGCATTCTCGAGATCAAGGAAGGGACTGCAACATCCTCTCCTATTTGACTTTGACTTAATTTTTTAATTTCTGAGTTGCTGTGGGGTTAGGCATCATGTAAATGTCAGCAATCGTTAGAGGGTGTTTATTTACGCTCTCACATCAGTGGCTATGTGCTGTGATGATAACAGAGACCTGGCTTGTTGCCAAGCACGTCCTGAGAGAAAACTATTGTTTGTTTCTTTTCATGTTAAGCCTTGGCTTCTCACAAGGTGATAACTCTGGTCAGTGGTATTAAACTGAGGGTACATCCATTTGAATGACCTCTGCTACTTTAACAATACATTTCTATAGCAATTTGATACCACTATGTCATCTGATGCTCAAGTTATGATGCAATGCTGACTAAGTTTGCGATTTTATTTACATCTCATTCTTTGTACTATTTATTGTCTAACCACCCCTCTTTCAGGTCTCCTTCCCTGCTGTACCCACCCTCCAAACCTTCCCCTGTCTAGCCACTCTGTCCATCTGGGTCAATATTATTGGTCAGAGACAGTGCTGCAGGCAAGGGGGGTTCGGGGTGGTGGGGGGTAGGGTTGGGGGCTGTTCCTGAGGAACGCCCAAACACCAGAAGTGTCATCAAGGGTCCCAACTTCAGAAGACAGAGACAGCCAGGCAGCATCAGCACAAACCTTTCTCATCACAGAGCTGTTCCAAATCAGGAAGCAGCCATGCAAGCTTAGCTGCCTCACAGAACAGGGACAGTATGGCAGTAATAAAGCAAGCTTCCCTCTCTCACAGAGCATCAGCACTTCAAGCATGAGTGACATGTAGGTTACAGACAGGTATTTGAAATGGGTGCTTAAGTCACAGAGATAAATGTATAGGTGGATGAATTAGTGAATATGCAAGTTCTGACACCATTCTTGGTTAGGTCCTGAAAGTGATACTGCTGTCAGTTGGAGACCTGCTGTTAGTTTTGTTTCTTTATTATCCGTATATTGAGGTAGCTGTTAAATCGTAGGTCATCGTTATTTAGAGCAGCCAAGATCACAGCCTAAGTAACTGTGCTCGAGATAATCACACAGGAAGCAACCTCTACGAAAAGGGTTTGAATGCATGCTTTTACCAGGCACCGAGCAATCCCAGGCACGGTGCAGGGTTTTGAATGCATGCTTTTACCAGGCACTGTGCAATCCTAGGCTCGGTACAGGGTTTTGAATGCCTGCTTTCACCAGACGCTGTGCAATCCTTAGCTCGGAGCTGGGTTTTGAATGCCTGCTTTCACCAGACGCTGTGCAATCCCAGGCTCAGTGCGGGGTTTTGAATGCATGCTTTCACCAGGCGCTGTGCAATCCCAGGCTCGGTGCTGGGTTTTGAATCCATGCTTTCACCAGGCGCTGTGCAATCCTTAGCTCAGTGCTGAGTTTTGAATCCATGCTTTCACCAGGCGCTGTGCAATCCTAGGCTCTGTGCTGGCTTTTGAATGCAGGTGCACCTGGCGCTGTGCAATCCCAGGCTCGGTGCTGGGTTTTGAATGCATGTTTTCACTAGGCACTGTGCATTCCCAGGCTCGCTGCTGAGTTTTGAATGCCTGCTTTCACCAGACGCTGTGCAATCCCAGGCTCGGTGCTAGGTTTTGAATGCGCGCTTTCACCAGACGCTGTGCAATCCCAGGCTCGGTGCAGGCGTTTGAATGCATTCCTTCACCAGGCGCTGTGCAATCCCAGGCTCGGTGCTAGGTTTTGAATGCATGCTTTCACCAGACGCTGTGCAATCCCAGGCTCGGTGCTAGGTTTTGAATGCGCGCATTCACCAGGCGCTGTGCAATCCCAGGCTCGGTGTATGGATTTGAATGCATGCTTTCACCAGGCACTGTGCAATCCCAGGCTCGGTGCTGGGTGTTGAATGCATGCTTTCACCACACGCTGTGCAATCCCAGGGTCGGTGCAGGGTTTTGAAGGCGCGCTTTCACCAGGTGCTTTGCAATCCCAGGCTCTGTGCTGGGTTTTGAATGCATGCTTTCACCAGACGCTGTGCAATCCCAGGCTCGGTCCTGGGTTTTGAATGCATGTTTTCACTAGGCACTGTGCATTCCCAGGCTCGCTGCTGAGTTTTGAATGCCTGCTTTCACCAGACGCTGTGCAATCCCAGGCTCGGTGCTAGGTTTTGAATGCGCGCTTTCACCAGACGCTGTGCAATCCCAGGCTCGGTGCAGGCGTTTGAATGCATTCCTTCACCAGGCGCTGTGCAATCCCAGGCTCGGTGCTAGGTTTTGAAAGCATGCTTTCACCAGACGCTGTGCAATCCCAGGCTCGGTGCTAGGTTTTGAATGCGCGCTTTCACCAGGCGCTGTGCAATCCCAGGCTCGGTGTATGGATTTGAATGCATGCTTTCACCAGGTACTGTGCAATCCCAGGCTCGGTGCTGGGTGTTGAATGCATGCTTTCACCACACGCTGTGCAATCCCAGGGTCGGTGCAGGGTTTTGAAGGCGCGCTTTCACCAGGTGCTTTGCAATCCCAGGCTCTGTGCTGGGTTTTGAATGCATGCTTTCACCAGACGCTGTGCAATCCCAGGCTCGGTCCTGGGTTTTGAATGCTTGCTTTCACCACACGCTGTGCAATCCCAGGCTAGTCACTGGGTTTTGAATGCATGCTTTCACCAGGCGCTGTGCAATCCCAGGCTCCTTTCTGGGTTTTGAATAAATGCTTTCAGCAGGCGCTGTGCAATATCAGGCTCGGTGCTGGGTTTTGAATGCGTGCTTTCACCAAACGCTGTGCATTCCCAGGCTCGATGCTGGGTTTTGAATGCATGCTTTCACTAGGGGCTGTGCAATCCCAGGCTCGGTGCTGGGTTTTAAATGCATGCTTTCACCAGACGCTGCGCAATCCCAGGCTCTGTGCTGGGTTTTTAATGTATGCTTTCACCAGAAAATGTGCAATCCCAGGCTCGGTGCTGTGGTAGGAATGCATGCTCTCTCCAGGTGCTGTGCAGTCCCAGACTCAATGCTGGGTTTTGAATGCATGCTTTCACCAGGGGCTGTGCAATCCCAGGCTCGGTGCTGGGTTTTAAATGCATGCTCTCAGCAGGCGCTGCGCAATCCCAGGCTCGGTGCTGGGTTTTGAATGCATGCTTTCACCAGGGGCTGTGCAATCCCAGGCTCGGTGCTAGGTTTTGAATGCGCGCTTTCACCAGACGCTGTGCAATCCCAGGCTCGGTGCAGGCGTTTGAATGCATTCCTTCACCAGGCGCTGTGCAATCCCAGGCTCGGTGCTAGGTTTTGAATGCATGCTTTCACCAGACGCTGTGCAATCCCAGGCTCGGTGCTAGGTTTTGAATGCGCGCTTTCACCAGGCGCTGTGCAATCCCAGGCTCGGTGTATGGATTTGAATGCATGCTTTCACCAGGCACTGTGCAATCCCAGGCTCGGTGCTGGGTGTTGAATGCATGCTTTCACCACACGCTGTGCAATCCCAGGGTCGGTGCAGGGTTTTGAAGGTGCGCTTTCACCAGGTGCTTTGCAATCCCAGGCTCTGTGCTGGGTTTTGAATGCATGCTTTCACCAGACGCTGTGCAATCCCAGGCTCGGTCCTGGGTTTTGAATGCTTGCTTTCACCACACGCTGTGCAATCCCAGGCTCGTCACTGGGTTTTGAATGCATGCTTTCACCAGGCGCTGTGCAATCCCAGGCTCCTTTCTGGGTTTTGAATAAATGCTTTCAGCAGGCGCTGTGCAATAACAGGCTCGGTGCTGGGTTTTGAATGCGTGCTTTCACCAAACGCTGTGCATTCCCAGGCTCGATGCTGGGTTTTGAATGCATGCTTTCACTAGGGGCTGTGCAATCCCAGGCTCGGTGCTGGGTTTTAAATGCATGCTTTCACCAGACGCTGCGCAATCCCAGGCTCTGTGCTGGGTTTTTAATGTATGCTTTCACCAGAAAATGTGCAATCCCAGGCTCGGTGCTGTGGTAGGAATGCATGCTCTCTCCAGGTGCTGTGCAGTCCCAGACT
Source organism: Lissotriton vulgaris (assembly GCF_964263255.1). NCBI lineage: Eukaryota > Metazoa > Chordata > Amphibia > Caudata > Salamandridae > Lissotriton > Lissotriton vulgaris. Next base: position 1,215,477,576 of record NC_141697.1, read on the forward strand.
CAATGCTGGGTTTTGAATGCATGCTTTCACCAGGGGCTGTGCAATCCCAGGCTCGGTGCTGGGTTTTAAATGCATGCTCTCAGCAGGCGCTGCGCAATCCCAGGCTCGGTGCTGGGTTTTGAATGCATGCTTTCACCAGGGGCTGTGCAATCCCAGGCTCGGTGCTGGGTTTTAAATGCATGCTCTCAGCAGGCGCTGCGCAATCCCAGGCTCGGTGCTGGGTTTTGAATGCATGCTTTCACCAGACGCTGTGCAATCCCAGGCTCGGTGCTGGGTTTTTAATGTATGCTTTCACCAGAAAATGTGCAATCCCAGGCTCGGTGCTGGGTTTTAAATGCATGCTCTCTCCAGGTGCTGTGCAGTCCCAGACTCAATGCTGGGTTTTGAATGCATGCTTTCAGCAGGCGCTGTGCAATCCCAGGCTCGGTGCTGGGTTTTAAATGCATGCTCTCAGCAGGCGCTGTGCAACCCCAGGCTCGGTGCAGGGTTTTGAATGCATGCTCTCTCCAGGTGCTGTGCAGTCCCAGACTCAATGCTGGGTTTTGAATGCATGCTTTCAGCAGACGCTGTGCAATCCTAGGCTCGGTGCTGGGTTTTAAATGCATGCTCTCAGCAGGCGCTGCGCAATCCCAGGTTTAGTGCTGTGTTTTGAATGCATGCTTCCACCAGGCGCTGCGCAATCCCAGGTTTAGTGCTGTGTTTTGAATGCATGCTCTCAGCAGGCGCTGCGCAATCTTAGGTTTAGTGCTGTGTTTTGAATGCATGCTTCCACCAGGCGCTGCGCAATCCCAGGTTTAGGGCTGTGTTTTGAATGCATGCTCTCAGCAGGCGCTGCGCAATCCCAGGCTCAGTGCTGGGTTTTTAATGCGTGCTTTCACCAGATGCTGTGCAATCCCAGGCTCGGTGCTGTGTTTTGAATGCATGCTCTCAGCAGGCGCTGCGCAATCCCAGGCTCAGTGCTGGGTTTTTAATGCATGCTTCCACCAGGCACTGTGCAATCCCAGGTTTAGTGCTGTGTTTTGAATGCATGCTTCCACCAGGCGCTGCGCAATCCCAGGTTTAGTGCTGTGTTTTGAATGCATGCTCTCAGCAGGCGCTGCGCAATCTTAGGTTTAGTGCTGTGTTTTGAATGCATGCTTCCACCAGGCGCTGCGCAATCCCAGGTTTAGTGCTGTGTTTTGAATGCATGCTCTCAGCAGGCGCTGCGCAATCCCAGGCTCAGTGCTGGGTTTTTAATGCGCGCTTCCACCAGGCGCTGTGCAATCCCAGGCTCGGTGCTGGGTTTTAAATGCATGCTCTCACCAGGTGCTGTGCAATCCCAGGCTCGGTGCTGGGTTTTGAATGCATGCTCTCACCAGGCGCTGTGCAATCCCAGGCTCAGTGCTGCCCCTGTTCAAAATGCGGTGGTCCGCCAGAGCACAGAGATAATCTGGTGAAGACCCATATTAAAGGCCAGGTGCCTGTGGGAGATTATCATTGTAGTCCAGGGTGGACTGCTCGTGGTCACATATCTGTGGGAGTCATGGTGCACATGACTCATTTCTGAAGTTTGAAGGTCTCACCTCTGTGCAGGCGTCTTGTCCTAGGGTGCCTGTCTGTCATGTGTTGTCACAGGGTTTCTGTTCCTGGGTTACTCTGTCTAGGACAGTAGCTGTGGGTTTACTTTGTAAAGTACCTTTTTTTCTTTTTTTATTACAGCTGGCTCTCTGTGGCTGTCTATGGGTGGGGTGGTTTTGGCCGCATGGAGTCTGGCTGTTCATCAGGCACAAGGGTAGGGGGTGCTCTGGGACATTGTGAGGGAGCACTTAATTTGTGGTCATGTGTGCAGGTAGGGGGCAGTAGCACTCATTTCTGGAGACCGAGATTTACTATTCCTCATCAGACTTTAACCCTGAACAAGAGAGACAGAAATGGGAGAATGAAGGAGGAACAGGCAGGTGGAAAAATGTTATGTTATCCGTTTTATTGAGCGCGCAGCTGCCCCAGCTAAGGGGTGTCCCGGCGCTATCACATGAGGAGACAATAACAATTTGGGCCAGCCAGGAAATTACCAGAAGAGACTAAGGTGATGAGAACAGAAAGGTCTTAATAGCCTTTCTGAAGGATGTCAAACAGTTCATGGCGCGGATGTGAACTGGAAGAGAATTCCAAAGCTTGGGCTCAAGATATCGAAAAGCCCGACCTCCTGTCCTGGAAAGCCTAATTCTGGGCACCGTAGCTAAGTGTAGTTCTGCTGAGCGAAGGGAGCGCAAAGGAACATAGTGTGAAATCAAGTTGCTCAGCAAGGCTGGGCTAGCACTTTTCAGAATCTTAAAGGAAATACAAAGCGGTTTATAGTGAATGCGTCTGTCAATAGGGAGCCAATGCAATTTACGGATGGTACTAGAAACTGAGCAGAAACGTGGCAAACCCACCAAGGCTCTGGCTGCCGCATTTTGAATGTGTTGCAGTCTTGTTATATCTGCTTTGTTTGCCCCCAGAAAAAGAGAGTTTGAGTATTCCAAACGTGAAATGATGGTAGCTTGCACGATGAGTTGGCGGACCGTGGGGGCAAAGTATTTTAGAATGGGTCTTAGGCTACGCAAGATACCAAAACACGATGCGGCTAACTGCTTGGTATGTACCTGGAAGGAAAGTGAAGAGTCCATCATGACCCCCAAGTTCTTGACTTCACTTTTTGGGGTGGGAATTGATCCCAGGGCTGCCGGCCACCACTGATCATTCCAAAGATTGATGTGCTTACCCACCAACAGGACCTCAGTTTTTCCGGCATTCAGCTGTAGACAATTGGCTGCCATCCAATTGGCCACTGCTGTCATGCCGTCTTTAAATTTGGAGGCCGAGGGTGAGGCACCGTCCGCCAAGGTAACCACTAGCTGCGTATCGTCAGCGTAAGAGACGATCATGAGGTCCCATTCCTTGGCGACCGCAGCTAGAGGCTGGACGTATATATTGAAAAGAAGTGGACTTAAGGCTGAGCCCTGGGGGACCCCTTGACCGATGGCATGGGTCTGGGATGTGTAAGGGGGTAATGAGACTCTGAATGATCTATTGGTTAGGAATAAGCTAAGCCATTCCAAGGCCAGGCCTGTTATCCCTACTTCCTCGAGTCTCTGAAGTAAAATCTCGTGGGACACTGTGTCGAAGGCGGCGCTGAGATCTAATAAAATCAGCGCCGCACTTTGACCTTTGTCCACAAGAGACCGGATCTGCTCCGTGGTGGCCAGAAGGGCCGTTTCTGTACTGTGGCCCGTTCGGAACCCATTTTGGGAAGGGTCTAGAATACAATTATTGTTCACATATTGGGTCAGTACATTGTTAACATGAGCCTCCGTTATTTTTGCCACCCAGGGCAGAAGGGATATTGGTCGGACGTTTTCTGGTTTGTTGGGGTCAGCATTAGTGACAAAGGGAGAAAGCAAAGATGAAAATAACCCACAAAAGTGAGATAAAAAAAACATGAAGTGCAGGGCTGTTGTGGAGATTAAGAGGCAGGAAGTGTGGAGCTGTGGTGCAGATAAAGAGGCAGGAAGTGCAGGGCTGTTGTGAGGATAAAGAGACAGGGAGTGCTGGGCTGTGGTGGAAGTAAAGAGACAGGATTTGTAGGGTTGTGGTGGAGATAAAGTGGTGACAGGGAGTGCAGGGCTGTGGTGGAAGTAAAGAGGCAGGAAGATAAGGGCTGTGTTGGAGATAAAGAGGCAAGAAGTGTGGACCTGTGATGGTGATAAAGAGACAGGAAGTGTGGGGCTGTGATGGTGATAAAGAGACAGGAAGTGTGGGGCTGTGATGGTGATAAAGAGACAGGAAGTGTGGGGCTGTGATGGTGATAAAGAGACAGGAAGTGTGGGGCTGTGGTGAAGATAAAGAGGCAGGAAGTGTGGGGCTGTGGTGGAAATAAAGAGGCATGAAGTGTGGGGGTGTGGAGATACAGAGGCAGGAAGTGAGGGGCTGTGGTGGAGATAAAGAGGCAGGAGGAATTGTGGGGTTGTTGTGGAGATAAAGAGGCAGGAAGAGTGGGGCTGTGGTGGAGATAAAGAGACAGGAATTGTGGGGTTGCTGTGGAGATAAAGAGCCAGGAAGGGTGGGGCTGTGGTGGAGATACAAAGGTCAGAAGTGTAGGGCTGTGCTGGAAATAAAGAGGCAGGAATTGTGGGGCTATGGTGGAGATGAAGAGAAAGGAGTTGCGGGCTGTGGTGGAGATGAAGAGGTAGGAAGTGCGGGGCTGTGGTGGAGATGAAGAAACAGGAAGAGCAGGCTGTTGTGGAGATAAAGAGAAAGGAAGTGTGGAGCTGTGGTGGAGTTAAAGAGACAGGAAGCGTGGGGCTGTGATGGAGAAAAAGAGGAAGAAAGTGTGGAGGTGTGGTGAAGATAAATAGACAGGAAGCGTGGGGCTGTGGTGGAGTTAAAGAGACAGGAAGCGTGGGGCTGTGGTGGAGTTAAAGAGACAGGAAGCGTGGGGCTGTGATGGAGAAAAAGAGGAAGGAAGTGTGGAGGTGTGGTGAAGATAAATAGACAGGAAGTGTGGGGCTGTAGTGGAGATAAAGAGACAGGAAGGGAAGGGCTGTGGTGGAGATAAAGAGAAAGGAAGCGTGCGGCTGTGGTGGAGTTAAAGAGACAGGAAGGGAAGGGCTGTGGTGGAGATAAAGAGAAAGGAAGCGTGCGGCTGTGGTGGAGTTAAAGAGACAGGAAGTGTGGGGCTGTGGTGGAGTTAAAAATACAGGAAGCGTGGGGCTGTGGTGGAGATAAAGAGACAGGAAGTGTAGGGCTGTGGTTGGGCTAGAGACAGGAAGTGTAGGGCTGTGGTTTCACCAAGGTTAGTGAGCTGTGATGTTTGATATTCAGCAACCTGTTCTTTTTGGTGCCCGCTAAGAAAACCTTTGGACCCATGCACTTATCTTTTCACAGTTTAGCGGGGAAGAGAGGGGGGTGAGGCTTAGATCTGGGACCGTGTAGAACAGTGGTAGTCCACCTGTGGCCCCTCATGGTACAGAGAACAGTTCCCGCTACTGCAAAGGACCGTTGAAACTGTCAGGATTGCACTCCGCAGGATCCGCATGCAGCAACAATGCTCCACCTCCGGACCCTCCGAACACCCTGAAGTATAAACACAGGGTGTTCAGACGATACGGTGAGGGAAAAAACCCAAAAGGGGAAAAAACCCGAAAGAATAAAGGGAAGAAGGAAGGGGCAGCAGGGAAAAAGAAACTGTAAGACAAAAGTACAAAGGTTAATATAATCCTTAACCCTACACTCATTCAATTCTCGCTAATCCATCAATAGTTAGCTTCACCTGTAGAACACTTGCACAGACACCCTCCTGCTGTTTCTTCTGCCTTTCTTCTATCCTGTATAACACAAAAGAACTTATAAAACATGAGGCATGATACACCGTCTGCCTATAGTATCAGTTCTTGCTAGTAACATACCCCATAACCAATACTCAGAAGGTTCCAAATAACAGCTCCAAGATAATCAATAAATGCCTTAAGGAAATGTGTAGCACGCCCGTGCTGACAGGAAGTAAGGAAATCCACTTTATGATAATAGCAATCCTCCGTCGCTATGAGTGCGCAATTGTTTCCTTACACATGTATACCCAAGGATTAACCCAAACATGGCATGGCGTAGTTCCCTCACTACTGTCATCCGCTTTGGTATTTATGAATCCACTCCGGTAAAAACAAACACGTCACTAATTCGTGACGGTAGTGCGGAGGTCCTCATCCCCCCCTGCACTCCGCCACAGATAAGCCAATCGCAGTATGTAATTAACACCCCGCTGTTAAACTGTCACAGCGCGGGATACAGACTCTGTTATCAAGTTTTTAAATGTTTCCTCGCAGCCGCGAGGCAAAACGAAACACCGGGTGCGCTCCACTGATCGAGAAAGGAACAACAGACAGAATATTCTAGCAGCGTATTCACCCAAAATACCGCTCAAGTGTTGAATCCACGAAGCTCACAAGGACCTCCGGACACAGAGGAGCAGCCGCACCTCCGAAACAAACAGGAATCACGAGCCCCGAGCACAGGCTCCACCCAGTGATATCCTGCACCCGCCGGGCATTCTGGGAATGGTAGTTGCGAGCCCTGGGTTGTTGGGAAACGTAGTCTTTTGGCAGGCGCGCTGGATTACATCCTGACAGTACGCCCTCCTCCCATGCGCCTCCTAGGCCCAGGTTTCGCAGGAAACCTCCTGTGGAACGACTGTACTGCCCTAGGAGCCTTGAGGTGATGCACCGGCTCCCACGAATCCTCCTCAGCACCGAACTCCTTCCATGAAACTAGATACCAAAGCATCCCTCTGCGGAATTTGGAATCACGAATAGACCTCACCTCGTACTCCAGATTTTCGTCGCCGGCAATGGCAGGAGGAGCCGTCCTGCGTGAAGAAAGGGCTCTCTTCAACAACTGCACATGAAACACAGGATGGATTCTCAACGAGGCTGGCAACTTCAACTTGTACGCTACAGGGTTGATTTGTCGTACAATGGGGTAGGGCCCAATGAAGCGTGGATGGAATATGCTCCTCAACTTGAAACAAATGTATTTGGTCGATAGCCACACCTTATCCCCTACGTTGAACTGCGGACCACGTGCTCTATGCCTGTCCTCCCATCGTTTGTACACCTCTTTTGCCTTTAACAAATGTTTTTGCACTTCTTTGTGCACTCTCCTTAAGGTCTGGATGTGCTTCCTAACAGAGGGCTGGTTACTCAAGTCAGCAGGGATAGCGATTGGCAAAGTGTTAGCATCGTAACCAAAGTTGGCCTTGAATGGAGACATCCCTAAGGAACTGTGCCAAGCATTGTTGTACGCCAACTCCGCCATCCACAAAAGTTCCACCCATGATTCGTGCGCTTCCTTGGAGTAGCAGCGCAAATATTTTTTTAGCGTTTGGTTCAGACGTTCTGTTTGCCCATCTGTTTGAGGATGGAAGCTGGTAGAAAGCGCTGGCTCTATACCCAATGCCTTGCACCACAACCGCCAAAAACGAGCGATGAATTGTGGGCCCCTATCAGACACAATGACTCTTGGAATGCCATGCAAACGAATGACTTGAGAGGCCAGTAACTGTGCTGTTTGACTAGCAGTGGGAAGGTTCACACATGGAATGAAATGTCCCATCTTTGTTAGATTGTCCACTACCACCAATACCGCGGTTTTTCCCTGGTCAGTAGGCAGTCCTGTGATAAAGTCTAAACTGATGTTCTGCCATGGCCGATTAGGGGTAGGCATAGGTAGCAACAGACCTTTCTTTTTAGTGTTTTCCCCTTTTGCTCTGGCACATGTATCACACCGCTCTACCCACTGGGTAGCATCTTTGATCAAAGACTCCCACCAAAAATGTCTTCTAAGCAGACTCAGGGTCTTTGTAACCCCAGGATGTCCAGCCGCCGGAGCATCGTGACACCAACTGAAGGCTTTCTTCCGAATCTCCTCATTAGGGAGAAACAAACACTCCCCTTGGAAAGGCAAGCCTTGTCTCACCATCCGACCTGGCCTGGCAGCCGCCCAACGGACCCAAGACCCCTCAGTTCTGGAGCCTTTGATATCGTCCAGAAACCTTTCGGCCCTAATCAAACACACCACCTTAGATGAAGGGATGATGGATTGCTCTTCCTCACGCTGTTTTAAGGGGATCTCCTATTTGGATGGAGCATCCGCCTTCCTGTTCTCCGAGCCAGGACGAAAGGTCACCACAAAGTTGTACTCAGAGAAAAAAAGCATCCATCGCATTTGCCTTTGCGTCAGGTGTCTAGCAGAAGACATGTATTGGAGGTTCCGTGATCGGTATACACCGTCACCGCCTGACAAGCCCCCCACAGGTAAGGCCTCCACTCCTGAAAAGCCTTTTTTATTGCCAAGAGTTCTTTCTCGGCTATGGAATAGTTGACCTCAGCCAAGCTCAACTTCCTAGACAGATAAGCAACAGGATGGAGCTGACCCGTGTGAGCATCTCTCTGGGATAGGACCGCTCCTATGGCTTCATCCGAGGCATCTGCCTCGACTATGAAAGGATGTTCCAAAACAGGATGTGCCAACACCCGTCCTGTGGTGTAAGCACGTTTCACTGATTTAAATGCCTCTTCAGCCTCCCCTGTCCATACAAAATCCATTCCTTTCCATAACAACCGAGTAATGGGGACAGCAATCTGGGAAAATTGCAAAATGAACCGACGGTAGTAATTGGCGAACCCCAAGAAGCTCTGCACCTCCCTCACATTCTTTGGGGCTGGCCAATCCCTTACCGCCTGTACCTTCCTTTCGGACATCTGTAAACCGCTTGGACTGAGATTCACACCCAGAAATTCCACATCTTGAACCCCAAACTCACATTTACTCAGTTTCACGTATAAACTGTGTTCCCTTAGTTTCTCCAATACTTTGCATACATGGTTTGTGTGACAGGATACGTCCTGTGAGTAAATCAAGATGTCATCTATGTATATCACAACAAAGTGGTCCAAGTATTCCTTCAGGACATCGTTTATAAAAAACTGAAATGCTGCAGGAGCATTACAAAGCCCAAAAGGCATCACTAGGTACTCGTACAGACCGAATCGCGTCTTGAACGCCGTCTTCCATTCATCCCCCTCTCTTACTCTGACCAGGTGATAAGCCCCACGTAGGTCCAAACGAGTATAGATCTTGGCCTCCCTCACCTGGTCGAGCAAGACTGAGATGAGGGGAAGAGGGTAACGGTTACGGATGGTATTCTTGTTCAAGAAGCGATAGTCCACAAACGCTCTTAAGTCCCCGTTGGCCTTAGCTATAAAGAAAAGAGGAGAAGCTGCTGGAGAGCGGGAGGGTCGGATGAACCCCAAACGGGAATAATGCTCTATGTACTCTTTCAAATAAATGGTCTCAGGTACAGACAAAGCATATACTCTGCAAGATGGTATCGTAGCCCCATCCACCAAATCGATGCGGCAATCATATTCCCTGTGAGGGGGTAGAGCTTCTGCCTTTGACTCGCTGAACACGTCTCTATAGGCTGAGTAATCCACAGGTAGTTTAACATTTGTTTCCACAGCAGTAGCTGCCACAAAAGGGGTGGCCAATGCCGTGACATTAGCAGAAGCACACGGTACTAAATGATCCTTACAATGCTCAGACTCAAAACGAAACGTTTTCGTCTGCCAATCCACCACAGGGTTGTGTTTACATAACCAAGGCATACCCAAAATGATTTCATATTGAGGTGCAGCGATGATGTTCAGGGACAAAACCTCAGAATGCACGAAGCCCTGTACCACCACGGACAACCCCAACTCACTAGTTTTTTTCGGTAATCTGGCCTGATGTTAAAGGCTGTCCATCAACCGCTAAAACCTCCTCAGGAGTCTCCCTAGAAATACGAGGTAACGCTAAACGTCTCACCAGGCCTTCATCCACAAAATTACTGGTTGCTCCGGAATCTAACATCACCATCACCTGATATCTTTCTAGTTCGTGTTCCAGCGTCATTACAATCAGCAAGTGAGGCTCTGTTTCATCGTCCCCCAGAGAAGACAAAGATGTAAGTTTCCATGCACGCCCCTCTTCTACCCCAGAAGCGTTGTCTTCCTTCTGCTCTCTTTCCTGCACTGTCTTCGATACCGCCACCTTCTTGAACCTACTAACATTCCCCGAAGACTTGGGTTTAGAAGGACATTCCCTGAAGTAATGTCCCTTCTTCCCACAGTACATGCATAGGCCCTGTACTCTTCTTGCCTCCCTCTCTTCTTTCGACAAAGGTGCTCTGAGTGCTCCTATCTCCATAGGTTCAGGAGGGTTTTCGGTTCCCCCAGATGCTTTACGAGGGTTTCTTTCACCACTGTAAACCCCTCTCTCCCATCTTCTCCTGTTACTCCCTCTGTCAGACAAACGGCTATCCAGCCTTAACACCAAATTCACCATATCAACAAAGGACGTAGGCTAGGGATCAACCTGGGCCACTACATCTTTTAAGTCGTCATGCAACCCCTGTTAAAAAAGGGACATTCTTTTTTCCTCTGGCCATTCTGCTTCGGCCACTAGTCTGTTGAAAGCAGTCAAATAAGTAATTAGCTCACCCCTGCCTTGTCTCAAAGCCAACAGCTCTCGATCAGCACTGAACATCGTAGCTCTTCGGTCAAAAACCCTTTCAAATTCGGTCTTGAATGCTGTCCAATCTGACAGGATAACATCGTCACGTTTTACTAAGGGTACCGCCCAATCCGCCGCATCTCCCACCAGATAAGAAATCAAAAAAGCCACCCTCGAATGGTTCGTGGGGAACGATGAGGGTTTACATGAGAAAGGCATGAGGACCTGAGTCATAAACACGTGCACCTTGCGGAGGTCCCCTGAGAATCTTTCAGGAGTAGCCAGTGGAATGGGCGGAGGCACAGTGACCTGAACATTAGAGGACGGGGCGGAAGCATTAAAAGGGTTACCACTCAGGCGTCCACCTTTTCCCGTAAAGCAGCGGTCTCTGCTTTAGAGGAGGCCAACTCCTGCTGTACCAAGACCAAGGCATGTAACACATCCTCCATAGACGCCATTGTCTCTACATACGGATCGGGCAGAGTGAAATTCTTAGGCTCGTGATTCTGTCAGGATTGCACCCCGCAGGATCCGCATGCAGCAACAATGCTCCACCTCCGGACCCTCCGAACACCCTGAAGTATAAACACAGGGTGTTCAGACGATACAGTGAGGGAAAAACCCCAAAAGGGGAAAAAACCCGAAAGAATAAAGGGAAGAAGGAAGGGACAGCAGGGAAAAAGAAACTGTAAGACAAAAGTACAAAGGTTAATATAATCCTTAACCCTACACTCATTCAATTCTCGCTAATCCATCAATAGTTAGCTTCACCTGTAGAACACTTGCACAGACACCCTCCTGCTGTTTCTTCTGCCTTTCTTCTATCCTGTATAACACAAAAGAACTTATAAAACATGAGGCATGATACACCGTCTGCCTATAGTATCAGTTCTTGCTAGTAACATACCCCATAACCAATACTCAGAAGGTTCCAAATAACAGCTCCATGATAATCAATAAATGCCTTAAGGAAATGTGTAGCACGCCCGTGCTGACAGGAAATAAGGAAATCCACTTTATGATAATAGCAATCCTCCGTCGCTATGAGTGCGCAATTGTTTCCTTACACATGTATATCCAAGGATTAACCCAAACACGGCATGGCGTAGTTCCCTCACTACTGTCATCCGCTTTGGTATTTATGAATCCACTCCGGTAAAAACAAACACAACGTCACTAATTCGTGACGGTAGTGCGGAGGTCCTCATCCCCCCCTGCACTCCGCCACAGATAATCCAATCGCAGTATGTAATTAACACCCCGCTGTTAAACTGTCACAGCGCGGGATACAGACTCTGTTATCAAGTTTTGAAATGTTTCCTCGCAGCCGCGAGGCAAAACGAAACACCGGGTGCGCTCCACTGATCGAGAAAGGAACAGCAGACAGAATATGCTAGCAGCGTAGTCACCCAAAATACCGCTCAAGTGTTGAATCCACGAAGCTCACAAAGACCTCCGGACACAGAGGAGCAGCCGCACCTCCGAAACAAACAGGAATCACGAACCCCGAGCACAGGCTCCGCCCAGTGATATCCTGCACCCCGCCGGGCATTCTGGGAACGGTAGTTGCGAGCCCTGGGTTGCTGGGAAACGTAGTCTTTTGGCAGGCGCGCTGGATTACATCCTGACAGTACGCCCTCCTCCCATGCGCCTCCTAGGCCCAGGTTTCGCAGGAAACCTCCTGTGGAACGACTGTACTGCCCTAGGAGCCTTGAGGTGATGCACCGGCTCCCACGAATCCTCCTCAGCACCGAACCCCTTCCATGAAACTAGATACCAAAGCATCCCTCTGCGGAATTTGGAATCACGAATAGACCTCACCTCGTACTCCAGATTTCCGTCGCCGGCAATGGCAGGAGGAGCCGTCCTGCGTGAAGAAAGGGCTCTCTTCAACAACTGCACATGAAACACAGGATGGATTCTCAACGAGGCTGGCAACTTCAACTTGTACGCTACAGGATTGATTTGTCGTACAATGGGGTAGGGCCCAATGAAGCGTGGATGGAATATGCTCCTCAACTTGAAACAAATGTATTTGGTCGATAGCCACACCTTATCCCCTACGTTGAACTGCAGACCAGGTGCTCTATGCCTGTCCTCCCATCGTTTGTACACCTCTTTTGCCTTTAACAAATGTTTTTGCACTTCTTTGTGCACTCTCCTTAAGGTCTGGATGCGCTTCTTAACAGAGGGCTGGTTACTAAAGTCAGCAGGGATAGCGAGTGGCAAAGTGTTAGCATCGTAACCAAAGTTGGCCTTGAATGGAGACATCCCTAAGGAACTGTGCCAAGCATTGTTGTACGCCAACTCCGCCATCCATAAAAGTTCCACCCATGATTCGTGCGCTTCCTTGGAGTAGAAGCGCAAATATTTTTTTTGCGTTTGGTTCAGACGTTCTGTTTGCCCATCTGTTTGAGGATGGAAGCTGGTAGAAAGCGCTGGCTCTATACCCAATGCCTTGCACCACATCTGCCAAAAACGAGCGATGAATTGTGGGCCCCTATCAGACACAATGACTCTTGGAATGCCATGCAAACGAATGACTCGAGAGGCCAGTAACTGTGCTGTTTGACTAGCAGTGGGAAGGTTCACACATGGAATGAAATGTCCCATCTTTGTTAGATCGTCCACTACCACCAATACCGCAGTTTTTCCCTGGTCAGAAGGCAGTCCTGTGATAAAGTCTAAACTGATGTTCTGCCATGGCCGATTAGGGGTAGGCATAGGTAGCAACAGACCTTTCTTTTTAGTGTTTTCCCCTTTTGCTCTGGCACATGTATCACACCTCTCTACCCACTGGGTAGCATCTTTGATCAAAGACTCCCACCAAAAATGTCTTCTAAGCAGACTCACAGTCTTTGTAACCCCAGGATGTCCAGCCGCCGGAGCATCGTGACACCAACTGAAGGCTTTCTTCCGAATCTCCTCATTAGGGAGAAACAAACACTCCCCTTGGAAAGGCAAGCCTTGTCTCACCATCCGACCTGGCCTGGCAGCCGCCCAACGGACCCAAGACCCCACAGTTCTGGAGCCTTTGATATCGTCCAGAAACCTTTCGGCCCTAATCAAACACACCACCTTAGATGAAGGGATGATGGATTGCTCTTCCTCACGCTGTTTTAAGGGGATCTCCTGTCTGGATGGAGCATCCGCCTTCCTGTTCTCCGAGCCAGGACGAAAGGTCACCACAAAGTTGTACTCAGAGAAAAAAAGCATCCATCGCATTTGCCTTTGCGTCAGGTGTCTAGCAGAAGACATGTATTGGAGGTTCCGTGATCGGCATACACCGTCACCGCCTGACAAGCCCCCCACAGGTAAGGCCTCCACTCCTGAAAAGCCTTTTTTATTGCCAAGAGTTCTTTCTCGGCCGAGCTCAACTTCCTAGACAGATAAGCAACAGGATGGAGCTGACCCGTGTGAGCATCTCTCTGGGATAGGACCGCTCCTATGGCTTCATCCGAGGCATCTGCCTCGACTATGAAAGGATGTTCCAAAACAGGATGTGCCAACACCGGTGCTGTGGTGAAAGCACGTTTCACTGATTTAAATGCCTCTTCAGCCTCCCCTGTCCATACAAAATCCATTCCTTTCCACAGATAAGCCAATCGCAGTATGTAATAAACACCCCGCTGTTAAACTGTCACAGCGCGGGATACAGACTCTGTTATCAAGTTTTGAAATGTTTCCTCGCAGCCGCGAGGCAAAGCGAAACACCGGGTGCTCCGCTCCACTGATCGAGAAAGGAACAACAGACAGAATATGCTAGCAGCGTAGTCACCCAAAATACCGCTCAAGTGTTGCATCCACGAAGCTTACAAGGACCTCTGGACACAGAGGAGCAGCCGCACCTCCGAAACAAACAGGAATCACGAGCCCCGAGCACAGGCTCCGCCCTGTGATATCCTCCACCCCGCCGGGCATTCTGGGAACGGTAGTTGCGAGCCCTGGGTTGCTGGGAAACGTAGTCTTTTGGCAGGGGCGCTGGATTACATCCTGACAGAAACTGCCTCTGGTTTTTAGGTCGAGCCTTGCGCAGCGTGCATGCGCTACTCTAGAAGATGACCTTTAGAAATCAGTCTGCACTTTTCAAGCGCTTGTGCTTGTGGTGGCATCCACCTTGTGGGAGAGAACAGCGGCGAGTAGGGGCCATCTGTTTGTAATTAACGTGGCCGCGCGTGCTTGTTTATATTTCTTTACTTTCCCAATCCACTGCCTGCCTCACCCTCGCCCTCCCTTTTCAACCGGTTCCTTTTTAAACAACTTTGTGGCTTTTTGATCTCTGCCATTTACTGTGCTACATATCTAGCAGCTGTAGTTTAAAAAATCTTACTTTGTTAAAAGTATCTGCTAGTATGTATTTTTGTATAACACATTAAAACAGGGGTTGCTCTCTACACACACCATATAAACAAGCGCTCTCTCCTTGCACATTCTGCCGCTCTTCTCAAGTTATAGGAAGAATGAAACTTAGAGTCAGCCCTGCTTTAATTTGAACCTGTGGCTGCTGTGTGCGCACAGACTTCTGGGGCCATCTGTTTTTGTGGCTTGTTGATCTCTGCCAATAACTGTGCTACATATCTAGCAGCCACACTAAAAATAATCGTATTTTGTCAAAAGTATTTAATAGCATGTATTTTTGTATAAAACAGTAAAACATGGGCTTCTCTCTACACACACCATATAAACAAGCGCTCTCTTCTAGCATATGCTGCCTTTCTTCTCAAGTTATAGGAAGAATGAAATTTTGAGTCAACCCTGCTTTAATTTGAATCTGTGGCAGCTGCGTGTGCACAGAATTCTTGGGCCATCTGTTCTTAATTAGCGTGGCTGTGCCTGCTTCTTTATCTTTGTTTACTGTCTCTCTCTGCCTGTCTCACCCTCGCCCTCCCTTGTTAACTGTCTCCACCTAACTAACTTTGAGGCTTGTTGATCACTGCCAATAACAATCACATAATCTCCCATTGCCTACCCTGGTTTTATTTGTTTGCATTTATTTTTATAATGTTACAGGTGCACATTATCAATTGACATTAAAACAGGGGCTGCTCTCTACACACACCATATAAACAAGCGCTCTCTTCTAGCATGTGCTGCCTTTTCTTCTCAAGTTATACGAAGAATGAAACTTAGAGTCAGCCCTGCTTTAATTTGAACCTGTGGCTGCTGTGTGCGCACAGATTTCTGGGGCCATCTGTTTTTGTGGCTTGCTGATCTCTGCCAATAACTGTGCTACATATCTAGCAGCTGCACTAAACATAATCGTATTTTGTCAAAAGTATCTGCTAGCATGTATTTTAGTATAATACATTAAAACAGGGGCTGCTCTTCTAGCACATGCTGCCTCTCTTCTCAAGTTATAGGAAGGATGAAACTTAGAGTCAGCCCTGCTTTCATTTGAACCTGTGGCTGCTGCGTCTGCACATATTTTTGGGGCAATCTACAATAACAACACAAGTGCACAATACTGAAACATATCAATCTATGGATATTAGCAATGAACTTCTAATAGACTGGTTTATGATCAATAGAGATGTGGAAGACTTATCCGGTGCACTTATGCCATATTTACCGCAGACGTGTGAAGTAATATTTTGCAATGTCATTATTACTAAAATAGTAAAAGATATTGCAACAGAATGAATATATTTATAAAACACTAGCAGCCCGTCCCGACGTTGTCCAGGTATGAATTGCTGCCGGCCAGTAGTATATTGTTTTGTAGGATTTCGTTTTGATAGCATTTCTTATCTGTGACAGGCCTGTGAAACGCTCCGATTCACAGTGCACTGCTGATGCACTTAAGAGTGCGCGTTCAGTAGTGTGTGAACTCGAGTTTCCCGAATTTATTTTTCCTTGCAATATTATATAGCGCGAACTCGACAACATGGCATGAGCACAATTTACATTACAGAAAAACACATTCATTTGTGGTAGGCACGGGGAGACAAAGCGATTTGCCTGGAATCACAGAATGTTGAGCTGATGCCGAGATTCGAACGTAGCTCCCCAGCTCTAAAGTTCGCAATTGTAGAACTTGTGGCGGGAGGTGTGTCTAAAAGTGTATGTCGGTGCTGGCCATCAATGAGAGAGACCTGTGCATTTTTCAAATGGGTGGTGAAAAAATATGAGTATCTTGCTGGAGATGTGGGCCGCCGTCCCACCAATGTACTTACCGGGGGAGGGTAAACACCCATTATTCCGCATACTTTCATTACGAAAGTACCATGACTCCACAATGCCATTATAACACATGGCATTACATTTTAGATGCTTTTACCACACATACATTTACAACGAAATTAGTTGTTAATGCATGAATGGTAAAAGCATGTTTTTTTAATGTTTGGATAGGGTAAGTATGGGTATAGGGGTATATGTTTTGGGGTACTGAGGTATATGTTTTGGGGTGTTTGGGTATTTTAAGGGTTCAGATATAGTTTTGGGTTATGGGGTACAGTGGTAGTTTTAGGGTTTAGGGATAGGTATGGGGTTTGGGGTACAGGGGTATTTTTAGGGTTGAGGGCTAGGTTTGGGTTTTGGGGTATAGGGGTATTTTTAGGGTTCAGGGGTAGGTTTGGGTTTTGGGGTACATGGGTTTTTTTAGGGTTCAGGGCTAGGTTTGGGTTTTGGGGTACAGGGGTATTTTAGGGTTCAGGGGTAGGTTTGGGGTTTGGGGTACAGGGTTATTTGTATGGGTCAGGGCTAGGTTTGGGTTTTGGGGTACAGGGGTATTTTTAGGGTTCGGGGTAGGTTTGGGTTTTGGGGTACAGGGGTATTTTAAGGGTTCAGGGCTAGGTTTGGGTTTTGGGGTACAGGGGTATTTTAGGGTTCAGGGGTAGGTTTGGGTTTTGGGGTACAGGGGTATTTTTAGGGTTCAGGGCTAGGTTTGGGGTTTGGGGTATAGGGGTATTTTTAGGGTTCAGGGGTAGATTTGGGTTTTGAGGTACAGGGGTAATTATAGGGTTCAGGGCTAGGTTTGGGTTTTGGGGTACAGGGGTATTTTTAGGGTTTAGGGATAGGTTTGGGTTTTGGGGTACAGGGTATATTTATAGGGTTAAGATGGGTTAATGTTTAAGGGTGTTGGGGTATTTGAAGGAGTAAGGGTGGGTTATGATTATGGGGTGCAGGGTATTTAAAGGGAGCAGGGTGGGATTAGCACACGATATGAGAAATGGCATGAAGGGCGGAACGTACCACACGCCCCCAGCGTTTGTCACGCCCCCAGCAGATGCCCACAGCACAACGCAGACACGCCCACAAGGGACTACTTTGCTGGCATGGTTCTTTTACCTTTTAAATGTATATGGTGGGCGTCTGCATAGCCTATGTCCTTCTGCTGCAACTGCCCTTTCCAACGCTGTATTGGGTGCTGTGATTGGTGCTGTGGTTCCTGAGATTACCCGCCTCAAAAGTTTGGGTTCTCTCTTTATTATATTAGTATGGATGTATAAATGTACATCATACATATTTTTATTTCCACTCAACTTACTTTATAGTACTAAAAATGTTAACTAAAATTTCTTGCAATAAAATTTTATTCAGCAAACATTTGTCAGTTATTCCAATATCTTTGGTTACACACTTATGAGTTGCCAAAAAAACCAACACTTATTAACAACGCCAATAGCTTAAAAATAAAATCTAAACTACCAAACTCTAATTGGGTGTTTTATGTATGCTAAAAAAATATTACTGCACATTGCTCAGAAGGTACATTTTGTATTTGTAGCCTTCAGGCTAGTTTAGCATTAAAACTAATTATAAAGCTGTTCCAAATTTGCTTTTTAAGCGAAAAAACTAGAACAAGATTTTTCAGTAGCACACAATTCATTACTTTGTATTAATGTTTAGAAACATAGTTATGCTATAAAAACATTGCCATAGCCAATACGTCTCACCTTTCAGAACATGTGTACATACAAGTACTTAGTTATGCAGCACAATATCCTTGGTGCAACAACATCAACTGTTGCACGGCTAAACACTTATACGTTCCCAAAGGCGAGACTTATTGAAACCATACAAATAAAGCTGTATAGCACATGATGAACATAAACATGTAAAACAACTTGACGACTTGTCACACTCTGTGGCATAGCAAGGGTGGCAGGGGTGCAAGTTCAAGCAAGGAAAAGGGCCCACTGTCCCTGGCTTGTAGACACACACAGCTAATATAATCCAGGTCCAATGGGTCCCTCACATCCTTGGTGCCACTGCACCTGCTGCACTGTCGATCGTTAAGCCCCCTGCTCACAAACACCCCAAAATGAAGCACCGCATCTAAGCATTGTTCCTGCAGATCACCCACTGTCAGAGGTATCGTTTAGTAGACCCAGGGTTTGGTGAGCACGCAGTGCCTTGATGTATATATATATATATATATACATATACAGGCATGCTGGTACAGCTGATTCCTTGGAAGCCTATTTTTAGTGCCTGGGCAGCTTTGTGGCTGTCACTCTGCATTATCATACATCACTGCCTTATTAAAAAGAATTGAACATCCACCCACGCGCCACAAACAGAGGATGACGCGAGAGTCAAAAAATATGAAGTTTATGAAAAGAACTGCAGAGCCGGGTGGTGGAGAACCGTGGGAGCCGGAGAGACCCCAGAGCTAGCGCCTTTCATGTGACTTCTGCCTGCCATCCATGCTCTGACCTAATATTCCAAGAGTTAAAGAAAAGACCCAAACCTTTGAGTTAAGACAGGGGCAGAAAACAGGTACCCATCTAGTGGCAGATTGGCACAATGTGAAATAAGAGAACACCACTGATTTTTTCTAGCTTCCCTGTTTAACCAAATTGTGTGAGCCTAGGCAAATATTTCATCTCATCGTCCTTTCGTCATACTTATTACTTTTGAGAGGACTTTAAAATGTGTAGTTCAGGGCGTGTGCTATGCGTGCACCCCTCTTGTGTCTGATGTAAATAGAATATAATGATGCTCCTCGTAGCAATCTCTAGAACAACAAGCATTTGCAATGCAATAGGTTTTGCATTAGTAAAAGTTTGAGCTTTTGGTGTTGCAAATAATAATGCAACACCAATAGCTCTAATTTTTAGTAATACGACACCTAAGTATGCCACTATGGCACAAATGGCACTCAAAGATGACAGGACAATGGGAGTACGTATTTGATAAACAAAAGATATGTGATTACGAAGTAGGCCATAGAGACAACACATTAAAAAACTAGAGTTTGCGCTATTGGCATTGTAAATGACAATGCCTTTTATTTATGGCTTGTTTTTAAAACCAAAATAAAAGGCATTGTCATTTGCAATGCCAATAGCTTAAACTCTTGCAAATGTGAGACCTATTGCATTCTAAATGCGTTTGGCGCCCATGCTATAAAGATAAGCGTTAGGAGAGAGCGTGCAGTGGCAAGGCTATCAATAGTGCGGCAGGTGCAGTGACGCCAAGTCCCAATCCAAGCGGCGCACTGCATCCCCCTTACGGCTGTTTTTATGGTTGTTTTTTTCTGCTACTCAACCTGGAAGCAATGGGGCCCATTTTAGCTTGGCTGCATTTAGGTCTGCAGGACCCTTATTATTCACAGAAGGCGCACAAATTCTCAGAAAGTGCTATGAAACCATACAATTGGTAAGAAGGGCGCTTCACAAAAAGCCGTGACATAACGCGCACACAGGTGACATCTCAACCCACTCCAACAGACTCCCTCGCTTTTAAATCCTCCCACCAGCCAACATTTTCTTGTGTAGACACACAAACATGACAGGCTCCTCCCACAAGCCATCCACGACAGTTCACAGTGCCCCTGCATGACCTGAAAGGACTTCAAAGCGCTGTCCCTGGCAGGCCGGCCTGTGCCCGCATAGTGCGCCCTCACGGGTTGCTGGCAACACCATGGCTATGGGCGCTGCACAGGCCAGCTGCATTCACAACAGAGTGCACCCGATTAGCGACACTCTATTAAGACACTTTTGCGCTGACCTTTCGTTTCATGGCACAATAGTTCAGTTTATTTTCACTTCATCAGGGCAGCTCATTTTTTTTGGCCTGTGTCCCATTTTTGAGCAATTCGGAAAGGCAAAACCCCGAGGTGAAAGCTGATTGGCAGAGCGGTGGAGTGCGGTAACCAGCGGACACTAATAGGGACAGGGACGATTTTAGCGATGGAGTGCGGTAACCAGCGGACACTAATAGGGACAGGGCCGATTTTAGCGGTGGGGTGCGGTAACCAGCAGACACTAATAGGGACAGGGCTGATTTTAGCTGTGAAGTCCGGTAACCAGCGGACACTAATAGGGACAGGGCTGATTTTAACATTCCTGCAGCCCAGTTTGTGAACGAATTTCACAGAACATTTTACTACTAAATGACCATTCGGATGCAATATGTTTTTCATAGAACTGTGCAGCGAATGTTTTTCCCCATACTTTTTGCAGCGGTAGACTCAACATAAAAAAAAAGTGCATATTTTTTTTCAGAACAAAAATAAATTCCATGCCGCACGCCATATGAAATAGTCATGCCGCGAACCACAAATAAGAAGAAACCAGGATAAGAAAAGGGGCAAGAGTGCAAGACAGTCATACCTTGACCTCTCATTGTTGGAACCTCGTGGTTTGTCCTTGCCTGCTCGTTGCTGGAGCTCATCATGCACCGTTGGCTTCGGGGTTCCATCACGGGGGCAGTACTGCACCAGAGCTGTTCGCCGAGTCCGCAGGGAGCGCATTGGGCTGTCGTATGGCGCAGGAGTGTGCTGCAGCATCATGGGATGGATGGAGCAAATTGTGTTGCATTGCTCTTGAATCAGCGGCCCAGTGTTGCCAAAAAAGAGGTGCAAGTGATATCATGCGAGCCTGTCTGGCCACTCGGAGGGTTGGCTTGGCAAGCGAGCGGCTCCACAAGGAAGCAAGTGGACGTGGGAGCTGTTGGGACCACCCACAAAAGGCACAAGTCTCTCACACAAAGCAGCGTGCCAGCCAGCTTTCCTGCGATCCAACCAGGGTGCAAAAAAGCAGAAAATAATGCCGGGCAAGGGCAGGGAGCTGCAGGAACGCCGTTGGCCCACCCGCTTCACAGAACAAGCGGCAGTGAAAGCAAAACAAACATGCCCGCGAGTGGTGCGCGCGCCACAGCGAAACATGTGGTTTTGGTTATCGCGCCCATGCTTGGGCACGATAATTGAAACCACATGGCCTTTGGTATGCGTAATAGGCACCAATAAGCCGTGCACGGAGCAATGCGCCCGCCTTTGGCCTATTGCGTGCCGGGTCTGTAAACAACATGCACGCAAAGGCCAATAACGGGCCACAAAAGGAAAATCACATGCTTGTGCATGTGTCATTCCTAAGGGAGTCTCCTAAACCCCATTTTTAGTTACTAAATGTCTCGTGCTGCGCGACAGTGCTGCGCACTGCACCGCTAGGCGCGAGACCTAAAAAAGGGGCAACCCGGTAACCCAGGGACCTGGGCTGACAGTAAATATGCAAAAGGAGGACCCCATGGGGGCAGTGAAACCCTTGACAAAATCATCCGAAAATAAGTGCCTTTTTGAAATGCATTTTGTACATTGTGCTTTAATAAGCAGAATCGAATAATGGGTGCAATGCTGAATGCTTAAGCCATCCGAATGTATGTTCTTATCTTTTAAAATATAAAATACATCGCTCTTCAGTGAGCAGCTTCCATTGTCTCCTTCAGCCAGCTTGCATTATATAATAAGGAACCTTGCATCCATTATTCGACTGGATTCATTGGAAGCTGCTTTTACACATTGTACAAAATACAGTTAAGGAAGGTGCTCGTTTTGAGATGATTTTGACCTCCAGCATTGTGCCCATTTTTCAACTAAATGTTGTGATAAATATCCTTCTGGAAGTTATTTCACCCACTAGAATTTCAAGTTCTATATGACAGTGCAATCTAATCTTCTGGCACTGTTTTTGCTGCTTCCTGGATATTTCTGACGTCCTGATGATGACTGTGCTTTAAATAACTTATGCCCAAAGGTCGAAACATCGAAGAATCAACATATGTGGACTGTATTTTTAATAATTTGAAGGTGGTTCTCAATACTTGCTTGACGAGTATTGACTTCAAACATTCTATTATCCCTATGAGCCACATGTATACATGTTTGTACATAGCACATGTGACCTTTTTTTCACTATTTATCACTCTAACTGTGCCGTCACCTCATAGGAGCCCCTTATCTTTTGTATGATATAAGTAATGCATAATAAACGCTAGAAATTGAGATATATATATATATGTTATGTTATTATTTTTTTTATGTTTTTATTGGTATTTGCAGGTTACATATAATAAAAGACATATACAATTGTCGTTCTTTGGAGGATCATCGCATCGGGCATTTGTGATGAGTTTGGTGGTTCGATTTTGTTCACCCAGATGGACTGGCTCACAAGTAACATGTAACGCGTATTGTCGCCCCAGACAAAATCCAAACTTACAGAACAGGAACTACAAACACTGTGGGCATCGCCGTCTAAAAATATGATATCTTCAGTGTTAGCACAGACTAAATTCTGGTTACTCCACCATGCTCATTGGACACCAGCACGCCTAGCCTCAATAGGTCTAAAGGACAATGATACCTGCTGGAACTGCGGAATAGAGAGGGGGGACCTAGAACACCTCATCTTCAGTTGCACAAAAGTCAAAAACCTCTGGAAACAGGTGCTAGACTTCACAAACAGAACGCTTGGCTGCAGCCTAAGGCAAACATTCGCCACAATCGTCACAGCACGTATCTCACCAGACATCTCCACTCAAGAGGATAGAGACCTCCTTGACTTCCTCCTCACATCAGCAGCAAAGATAGTACTCACGAACTGGAAGGATACCGCCACGGTCACATTCAAAGGGTGGCTGAACTGGGTGATCTTCCTCAGAGGGGCAGACTACACCACTCTCAGAAACACACCTGTTATTTACATTTGTAACGCGCTCGGATACTGACGAGTGTCCCGGCGCGGAATATATATATAATGTTTGAAAAGAGACATATATATTCATGCTTGAAAAGAGACATACAAATAAATGCATTAAACACATTATTGAAAATCGACTCTTGTAAAGGGTTTACTCTATCTTTGTATGGATTCTATTGCACTGGAAGTCAAGGGCTACACTTCTCCTTGTGGGGACCAACTTTTACATATTTACCATGTAGCAATCTAGGCTACGTATGGTGCAAATTACAAATGACTTGCCTCTTAATTCACTAAAGGCATTGTTTGATTGCTGCCTCAGCAGGGGGCAGTCGGGACATGAATATTTTTAAGTTCAGGTTTAAAAATTGTCATCTCTTTTAAAGGCCTCTCAATTCGGTGATATACTCTGATGCACTAAGTTGAAACACTTCCGCATGTTAAAGAAATACACACTTTTTAAAAAAAAATCTAAGATTATCATGTGTATATAAGGTGCTTGTTGCACAGTTTATGTGGCAAACATTTTCATAGCTCGGCTTGTGCATGGTTATTTAACCCAGCCAGACCGAAGGCTCTGCTCTGGGTCGGCTCTTCTTGTTAATTCGTTGGCTCCGCCATTGCTACTATATACACGTATATAGATGTATAAGCACACCCATACAAAGTCAGTTTCAAACGTTTTAAGCAAACATGTACACACAAATGTATATATTTGTACACACATGATCACACACCCGTTACAATGAACCTTTGTGGGTGGATGGGGACATAATACAACTCCAAACCAAAAAGAGGAACTTAGAGGTACTGATAGAATCACACTCCAAAACAGGATTCATATTACCAAAAGGATTCTATCAAAAAAGTGAAAAGGTGATAGTTTTTTTATTTTTAATATACTTATAAGTGGTACTAGGCTCTCTCTTAGAGGTGGAAAGATGAGAGCACAATGTGCTTGTTAAAATACCCCTCACACACTAAAAAACCGTTAGTGTCATGCTTCATCATAGGGGTCTTCCCGCCCCTATAACGGGACGGGGCGTGCTACGACCAGACGAAATACGCGGGAGCACTAAGTTTGTGACAGAGGCTATGTGTGGGTGCATAGGTATCAGTGAAAGTGTAGGGACCTAACACTAGTGAGTGTGAAAAAAGTGAAAAAAGTAGAAAAAGTTAAAAATTCCCTGACTTGGTAGAAAAAAACAGATTTATTAGCTTCTCTAGCTGGGAACATTAAGAAGGGGTTGTGTGGCAGAGCATTAGCTTACTACCTAGTCGACATGTTTCGTAAGCAGTCCCCTACTGCTTACTCAGCTTTGTATTTCTGATAGCGACAAAGCTCCTGTATGAAATTCAACAGGAAAGTGCGTAGCGTCTATTGAGGTTGGCTGTCATATTGCCAAATTATCTCGCTCTACACATTGTAGTGACCTCAAACTCTGGGTTCCACTACCATCTCCTCATACACACCAACATTCATGACTCCATGCACCACTCGCGAACCAGCAATTGAAAAGGGTAACCTCTATTGCAAAATGTTACACGAAAGAGTGAAGGAAACGATAAGCGTTTCAATCAACTCGAAATACTGTTAATACATTCAGTACATACTTATCTCAGTATTTTTTCAAAGCCCCATGAGTTTGCAGGCGAGGGGTGTTCTGCGCGGTTTACTGTAAGGAAAAACCGCACCTCGTGTTATTTGCTTAGATATATACGAGATCTCGGGGTTTTTAGTGTGTGAGGGGTATTTTAACAAGCACATTGTGCTCTCATCTTTCCACCTCTAAGAGAGAGCCTAGTACCACTTATAAGTATATTAAAAATAAAAAAACTATCACCTTTTCACTTTTTTGATAGAATCCTTTTGGTTATATGAATCCTGTTTTGGAGGGTGATTCTATCAGTACCTCTAATTTCCTCTTTTTGGTTTGGAATTATTGGCAGCGTACAGCTGCGGAAGTTACTGAAGAGTTTACAAACTTACCTTCTCTACTACTACAAAAGTGATTCTGCACTACAGCGACAAGCTCTTGATAGACAAAGGGAACCCTCTTGATTCTGCTTTCAACAATGGCCGACTTCGGCCTAGCCTTTACTGAAGATGAGATCTCTAACTTGATGGCATCCTTGGGAACATTTGAGGGTCTGAACACCGCAGGCCCCTCCAATAAAAACAACGATTGGGATGAACTCGAGGAGCTAAGGAGAACCCAAATAAAAACGGCCATTCATGGCCTGTTGATGTCCGAATACCTCAAGGTTAACACTGCACCATCTGGCCTTGTGGTTCGTAATGAACCTTTCATCTTCCTACATGACAAGACTTTCAAGATCGACTGGTCTAAGATCTCATGGCGATGTACCAGGGATTGGATTGTTCTCATTATAAAGACTGCAAGCAGATTGGCCAGCGAACTCAAGGTGGAGATCCAAACTATAGAAGTACGCATAAAGAGTTACGAATCTCCAGCCAACATTAAAAAATATTTAGATGAAATGAATAAATCCCTAAATGAGTTCGAAACCACTCTGAAAGAGAGCAAGTATGATAAATTAAAAAAAGACAACAGCCGATGGACAAAGGAAAGAATCTACCCTTACATTAAGGATGATTACAAATCAACCAACGACAATGTTACAGATGATAAAACATCCGATTCGGGCTCTAATAGCTCTGGCTCCAGCAGAAACAGAAGTCCAAAGTTTCGGGGAAACAGGAGAAACTTCCGCAGACCCAATTTTCGAGGGTCAAGAGGATGGAACAATTTCAACCCTCCTATGATGTACCCACCGCAACAACAATATGGACCACCCCAGTTCCCACACCCACAGGGTCCTTTTCCCACCTGGGGGTATCAACAACAGGATTATGGATACTTTGACCCCTCCACTCCTTTTTTAGGGGCGCGCCAAGGACGGACGAAGGGGAGGAACCGGAGAGGGACAACAGTCCATTGGAATACAGAAGAAGAAGAAACTCCTCGAGTGTCAACAAGGAGTATGACAGGCGCCACGAGGACCCAGAAGTGAGTCTGGTTGTGAATCTGTCTGACATTGAACTAACGGCCCCACAGAAAAGAGTCTTGGAAAAAGGTTTGGGATATGTACCCACAGCCAGCATGGATAAATTCCATCTCTGCCAAGAGGTACAGGAATTCATGCGACGTCTAAAGCTGCAGGTCTTTTTCAAAGATAAAGAGGATGAAGTTGACCATGGAGATACAAACCTAAGACCCAAATCAAAGTTCACTCCCATGGATAACACCCTCCCAGTCGAATTACTAACTTTTGAGAAGGCAGTGATGAGAGATTTGGAAAACATCAACCCACTGGAAAAACGTGTTTTTCACAACACTACCAATGAAGAAAGGCAAGCACTAAGAGATCTTAGTAACAACAAAAGATTGATAATCAAGCCTGCCGACAAGGGTGGCGCCACTGTCATACAGAATATAGAGAACTATGACAATGAGTGTATGCGGTTATTACAGGACAAAAGAAATTATGAAATTCTCCATACCGACCCCACACCAACTATACAAATAAAGATTGGTACAATGGTGGAGGAAGCACTAGCCCATGATTGGATCACTAAGAAAGAGGGGGATTTCCTTTGTCAAAAAGACCCAAAAATTCCCTATCTATATACTCTTCCCAAGATCCACAAAAGCCTCCAAAACCCTCCTGGTAGACCTATAGTTTCCGGGATTGGGTCCATTTTAGAGCCGGTCTCGAGATTTGCGGATGCATTTCTCAGGCCCATGGTCCAAAAGACATCTACGTATCTGAAAGATACCAAAGAAGTTCTAAACCTATTGGAAGATGTGAGTTTTGATCCGAATACCCAGCTATTAATTAGCTGTGACGTGGAGAGCCTTTACACTAGTCTGCCACATCAAGCCACCTTAGAGATCATAGAGGATGTCCTCTTTGAAGAATTCTGGGAATACCAAACACCACGCAATGTGGTAATGAATTGTTGTTCACTTGCGTTGAAAGAAAATTTCTTTGAATACAATGGCACCCTATATCTACAAAAGCATGGGACCAGCATGGGAAGTACATTTGCCCCTAGTATAGCTGGATTGTACATATACCATCTAGAGGTGACCAAGATATTGAACCCTAACAACCCTTTCAGACCCAACATCAAGTTATGGAAACGTTACATCGATGATATCCTTATCATCTGGGATGGAGATGAAAGAGGCTCCGAACAATTTCTGACATGGCTCAATCTACAAGATGATTTCTTAAGGTTCACCAGCATAACCTCTAGAAGTAACCTGGTTTTTCTTGATTTGAACATATTCCCAAAAAATGGGAGATTGATGACCACGACCCATTTTAAGAGCACCTCAAAAAACTGTCTCCTAATGTACAATAGTTTCCACCCAAAACATTTAAGGGACAACCTCCCATACGGTCAGTTCCTGCGTTTACGCAGGAACTGTACAGAGATTGAGAATTTCAAAGCCCAATCAGACGATCTCAAAAAGAAATTGAAAGCAAGAATGTACCCTGACCGCATCATCAATCAGGCTTACACACGGGCAAGGAACAACTGTCGTGAAAGCCTTTTGGAAGAAAAAACTCAAAAGGAGGAAGAGAAACGACCAATTTGCGTGACTACGTATAATACCAGCTCCAACGTAGTGACCAAGATTGTCAACAAAAATTGGAAAATCCTGAACAGTGGTGGTCTGCAAATACCTAAGCCTATGTTTGCGCACAAAAGGGCACAGAGTTTGAGAGATGTTCTGGTTCATACAAGACCAAAAACCAACAACAATAACACACAAAGAGATCCAACCTTTGTTCAGGGACACTACCCATGTGGAGGGTGCAGGGTCTGTGGTCTCACTAAGAAAAGTAAAAAAATTACTTTCAATAACAGCACCGTCTGGGAACAGAGATCCTTCAGTAACTGCAATAGCGCAAACGTAATATACCTGATCACCTGCCCCTGCCACCTTGAATACGTGGGAATGACAAGCAGGGCAGTGAAAATCAGGATAGGTGAACACAAGAGCACTATAAAATGCAGGAAATCAAGTACAAAACTAACGAACCATTTCCTAGAAAAAAACCATAAACCAAAGGAAATCACTTGGAGTGTAATAGAACTAGTCAGCAATGAAAGATTCTTATTGGAGAAGGAACAGAGATGGGTGTTCCGCATTCAATCGCACAAAAATGGATTAAATGATGACATACCGTGGAGCCAGCTGTAAGGACTCCTTTTTACATGTTAGGTCTAATCATCATCATCCATAGAATACTCCCTTTTTTTAACCTCCCCCTACCCCCCAGTGTATTTTGCATTTAATGATGTGGGCCGCTATTATAAGTTCCTTTCTGAGAAAACCATCCACCATGGAAAGATAACATTAAATATGCGAAGAAAATATTGGTACCACGATGACCCCACAATCGTTTAAATATTCCTTTATATAATATCCATTATCGTTAGAGTCTCATGACCAAAGAACTATTAATATTAACCTTTGTGGGATCTTGTGAATGCGAGGAATAGACATAGCGGAAAGACTTCCGCCTTTTGCACACTGAACGCGCCAAGATAGGGCGGCCATGTTTGTTAGCGTTTCAGTCGTTCTACAGTAGGCGGCACCCACGGAGATGACAATGCGGAAACACAGGGCTCATAAAAACAACTAACATTCGAGCCCGGTTACATCCTCGGAGGAGCACGGGGGTAGGAACAATGATTTTGTTTGCTGCCGGACATGTGAGTTATAGACTCTGACCTCGAGTCTTTAAATAATGGGTCACGGGGGCACGACAGCAATCCTGAGATCTCGTATATATCTAAGCAAATAACACGAGGTGCGGTTTTTCCTTACAGTAAACCGCGCAGAACACCCCTCGCCTGCAAACTCATGGGGCTTTGAAAAAATACTGAGATAAGTATGTACTGAATGTATTAACAGTATTTCGAGTTGATTGAAACGCTTATCGTTTCCTTCACTCTTTCGTGTAACATTTTGCAATAGAGGTTACCCTTTTTCAATTGCTGGTTCGCGAGTGGTGCATGGAGTCATGAATGTTGGTGTGTATGAGGAGATGGTAGTGGAACCCAGAGTTTGAGGTCACTACAATGTGTAGAGCGAGATAATTTGGCAATATGACAGCCAACCTCGATAGACGCTACGCACTTTCCTGTTGAATTTCATACAGGAGCTTTGTCGCTATCAGAAATACAAAGCAGTCTTTCCACTATTGTGTGGTACATGATCATCTGTTTGCATTTTCACTCAGATCGTGATGCTTATCTATGCATTTATGTTGGTTTTTCTCTTTCTTCCTTTCTCTTACAGAGACCATATTAGGTCCATTTTTTATACTAATTGCATTGCTTCACCTGGGCCAACTCATGCCCCGAAGCCCAAACAACCAGCTGATTTTTGCTGATTGTTTGTAGGACAGTAGGCATTACTTTATAGAACTGAGTACTATAAGTAGGGATCGTTATTTGGTCCTGATGAGTAAGCAGTAGGGGACTGCTTACGAAACATGTCGACTAGGTAGTAAGCTAATGCTCTACCACACAACCCCTTCTTAATGTTCCCAGCTAGAGAAGCTAATAAATCTGTTTTTTTCTACCAAGCCAGGGAATTTTTAACTTTTTCTACTTTTTTCACTTTTTTCACACTCACTAGTGTTAGGTCCCTACACTTTCACTGATACCTATGCACCCACACATAGCCTCTGTCAGAAACTTAGTGCTCCCGCGTATTTCGTCTGGTCGTAGCACGCCCCGTCCCGTTATAGGGGCGGGAAGACCCCTATGATGAAGCATGACACTAACGTTTTTTTAGTGTGTGAGGGGTATTTTAACAAGCACATTGTGCTCTCATCTTTCCACCTCTAAGAGAGAGCCTAGTACCACTTATAAGTATATTAAAAATAAAAAAACTATCACCTTTTCACTTTTTTGATAGAATCCTTTTGGTTATATGGACATAATACAACTGTCAACACCTCCATCGGAGGTGGCTGAATACACCTCAGAGCAAGTGCCTCCTCCTGCGGTAGAGTACTACACTTGTCCACGCATCCTCCTGTGGCGGCTGAACACACCTCACTGGGAGTGTCTTCTTACATAAGAAGGGGGACATAATACACCCTTTAGCTCCTCCTCCTCAGGTGGCCGAACACACCTCACAGCGACCTCCGTCTCGCAGAGGAAGGGGGATGCAATACACCTGACAGCGGCTCCTCCTGAGGTGGCTGAACACACCTCAAAGTGAGTGCATCCTCCTAGGACATAACAATACATCCATCAGTGCTTCCTGCTGAGATGGCTGGACACACCTCATAGCGAGTACTACTCCTGGGCCAATGTAATGCATCTGTCAGCTCTTCGTGCTGTGGTGGCAGAACACACCCCATAGTGTGCACCTTATCTTAAGGGGGAGGGGAAGGTAATGCTCTGGTCAGCACCTCTGTCTGAGATGGTGGAACATTCCTCACAGCAAGAGATCTCCGCTGTCTGAAGCACTTTTTCCTTTACGACTGTGTGAGTGTTGTGGGGTGCCTCCCAGATCTGACCAACAAACCTGAAACCGCCCTACATTAGGGTACCTTCCATGACACGAGATTCAGGTATGAGCACATTAGGCCTCAGGCTAGTGCATGGCACGAGTGTATAAGTAGGCGGGGCATTGTAGGAGCCCTGAAAAAGGCCGGAGATCCACATGAGCAATGAAAGTGACCGAAACATGTTGTCACAACTTTCAGGGTTGATGAGTCATTGATATCCATCAAACATCCGAACCTTGTTATTTATAATCATATCTACGGTACCCGATGAGTAAAGGTATATGTTAAGATATTTTGAAGATGCATCTAGATCGCCACGATGATCCAGTTACCACTTATCTAAGAAATCCCAGCCCTGGTGAGGTCTGCCAAGGTGGTGTGGATAGTTCACTTGTGATGAATCGTGCCAGTGTGTGTTTTGAGTGAGGTCACCTTTCCAAAATCCTTAAAATCCCTACCAATGTTGGAAATTCCTCTCAAGAATAAGACCAAGGCATTTATTGTGTAAAGACACACTGACTTCTATCCACTAACGGACAAGAACACACACATATTCAGATTCCCCCATCCACATACAAAGTTACTCATACCCATCCATTTGCAAGAGCACACATTCGCTCCCCATTCACAAGCACGTACACATACACACACCCATTTACAACACCCATATACAGATGCACATACATTCATACATAGACACGTGTAGCCAACATCCAACACGCACTTTCTTGGACCCAGTGGTGGCAGCTGGTGGCAGGAAGGATAAGTACAAAGAACTGAGAGGTTGGTGAAACTGACTGTGACTCAGAGAAGATCCCACCACCTCCTCTCATTATCTGACCTTGTCATGGGTCAGACGATGAGAGAAGAACCTTCCCTAACTTGTTACAGAGTGGGGTGGGGTCAGTAAGACTTAACGCACATGGTGGAGGACCTGACAGGGCTTTGCTGTGCTGATGAGGTCACTGCCCTCAGGGCTGTGAAATCTTTCGGCTGGCAAAACGTGACTCTGGCTGTCTGGCGCCTGCAAATAAGTGAATGTGTAGTGCCTGACTGCCTGACCCTGACATGGCGAGTGTCTGTCAGACACTCATCATGCTTTGGAAAAGGGAAAGGGAGGAGCACTGGAGCTCATTAAGATGGGGCGTCCCTGGTTTCCTTCTGAGGCGGTGGAGCACACCTAATTGTGAGTGCCTCCTCCTGGGGATAGAAGGCGGCAATACTGTTGTCTAGGCCGCCTCATGAGACGGTAAAACACACCTCACTGGAGTGCAGTAATACACCTGTCAGCACCTATTCCAGAGACAGCAGAGAACACCTCACAGAATACACATCTCAGCAACTAGTCTTCTTGATGTGACAAAATACACCGAACCGCATTTTCTTTGGAAGTAGTGGATCACACCTCACAGCACTATAGAACACTCATCACCAAGTTTCTTTACACGCATCACAGTGCAGTTTCCTGGCCCAACAGAACACACCTCACAGCAACTTATGTGGCAGCAAAAAAACACATCACAGCACCTTCTGCCAGTAGAATAAACATTACAGTGTGGTGGAATTCACCTCACAGTACCTCTGTGTGGTGCTTAAGGGCACACCTCAAAGTGTCTCCCTCTAGGGTGGTGTAAAACATCTCACAATACAGATGAACAATCCTCACAGCACCTCGTCCTGGCTGGAGAGGGGAGGCTGAACACACCTTGTAGTGCCTCATGCTGTCACAAGACAATAGATCTCACAGTATATACTGTGGCAAAAGAGCACACCTCCCAATGTCTTCTCGGGGGGTGATGCAACATACCTCAATGTACACCCTCCAGCTGTGGAAGAGCCCATCTCACACTGCCTCCTGCTGGGGCAGTAGAGTGAAACTGCTCCACCCCGGTAGGCCTGTTATTTTATAGCAGTGCATATACTGCTTTACATGGGCTCCCCTAGCCAATCTGTCTCCAAAGGGATTCTGTTGATTACAATTTGTGTTTATTAGCACCCTACTGGTTTAGCCATTGAGGCAGTCATTCTATTACACAGCTGTAAGTACACAGTGAGTTGGTTTAGGAAATAAAAGGAAAGCTTATGTAAGAACCTCCCTAATCAGTAGTCCATTAGTTTGGTAACCCAACCAACATGATCATTCACTCATTAACCTAACCCAAAGGTTCCTTTGTAGTGAGGAGTTTAACCATTCTTCAACTAAAATCACATTGCAAAAGTTGAAATTCTCTGGAGTAGATTGTCTACTTCTTAGTGTTATTCATATTTCACATATAGTAACATTTTAACTGTAAAAAGATCAAGCATAAAACAGTTAGCCAGTCCTTTTCCTCCAATTTTGACTTTA
Source organism: Lissotriton vulgaris (assembly GCF_964263255.1). NCBI lineage: Eukaryota > Metazoa > Chordata > Amphibia > Caudata > Salamandridae > Lissotriton > Lissotriton vulgaris. The sequence goes on from NC_141697.1 coordinate 1,215,510,489, forward strand.
TGTCAACACCTATCACAGATGTAACCGCTTCAAATATTAAAAGGAAAGCTTCTTTAATAAAAGATATTTAATACATGTTTTGCAGTCCAGCTTCTTCAATGCAGGCAATTTAGCAACACACATCAATTACCATTAAAGAAAATCACAAATAAAAACAACACAAAACATTTCATACAGGGCAACCACTAGAATCAAAAGAAAAAATATAAACAGAGAGTAACAATGTATATAAGTGGAGCATCCTCACAGTAAATAAGATTGTATTCAGTTTAACATTCATTATACCTTTCTTCCACAGTTTCCTACTCCAATTTCATGCAAAATATTTAAACAATACATCATCAAATACACAAAATATTTGAAATCACAATCCGTCATTGGAAATAATTTGAATGTTCAAATACATATTAATTAAACTAAGCAATAACATTATTTATATCCTTAAAAGAACATTTTTAAAACATGATGTATTAAAGTCTTATCAGTATCTAGTTCCTTATCCATTTGCAAAAAGGTCTTTTTTCAAAATATGTTTAATAAAATAACAATTAACCCATATTAATGACTAACTCAAATATTAAAATCCAAAAAAATAAATTATAAATCTTTTTTTAAAATAGAGCACCACAGACAATAACTATTGCTATACTTCATCAAAGATTTAATCACATGAGCATCCTGACATCATGCTTCAAGAACTACCCACATTTTCATATTAAATGATTAAATGTAATATGAACACAGAATGTATTATGACAAACATAGACCCTATCAATCACCTTCCTATTTCTCATTCCACTTCAAAAAAAATTCTTTCATCTGATAATTAAAATGTGTGATGCACAACACCCCAGACAGTGTTTTCTAGTTTGAATTCTACAATACAAGCCTATATCGTTTAATACTAATGCGACACATAAAGTATTGAAATTACACTTCAATATTAATGATGCAACCCTTAATTTCCTAAATATATATCTCAAACAATAAAATTAAAGACATTGTTTTGCCTTCCAAAGATTACCGTGTGGTTTTTCAATACAACTGATGAAACCTTCCAAATCTCCTCTTTTCCCTTCATGGTATTAGGCTTATGAAAGGACATCCTTTAAAATAAATGCATCGTTAACTTAGATTCAGTATTTTTCATCAAAATAACACATGTATCTACACTATGGTAGACATAAATTAGTGCTCCAGATCTTACCACAAGGTACTTTTATTTCAGTTAATATAAACCATAATTTTTACACAGCTAGACTAACGTAGATTACAAATCCATTATTGTAAACAAGCGCTTCTATCATGTATTAAAGTTTACTTTTTAAACAATTAAATACATGGCTAAAATTGTATAAAACAATGCTGATACTGGGGTATTAGGATGTTTGTTATAATCAGCTCCAGTGTATTCGCTTTAATCAGTGTGCTTATTGTCCAATCCTTTCTTTCCTTTGACTGTGAGAAAGTGAAAGCGTGTTTGTGCAATATTACCTTGAGTCCAAAAAGTTTTTAAAATTTACCAAGATAGCATTTAACACCCCATTGTTCATATTTTTTCCAAAAATATGCTCCTGTGAGGTCTCTTAAAGTGCATTCTGATTTTGAATTAAGATTAGTCATGTTTGTGCAAACTCGCCGGATAAACTTTGCCCCCCCACCTCTTGCAGGCTCTTTTGTTGAAATAGCATTGACCCGAGGAACTTGTGAGAATGTAGACTTCACTGTTAGATAGTTGACACTATGTCATATTCATCAAAGACTTTGCTGCAGTGTCGTAGGGCCCGATTCACAGAACTAACTTAAGACAAAATCCTAAACTTACTACTTTTGGTACTCACAGAAGTTAGGATTTTGTCTTAAGTTTGTCTTAAGACAGACTTAAGTCGGACTTAAGGTAGGATTTTGTCTTAAGTCTGTCTTAAAACAAACTTAAGACAAAATCCTAACTTCTGTGAATACCAAAAGTAGTAAGTTTAGGATTTTGTCTTAAGTTAGTTCTGTGAATCGGCCCCAATATCGGCTCTGCTTTAAGGAAGGATTTTATAAAGGCTGGTATGATTTGAGGTGTCTCTCCCATTTCATACAGAAAAGTAAGGTGTGCCAAAATGTTCTAATGCATTATAAATAAAAAATTATTTTTGGAAAATAAAATAGGACAGATTGATGCAATGTGTGCCAAACGTTCTTCATGTAGCTGGCCTAGTCTACACTTAGTATCCTGTTGTTTTTTTTGCCATTTAGGTGTATATTCTAGTGTTTGACACAATGCAAATCACAGGTGAAGTAACTTGTTTTTATAAAAAGATCTGTTGTAAAATATTTCTTTTGGCAAGATTACTTGTAAGAATTGATCGTTGTCCAGACGTGACTTCTTTTACTGAAGTCCTCTTTATCTTTAAGCCATGACAGCCTCCTTATTGTTTATTAATTACTTTCATAAAGGAGTTTTGCCTTCTGGTCTTTTAACACTGCATCAAAAGCCTGTGTCCAATTATTAAAGTTTTATTGTGCATTAATTTGGATTTCTTTCCACAGCAGGGCATGTAGCTTGGTTTCACCTGAAGACCATATTAATGACATATATTTGATAAGAGAACCCATTTGAGTTAATTTTTGATTATTGCTTGAAGCCAAATCAAGTCAGATCTGAGAGGGTGATGCACTCTGGAGGAGCAGGAACAAAAGTCTGAAAACCTTATTTTGTGTGGAATTGAGAAAGGTCCCAAACTTTCCTGTGAAGGCTGCTGTACCATAGCAAAGTGTTGGAATAAACTTTGTTTTTATTGCTGTGAAAAACGGCGGAAAGATTGGGCTTTTTAATTTTCGAAGTAATTGCTGGAAAGCTGAGATTAGGGAAGCAATTCTTGCTTTCAATGAATTTTGATGGTGTTGATGCGTTAGTCGATCTTGTAACCAAGCGCCAAGATATTTACATGACGTACCTCGAAGAATTGTTTTCCCGCCCAACATCCAATTCCCTTTCTTGATTATTTTCCTTCCGCAGATCACTATCTGTTTTTTTTTAATTCATAGCCATTTAATTTTGATGGCAGTGGAAGTTTAGATGGTAATGCAACCTTTGAAGTCCGATCCCAGCTGGGTTCATCAGGACTGAATCATCAGCATATTGCAGTGATATCTCATTCCTAGAAGCCAGGCTTGGCAGGTGAAAATTGGCTGTGTCTAAATAAGTGCTGAGATCCACCCAAAAAAGATTAAAAAGCGTTGGCGCCACTGCAGAGCCTTGCTTCAGGCCTCTCTTTATTAAAACTTTTTTCTGTCACGCAATTGTTTTGACCAAGTTTGGCCTGGGCCCAGTTGTCGGTATATAAAAGTTGTATTGCATGCAATAAATTGGTTGGAATATCCCAGCTAATCAGCTTTTTCCATAATAGGTTTCGGTTGATGTGATTGAAAGCTTTGAAAGTCTTGACGAAACGTGTCTAAAAATTGTTTTCTTGACCCACATTACCCATAATCGTGGTGAGTGCTACCAAATTATCTACGGTACTGGATCTTCATCTGAACCCATTCTGGTTGAAAGGGATTCTTTTCTTTTCCTCCCATTCTTCCAGGTCAGTCAATAAGAGGCCTGCAAAGATTTTGGAATCTGTGTCCATAAGAGCAATCATACGACAGCTATCTGGCAAAGAGTAGGGGCCTTTCTTATATATCGGCTGAAAGATGGAGCCGCGCCACGTATCCACTATTGCTTCTATAGCTAGGCAATAGTTGAAGAAGGTATGGAAAAGATTGCTCCAGAACTCCTCTGTATTTATGGCCCCATGGAGGTCATTTGGGCCAGGCTCACCATTTCCTCTGCTTATCCCAGTCATTTTTGTGGTTTCACTTTGTGTAAAGGTAAGCGGTGTTTCACATCGTATATTAGAGATGTTTGGTAAGTATGCATTTTGTATATTGAATAAGACACCTATATGTTCCTTCCACACGTCTTCTGTTACATTATTTCCAACTGATCTTGTAGGATGTCTGTCTAGATGGTTTATTAATGTACAGAAAGATTTTGAATTATTTTTGCATGCTTGTACTATTTCTATCCAATCTCGGTCGATTTTAGCCCTTTCTGCTTCCCAAACTGCTTGTTTTGAAGTGTTTTGTAATTCTCCGAGCTCTGTTAATGGCTGGGGACCTGATTGGAAATTGATGGTTTTCATTTACTTATCTAGTGCTCTTTGTTGTTGTCTCAGGGTATTTGAATACCATGAGCTGTATTATGTATTGGCGTATTGTGCCAAGCGAAAAGGTGCGCTTGGCGCCAACAATGCCAATGCTCCCGATTATGGTGTATGCGCTGCCCCCAGGTCTGCTGCAAACTCGCGCTGCCCCCAGGGCATTCCATTCATGTGAAAAAATGGATCAGGCGCTCTGTGGTTTCACAGTGGATGCAGCACCCGCCTGCACTTTCAAAGGGTTTTACAGATCCCCTTGCAGGTGGGTGCAGTCACTGAATGCACCCATTTGCAAGAGGATGTCTGAGGGGTTTATGGAACCCCCTTTACCCCCTTGAAGAGGGCTGCTATCAGGAAGTGAACAGACTTTGTGCCATCTTTTAAATGGCGCACTCTCAGTGCACCTCCTGATGGCTTCTTTTACTCTGCGCCCGCATCTGTAATATGATGCAAGCGCAGAATCAAAGAAATACCCTCATTTGCATAGGGCACGCCCCTATGCAAATGAGGGAACAACCTCTGTTGATAGCGCTGGTGCTTTAAGGGCACCAGCGCTATCAGTATTATAGAAGGGAACGCACAAGCATCTGTGTCCCCCTCCCTATAATACCAAAGTGTCCCCTGGGCACGCAAAACGGGTGCAAACACCAGTTGTTCCCCCGTAGCACCTTATGTAATACAGCCCCAGGTTTGATTCTTAGGTCATTGAGTGAATGTCAATTTACTTTTTGTTGTTGTTAACGTGGCTTTAAGTTCTTCTTGAGCCTTGTTTCAGACCAAGATTGGGTCTTTAGCGCGGGTTAACAACAGTTTATTCCATCTGATTTTTTTCCAATTAGTATCTGTATCTGGCGATCCAATTTGTTTGTAAACCCGGCGCTTCTCATTAAAGTTTGTAATAATGTTGGACTGTGAAGAGTGGTCACTTTTACCGTCTTCCTGTTATATTATACTAGCAGCTCATCCCGACCTTGTCCAGGAGCAATCAGGCTTCCCCGACCCCCACCTGCCCCGACATTGGCCATCAGCCCGGGCCCCCGTCCGCCCCATCCCCCGGCTGCCCCGACCCCCGCCTGCCCTGACATTATCCTCCGGAGGCTTACCTCACACAATTATGCCAGAGGCCCAGTGTTGCAGTGGTGGCCAGCAGCAGCGCCTGAGGCACTGGGGAGCTTTCTGGGTTAGTGGGGCTCTGGCGCTCTGTTTGCAGGGAGGCGAGGATGAGCAGAGGTTGCTGTGATAAGAGTAGGAGTTCACAGAGTATGGAGCGGCTGGCGGGAGTCGGGAGCTTGAGCACAATTATGCCAGAGGGTCCCCCGCCTGTCCCGACCCCCGTCTGCCCTGACATTGTCCACCGGAGCCTTTTTGTTGTAACTCCCCGTCCCCCGCGTGCCCCGACCCCCGCCTGCTCCGACATTGTCCCCCGGAGCCTTACCTCAGCCGCCGCTCCTCGCCGCTCCGCCGGTCTGCTGCTGCTCACCGCCTGTGTGCCGCTCGTCAGTGCTCCTCCCCCGCGCCATGTCGCCGCTCCTCCTAGCGTTCCTCGCGCTCCTGGAAGACGTCAGCACGCAGGTCGCGGCTGGCGCTACTTCGAGGGGACTACTTTTTTTTTTAAGTAAATTTTTTAATTGTAACGTATTTTTTACATTTATATAGCCTATGTCCATCTGAACACCCTGAGGATTCCAACGATGTATCGGGTGTGTGGATTGGTGCTGTGGTTCCCGAGTTTACCCGCCTCAAAGCCTCAAAGTTCTTCCTTTATAATAGTAGTATAGATGACAGGATCTTATGGAATAACTTAGATGAAACAAATGTATTATCTAGGACCAAATTTGTTTTCATTGATTTTCTTGTTGAGATCTTCGTGGAGTCTCCTTGGGTGCGCCCATTCAATGCCCGAAGTCCAAGGGCCTTCAATGTTCATATTAGTGGGTGATCTGGTTCATTAGCCTCACCAAAATCGGAGATTTGTATTGCAATTCTCCAATGCATGCCTGTTCTTTTTATATTGGCACTTCTTTCCTGTGGTTAGATAAATTTGTATTAAAATTAGGCCTGGGCGGTAAATTCCGTTCCACTTGCGGAATTTGCGGAATTTGGGTAATTTCGCGTTCCGCGGAGAACACGGAATTGCTAAAAATTCCGCGATTTTTTGCTTGTTTGCACTTTCAAAATGGGTGTTCGCAAGATAGTTCCTCCCAAGCACACAAACAGCGTTTGCGAACAGGAGAAAAGACATCGCGAACGGGCGGAACAAGCAATTCCGCGTGTTTGCGGAACTCTGCATGTTCGCAGAGATTTTTGACAATTTCACTGAGCTTTGCTTAGCGCAACTATGCAAATTCTGCCCACCCTGAATTAAATTCCCCAGTAACTATACGTGGGATATCATTGTATGAAATTTCCAATTCCATGAGAAACTTTTGGATCAATGTTGTATTCCTTTGTTTTTGTGCTGAGCTGGGATGGAGGTATATATTTAAAATTATAATGGGGCCTATGGCGCTTCCATAATTCCAATTCTTCATTATTATTCCTTGTATGAATAATGCATTAATTGAAAGACTGGTATGAGCGAAGTTTTTATCTAGTGACACATATATTGATAGTCCCCCTTTTGAATGGCCTTTTTTTTGCTCTCTGCGCAGGGGTGAACATTTCTGCATAAACCTCCTAGATGTTGGACCCCTCATTCCATGTCTCTTGCTCCAGATCTTGCCATTTTTCTAAGCCAGCGGCGGTTAGCACAAATACGCAACATTGCAGTTACATGCACCACCTTTGTTCAGTCCATTTTTATGACCCGTTAAGAACATGGCGTCTGATGTCACAAAAGAGAACCCAATTGGATGGTTTAAATATTTGATTTGCACAAATACTTTTGGCTCAAACATTTGTAATCCAACATCAGAAACAATAACTAAAATGTTTTTTTAAGTAAACTGCTTACGGGTAAAGAGATGGAAGCATCCACAGTGGCTGCATGGTCTCTGAAAAAATCTGCAACTTAAGAATATTATTAAAAATACCGATTAGGCAATATTTGAGAGTATCTGATAGTAATCCACAACTGTTTAAGGAAAAAGAGTGCAATAACAATCCTACCCAAAGTCTTTTCTAATTAGGGTGTACATGGGGGTTTCAACCCTCTTGATATCAGATGGTTGTCTTCACCAACAATTCTTGATGCCACAGAATCCATTGGAATGGGGCTTCTAAGGTACACCAACTCTAGGCCATTATGTACTCCAGATTTCCTTATGCAAATTAAAAACAATAAATATCTATATAAAGATCAAGAATTACAATACAATACGGTGACATATTCCACTTAAATTTTGAACAAGAAAACAACACCAATTATCCTAGCAAGAAAGTTTTAAACAAAAGGCGGCATCGAAGGTGGGACTAAATCAATGACTATATTTTACATTCATTTAGAAATCCTTCCCTATATTTTGTGTAGATAAAGTAGTGACTTTTTTTATTTAAGGCACGTTATTTACATAACTGCTTTACTACGTACAATAATATTAAATATAAGTGAACCAGAACTGGCGCTCTGCTCTTGTAATTTCTCCATGTTTTACAAATGTTTGCTGAAGCAAGCAGGGCCTTGATAATTTCTGAGCTTGATACTACCAGTGAAAACTGAGCACATTTTCTGAACTCATACATAAGTTGCCTTTGTGTATTCATATCTGGCCCTCTGATGCTAAAGTAGAATTTGGCAAGGTATACCTGCACAGGCCTCCATTGCATAATAAGCATCCGTTTCCTGAAAATAATAGGCCAAGATAGGCTTTTTATTGAACCGCATACTTTATCTTGCCTCTAATGTTGCCAAGATGCCCTATATCCAGACACCGAAGGGCAAACGGTGGAAGGAACAAGCTAAAACCCTCATTATGATGGTGGTCAGTCACACCATCGACCACCATCGTATCGGGCAGGCGACCGTCCGACAATGAGTCGGCAGTCCCACCCAGCCTATTATGATGAGACCGCAGTGCAGGCAGTCGCAAAGTTATTCTTTACACTGCGGCTTGTGCTGCAGCCAAGGAAAAGGGCCACAGCACCAGTTGCTGTAGAAAAAGGAAATTTGCGCACATCCATGCACTGTGTGCCAGGCATTATGTGATGCCTTGCACACTGTGCATGGATGTGATGGGGTGGGCACTGCATGTGCTCTTAGTAGTGGCCCACAGGGGACTGGGGCCCTGCTTGAGACCCCCAAAGTCCATTTTCATGTGCCTTTTCACGGCAGTGGGACCACCATGAAAAAGCTGCCTGAAAAGGACATCTTAATCCGCATGGCGGTGCTTCCGCAGGCACCTCCTCCATTGTAGGGTTAGTAGTAGTAGTTTATCTACTGTCCCCAGGGCCGGGGCTGGCCGTAGCGGGCACCGGGCGTTTCACCCGTGGGCCGCTAGGGTGGAGGCCGGTTTTGTTACCGGGGGTCGGAAGTATTGTCCCCTGTAACAAAATTGGCCAACACCGGCCCTCGCAAAATGCTCAGCTGCACCCCCCTCTCACCCCAGGGGGGCCGGCCGACCACTTTGCCAAGGCCAGTTTCGGTTCCCAGTCCAGCCCTGGCTGTCCCAACGGGATCTTGGATCCTGTCGAAGGTAGCGGTCCTACCCCCGAACCCTGCGCTCTTACTGGCTACATTGAAATGCAGTTGTGCGACCGATGCCCTGAATGCCGGGCAGTCTGCCCGCCATCGTAATGAGGGCCTAAGTTTTGTTTTCCAAGTGAAATATAGGAAATGTTTCCTTCTTTGCTGAGGGGCAAAAAGTCATTAAACCCTATTGTTTTAAGTAATTTTCAAACCTAAACTGCCCAATAGCCAGAAAATCCTTCATTCAATATATCGCCTGACCTATCTGGGGAGGAACTGAAGATTATAAGTGGGAAGAGAGAAGCAGACACTGGGTCAATCTTGTGTTGATCCTGTAGAGTTAATCTGGTGCTCGGTCGGTTTCCTGTTGTCTTGGATTTCTCCTGCTGCTGTTCTTGATGCCTACCTTGGTTGAACTGGGTCCTGTCCACTCAAAGCTGTCCATTCAAACTGCTGATGACCTAAACAGGGGGGGGGGGCTTGTTTCCCTGTGTCACCACATAGCCCCTGGATCAAAAAATAAATACAAGAACAGACCTTGAAACAAGGATCTGTACCTATCCATATAAGGACTGTGACACCTATGTCTCAATTGTGTTAGCTTATGTATTGATGACAATGTTATATTTGCGTCTGCATAATTAAAGATTTTGACTTCATGGTGGTTAGTTGGTAACTTGGCAATGTTCATTCATGGAAAGAAAACTTGTAATTGTTACTATTTCTTTTTAAAGAGGACATTTAACGTCATGGGCATCTATTCCATATAATTATTTCCATGAGTGATGATTAGTCTGTTAACATTTCATTGGAGCTGTTTATGGCAGCTCTCACCGTTCTGGATTTTGACAGCATATTCATGCTTATATGAATTATACGCTTTCTGCACACGCAAGTGCAGATACAACATAGTTGCAGTTGTGTGCCATTGAAGTGTCTCTAGGTTTTAAAAGTGCATGGCAAAGTCATGTTAACTTCTGAGTCAGCCTTGTGCAACTGAGATGCATATTTGAGAAATTCAGGATAAATGGAATATATGCGTAGAAGACATGATAGCAGGAAGACGTACCTGCTGAGCAGAGTTAATTCAAGTCGCCTACGATGGTCTGAGGCCTGCTGTTTGGTCTCACTTGTAGTTTTGGCATTGTATTATAATTATCTGCATTTACTTATTGATACTCAAATAGAAAGCACATTGGAATGATGTCATTGTCCCACCTATGTTTTACCCAGATGCTGTTCGTCTTGAGAATAACTTTCAAAATGTCAGCCCTGAAGAAGTCCCTCCTTATCTGGAACGAAACGTGTTGGTTGCATTTCATGTGCATATTGAAAACATGACATAAATCATTTGTACTTTTATATAAGCTATCTTTGTGGTTTTTTACTATTTGTGAATATTACCCATAGGAAAGGAATTGCACATTTGTGAGGACATTGATGTACCAAAAGTGAAGAACTGTCAGCCAAGCATATTTGGAGTTGCTCATCCCTCCATACACAAATGCTTCCTTTTTTGGGTTATTGGGGTGGTTGAACCACACACGAGAGCATCTAAAAAATTGTAAAAAAATGGTTTTGCAAAAAACTTTGGAAATAACAGTGGGTGTGTCTAACTTTGCTATCAAATTTGTATTCATAGACTTTCTCAGAGACAAAGTTTGGATCCCAGTTTGTTTTATGTAGGGAAATATGTTACATTAGTGGTGGCCTTTGTCGTAAATAGAGATTAGTGGTCATCATGAGAAAACATGAGTCAGCGTGTGACTGCTTCTACTCAATTGTAGGAGCATTAATGGCATATATTATGATTAACTGATCAATATATTAGAAAATTAATTTTGGCATTTGACTGACTTGATTTGTGGATTGCTTGAATGCGATGTCTTTTACACTATTTATTGCTCCTGAATACCTGTTAACTGCAGTCAGTGACTTCTGTATTAGGTTTTATAAACAGATATGAATACTTTGGTGTGTAAATTAAATTGGACAATATTTGAGCAGAAATCATTCAATCCCTCCAGGTGCACCAAGGAGCGTCTCAAAGAACAGAGGGCAGATCATCCCCAGTATATACCTCCAGTAACCTAAAAGTTACACAGTGAGATGGATAAGAGCTTTTCAAATATATATATGATGCGTCAGTTAATGTTTGAAAGAAGAGGACTTTTACAGACCTACTGTTGCCCCGGATTTGAAACTAAGTTGTGTACCTGGAGAACGCCATTACAGGTCACCCCTAAAACAAAATCCCCTTCTCTCTTATACATCTTTTTGTTTGAGGCTCATTTGGAATCCATCCACCTGACTTACATTTGTTGAAATGTGAGAAAATGGCAGAAAGTGAAACTATTCCATTTCTTTTACTGTCTGGTTTGTTGATAGCTTTATAGGACTTCTAAGGCACATGTGCAATACATCATGAAGTAGTATCCCAGCTTCTCTTTGGTCGATGTTAAGAAATGGTCGACATCCGGGAACCTTCCCGTGTGGATTGAGAGGGAGGTTAGGGTGATAGATCCCTTCAATATGGCTACAATGTGTTTTCTTCCCTCCACCAATATCTGAAGGAGTACTGACTCTTGGCCACACCCTTACATACTGGTGTAGACCCCAGCTCTATGAAGGGACTACAGCACCTAACGGTCTCTCCTTCTGAGTCGTATTTTCAACAGCAAGTTATTCCTTCATTTTTAACCCGGCTCCACTCTAAGAGCAAGGCATGGAAAGAAAAAGGGCATTATGTGAATCAGAGATGACTTAGATCCGAGACGAGGCGTCACGGCGTTCACAACTGATGCTGGTGCAAGGTTCAATTGTGCGCAGTTGTGCTTCTTTCTACTAAAGGTTTCATCCAGTTTACAGGGGGAAAAACGCTTCCCTTTATCCAGACCTGCATTGCTCTCAATTACAAAAAATAGGCATTCAAGAATGGTTCTTTTATGATGTCTGCTTGGGGTTTGAGACCTATTGTGACATCATTTACCAGCTTACGCCTTTCGATCACGCTGGTTCCAGCGAAGTCAGGGAACAGCCACATGTTGAATGTGATGTTGATGAAATGGAGGATCCCTACCGTAGGGTTAAACCATTTACTGTGCTGTAGAGAGCGTGCATGTAATGAAACACTGTCCGGTCTTTGGCCTGAGGATCCATCTAAGGACCCAGGGAGTACGTTCTTGCTCGAACAGAGTTAATGTGTTTGGCCTGGATGAGAGTATGGTTCAGTTTATGTTTCTGCACAGGATATACATGACCCCCTCTGAGCTTATGGGCACGTCACCGCTCCCTTACTGCTAGAGAGTCTGCTATCACAGTGGATCTTTCACACTCACACTCTAGGGCTTTGCCGCCCAGTTATTTTAGAAGCTTGTACAAGAGGCTGAGCGCTCCAGTGCATCACCTGGTCATTGTATCCTCGAACCTCGGTGGATGCTAGTTTGGAAAATCTACCTCTAATAAATGTCTCCCTGGCTGAGAGGAGGCTGGCCCATTCTGACTTGCCTCAGGAAGAAAATCAGTATCTTCACCTTGCAATCACCAGTGCTTGATGATTGAGGGTTACATGAGTGGAGCATGAGCGGTCTGCTTGCCAGAGAGCACACTCTTAAAAAGAAGATGCCAACCAGACAAGGCATCATATATCATCATTGGACAGACAAATGACATTCCTGGTGTTACAGGGGTTTACAAGGAGGCTGGAATAACTAGAGGGGGGAATCCTTCGGGACAAGAATCTAGAGTCACTTGTGGGAAACTGTGATGGACTCTTGCGCTTGTATTGGGACAATGGTCAGCTACCTTGCTTTTGGAAGAGGGTTGTAATTAACAGTTTGGTGCAATCTGTAGGAATTGATGCAGTTGACGGAGAGAAATACAGAGACATGGAATCAGAATGAGACATAGGGACAGAGGGAGAGAGGCGTTGAGAAGAGACAACCCCCAGAGCAGCAAATGCAGCTCAGCTGTGGTCATTAGAAATGAGCAGATATGGGATTGATTTTAACTTTCTGCCTGAAAAGCAGCTAAAAAAACTGAAAGATGTACAAGTTTTTAGGGTAAAAATACCCATCAGCAAGTTACTGTGATGTGATATGTCATAACTTTGAGCAACAAACCGGGTAATAGAGATGTTTTATTAATAATATAGGGGTGTTAATGCAGAAAACAATTAAACAGACACAAGAATAATTGTCATTAGCATTATGCACTGCAACCACATTTGCATTATGGAAATAACACACATTTCATATTTGGACAGAGTCTGGGCAGAGGTCACTCAGAGGTCACACACCAGAACAGCGCCCCAGAACCCACGCACACCACAGGCTCTTTTTTACTTGCGATTGTCCATGTAATAGCTGGGGTGCATTCAGGCCTGTAAAGGGCAGTCGCCTTTTCTGAGGCAGGTTATTTATCATTCGAATGCGTCAGAGAGGTTCGGGGCGGTGATTGGTTCGGGCACGTCAGGTCATGGGATCTGCATTATGGAAGCAATAAAACGCCACGAATAATTCGTTAAACTTAAGATGAAAGCGGCACGTCACGCGATGTTCAAACAGAAAGTTACAGCAGTGCGGCTGACTCAATTTCCGTTGAATTTTATGTGTAAATGCGCCTGCGGAATTTGTTCTTTCATGAACACGGCATAATGTGTTAGCACAGTTGTGTCCCAGTCCCAGCAGGAGGGTGAAGGGAGGATGGGAGTTTGTTCATCCAGTGAGTTTTTTTTTTAATTTCCTCGGTCACTGTAGATAGCTGCGTCTCTCTGCACGAGGCTGTGGTGCTGCCGCCAGGGTCGGACAGGGACAGAAAAGAGGCAAAAATAAAAGGGGCTTCTTTATCAAATCATATAGCGAAAAAAAGGGGCCCCATATTAAAATGGGGGCAGTTTTGAACTTGTAAAAACTCAGGACCTCGTTTATGAGAAGTGACGCATCGCTGTGTGAAAGCAGCAATGCGCCACTTCTCTGTGCGCCCTCCTTGCAACACCAATGATGCGTCATATTTACAGTAGGACGCATCATGTCGCGAGGAATGACAGATACGTCTGTACTACTGATGTTTCAGTTGGCGCAAAAGTGGCGTATTGCTGGAGTTGTGTCGGAAGCGTGCTTTACATGAGCACCAGTTACGTTACACAAGGACACATTCCTTTTTTGGTAGGCATGGGGAGATAACGTGATTTGCCTAGAATCACAGGAAGCCGAGCCGACGCCGAGGCTCGAACCTGGTTCCCCAGATCCAAGTGAAAAATGGCTGAAAGTTAGACAAAGAAAGGGAGAGTGAGTGAGGACAAGTGATAACTAAGTATGGGCGAATTTTGCGAATCTCGCGTTCGCGAATTTTGCGGATTTGCGAACTCGCAATCCGCAAAATCCGCGAATTCTAGCAAATTTGCGGATTTTTTTTTTGTGTTCGCAAGGATTTCTGCCAGTTCGCGAGGGTTTCGTACCAGTTCGCAATTGCGAACTTACATTTCGGCACGCAACGGTCGCGAATATGTTGTTTCTACGTCTGGTTCATCATCACAGGTTCCCAGCACCCTCTGTTTCACCACTGCAACCCTCTGTTACATCAATGCCACCCTCTGGTTCATCATCACTGTAGATTATGGGGGGGGAAAGCAAGCACACCAGCCCTGCTTCAACTGACATGAATTAATTTGGGGTTAGTTTATTAATGTGTCACTGTTTTAAAATTACAGTCTGGCACCTGCTTCCTTATCTGTAATTTGCTTTCTGTTGCAGTGCATTTTTTTCCCCAGGACCTTTGTGGCTTACTTGTAGCTATTCTATGAGCCTGCTGTGAGGGTCAGAGCAGGGTCATACAATTGTTGCAACTAGCAACTGAATTCTGGAGGGGCCCCAGTCAGGAAGCACTACAGGGAATGGTTACTAATGATGAGTTTGAACTCTTGCACCTGTCGAGTGCTTTCAGTTTTGCAAAACACGTTTTACTGCAATTTCGCGGGATTTGCGGGGGGCGAACACTCGCGAGATCGGATTCGGAAGCCGCAAATTCGTGCGAATATGCAATTTGTTTTTTTGCGGCGTGTTAGTTGGCAAGGTTTTGTGCGTTTTTGCGAGCCGCTCGTAGCGCAAGGCGCGAAGTTACCCTCGCGGTCATTCAAGGCCAGTTTCGGTTCCCAGTCCAGCCCTGGCTGTCCCAACGGGATCTTGGATCCTGTCGAAGGTAGCGGTCCTACCCCCGAACCCTGCGCTCTTACTGGCTACATTGAAATGCAGTTGTGAGACCGATGCCCTGAATGTCGGGCAGTCTGCCCGCCATCGTAATGAGGGCCTAAGTTTTGTTTTCCAAGTGAAATATAGGAAATGTTTCCTTCTTTGCTGAGGGGCAAAAAGTCATTAAACCCTATTGTTTTAAGTAATTTTCAAACCTAAACGGCCCAATAGCCAAAATATCCTTCATTCAATATATTGCCTGACCTATCTGGGGAGGAACTGAAGATTATAAGTGGGAAGAGAGAGGCAGACACTGGGTCAATCTTGTGTTGATCCTGTAGAGTTAATCTGGTGCTCGGTCGGTTTCCTGTTGTCTTGGGTTTCTCCTGCTGCTGTTCTTGATGCCTACCTTGGTTGAACTGGGTCATGTCCAGTCAAAGCTGTCCATTCAAACTGCTGATGACCTAAACAGGGGGGGGGCTGCTTGTTTCCCTGTGTCACCACATAGCCCCTGGATCAAAAAATAAATACAAGAACAGACCTTGAAACAAGGATCTGTACCTATCCATATAAGGACTGTGACACCTATGTCTCAATTGTGTTAGCTTATGTATTGATGACAATGTCATATTCGTGTCTGCATAATTAAAGATTTTGACTTTATGGTGGTTAGTTGGTAACTTGGCAATGTTCATTCATGGAAAGAAAACTTGTAATTGTTACTATTTCTTTTTAAAGAGGACATTTAACGTCATGGGCATCTATTCCATATTATTATTTCCATGAGTGATGATTAGTCTGTTAACCTTTCATTAGAGCTGTTTATGGCAGCTCTCACCGTTCTGGATTTTGACAACATATTCATGCTTATATGAATTATACGATTTCTGCACACGCAAGTGCAGATACAACATAGTTGCAGTTGTGTGCCATCGAAGTGTCTCTAGGTTTTGAAAGCGCATGGCAAAGTCATGTTAACTTCTGAATCAGCCTTGTGCAACTGAGATGGATATTTGAGAAATTCAGGATAAATGGAATATAGGCGTAAAAGATATGATGAAACATCATTAAGGGGTGGGCTGCACACCATATTTCATCAAGTTCATCCTCTGAGTCCATATATCATGAAGCGTGCTCAATGGTGACATGCCCAGCTCCTGGGCACTTGAAAACATTAAGTCACTGTAACTGTGTATTATTTTAATAAACTGCTCATGATGAAACACGCCTCCAGTACGTATGTTTGAATGAAGAGGCTCGGATGGCCCATCATGGATATGAGAAATTTAAGTAAATTGGCATTCCCTTGCCCGTGGATGAATCACGATTATTGTTGGTTGAAGTGTTGAAAAAACGGAATATAAAGCATTTAAGTGGAAGATAAAAAGTTAAAATGTTGCATTAGCACTAGCGACAGTGCCATGGTTTGGGGCACTGACTCAGTGCCCCGTTACAGTGACTTAATGTAGAAGATATGATAGCATGAAGACGAACCTGCTGGCAGAGTTGATACAAGTAGCCTACGATGGTCTGATACCTGCTGTTTGGTCTCACTTGTGGTTTTGGCATTGTATTATAATTATCTGCATTTACTTATTAATACTCAAATAGAAAGCCCATTGGAATGATGTCATTGTCCCACCTATGTTTTACCCAGATGCTGTTCATCTTGAGAATAACTTTCAAAATGTCAGCCCTGAAGAAGTCCCTCCTTATCTGGAACGAAACGTGTCGGCTGCATTTCATGTGCATATTGAAAACATGACATAAATCATTCATACTTTTATGTAAGCTATCTCTGTGGTTTTTTACTATTTGTGAATATTACCTATAGGAAAGGAACTGCACATTTGTGAGGACATTGATGTACCAAAAGTGAAGAACTGTCAACCAAGCATATTTGGAGTTGCTCATCCCTCCATACACAAATGCTTCCATTTTTGGGCTATTGGGGTGGTTGAACCACGCACGAGGGCATCTAAAAAATTGTAAAAAAATGGTTTTGCAAAAAACTTTGGAAATAACAGTGGGTTTGTCTAACTTTGCTATCAAATTTGTATTCATAGACTTTCTCAGAGACAACGTTTGGATCCCAGTTTGTTTTATGTAGGGAAATATGTTACATTAGTGGTGTTCTGAGTGGCCCTTGTCGGAAATAGAGATTAGTGGTCATCATGAGAAAACATGAGTCAGCGTGTGACTGCTTCTACTCAATTGTAGGAGCATTGATGGCATATATTATGATTAACTGACAAATATATTAGAAAATAAATGTTGGCATTTGACTGACTTGATTTGTGGATTGCTTGAATGTGATGTCTTTTACACTATTTATGGCTCCTCAATACCTGTTACTATAGTCAGTGACTTCTGTATTAGGTTTTATAAACAGATATGAATACTTTGGCGTGTAAATTAAATTGGACAATATTTGAGCAGTAATCATTCAATCCCTCCAGGTGCACCAAAGAGGGTCTCAAAGAACAGAGAGCAGATCATCCCCAGTATATACCTCTAGTAACCTAAAAGCTACACAGAGAGATGGATAAGAGCTTTTCAAATATATATATGATGCGTCAGTTAATGTTTAAAAGAAGAGGACTTTTACAGACCTAATGGTGCCACGGATTTGAAACTAAGTTGTGTACCTGGAGAAAGCCATTACAGGTCACCCCTAAAACAAAATCCCCTTCTCTCTTATACATCTTTTTGTTTGAGACTCATTTGGAATCCATCCACCTGACTTACATTTGTTGAAATGTGAGAAAATGGCAGAAAGTGAAACTATTCCATTTATTTTACTGTCTGGTTTGTTGATAGCTTTATAGGACTTCCAAGGCACATGTGCAATACATCATGAAGTAGTATACCAGCTTCTCTTTAGTCGATGTTAAGAAATGGTCGACATCCGGGAACCTTCCCGTGTGGATTGAGAGGGAGGTTAGGGTGATAGATCCCTTCAATATGGCTACAATGTGTTTTCTTCCCTCCACCAATATCTGAAGGAGTACTGACTCTTGGCCACACCCTTACATGCTGGTGTAGACCCCAGCTCTATGAAGGGACTACAGCACCTAACGCTCTCTCCTTCTGAGTCGTATTTTCAACAGCAAGTTATTCCTTCATTTTTAACCCCGCTCCACCCTAAGAGCAAGGCATGGAAAGAAAAAGGGCATTATGTGAATCAGAGATGACTTAGATCCGAGACGAGGCGTCACGGCGTTCACAACTGATGCTGGTGCAAGGTTCAATTGTGCGCAGTTGTGCTTCTTTCGACTGAAGGTTTCATCCAGTTTACAGGGGGAAAAACTTTTCCCTTTACCCAGACCTGCATTGCTCTCAATTACAAAAAATAGGCATTCAAGAATGGTTCTTTTATGATGTCTGCTTGGGGTTTGAGACCTATTGTGACATCATTTACCAGCTTACGCCTTTCGATCACACTGATTCCAGCGAAGTCAGGAAACAGCCACATGTTGAATGTGATGTTGATGAAATGGAGGATCCCTACCGTAGGGTTGAACCATTTACTGTGCTGTAGAGAGCGTGCATGTAATGAAACACTGTCCGGTCTTTGGCCTGAGGATCTTAGGCCATCTATGGACCCAGGGAGTTCGTTCTTCCTGGAACAGAGTTAATGTGTTTGGCCTGGATGAGAGTATGGTTCAGTTTATGTTTCTGCACAGGATATACATGACCCCCTCTGAGCTTATGGGCACGTCACCGCTCCCTTACTGCTAGAGAGTCTGCTATCACAGTGGATCTTTCACACTCACACTCTAGGGCTTTGCCGCCCAGTTATTTTAGAAGCTTGTACAAGAGGCTGAGCGCACCAGTGCATCACCTGGTCATTGTATGCTCGAACCTCGGTGGATGCCAGTTTGGAAAATCTACCTTAATAAATGTCTCCCTGGCTGAGAGGAGGCTGGCCCATTCTGGCTTGCCTCAGGAAGAAAATCAGTATCTTCACCTTGCAATCACCAGTGCTTGATGATTGAGGGTTACATGAGTGGAGCATGAGCGGTCTGCTTGCCAGAGAGCACACTCTTAAAAAGAAGATGCCAACCAGACATGGCATCATATATCATCATTGGACAGACAAATGACATTCCTGGTGTTACAGGGGTTTACAAGGAGGCTGGAATAACTAGAGGGGGGAATCCTTAGGGACAAGATTCTAGAGTCACTTGTGGGAAACTGTGATGGACTCTTGTGCTTGTATTGGGACAATGGTCGACTGCCTTGATTTTGGAAGAGGGTTGTAATTAACAGTTTGGTGCAATCTGTAGGAATTGATGCGGTTGACGGAGAGAAATACAGAGATATGGAATCAGAATGAGACATAGGGATGGAGGGAGAGAGGCGTTGAGAAGAGACAAACCCCAGAGCAGCAAAGGCAGCTCAGCTGTGGTCATGAGAAATGAGCAGATATGGGATTGATTTTAACTTTCTGCCTGAAAGCAGCTCAAAAACTGAAAGATGTACAAGTATTTAAGGTAAAAACACCCATCAGCAAGTTACTGTGATGTGATATGTCATAACTTTGAGCAACAAACCGAGTAATAGAGATGTTTTATTAATAATATAGGGGTGTTAATGCAGAAAACAATTAAACAGACACAAGAGTAATTGTCATTAGCCTTATGCACTACAACCACATTTGCATTCTGGAAATAACACACATTTCATATTTGGAGAGAGTCTGGGCAGAGGTCACTCAGAGGTCACACACCAGAACAGCGCCCCAGAGCCCACGCACACCACAGGCTCTTTTTTACTTGTAGATTGTCCATGTAATAGCTCGGCTGCATTCAGGCCTGTAAAGGCCAGTCGCCTTTTCCTAGGCAAGTTATTTATCATTCGAATGCGTCAGAGAGGTTCGGGGCGCTGATTGGTTCGGGCACGTCAGGTCACGGGATGTGCATTATGGAAGTAATAAAACACCACGAAAAATTCGTTAAACTTAAGAAGAAAGCGGCACGTCACGCGATGTTCAAACAGAAAGTTACAGCTGTGCGGGTGACTCAATTTCCGTTTAATTTTATATGTAAATGCGCCTGCGGAATTTGTTCTTTCATGAACACGGTATAATGTGTTGGCACAGTTGTGTCCCAGTCCCAGCAGGAGGGTGGAGGGAGGATGGGAGTTTCTTCATCTCTGCACGAGGCTGTGGTGCTGCAGCCAGGGTCGGACAGGGACAGAAAAGAGGCAGAAATAAAAGGGGCCTCTTTAGCCAATCATATAGCGAAACAAGCATTTACAATGCAATGGTTTTGCCTTTGTTAAAGTTAGAGCTATTGCCATTGCTCTTGACATTATTTTTATTTATGTTTTTTTAACATAAATAAATGGCATTGTCATTTACAATGCCACTAGCTTTATCTATCGCAAATGACACACACAAACACACACAGAGCCGCCCCACACACACCCCCACACAGAGCCCCGCACACACAGCCCCCCACACACACAGCCACACAGAGCCCTCCACACACACAGCCACACAGAGCCCTCCACACACACAGCCACACAAAGCTTCCTACACACACAGCCACACAGAGCCCTCCACACACACCAACACAGCACAAGCAGGCAACAGGGGCAGACGGAGGCACAAGCAGGCAACAGGGGCAGACGGAGGCACAAGCAGGCAACAGGGGCAGACGGAGGCACAAGCAGGCAACAGGGGCACACAGAGGCACAAGCAGGCAACAGGGGCCCACAGAGGCACAAGCAGGCAACAGGGGCACACAGAGGCACAAGCGGGCAACAGGGGCACAAGGAGGCACAAGCGGGCAACAGGGGCACAAGCAGGCAACAGGGGCACGAAAACGGAGACACAAGCAGGCAACAGGGGCAGGTGGAGAAAACACAATTTTGAACAGCCCACTTGGCTCTGCAACAGTTGCCTTTGAAAAGCAATACGGCGTAATGGGCATGATCAAATCCCGTCCCCTGCATAAAAAAAAACAACAGCCTGAGGCGACTGCTAACACAGATGTAGTACAAGGCATTACACGGCAAGGGTGCTGCTGCCGGCAATTATCCTGGTATTTAAACAAATCTCTCTCTCTCACACACAGAGCCGCCCCACACACACCCCCACACAGAGCCCCGCACACACAGCCACACAGAGCCCCCCACACACACAGCCACACAGAGCCCTCCACACACACAGGCACACAAAGCTTCCTACACACACAGCCACACAGAGCCCTCCACACACACCAACAGCACAAGCAGGCAACAGGGGTAGACGGAGGCACAAGCAGGCAACAGGGGCAGACAGAGGCACAAGCAGGCAACAGGGGCACACAGAGGCACAAGCAGGCAACAGGGGCACACAGAGGCACAAGCAGGCAACAGGGGCACACAGAGGCACAAGCAGGCAACAGGGGCACACAGAGGCACAAGCAGGCAACAGGGGCACACAGAGGCACAAGCAGGCAACAGGGGCACACAGAGGCACAAGCAGGCAACAGGGGCACACAGAGGCACAAGCAGGCAACAGGGGCACACAGAGGCACAAGCAGGGGCACACAGAGGCACAAGCAGGCAACAGGGGCACACAGAGGCACAAGCAGGGGCACACAGAGGCACAAGCAGGCAACAGGGGCACACAGAGGCACAAGCAGGCAACAGGGGCACACAGAGGCACAAGCAGACAACAGGGGCACACAGAGGCACAAGCAGACAACAGGGGCACACAGAGGCACAAGCAGGGGCACACAGAGGCACAAGCAGGCAACAGGGGCACACAGAGGCACAAGCAGGCAACAGGGGCACACAGAGGCACAAGCAGACAACAGGGGCACACAGAGGCACAAGCAGACAACAGGGGCACAAGCGTAGTGAGTTTCAGAAATGGAGAATAGCGCAGCAATTGCAGACGCCTGAAATTGACACTACTCTCTAGCACGATATGTGCACGGTTTTACCGAATGGACATTTTTAACTAAACGCTATTGCCACCACTCCCGCATTACACCATTAGCACCAAACTTGTGACCTCCACTCAGGCGCGAAGTGGGTTCTGTACCTGATTTACGATTAAAATCCGCGTTGGGACGAGCATGTGCTGTTGCTCCAGCCAACACGGTTGCATGAATAACATCCTTCTGTTTCGCTTTTCCATAATCATAAACATTGCATCAATTCCCTCGTAATATTAGATTGGAAGCGTTGCACTATTTGCAAATGCAGTCCTGTGGAGACGGGAACGTTATGAAGAACTGTGGGTCCAGGACAATGGCCTATGTTGCCTACATTTGATGGGGGAAACGAAGCACAGTGGAAAGTTGGTTGTATATTTCCTGTAAAGTTTCTCCTATGCATATATTAAGCAAAACTGTTGAACATGTCTATACATTATCCACATTAGTTTATTTTTAGGCGAAGAACCATCCACTGTAGCTTTTTCCTTGATAGCAAACTGATTGAAAACAATACAAACAAATGAGCAAGAATGAAAGAACAGATGGCCTTGCTCACAGGTAATGTCGCCAACAACTAATAGGATTCAATAAGCCAATCTCATTTTTTTAAAAAGGCAATTAAGACAGTAGTTCAGTGGTGAAAGTGGCTGTCTTTCCTCCTCTTCTAAAAGCCAACATATGCTTCAGCTAGGAAGATAATGCTTATAACTGTGTGCAATTCGCCATTCTCTGCTCACATATTAGATGCGCAGGACTATTCACTGGCTGCTCTGCGTGCCCAGCCCCGCCTGCGGTGGGGGCTGCTGTGAGAACGGCCCGGCTCATGGCTGGCGGTGGAAAGAACAATGTTTCAAACGTCACATATAGCAATCTGAAACCCAGGCAGCTATGGTTTTATATAGCGCAAACATGAAACCTGAATCAGAGCGCCTTACATTACACAAATACACCTTTCATTTTTGCAATGACTCACAGGATGTTTAGCGTCGATACCGAGGCTCGAACCCACATCCCCGGTTCGTCTAGCGTGAAAATGAATCATGAATCAGATCGCCTTAGATAGCACCAGTTACATTACCTCTTTCCCTTTCATTTCACGTCCCCCAGGTGACCCATAAGAGGACTGTTCGGGCTTTATTATGATGCATGGTATTGCTCTGATGCATGGTATCATTAAATTTGCTCTGTTTTAATTATTTACCGGCCGAAGCATTTTTTATTAAAACGTGGCAATTACCTTCAAGAGGCTATAAGCGGATTGATATTCGCTGAGGTCCGAGTAGAACGCGGAGGGGGTTAACTGCGTCCTTAACCTAGCGCCTTTTAAGCCCTCATTCTGTCAGACACGTTTCTTGAACGAGAAAGGGGCAGGAAATTTTCCTCTGGTAGATGTTCTGTGCTGCGCACCTGTCATCCCCCCCACGAACCGCGGCCCCATTATTGCATATTTTCCACTTAAATTTTTAAATACGCGGGGGACATGCTCAGGAACCAAGGTATACACCAGACGGGCTTGGCCGACACCCTGTTGCCGCCAGCAAGCCTCAGAAAGGGGGGGGGGGCAATCGGCCCCCACGGACACATGGCTCAACCTCTTTGGGCTCGGAGAGCAGCTCTCACCAGCGTCGCTCCCCTAACACCCAAGCTCGTTATTCGAGCTGCATAAAACTCGCGATCGATAGCCCAGCCTCCCTCAGCTGTAGAGAGGGCGGCGATGTGGTCCGAAAGGAATGAGTGGGAAGCAGGGGAGGTACTGTCGATAGACGATGGGGGGCTATGGACGGAAGTCTTATTTTACCGCACACTTTAACGCTTAATAATGCTCTTCCGTGTATGAAGACACGAGCCCTTAAAATAGACACATTAATTGGAAAATGCACCCATGTGTAGGAAAACAAACATTACTTACGCAGTTAATTACAGCTGAGGACGGAGCACTGTCAGGTCCGCGGGGGCTCGGGGTTGTGTTGTTTCTGTAGCTGGCCTCGGCTGAGCAACAGAGCAAGAGCTGGAAATGCCAGTTCTGCGAAAAGTGGACGGGAGCGCGGGGGGCGCTGCGGGGAGGAGGAGACTGGAGGCCGGCGACGGAGACTGCAGGGGACGGGAGGGGAGACGGAAGGCAGAGAGAGGGAGAGGGCGGAGAGCTGGGCCCCGGAGACAACCATCCGGCTGACGGGAGCGCGGGGGGCGCTGCGGGGAGGAGGAGACTGGAGGCCGGCGACGGAGACTGCAGGGGACGGGAGGGGAGACAGAAGGCAGAGAGAGGGAGAGGGCGGAGAGCTGGGAGCGAGTGGAGAGCGGCAGGTTGGAGAGGCACTTCTCCGGTCTCCCCGCGGGCGCCGCCATACTGCTTGCCGTCTTCCTCTCCTTCTTCCCCCGGGCTGCGGGGGGCGGGCACTTCCGGCCGGCCGCGCTAGGATTGGCCGGCCGGCCAGTCACGGGGCAGGAGAGACGCAGAAGTGCCGGCAATGCCGGACCAGACACGGGGGCGTTCCCGGCGTCGCGTGACGTCGGCAAAAGCCAAAGAATCTCGGGAACGCCCCCGTGTCTGGTCCGGCATTGACGGACAGGCCCCTCGTCCAATGGCAAGGCTCCGTTTACGGAGCCAGCCAATCAATGACGAGGGCCGAACCAAAGCCACACTACTGTTCTCATCAGGTTTTCGCCTGCGCGAAAAAGCTGCGCAGAAAGCGCAGCTTTCGCCAGGCAAAACCTAAAAAGGGCCCCCATATTAAAATGGCGGCAGTTTTGAACTTGTAAAAACTCAGGGCCTCGTTTATGAGAAGTGGCGCGTCGCTGTGTGAAAGCAGCAATGCGCCTCTTCTCTGTGCGCCCTCCGTGCAACACCAATGATGCGTCATATTTACAGTAGGACGCATCATGTCGCGAGGAATGACAGATACGTCTGTAACACTGATGTTTCTGTTGGCGCAAAAGTGGCGTATTGCTGGAGTTGTGTCGGAAGCGTGCTTTACATGAGCACCAGTTACGTTACACAAGGACACATTCATTTTTTGGTAGGCATGGGGAGATTACGTGAATCACAGGAAGCTGAGCCGACGCCGAGGGTCGAACCTGGTTCCCCAGATCCAAGTGAAAAATGGCTGAAAGTTAGACAAAGAAAGGGAGAGTGAGTGAGGACAAGTGATAACACGGGATGGGAGGGAAAGCAACAATGCGGAATGGGAGCAAGCAACAACCAAAATGTGCATGGAGAAAATAACAAACGTGGGATTGGAGTGCCAAGCACAAACAACACAGAATGGGAGCCAATCCACAAAAAAATGCTGGAGAGAGGGTCCAAGTAACAAATAACGCAGGGCGTGGGGCCCAAACAACAAACTGCTTGGGATAGGTGGGCTAGGCAGCAAACAACAAGGGACGGGGGGTAAAGCAATTGAGAATGCGGGACAGGGGGCAAGCAACAAACAATGCAAAATGGGGCAAGCAATAAACAATGCGGGACAAGGCAAACTGCAAATAATGATGGACAAGCAACAATGCGGAATGGGGGCAAGCAACAACCAAGATGTGCAGGGAGCAAACAACAAAGGTATGATTGGAGTGCCAAGCACAAACAACACAGACTGGGGGCCAATCAACACAAAATGCTGGAGAGAGGGTCCAAGTAACAAATAACACAGGGTGTTGGGCCCAAACAGCAAACTGCGTGGGATAGGCAACAAACAACATGGGACTGGGGGGCAAAGCAACAAAGAATGAGAGACAGGGGGCAAGCAACAAACAACGATGGGCAAGCAACAATGCAGGATGGGAGGTCAAGCAACAAAACAGGACGGGTAGGCAAGCAACAACAAGGAGAGCTGGTGTGAGCAAGCAACAACACAGACAGTGGGTGGGGGCAAGGAACATCATGGAGAGGGACAAAAGCACGCGGAAAGAGGGCGTGACACTGTAGGGGAGGAAGAAGAACATGAGGGTGATGTCCTGCAAACACATGCGCTCTTATGGAGTGCTTCAACTTAAAGAAAAAAGAAGCTTTAAAAGCGCAAGCAGGGAAAGTATACAAGTACTTGGGCCATGCTCCCAGAGAGGTTCAAACAAACGAAAAGTAAGAGAAGGTAGCAGACGCTGACCAAAGAAAAGCAAGGAAATGAGAGTGATGATAAGGCCATTGAATGTTAAGCAGTGTTGGGCTCCAAGCCCAATGCAAATTAATAACAAGCCTCGCAAGCGACAGCGCGTGCTCTGTCTCAGGCGAGGCCTAAAACACAGCCCGCCAGACCATTAAACAGGCCCACAGAATAAAAGAAAAGTCCACGTGCTGACCCACCACACACCCCCTTCTGGTACAGTCAGCTTGCCCTAGAGGCCAGCCCGACCCTGCCTCCTTCTGTGTGTGCTTTGCGCTCCCTGCACTGGGTTACAAGCTAATTGCTGGACTCATGTTATGCTGCACTCTGGGCAGATGCAGGATCATCGCTGGGCATATGGGCACTCTGAGTGAGTGTGGCCAGTCGTGGAGTCCAAAAGTGAGACAAAGCAGCAGGGCAGACACTGGGTCGGTGGTGTGAGTGGAGTGGAGGAGGCAGGATGCGGGCCAGTGGTTTGTGGGCATTCAAGAGATTTAATGGTGGCATGTTTCATAGGGCCTGGGACTACTTTTGAAGAAGGGGTGTTTTAGCCATGTTTGTTGTATCAGCCAAAAGGAATCAGAATTGTTTGAAGCATGAGGCTGGACCAAGGTGGGTTATGAGAGGAAGATTTAGAAACTCAGCAGTTGTCAATAGTTTGAACAAGATGACAACAGCTTGTAACATAGGTACCACAGTGGAAGGGCAGAGAAGATAATCCAGTTTCTTGGGGACTTTGGAATCAACGAATCTTTGCAGTCTTCACAATGGTGGTGTGAAATGCATTGATTGATTGGTTTTTCAGGGCACCTGCAATCAGATTAGGATGTTGGTGAATTCTGTAACAAAAGTAAGCACCTCTCTCAGTGGTTTCATGATAATCCCAGCTGTGTTTTTTGCATTGTTTTTTCCCTCTTCCCTCTTCTTCCTGATGTTTGCCCCATTGCTTGGGCCAGGCTGCAGTTAGCACATTTCAGCTCAGCCAGATCCCCAAGACAGACTTCAGACAGACTTAAGACAAAATCCTAACTTAAGTCTGTCTTAAGTCTGTTTTAAGACAAATTTAAGACAAAATCCTAACTTCTGTGAATACCAAAAGTAGTAAGTTTAGGATTTTGTCTTAAGTTAGTTCTGTGAATCGGGCCCTGTGTCCTGAAGAAGACTGTATCTCACTGTAAATAATTAAGAGCCGAAACAATTGTCAATAACTAGGTGAGAAATGTA
Organism: Lissotriton vulgaris; assembly: GCF_964263255.1. Classification (NCBI taxonomy): domain Eukaryota; kingdom Metazoa; phylum Chordata; class Amphibia; order Caudata; family Salamandridae; genus Lissotriton; species Lissotriton vulgaris. The sequence goes on from NC_141697.1 coordinate 1,215,537,747, forward strand.
GGTGGCTATTGTGTCCCAGTCCCATCTGCCATCACAGATTAATAACTTGGACTGTCAGGCACTCAGATTAGTGCCTGACCTTGAACAATGTCAGTGAGAGAAGCAGCACAAGTGAGCTGCGAGAGTCTGTGAGTTACAGGCAGATTAGGTAAAACATATCACAAAGACGAATTGTCATCATTGTCTAAGAATTTTGATTTGGAGACAGGAAATAAAATGCGCACACAACATTTTGATGGAAAACACTTGACTGCGGAAATACTGTTGAAGGGACGTTCGTTGAAAACAAACACTGATAGATTAGCAGTAGAAGAGGTTTGCATACAGATCTCACACTTTGAACCAATCAGCAGCCCAGTGTGCTCACCTTGGAACAGGCCTCCTCCAAGTCGTACAGTCGGTACATTCCGGATTTCCACACACCACTAAACACTGCCAACTGAAAGTTTGTTTAACAACAAATACCTTTTTTTAGGAGCCACTTCAAGGGCTGGGTGCGTCTGTTTTGAACAGTTTATTTCACAATTTTCCACTCACCTTCAACGCCCTGCCTAACAAACACAACACAGATAAAGTAGGTCAGAGCAGAAAGTTGTGGACGTCATCAGAAGCGATAGTGTGAAAGGAACAGTGGGGGTGGGGTTCGGTGGGGGTGTGTACTGGTGCCAAGAAGACCTCAGCTGAAGCCCTAACCGCCATGTTTAGAGGACGCACTTTGCTTTTGGCACTAATGTGATTTCCACTGGTCATTTCTGCATCCCCATTTCAACAGCAGAAGCCAGCCAGCAAGGTTTAGAATAGGGGTGGGCGGAATTTGCGTAGTCGCGCTACGCAAAGCTCCTCGAAACGGTAAAAAATCTCCACGAGCACACAAAAGTTCAGCGAACACGCGGAATTGCTTGTCCTGCGTGTTCGCAATGCTTTTTTTCTGTTCGCAAACACTTTTTACGTGCTCAGGGAGAAATTTCTCGCGAACACGCATTTTGAAAGCGCAAACAAGCAAATAATTCCGCAAAGCCGTGGATCGCAGAATTTTTGGCAATTCCGCTTTCTCCGTGGAACATGAAATTCCACAAATTACGCATATTCCGCGAGCGTAACAGAATTTACCACCCAGGCCTAGTTTAGAATCATTTCCTGAAGGTGTTCCGTATTGCCGATGGTAATTTCTACCATTGTAATGCGGTAGAATGGATGAAAAGCTCTTAATGACACCCCAAATCTCTTCCCTTTCAGTGACTCATGAAGCAAATAGCTCTTATGGAGTCTGAATAAATGAATTGCTTAGTACATTGTCGCTGCAATGCGGTCTGGTCATAGGCCAGGCGGGTCTCCTGCATTTTCTGTGATCAGAGCCCCTCATGCTCAGTGAAAGCATCCGAGCTGCAATTATCGGTGTTCGACCAGTGACCATGTCAGAGAAGATTACATTTTTGGCCCCCCACGCAAGATTCCCAGCAGTGATCACCTCAGTGCATCACGCAGGCTTTCTGGCAGTAATGCAAATAAAAAGGCTTTTTCAATTTGGAATGGCCCCACGTGGGTAACACATGACAGCCATAGCTGAAATGCCCTGGTCGCCAAGGTGATATGAGTAATATTGCATGATTTTTCAGTCAAATATGAGATCCACTATTTTTTAAATCTGTTTTTCTCTAAACATCAACTTTTTGTGTTCTGAAAATACACACATTTTCTTCTTGAATGCACGCTATTCAATTGTGGGATACATAGATTCATTTAACTAAACAAAAACTTATAATTAAGGCTCCCGGTTTTCCGTTTTTTCTGATTTTTACAGATAAATACAGGCAGAAACCCATTTCTTTTCTTGCCTGTATTTATTTTTAAATGTGGATAAAAATGGAAATTGGGTGCTTTTTGAGTCATTCTAAGTACACTTAGCCATGTCTGACAGGCCACTTACTGTGTGAACTGATAGGTAAGGGGATTAAAAAAAAGGAATTTTGGTAAAGAGGCTTAAACAGCAGTAGATATGCACAAGGCTGAGACTAAAATGTGCATATTTTCATATAAGGGCTTTGATTTAATTTCTGCGGGTGTTCATATCACTGGAACCTGGCAGGCATTCAAGCCAGACTACATATTTATTGGTTAAATAAATTTAGAAATATACCGATTTCAGCTTTATTTTTTTCAGAAAACCCATAATAAAGATGGATAAATGCTGAGAAAGTTGACAAAAAATAGATATGGATAAATACAGACGGAAATATCCAAAAAATAAATACCATAAAACCGGGAACCCTACTTATAATTGAGTAGGCTGGACTACACATATGAGAGCTAGTTCCAGGCAGCTGGAAAGCTACTCGTAGCTTCAGATCTACTCGTTGGCGAAGCCTGTTAAAGGCACTCAGGGGCTTATTCATGGGGTTATTGGCGTAGAACGGCACCGTAAGGCACTGTGCTGCCTTGCCGTACACCAATGTGAAAGGGCAAGAATGCCCGGCATTTATACACTATGGTGCCTTCCTGTCCTTTCCCCCTGTGCTGGCACACAATGTCCTCCCTAGCGCCAACGCAAGTACCCTAGCACCATGGTGCACGAGTGTCTGCGTTGCATGCAGGATTGTTTTCGTGCAGGAGGCGGCACCTTCCTGCGCAAAAACAAACCAGGGAGGTGCTTTCCTCTTTCCGTGTGTGCTGCAGACTGCAGCACACACGGAGAGAGGAACAAAAGAGAAATACAAATATTTGTCCTCGTTACGCCTGCTCTGTTGAGGCGTAAGGTTTTGGCGCTGCCCAGGTTTACGTGATTACGTAAATCTGGGGCAGCATCTAAGCTCACGGGTGTTGCCGGGAAAACCCACCACAACGCCCATTGAATGCCTCCCTGGCGCATATCAAGGCAACACAGCAACTTGTGCTGTTTTTGTCTTACTCCAAATCTATGAGACATTCAAAGCCACGCAAAGTGGCTTTGTGCGGCCGAGAGGTTTGCATAACTAGAGCATCAGGAAAAGTGATGCTGCGGCGGCGCAAGTCTCTTATAAATCAGCCCCTGTATGTCCCACAAGAATGCATTATGTGGCCCCATACACTGCAGATCAAGCCCCTTGGGGAATCCGGGCGCTGTACATGAAGGGACGGACATCCATAGGGTATCGCTGGGCCACTAGATCAGAGGACAGAGTGGCCATTGCAGTTTCATCATTAATGTGGCTTTGCCGCCACTGATCAGAAGTTACAAAAAGAAGTGCAGACTTTTGGTGCAACGCACTGGCGGCCATTTTGTAAAACTTGTCACCTTTCAATGCTTGATTGCTGAATGCAGGTATGATTAAACTCATAAGAATAAGTTAAACATTTACCCAGGCAACATTAATATCCCCCATTGATGGGCTGGGAAAGGGCGTTTATCTGCAGCATTACAATACATCAATACATCACCTAGGGGCCATATGTATCATCATCATCACCATTTGCGCTTTCTAAATAGCTATTTTTAAGGAATCGCTATTTAGAAATCGCAAAATGGTATGTATGTAGAAAATCGCTATTTTTTAGCGATTTCCAATTATTCCTTATTTGCAATGACTGTGAAATAATTCTCAATTTGTGAATTCGCAATTTGCTAATCACAATTTGAGAATTATTTCAAGGGTGCAGGGGTGTCTCAAGGACACCCTGCTGCACCCCTAAAAATGACATGTGTGTACATATGGCGCACATACATACTCAATGGGCATGTATGTGCGTCATATGCCACCCTCACAAATGCACAATTGTGCATATTTACAAGGAATCGCAAATTACCACCAACTACAAGTTGGTGGTAATTTAAGATTTCTAAACCTGAATTCACAATTTTGATAAGCTTCATACATAGCATTTAAGGAGTCGCACAATTGTGATTCCTTAAATGCTTAAGCAAAATAAGGAATCACAATTTTTTGCGATTCCTTATTTTGCTGATTTTTCATACATTTCAAAATCGGAAAAAAAGGCCGTTTGCGATTCGCTAAGGCCGAAATTCTGCGAATTTTGGCCTTAACGAATCGCAAAAGGCTTGATACATATGGCCCCTAGTTACATGTAATTCAAACAATGTGGATTGAAAAATGTCTGTGTCATGAAAATGTTTGTTGCCTCACAGATGCTGCTCGTGATACAGTAAGTTGTCCTTGGGATAGGAGGAGTTCAAAAAAATTCAAAAGAATGTACTTTTTGGAATTTGGTGTCTTGAATATTACATTGTTTCCATGAGAGAAATATATAATATGCACATGATGCTGTCCTGTTAAGTTATTTTTTCATAGAAAGTGGTGTTTGCAGAGGTCTAAAGTGTGAAAACGAAAATCTAAAGATGAGGGCCCAGATTTACTAATATTTTGCGTCACCTTTTTAGCACAGCCATGACTCAAAATGCAAGTTAGGATTTAAAATGGGCCGATTTGTGCAGCCTTGCCTGGCTTTGGGAAAGGGAGTAATGCAAGGCAGCTCTTTGTGCTGCGCTGCGTAACACTTTGTCAGGTAGGTGTGACAAGGATGGAGTACGGGTCTGCAGCCACCCATGTATTTTTACATAAATCCAGATTTACAAAAGGCAGGAAACCTGGGTTTGAGTCAAAATGGTGCAACTACCTGAGGTTGGAAAACGAGGAGAAATGTCTTTATTTCTCCTTGTCACTGTCTCTTTCCAAGTGAGCTGCATTCTACAGCACACATAGAAAGAGAAATGCACCTCTAAGCATTGTCTATGTGCAGAAAAGTGTCCCTTCCTGCGCATAAGCAATCCTGCCCGTTACGAAGCCACCATTGCACCATGACGCAAGGGTGCCTGAGGAGCGCCAGTGCAGTGAGAGCAGAAGTGCGCTGTATCTTGGCAGATATGGTGAATTCCTGCCCTCTCCCTTTCACGCAACGCAGCAAGTTCCCTTGCTGCGTTGTGTTGCGTTGCGTTGTATGAAACGTTGGCCATTCCAGACCTGAAACCTAACTGGAATATGCATATTAAGACGGGCACACCTTTTATTACAAGTAAAATGCACTCACAGACTAGTTTTCTGCTGAGGTGAACACTGTACATTTTAGATAAACTATTTTACTCAGGAGTGAGAAGGGACAGTGCTAATAAAATAGTTCTTGTTTCCATGCAAGGCAAGAGCATCATTTTTGTAGTGAATAACATTTAAATGGGACTAGGTAAACGTGTGTACTTTCCTTCCTTACCAATCATTTGTATTTTGCATGGCATTATATCAATGTTTGTTTAAAAGAAAAAGGGAGAAAATACTGACTCTAAACGTGGGGCATAATGCCAGAAAATGTGCGTTTCCTTGCTCAATATTTAGTCCTCCATTACTCAAGCCACTAAGTGCTGTAAGCGGGGCATACTAAATCATGGCACCATGAACAAAAGCAGACTTTGTACATTTATGGTATAATGTTAGTATTTACAGTGGATGTATGCACACAGCGTCCTCTGGTAGGCGCCCGGCAAGGTTCAAAGGGCAAAGCAGAACTTTGATAGGTAGTGCATTCAATCAATTAATCTATAAGAACATTTGTAAAGCACACTGCTCATCAGTTAGGGTCTCAAGGCGCTGAGGGGGTGGGGGCTGCTACTGCTCGAAAAGCCAGGTCTTGAGGAGTCTTCTGAAGGTCAGCATGTCTTGGGTCTGCCGTAGGTGGATAGGGAGGGTCTTCCAGGTCTTGGCGGCGAGGTGGGAGAACGATCTGCCGCCTGTGGTTACTCTTTGGATGTGGGGGACAGTGGCAAGGGCGAGGTCAGAGGAGCGGGGTTGGCGGTTCGGGATGTAGAAGGTGAGTCGTCTGTTGAGGAATACTGGTCCGGCGTTGTGGCGTGCTTAGTGAGCGTGGTTGAGGAGCTTGAAGGTGATCCTCTGTTTGATGTGGAGCCAGTGCAGGTCTCTCAGGTGGGGTGTGATGTGGCTGTGGCGAGGGATGTTGAGTATCATTCACGTGCTACACAAGATTGACAGCCAGCCCTGTAGTTGGGAGATGGACAGGTAAGTCAACGAAATCTTAGAAAGTTTGGGGGAGCCGTGTGGGCAAGTAACGTCGTCATCTTACAAAGTCAAGCTTTTGAGCAGGGAGACGGTGTCCACCTGTGTGGTACCCCTACTCGTGCCCTGGTTACCATGGTGACTACATCCGAATAATAGTCCTATTCATGGCAGATATATCCAACAAGGATATGCGGCCAAACGACTCTTACTGGAGAACTAGAGCTCCAACACCAGCTGCTGTCATTAAAAGGGCAATGGAGACATCTATGATTCTTAGTCACTGGGAGGGAGCCAGAGCAATCCAAACTGATTTATTCACAGAACACAAAACAAATATAGATAAATACCAAAGACATGAATAAAAAATAAATATGCAAATAGTTGAAAAGGCTTTAAAAATGTCCACCTCACTGGGAGCCTAGTTAAGAAGTTGCCAGTTTGTGTGCAAAGCACTAAAAATGTCAGTCCAACAACCAGGCTACCAGACCTTTTATCTACTCTGCACAATTATAAATATGCATGTATTCACTTTTATATTTATTTATTTTATTTTATTTATTTTATATTCTTATAAAGCGCCAGACTAGACCCCCGAAGGGGTATCTCCGCGCTATTGCTGCCACAAAGAGAGTTCTGATTAAATTGTATGTCCAAACTGAAGGTAGAAGGCTACAGGGCGTTATTTGCTAGGGTACAGATAGGTTTTTAAAATTTTCCGGAAAGTCAGGTGACTAGAGAGAGATCTTAATTCCGGGGGCAGAGAATTCCAGAGTATTGGTCCGGCATGGGCTAGTGCACGGCCGCCTTGTCTGGTCTTTTTTACTCTGGGTACTTGCAGTAACTGCTGATGACTGGAGCGCAAAGGCGCCCTGGAGTGTAGGGCTGGAAGATTTTGGTCATGTATTTTGGGCCCTCCCCTATCATACTCTTATGGATAGTACATAGCGTTTTAAACTGGACTCGTTTCCTCACTGGAAGCCAGTGGAGTCTCATCAGCAGGGGACATGAGGGTGTCCTTGGAGGGGCATTCAGGATAATCCTTGCAGCTGTATTTTGGATTACCTGCAGTTTACTGAATTGCTCCTCGTTGGCTCCAAGGAGCAAACCGTTGCAGTAATCAACCCTGCTGATGACAAGAGCCTGTACAAGCGTCTTTCTGTGATGGTCCGGTATGTAGGGGAAGACACGTCTTAGCATACCAATAGCCCGAAAGCAGTTTCCAGCAACTTGGTTAACATGGCCTTTAAAAGTAAGTTGATCTCAAAAAGCACTCCCAAGTTCCTGACTGTACTCTTGGGAATGGGGACAGGGCCCAGCTCTAAGGGCCACCAGTCGGATGCCCAGTGTGTCGCCACTTGCCCAAAACACATGACCTCCGTCTTCCCTACATTACACTGCAGACAGTTAGATGACATCCACTCTGCAATGGCTCTCATGCCATCTGCAAAAGATCTTTTTATTGCAGGTGTAAGGTTTTTGAAGGGAAAAAGGAGTTGGGTGTCGTCGGCATACGACACTGGGGTGAAGCCGAAAGATCTTGCTAAGTTGGCTAAGGGGGCCACGTACACATTGAAGAGTGTAGGACTCAGGCACGAGCCTTGTGGCACTCCCTTATTGAGCTCCCTAAGAGTGGATTTATGGGAGCCCAGCCTAACTTCTTGATAACGACCAGTCAAAAAGCTCTTCATCCATGCCAGAGCCTCTCCCTCTACACCCACCTCGCCTAGGCGGTTGAGGAGCACCGTGTGAGACACCGTATCAAAAGCGGCGGAAAGGTCCAACAGCACCAGAATAATTGAGCTGCCATCATCCAGTGCCATTTTGATGTTGTTGGTCACCGTCTGAAGTGCTGATTCTGTGCTGTGGTTTGGCCTGAACCCTGATTGCGAATAGTCCAGGCCGTCCGTCGCCTCAAGATGTTGAGAGAGATAGGTGTTCACGTGCCTCTCCGTAACCTTGCCCAGGTAAGGTAGGAGGGAGATAGGTCGTAAATTGGAGAGGTATGTCCATGGGGAAGATGCCTTTTTTCTAATCGGGTTCACCACCACCTTTTTCCAGTCTGCTGGAACCTGACCTTTTGTTAGTGAGATGTTAACCAAGTCTAATATGGGAGGTCCTAGGAGGGAAATCATGGGGCCAATCATCTTGGCAGGAATAAGGTCACTTGGCGACCCTGATTTAATTTGGCTGCAAAGGGAGAGGAGCTCTGTATTAGTAATTGGGGGAAAGGATGTTAGAAGTATTTTATTGTTGTTTGTTGCCAGGGTCAGAGGATGACCATTGGTAGTTTTATTTATAGCGCTGTTGGCTGCTACTATTTTTTCATAGATGTTATTTATTTTATCCTCAACAAATGTCGATACTTCATCGCATAGGTCTTGTGAGAAGTCCTCTGAGCTCTCACATGCGGTCGGTTTAATAAAGTACTGCAGGATATTAAAAAGCTCCTTAGAGCAATTGCCTGCTTGTGATATCTGTAACGTTATGTGCTGTTTTCTGGCATGTTTAATATTCTTGTAGTACTTTGATTGAGCGTCTAAGAAAACAGCTCTGCTACTCTCAGTTTTCCTTTTTCTCCAGGCTTTCTCAGCTCGCCTACAGTTTTGCTTTTCTGCTCTCAATTCGTGGGTATACCAGCTATCTTGTTTGGACACAGGATACTGTTTATGCTTTTTTAAGGGGGCTACAATGTCGATGGCTTGCTTTATAGAAATGTTAAGTTTAGCTAAAGCCGTATCGGCTGTGTCTGTTGCCAAAATTTCCGGATCTTTCCAGAATTCCTGGATTTTGTTGACAGTGACTTTGTGCCATTGTCGTCGCCAGATGGGGGGAAAAGAGACACTCTTCGCAGTACTTAATGGAGTTACTAATAAAAATTCTAGCACTGAGTGGTCTGTCCATGACATTTCTTTTGCTGGGGAGTAGATGACTTTGGCACAATTAGAAAAAAGTAAATCCAGCATATGTCCTCCTCTATGAGTGGGACCTTGGTTTTGTAATTCTAGACCTAGGTTAGAAAGGTCAGTAATCAGGTCAGTGGATTCGGAAAGTGTGGGTAAGTCTACATGTATATTAAAATCACCCAAAAGAAGAAAATCTTCTTTGGATTTAATGTGAGGGGCTAAAATTTCCTGCAGAGTAAGTGCAAATTTAGGGTTAGGTCCTGGGGGTCGGTAGACCAGAGCACCTTTCCAGGTGATGTGGTTAGTAAGTGTAAGTTTAAAAATCATTGTTTCTAGCTGTGAGTGCATATGTTGTTCACTAATAGTCACTTTTATGCAATCTTTATGTATAATAGCAAGACCCCCTCCAGTTTTAATGTCTCTGTCTAAATGTTTGATTTTATACCCAGAGGGAATCCCCATAGCGATGGCAGTGACTGTGTGGGGTTTCAGCCATGTTTCAACAAGAAAACAAATATCTGGCTGCATATTATGAATTAGATCCCAGACCTCATGTTGATGTTTGGGTAAAGATCGCACATTTAGTAGAAAGCTCTTAAGGCCCGGTAAGGGGGATTTAGGGTCTGAGGGAGGAATGTCATTCTTTGAAAGACGCCGACATTGCAGACAGGAGAAAGCTCCCTCTACACGGTGCCATGGTATTTTGGTGCTACATAGCAACGGTGGTCTAAGGGTCAGTAGCGTTTGGCGGGAATACGTAATTAACCGTGAACCCTTACCGGTAGAGGCAGTTAGCGATATGGCAGAGTCCATCGCCCCTCGCCCCGTCCTGTCGCGGACGGGCGCAGACGGGCTTTTCTTCGGCGCTTCTTAGGCGCGCTCGAGGGCGCCCCCTGCGCGCAACCGCTGCGCGCTTCCTGGAAGGGCGTGGCTAAATAGCCCGGAGTGAGGTAGCCACTAGAGCGCTAACCTCAACTCCGGGACTACCGGAAGTGCTGCCTGCCTGGCTCTGCCTGTCCACCCTCCGATCAACGGCACTGGTTGCCGAGTCGGACCGAGGCGGACAGGCGGTGGAATCGAGCCCAGGCAAAGCGGGGAGAGAAAGCGGATTTTAGGGACACGTGAGTCTGTCCTGAAGTTAAAAATGGTATTAAAATAGATAGGCTGTAGATTCTGTCCGCTGGTGAAGATGTAGCTCGCAGCCCTCGCTGAGAACAGCAATTCAAACTAAACACCCACAGGCACAGCAGCGGGTCTGGGAGACACTGCCACCGTCTCCCTACCGCGCTGGTCCGAGGGTCAGGTCGGCCTAAATAGCCCGGAGTGAGGTAGCCACTAGAGCGCTAACCTCAACTCCGGGACTACCGGAAGTGCTGCCTGCCTGGCTCTGCCTGTCCGCCCTCCGCTCAACGGCACTGGTTGCCGAGTCAGACCGAGGCGGACAGGCGGTGGAATCGAGCCCAGGCAAAGCGGGGAGAGAAAGCGGATTTTAGGGACACGTGAGTCTGTCCTGAAGTTAAAAATGGTATTAAAATAGATAGGCTGTAGATTCTGTCCGCTGGTGAAGATGTAGCTCGCAGCCCTCGCTGAGAACAGCAATTCAAACTAAACACCCACAGGCACAGCAGCGGGTCTGGGAGACACTGCCACCGTCTCCCTACCGTGAGCGTGGTCTGTTGACGCCAGAGTGCTTTGCAAGAATTAGGACAGTAAAATATATGTTAGGATGAGCAAGTAATAGTTAATAATAGGCAGGGCCATTGGAATTATGCGATTGTGCAGCTGCTGCATTTTCCCATGATTATGGATTTGCCACATTTGCCACATGATGCATCACCTGCTGCATGATCTGCAGATTTTATCAAGAAATTTTTTATTTCTAGCTCAAATGTATTAAAAGTTTCTAAAAACGCAGCAACCTGTGTTCGCTATCAATGGAAGGCCCTCTGCAAAGGTTGACTGGTCACCTTTCTGCTGTTTATTGCTATATTTGGGAGTTAAACTAGTAGTAATGTGTTACAACCAATGCTCAGACATTGTTAACAAGTGTATGTTGACAAAATAATGATTAATACTATCACAAAATATGCTGCTTTACGCCGCATACTTTGTGTTTTCTTGCTGCGTGATTTACTCAATCCTGACGCATAATTCGGCCCTCCTCTGCTGCATGATTCCAGTGGCCCTAGGCTGTAAGACAAAACCCAAAATTAAGGTGCAAAGAGGAGGTGCAATAAAAACAAGCACAATAAACACATTGAGGGCCGATTACGATGCAGCCCGTAAAGGCACCGACTGTTGGTCGGAGCCTTTCTGGGCCGCATCTCAGTTTAATTTCCGACTGCTGCATTAGAATGCGGGAGGTCAGAAATCAAACTGGGCAGTCATTCCGGATGGCTTCCGACGGGCTCAAGGAGCTTGTCGGCAATTCAGTGAATGGCTCGTAATCCCAAAGGACGTTCTTTCCGCCCTTGAGATTACGATACTCGGACTCTAGCAGGGTTTCCATGTCGGGCTTTCCGACATGGAAAGCCTGTTGGGGAGCGAGTATGGGGGTCCCTAGTAGGGCCCTCTTGCCTCTGCGGCCTCTGGTTGGGGGCTGAGGGGCACCTATGGTGTCCCCCGTTCAACTCTGCACCGTGACACAGGCATCCTGAGGTTTATAGCCGTAACACAAGCTCCCATAGAGGAATGGGAGTATGCGACCAAACACTGTTCGGTTGCATCATGATGAGGTGGTCGGGACCGCCGACCGGAGGTGTTGGTCAGTCCTGTTTCTGAGACAGTATCCCCAATATGGTACTAGGCCCCTTAGTAGTAAAATAGTGAGTTGTTGAGGTAAAGCAAATAATGAAAGAGGTCAGATTGAGAAGGACAACTGCAGGAACTCATCAACGCTGGACAGCAGATGTGCGAAAGGTCTCAAGGTGAGATACCTAACACGGGATCCTGTGGTCAAGGAGTGAAGGAGCCAGCATAGGTGACTCTATTGGGAACACAGTGAGTGAGAGGATAGAAGGGATTTAGAAGGACAAGGAAGAGGTCTCCAGAAGGCTTCTAGGAAGCATCTTTCAAAAAGGAGAACTTTTGGTGAGGCCTTGAAGATTAACCAGAAGTGCACCTTAAAGGCCATCCCGGTGCTGGCTAACAGGATAAACTGCAAAACATCTCCACTTTATTCATAAAGCAACATTTTCAAATCCTTTTGTAAAAGAAAGATGCAAGGGTTCTCCTTTATAGGATGAAAAATCAATCTTTTGGCTTCTAATTTGCTTAATGCTCGACCTCTCATTTTAGATTTTTTAATCTTGGGAGCATAAGATTATAAGCACTGACCAAGCAGAGGGGATGATTGGGTTGATACCGCTGGAACAAAGGGTCTGAATTAGAACTCGACAGACGGGTTACTCCGCTACAACGGTGATGGATGTCCCATCTGCGGAAATACAAATCTCATTATATAACTGTTGGTGTGACAGAGTCCGCCGAGTTCTAAATCATTTCCTTAGTCTTTTGGAACCAGTGGCAGCGTAAGTGGTGGAATGTAAAAGTTCTGGATGAGTGGCCTGTGGTAAGCGAGTGTTGCGGGCAATCTTGACTGTCATAAGGTGGGTCTGGGGGAGTTCTCACCCAGGAACATTATGAAAAAAGAGTGGGCAAATGTTCAGGCCTGGGCGTAGTTCACGGAGTTACAAAAAAACTCTGCAAAGCTCAGCGAGTGGCAGAGTGCAGTGCGAACTGCAGTTTGTACTGGTATTCCTGCCGCTCGGGTAGAAATTCTACCCGAGCGGCAGCTCGCACTCGCGAACTTACCGTTCGCAAGCATGTGCGGGGAAAATACTCCGCTGCACATCGCAAAGCAGAGTTTTCTTCACTCCGCGAACTCCGGGAGTGCGAAATGCAGAAAACTCCACGAATGGAGCGAAGTTCACAACCCAGGCCTACAAATGGTGCATTTTCTAGCAAATTTGAGAAAGCAATAAGGTTAATAAAGCAATTGTGAAAGGGTAGTTATGACATCATTAAAGAGATTGCATATGATAGTGATGTAGGTAGCTGTTTATTCAGTATAATCAGAGACCTTCATAACAGACTTTGAGCTAACAATGCAATGAGTCCGCAAATTAAACATTACTGATGCCTGTGGAAGGGGTAGTGGTCTTCAGAGTGTCTCATCATGCCCGTTATGCCCATTTTACGTTAGGCGTGGGCACCCTTTTCTCTCCACATCTCGTCCATCTGCATATCAGATCATCTTCAGAAGCCTCCTTTTACTGACTCCTGAATGCACTTTCTCGCATCTTCTTCACTTCACACCCCCCCCCCCCCCCCAAACACTCAACGCACTGACTCACTTGTAAGCGCTGTATTTTCATTTACTTTTAACTTCTCAATATTTTGGCAGCTGTGTTCCTCCTTCACACACGGTTGCACAGAATACAATTGAAACTGGAGTAAGTGACCATTGCTCTGTTTGTTCAGCAGAGAGGCCAAGGACCGGATGGCCAAGTATTCTGAATTCCTTTTGACCCACTAACAAGCACTGTCACAACATTCTCACTACCATCAGCCTTTGCTCCAGAGCCCTAAATGGTGCCCAGATTGGACCTGCCTCCGAGCCAGAATCTGGAAAGCAATTACTAGCGAGAGAAAATAATTAAAAGACACCTTTGTTTCACACAGACGGAAATGAAACTTTAATGTTCTCGGAACGCAAATATCTATTTGGGGAAACAGAAGCTACTTAGTGAGATGTAATTACCGCTGCTGAGAAGTAAAGCACGGCGCGAGGGCACATTGCCCTTAACACACACCTGAGCTCCTTTCTGGTGAATTTAAGCTAATAATTATTATGCTAATAAATTAGCTCAGTGGATGCAATTGGTCGCTGTAATTGGGTTATGAGTCACAGCCCCGTCTAGAAATCGTACAAACTATTTCTTAAAATATAACTATTTAGTCCAGAATCCCTGGGAGCAGGAGCGGCTGGCATGTAAGGAAGGTGGTGAGGACAAAATAAAAGTAAAAAAATAAGTGAACAAAAAATATTTCCACTTACCTTCCTGGCGCAACATCCTCCTCCTCGATTGTGTCTACTCCAGGCAGGCCGGCTCCAGGAAACTGCAGTAACCAATCCTGCCACTGCTCTCAAGCTGCATGATGAGAGCAGCCCCAGGATTGGAGGGAGCGGCCTCCTTTGGTGCCCCCCAGGACACTGGAGCCCTATGCTGTCTCTAACACAGCTGTCTAAGACATCTGGGTTAGAGAGATTTAAAATGTGCATGTCTGGCTGGCTGTTGCAAGATGGCCGGCCAAAAAGGAGTGCACTTTAAACCGAAAGAGCCATGCTCATCAGAAAGCCCCACCCACCTGTCCTGACGTTCGGCTCGGATAGGGTGTTGAAAAATAAAATGGTAATAAATTAACGTTATTACTATTTCATTTTTCTATCTCTGGGGGTAATTTTTTAGCGGGCCGACGCACCTCTGTCTCAATGGAGGAGCTGCCCCTGCCAGGTAGTCATTATCCCTGGCATGCACAGATTTTTATTTCCTCATTGAACGGAGATCAGTTGGTTGCACTCCAGCTGCAGCCATCAGTGTGTAATCTCTAGTTTTGAAAGTCAATGAGAAAGCTCAGTGGATTAATGCACCTGCACATGAGAAGCTGTAGGAGAAGCATTTGGGGCTCCTGGTCCCTGATGGCAGCTGTCTCGTTCCTGAAAGGCAGCCCCTGTTTTTTTTTACAAAAAGAAAACACATTTTCTGTGCTGATCTACATATTTTGGACAGAACATGTAAATGTCGATATGGTTTGAAGGCCTCTCCTTAAACATGCCGCAGGTGTCCAATATTATCTTTTAAAGCTGTTTCTCAAAACGTTTCAGCTACCGTTTGCAGATACCCGAGATGAATGAAAAACTGCATCTCACGCCTAGCAAGAGCCCACCTTGGGAAACTTGCGGTTCTGTTCCCCTTATTGTGAAACTCACTGGCGAAGCGCGCATTGCTCACGAAACGTATTGTTTTATTTATGAAAATATTCAATACATTAGAAACTCGTACCCGAAAGAAACTTCAAGGGTTTTGTTAAACTAAACACACTGAATGGCGGAACATTATTTTATATAAATGTTTTGATAGGTATTCGCTTTCGAAAATGTATTTTTATTTATTTATAAAGTTTTGTACAGCGCGAACATGACCCTGGTGGGTATCAGAGCGCTTTACAGGAAGGGAGGGTAGGGTAAAATTGGAATAGCTTACATGTCCACATTTATAAAGAAGTAAAGTGCGAATACACATATTACTACGCTTGTTATCAGAGGTAGTCAGCGAAAAAAAGGTCTGGCATCAAAGACACTGGTATGTACAATCGATAAAGCACGGAAATGATTTCTTAGGGTAAAAACGTATTCATCAGAAAAGATTTTGCTTCTGTCTTTTGATTTTGCTGTATATATGCACTTCGACATTTAATAAGGAAATGTTTTTTTTTTTGTGTTTTTTTTTTGAGTCCTCATTTCACCATTAGCAAACACAAATGTACACTTACAGCCCTAATTGTGTCCTGGGCGCCACGGGCTGGAGTTATTGCTTATGCCTTAGGCCGGCCCGGCCTGCCCGTTTTTTCCAGGGCATGGTGTAATCATAGGACCCCGAGGCTTTAGACCAGCCTCATTTCTTTACCCCATTTTAACAGTGGATCCCACACCATACTATTTACATTATGTGTAATGTCAGCTTCAAGGCGTGCCATTCTCAATACAGCTCTAAGCCAATTCTCGTAAAGGGGGGCTCGGGTCTTTCCAGATCCACAAGAGAAGCTGTGATTAGCGCTAAGGTTTTCTAGTGCTACATGCAGCAATAACCACTTCCACTCAGACGCGGTTGGTAGTGGGATGACCTGCAGGGCGGTGACGTGGGGAGGGGCAGGTTGGGGGATAGTAATGTATGGGTTACGGAGTTTTACAGGTAAGTAAAAATATAAATAAATAAAACGAATTTCGTTGCGTGCACTGCCTCACCAAATACGATGCAGTGCGCGCAACAAAATTCGTTTTATTTATTTATATGTTTACTTACCTGTAAAACTCCGTAACCCATACATTACTACCCCCACCCTGCCCCTCCCCTCTCCACGTCACCGCCCTGCAGGTCATCCCACTACCGACCGCGGCTACTTCCACTAAGAATCACATACTGACTATGAAATGTGACGTGAAAGCTTTGGGGACATCTGTCTAAATGGGTTGAGAGGTTTAAAGGCTTTTACCCTGATGACACGTAGACACACTCAGCACAAGGCCCGTTGTCTTTCCGCTCACGCAGAAGTAACATGCTGCAGATTTTCCACCACGCTACACTCGCACACCTTTCACCACGAGTAACTCATTCTCCACCGGCGCCAAAACACAATAAAATACGGGCCTCGTATATGAAAAGTGATGCATCGCTGCGTGAAAACAGCGATGCGTCACTTTTCATTGTGCACTCCTTGAGACATGATGGTTGCGTCATATTTATTGTATGACTCATCATGTCACATGGACTGACAGGTACCTCAGTTTTAGTGACGTATCTGTCAGCGCAAAAGTGACGCATTGCTGGAGTGTGTCGGAAGCGTGATGCAACTCCAGCAATGCAGGGGAGGGCTAAGGATATAGCACTGCGTCACCCTTACGCCTGCCATGAGGCAGTCATAAGATTTTGACGCATTTGCGTCCTGGAAGTGGGGCAGTGAAATCTCATATATTTCACTGCGTCACTTCAACGAGGCTTACTTGCGTGGGAACGCCCCCGCATACATTATACCTCAGGTATAATGTAGCGTAGGGGTTTACAAAGTGACCATTTGCTTAGATGTATCACTTTGTAAATAGGGCTGAACAGGGGGCATGTTTTACGCCGCCGATGTGTAACAAAAAGTGATGCAACAGCAACGCAAAACGGTCGCAAGGCCTCATAAATAAGGCCCTACGTTTTGGGTTAAAGCTAGGCCACTTACCAAAGAGGACAACAGCAGCAGAACGTCAACTGCTGAATTCATTTTTTTTAATGATAACTCATGCCTTCCAGCGAGCTGCCTGCCGGCGCGCATGGTTGTGACCAGCTCGGCACTCCAGTTTCAGGACTCCCACCCCCGCGTGACGCGGTACACAGTCAAAATATCGAATTTTTAATTTTGACTTACACTTATATCGAGTTGCTAATATCGAAGGGACAGAATATCGATGTCCAGAATATCGATGGCAAGAATATCGACCCTAAGGTAAGTAATATCGAAATTACTTATATCAATAGCATATATATCGATGTAAGTAATTTCGATTTACTAATATGTGTTAGAAATTTTAGTTAAGTATTTAAATTAATTGTTATAATATGTGTTTAATATGTTTTTATAAATAAAAAATATATAAAAGTAAATTATATGTTTTACTACCAGAGCGGGTTGTGGGTTTTTAGGGGAATAGGGTGGGAAGTAATTTATTTGTAATTAAATAATTATTTTTTAATGATTAATTTATTTTGCAATTAAATATTAATTGGCAATGATTTATTTTAATTGATTAATTGATTAATTAATTGATAATTTATGTATATTTTTAACTAAATTATATGTTTTACTACTGGAGCGGGTTGTGGGTTTATAGGGGAATAGGGTGGGAAGTAATTTAATTGTAATATTAATTAATTTTGGGTAAAGGAGTATTTTTAGGGTTCAGGGTCAGTTTTGGGTTTTTGGGTAAAGGGGTATTTTTAGGGTTCAGGGTCAGTTTTCAGTTTTTGGGTAAAGGGGTATTTTTAGGGTTCAGGGTCAGTTTTCAGTTTTTGGGTAAAGGGGTATTTTTAGGGTTCAGGGTCAGTTTTCAGTTTTTGGGTAAAGGGGTATTTTTAGGGTTCAGGGTCAGTTTTTAGTTTTTGGGTAAAGGGGTATTTTTAGGGTTCAGGGTCAGTTTTCAGTTCTTGGGTAAAGGGGTATTTTTTGGGTTCAGGGTCAGTTTTCCCTACTGTTGCACCCACTGGAGTGGGAATAGTAATTATTGTTAATTAAGTATATATTATATATGATTTGTTAATATTTTTTTTATTAAATATGTATTATTATTTTTTTTTACCATTATTAAATATATTTAAATATGTTTAAGTAATTTATAAGTATTATTTACAGTATTTTTCATTTTATTTTAAACCCAAAAAAAACGATATATTTGACAACGATATTTTTAACATCGATATTATTTTTTCGATATTTTGGTACTTACCATGTTGTACATAGGGCGTCGATATTCTTGCAATCGATATAATTACGCCGATATTTGTGTAGGTCGAAATTCTGTCTGTCGAAATTCTGTCATAGATCCGCGTGACGCGTCTCCTGAGCCAATCTAAACTCTGCTCCCTTGCTGTTTATGTTCAGAAACAAAACGGTACAAAAGGGGGTGGTGATGGACGGAGCATCTGAACCAATCAAACACTCACACCCAGTCAACAGATCTGGGTTTAATCCATCACCGTTCTTTAGCCCACTCTGCCACCCCAGTTCAGACATGGCTATATGCAAATCAGTCTGACCCTGTGCCTCATGGGAACAGTCCAGCCCGAACTGCCAAGCCATGCCTTCCCTGGACCGGAAACAAGCTTCCTAGGACCGGTTTCTGGCATTCCAGCCGTCTTCAGCCCGGCTTGCTTGAATCCAGTGGCAAAGTGAGCAAGGGACTCACGTCTGAGCATACCCTGCCACACTTATGGTGAACAAAGCGGTACAAAAGGGGGTGTTGATGGACGGAGCATCTGAACCAATCAAACACTCACATCCAGTCAACAGTTCTGTTGACTGGGTGTGAGTGTTTGATTGGTTCAGATGCTCCGTCCATCACCACCCCCTTTTGTACCGCTATGTTCAGAAACAGCATGAGAGCAGCGCAATGATTGGCTCAGTCAGGCACTGCCAACGCTCCTTCAGAGACTTGGGGGCTGTAGCAGCAATCCCCCGAGCTCCTAACATTGCACGGGTAGGAGAGGGCTCAAGGTGGCATGTCGGTTGGCCACAGTAAGGCATTCGTCCAACCTGACATGCGCACTTCACCCCAGGCCCACCTGAACCTGGCTCTTGTCAATCATTGAAGTAAGCTCCACCCCCACCTACATCTGCCTGCCCTAACTCATGCAAAAAGGCACACTCTGCCTGCCGAAGTGAAAGCAATGCACTGCTGCTATGGAAAAATGATCAGTCAATCAAAATATTTAACATGGGACCCGGGGCAACAAAACAAACAGGGGTGCAACACCCTCTCGCCCTAGTGAAGAAGCCGCCGCTGGTTGGGACAGTGGCCCTATTCCATGGACACCATCATGTAGAGACTCGAAGACTTCACTCAGATCCCTTCCTCAAGGGGCAGCCAGTGGAATCTACATCTGAAAGGGACACATGCTCCTGCCTCCTCCATCCGAAGGTCAGCCGGACAGCTGGATTCTGGCGTACCTGTATAAAGAACAACCTTGCTTTTGAAATGCCTAACAATTTGTGCAATTATGTGTAATTTCATTTAGGTTTACCACAATTTTGCATAACTACACAAGAGTAAGTTATGTGAATTTTAGGAAATGTAGGACTAAAGTGTCAAATCTCCCAGTGAAGTCTCAGTTGAAAGTGAAATCTTACGGCTATTGCATTGATTTGAGATTTGATATCGATTTATTTATCCATGACTCATTCAAGGGATCTTGCACTATTGATGATTGAGAGAGAGAGAGAGAGAGAGAAAACTTTGTTTATTTAGACCCTAGTCTTTAACACAATGGGAACCCAGAATAATGATGACAATATAAATTCTTTAACAATTACATTACAAATGATACACTTGATAAAAGATGTGATGCCTGCATGCTATCCACATTAACCACCATACAGTTGGATCAATTCAATCTTTTAAAATGTATAAATTAATCTAAAACATTTTTATGTGAGAGGGAAAATGAAGGCTAAAAGCAAGATTAAATTCACTACCCCTCCTTCAGTTTCTCCATTTCAAAGCTTTTTAAGGTTTTTATATATTTTCCCAAAGCAATGGTAATATCAAGGTTTGGCATTTACATTTTACAGTAAGTTGGATCACATTCTTGAGTAAGGCTGCAGCTTGGGCTCGTGACCTTATTCCGTATTCTAAAAAAATTGGGCATAAGAACAATTTCTTCAAGGCTAAAACCGAGATGCAATCAACCAGTATGTGCAAAATATAACTTCTAGTTCCTAACCCACATTTACAGATTCCATCTGGCTGTATCATTTCTACTTTTATTTTTTCCTCCATCAGCCAAGGGTTGGTACCGATTCGTACATTTAGAATTTCACACCTTAGCCAGTGGTTAGGCAGGGTGTCCAAGTACGGGTACCAAGCTTCATTTACCCATGAGTTTCTTATACATTGGACTGATTTTTTCAAACTCAGGTATTCCAGATCCATCTTCCTTGAATGTTCCTGACCTTGGAGCCTGAGAATGCTCTTAGTAAATTCTACTTCAATTGAATGCTGTGATAGTCTCACCTTTAAGCGCTCGCCTATAGTCAGGGCTTTCTTTCTTACTTCCTTAGCCCATTTTATGCTACTACATTGAATCTCTTCCCTGCACCATTGTGAGACCTTCTGCTCCCAACCTGGGTCCTGGCGTTTCCAAAATCTTATCAGAGACATTTGGATCTGAATGCTCCATGCTATTGTTCCTATCTCCATTCTAATAGCCTGAATCATTGTAGAGCTTGGTAGTGACAGTAAAAAAAAATTAAATGTTCCCTTCTTCTCTGTCCCACCTGCCTTTTCCACTTAGGTAAAGTACTTCTGCCCCATACAATACTTGCGGGGGAATCATTGCTTCATATGCCTTTAACATAGGTCTATAGGACATGTCACTGTATTCTCTATTGATTTTTTTCAGCCCACAGGTTGACGAGAAAGCTTTTGCTTTTTGGCTTCTAGGTGGGTATACCACTTTAAGGCACTGTCGAACCAGAGTCCCAAGTATATGTATTCTTTAACAATCTCCATTTTCTTTTGTCCTAAAAACCAACTAAAGTTTTTATCTCTTTTCCCAAAACATAACATTTTATTTTTTTCCATATTTACAACTAAAAACTTTGCCTCACAATAGTCCTTAAAAGCATTTAATTTCCTTTGGAGCAATAGCTCTGTTTGATCAAGTATCACTAGATCGTCAGCATATAGAAGGCAAGGCACTTTATGACCACTCATTCTGGGACTTGCACTTCTTTCCACTTCTAGTACTTCAGGTAGGTCAGCTAGGAATATGGCAAAGAGCAGAGGGGTCAAAACGCACTCCTGTCTAAGGCCATTCCCTACGGCTATTTTCCGGGTCAGTGACCCTTGCGTGTCCCTAATTACCTGAGCCCAGTTTCCTCTATGTAATTCCTTTAAAATAGCCAATATACCCTCCAGTATACCATACTTTATCAAGGACTCCCATAAACATTTGCGATCCACTGAGTCAAAGGCTGCCGAAGGTCGACAAAACAGCAGTACATTTTCCCCTTTTGCTCTATCGACTTTCGTGTCAGTGCCCAAAGCGCGTAACAGTGATCTATGGTGGAATGTCCTTCTTTAAATCCACCCTGTTCTACTGGTACAATTGATTCCTGCTCCACCCAATCTTTTGGCTTTCCTAATATTATTTTTGCAAAATTTTTCCCCCAATATCTAGCAAATTAATTAGTCTGTAGTTCCTTGGGGCATGCATAACACCTTTCTTGTGCACCGGCCTAATTATTGCTCCCTTCCAGTTTTTGGGGATCTTCCCAGTTTCTAAAATAACTAGAAACATAGGCAAGAAGAATTCTGCCCACCAGTTCAGCTGTGATTTTATTATCAGGGCTGTGAGATTATCTGGTCCTGCTGCTCTAGTCAACTTCAAAATTGTTATCGTATTTTTCACGTTTGAGACTGAGAAGTCGGGGTTTAGATCTTCTGCTAGACCACTCCACTCCTGTGGCTCCCCCTCTTCAATTTCCCTGCCCGGTCTATACAATTCCAGCAGATATTCCTCCCATGTAGCCTCTTCTACCACGCAGTTCATTGAGGCCCCCGGAAGTTCCGCTGCTGATTTTATCAGCTTCCAGAACTGACGTATGTTCTTTGTTTCAATTGTCTCCAGTAATTTTCCACAGCAGTTCTCTTTGTAGGCCCTTTTCGTGCTACAGATTAACATATTATATTCTCTCTTTAACCTAATAAGCTTGTCAGCCTTATGCTGTTCATATTTTGCGCTGAGACTACGTGCTTCTCTCCTCATCTCCCCCTTCTTTTTTGAACAAACCTTAGAGAACCACTTTCCTTGTCTAGCCGGTGCATTTTGGTGACTCTTTGCGTTCTTTGCGTCCTTTCTAAGTTCTACACGAAGGCTTTGGACCACTTGTTAAATGTTTTCCTCATACCAATCCAGACTCAGCCCTCTCACTCTTCCCAGATCAAGCTTCTGTTGCAGCCTTAACTTTGCTATGTAGTCTTCTGTAAACCTTGTTGTGATACGCCTGGGGTAATCCACCCGTTGTTCAATTACTTTATCGCAGGAGTTCAGATAAAGATCTGAGAGCTCTAGCTCCATGGGGTTATGGTCACTCCCTTCTCTATGGCAGATCCTAATTCCCTTAGCTAATGCAAAATTCCAGGCTGGCATAAAAACGTAATATATTGTGCAATTGTGTATGCCCAATTTAAACGTTTTCTTCGCTGGGCAGTCTAAGACTGACCTACCATTTAGACAGAAGAGGCTTTCAGTCCCCAAATAATTTCCCAAATTTGTATCGTGGGTTGTGGAAACACACTCTGGGAAAGTCACTTGGTTTATATCATAAGCCTCCAATATTTCTGTATACCAACAATCTAATTTCTTTGGGTTTAATTTGTGATTAAAATCCCCCATCTTTAAAATTATGTCCATGCCATACTTTTCACATTTTAAGTCCATAGCATCTTTAAAATGTCTCATTTCTACACCATATTCCTCCTGGCTTCCCCATTGCATATGCACATTTAAAAGCATCACATTTTCATACTTTTTATCGGCAACCATTAGGGATATTCTGCATGCCAGCAGCCATTTACATTTTACAGTAAGTTGGATCACATTCTTCACTGTTCTGGTAGATAACAATGTCATGACTCCCCCTGTAGGTCGCACAAACCTTTGTTTCTTTGCCGGGCGATGGAATTGATGGAAGCCATCAAATATTGGGGTCTTGCCGCACAGCCAGGTTTCTTGAATGCAAATGATCCAGTACATTTTGTTAACTCCTTTATATTTCCTTGTTTTGTTTGATATCCAAGACCATTTATTTTCCATGAAAGAATCTTTTTTCTATGCGGCGTCCCCTTTACCTATTCAACATCCTGGAGGTAACCTTCTCCACCAGTAATTGATTGCTCTTTTATAGTTCCACACATGGCAGGAGGCCACACTAGATGGGACTGACAGTGTTGACTGGATGCATGAGATGAGGAGAAATCTATTTTTACTGGATTGAGCGTCAAGTGATATGAGGTCAACCAGACTTGTGGTTTCTGCAGAGTTTTGGCTAAGAGTGTGACATCATTCAGAAAGGAAATCTTGAGATAAACCTGTGTATCATCCGCATACGGATAATAGAGAACCCCTGAGTTCCTGAGTCAGACACCAAGAGGTTCTATATATAGTGTAAAAAGATTAAGTGCAAGTATAGAAGCTTGATGGATCTTATGTGACATGGAAATAGAACAAGAAAACAAGGTGTAAATTTTAATCAACTACCATCCGTTGGTTCGATAGGAAGTGAACCATTGAGCAAAATACCTCCAGTGACCATGCATCCGTTGAGTATCCCAGTTAGTAAGGAGTCCCATCGAGTATCCCAGTTAGTAAGGAGTGGGTCCCAGAATTAATGCCACTTAAGAATCTAGAGGGACAAGGAGGGAGGAGTTGGCAGAGCCAATGATAAAACTGCTAAGTGCTACTTCCTGAAGTTGGACAATTTCAGTGTTGTATCTCTATCTAAATCCAGACTGGACTTTGTGGACAAGCTTGTTGTCAGGGATATATTATGTAAGTTGCAACAAAGACTCTCGGACTTTCGCAAATGAGGTCACACCAAAAACATTACAAAAGTTGTTGAGGTCCCCTCCATCAGCTGACAGTTTCTTCAGTAGTAGTATGACACAACCACTTTTAAGGCATTCATCGAGCACTTCTTGTGAGAGAGGTTCACTATTTTGTTCAAGTGAGACAGAAGATAGTATGTAAGGTCTTTGATAATGTTTCTAAGAGCCAGATCTAGGAAATGGTCAGAAGGCTTAACGTTCATGATCTTTTTTAGAAGATTGGTCCCTGGGTGAGAATCAAGTTTAAGTAAGTTCTTCAGAGGGCTTTGAGGGTGGGAAGTGTAGAGCCAATTGTGTCGACTTTTTGAATGAAGAAATGTGCAAATCTGTCAACTTTAGCAGGAGGATTCTCATATCTGGAGGACAGCTTGATGTCTTGACAATGGCAAGGAGCTGTCCCTTGGCGGCGTTGGTCAAACATTTGATGTGACTGACCTTAGCATCATTGTGGCCACTTATAGCATCTTCCGGCAGTCCTAAGATTTTCCAGGTTGGATGAGGAGTTCGATTGTTTACACTTTTTTCAAGTGTTCTTAATACTTTTCTTTCTTTAAAGAGATCCTTTTGGGCGCAGGGAGCTCAGAGTTTGCGCCTTTTTCTTTTAATTTTAGGAGGAACAAGATCATCATTTGATATATTCATCTGAGCATCTGCAGCAAGTTGGCTCCGATACAAATTTTTCATATTCTTTTTTATTTTTTTATTTGACCCAATAATTTTATGATGATTTTAGACTATTGAGAATGGGATCATGTGATAATCAGACCCGTTGACAAGAGCTGGATCCCCAGATGAGATCAAATCATCCTCAGAGTTTATGGGATCCAGAGTGGACCTTTTACTGTGGGACATGGTGGTGGGAGGTCTTAACACACATGTCCTGTGTGAATTGCAGAAAGAATACAGCGAGCCGTCTCCTAAAAGCATCATCTACAGGTGATTCTTGTAGACGTCCTCATCAGCTTGTGTTATCAAAATTCCTAATGTTTCCCACTGGTTATTAAATAAATCTAAAAAAGGTCTAATAATTGCCCTTCCTGGGCCTAACTTCGTAATAGAAGCCTGTAGAAGTTGTTTTAAACCTGGTAATTCTCTGGAGAGGTAAAAAGTCCAGTAAGGCAACTGGACAATGTTACCTCTCCTGAGCTTTACAAACATTGGCGGTAATTATAACGAGCTATCGCAGTAACAGTGAAAGAAGTCCCCGGGTTACCACAGGTCTCTTGTCGATTATTGTCAGTGCTTAATTTGAGCAGGTGTGGCCAGTGGGGCCCGCCACACTCATTTTTGGGGACTGCCCCTTATTTTTAGTCATCTGACTTTTTTAGACAGTGAGAGAGGGAACAATACACAAAAGTGGAAATAAGAGGAAGAGAAAGACGGGGAAAACGTCACAAAGTGGTAAATCAGGAACCTGCAGGAGTGAGATAAAGGTGCAGGGAGTGTCTGCAGGTGGATGAAAGCGACCTGAGTGGGACTCAAGAGTGGTTTTTCGAGCACCGGCTTTTAAAGAACCAGGCGCGGGCTTCAAAGGAGAGCTTTGGGCACCAGAACTCATCCTTTTACAAATTAAGCACTACCAAAGGAGACTTGTAGTAAGGACGAAGGGACAGATTTACAAGCGCCGTATGCCACATTTTCGCCGCTGTTGCGTCACTTTTGTGACGCAGCAGCGGCGCAAAGCCAGCGCAATGCTGCGGTGTATTTACAATGTGACGCATCTAGGGAGATGTGTCACGTTGTAATGCTCTGCGCCACATGTGGGCGTTTCGGCACGGGGGGCGTTCCGGCGCAGGAAAGCCTCGGAAAAGTGGCTGCCTGAAATCTACAAGATTTCACTCAGCCACTCTACCGACACCTCTGCGTCAAAACCTTACACCTGCTTGAAGCAGGCGTAAGGATTGACACAGCATGTCAGGCATAAGGGCACCCCCCAAGCCATGCCGGAGCTGCTTCGCGCTTGCGACACAAATCCAGCAATGCACCGCCTTTCCGCTGGGGGATGCGACACGCATCTGCCCATCTGTGCGCCACGGTGCGCCGCATTGTAAATGCGGAGCATCAGTGGTGGCGCACGGGTGGTTTGGCGTGTCGTAACTGTTCTGGCGCATTGCTGATTACCAGAGATGCGCCAGAAGTTGTAAATCTGCCCCGACGTTTCCTCTGGGTCTTCCCTAAAATCTCTAGACATGCCTAGAATGCTCCAGAAGCGGCTGTCAGTAAAGTTAATAACAGATCTGTCATTTTCACTGCATTTTCCGCCCACATTTCAGCATCGGGCCTTGAGCAGTCTATTGCGCTGCAGCAGGTAGAGAAAATGCGGAGCTGATCCCCGCGGCCTCATAAGTTTAGGTGCGGGCGGTATTTACGTCAGGGGCGGTGACTACGCCAGCGCATTACCAGTTGCATTTCAAAAGGCGTCTGCGGCCTGCGCCGGTCGGGTTCCTGTGCCAAGCGCTTTAAAATGTAAAGTGGTGGAAAACCGCTTCCAACACAGCGAGGACAGACTTCAGAGCTGTAGCGGAAAAACATCAAAGCGCTGCAATGTATGGAGACAAGTGGAGCGAGTTTACTGTCAACAGCGCTCGCAGTGACGGCGCTTTGAAGTGTAAGCGGGTCCGCCCCACCCATCTGAAGTGTAAGCGCGTCCGGCCAACAAGGAAGCCGCCTCCGGGCGGCACGGGCGGGAAAGGCCCGCAGCAGGCCTTGTTTGCTAAACGTTTAACGGATTAAGGGGTTGTGTCTGCTGTTTATCACACCTGTGCCTGGCTACGGATCTCAAGGCGCTAGGAGGAAGAAGTGATGCCACCGCTGGGCTATTTTTGGGTGTTTGTTGAGGGAAGTGGAGAAAGGGAGGGGACATTGTTGTGAGTGTCTGAGCCTCGGGAGTCTGCACTGTGGGGGCAGGGCGGGACTTCCTCATTGCTGGTTGAACTGGAGATGGCTGACGTCTGTCATAAGAGAGGAATCTGTTAGCTGGAGTGGATTCAGCCGCATGAAGGATGTGACCTTCCGCCGATGGGAGGCAGAGACGTCCTGCTATAATAACACCCTGTGCTACAACATTAAATAGCCCCCAAAGCCCCCACTTGTGTTGTCCTGTGATCCACAATATTTGCAAACAATATCTACAACCAGTTGGGCTTGGAAACAACTGAACCGGGCACCTGGGGCGCCACTGCTCTATGCCCCATCCATCCCCTTGGCGGGGAACCTATGGATTCCCATCACCAAGGAGGCTGCAGTACAACGCACTCTGGCTAAATTTGACTTGGAAACATTCGGGGACCTATTCCCGAAAAACCACATCTTCTCTCGCTCTGAGGACACCCCTTTCACTGAAGACACTTTTCTCAACAAGTTTATATTGCACCGGATACAGAATGCACTGAGGTCCACGGACCCGACGTACCTGAGAGAACCACCTGACTTCCTTCCAGGGCCGGACTGGGAACAGAAACCGGTCCTGGCAAACTGCTCTCAGCGGCCCCCCCCCCCCCCCCACCCCCATGGGGTGAGGGGTAGTGCAGCCGAGCGGTTTGCGACCGCCGGTTTCAGCCGATTTTGTTACAGGAGGCCGATATTGCCGACCCCCAGTAACAAAACAAACAAGCATTAGAAATGCAATAGGTCTCGCAGCATTAGAGTTAGTGCTTTTAGAATTGTTTATGGGTTTTTTTGTAAATCTTTAGCATGAGGTTGAGGGTGAGTGAGGGTGAGGGGTTGAGGGTGAGTGAGGGTGAGTGAGGGGTTGAGGGTGAGGGGTTGAGAGTGAGGGTGAGGGTGAGGGTGAGGGGTTGAGGGTGAGGGGTTGAGGGTGAGGGGTTGAGGGTGAGGGGTTGAGGGTGAGGGTGAGTGAGGGTGAGTGAGGGTGAGTGAGGGTGAGTGAGGGTGAGGGGTTGAGGGTGAGGTGTTGAGGGTGAGTGAGGGTGAGTGAGGGTGAGGGTGAGGGTGAGGGTGAGGGTGAGTGAGGGGTTTTGGGTGAGTGAGGGGGAGTAGTTGAGGCTGAGTGAGGGTGAGTCAGAGTGAGGGTGAGTGAGGGGTTGAAGGTGAGGGGTTGAGGGTGAGTGAGGGTGAGGGGTTGAGGGTGAGTGAAGGTGAGGGGTTGAGGGTGAGTGAGGATGAGTGAGAGTGAGGGTGAGTGAGGGGGAGTAGTTGAGGCTGAGTGAGGGTGAGTCAGAGTGAGGGTGAGTGAGGGTGAGGGGTTGAGGGTGAGTGAGGGTGAGTGAGGGTGAGTGAGGGTGAGGGGTTGAGGGTGAGTGAGGGTGAGTGAGGGTGAGTGAGGGTGAGTGAGGGTGAGTGAGGGTGAGTGAGGGTGAGGGGTTGAGGGTGAGTGAGGATGAGTGAGAGTGAGGGTGAGTGAGGGGTTGAGGGTGAGGGGTTGAGGGTGAGTGAGGGGTTGAGGGTGAGTGAGGGGTTGAGGGGGAGTGAGGGGTTGAGGGGGAGGGGTCGAGGGGGAGGGGTTGAGGGTGAGTGAGGGTGAGTGAGTGAGAGTGAGGGGTTGAGGGTGAGTGAGTGAGGGTGAGTGAGGGTGAGGGTTTGAGGGTGAGGGCTTGAGGGTGAGGGTTTGAGGGTGAGGGGTTGAGGGTGAGGGAGTGAGGGTGAGGCGTTGAGGGTGAGGGGTTGAGGGTGAGGGGTTGAGGGTGAGGGGTTGAGGGTGAGGGGTTGAGGGTGAGTGAGGGTGAGGGGTTGAGGGTGAGTGAGGGGTTGAGGGTGAGGGGTTGAGGGTGAGTGAGGTTTTGGTTCCCCAGTCCTGCCCTGACAATCAACACTTTACTTTGGGACAGAAGATCTGTTCGAAGTCTCCTCTGGGTGGGGTGATGAACAGCTGCTTGGCTACACAAAAACACACCCGAAAGAAGCAGTATTCAAATATTCCAGGAATTTCCCGATTCTGTAGCAAATACCAGGATAAATAAAACTGCCAAAATGCCAACATTTCCCAGAGAACCTCCTGATTACAGCAAAATGTAACTTTGTATTATGTGGGTAGACTTCAAAATCCACACAAATTAAAAGAGCAGACTAACTTGCACAACAGCCGGTAACAGCATTTCACCCGAGCTTACATGCGTGAAGAGATATTTACAAACAAGGAGGCAGATCAAGAAAGAAGAGAAACACCTGACCTCTTCAAAAGAGCTGGACAAAGCAGAACTGATGTAACAAAGAAATTACTGTGGAAATAGTAAAAGGCGCTTTAGGCGGAGATGTGCAAATTACAACGTTAAAATTATCAGAACTTGACCTCGTGTGAGTGTGTACCACGACAATCGACAACACGACAAATGCACTTGCAGGGAGGGGAGGAGGCGGCAATGTGGCAGGAGACTTTAGAAACCAACTCAGCCCTGTGCTTTACCTCATAGTAAAGCAAAAAGCAACAAACAGCAAAAAATGCGTGAGCAAACGCAGTTCAACCTCAAATCCGAACAAGAAAGGGTGGAGGGGGCAGGGGAGGAGGGGTCCGGGGAGGAGGGAAGGGCCAGAGGGACTTGATGGGAGTGGTGGGGAGGAGGGGGAGGGTATAGAGAGAGAGGAGGAGAGACAGGACAGGGGGAAGCAGCAGAGACACGGCGGGTAAAATAAACAAATAACACGGCGGGCAGGGGAGGGGGCGGAGAGGGGAGAGGAGAAATGCGACACGGAGGGAAGGGGAGGGGGCGGAGCGGGGAGGGGGCGGAGAGGGGAGAGGTGCGACATCAGTGTGCATCACACCCTGCAGGTTATAGCGAGAGTGTGGGGTGAATTTAGGAGAAAGAACCAAGTGTGCTTTTATGGCTCGCTGAACGAATCCAGGGTAGACCATCATGTTGTGTCGGCACAATGGAGTCTGCAGATTATAGACCTGGGTAGTGAGCGATGAGACCCCTGGTGAGGAGGAGACCTCTGTTGGATGTTTAACTGTCGAGGTTTTGCATTGGTTTGGGTCCGCAATTTCAATGAGGAATCTGAATGCTCTGGGGATAATCTCAGCGTTTATTTTCCTCTCCTTTGGGGCCTGTGTGCACTTCAGATGCCTGCAGGCCAGCATAGAATCGCCCTGTCATATTTTGCACCAGCTGGCATTTGAAAGAAGGATGTATGGAAAGGCCTTCGAACTGGGCACCCGTATAATTCAGTTTGGGATTTATGGAAAAGCTGATTGCTGCAGTATGGAGCTTGGTGGAATAAACAAATAACACGGCGGGCAGGGGAGGGGGCGGAGAGGGGAGAGGAGAAATGCGACACGGAGGGAAGGGGAGGGGGCGGAGCGGGGAGGGGGCGGAGAGGGGAGAGGTGCGACATCAGTGTGCATCACACCCTGCAGGTTATAGCGAGAGTGTGGGGTGAATTTAGGAGAAAGAACCAAGTGTGCTTTTATGGCTCGCTGAACGAATCCAGGGTAGACCATCATGTTGTGTCGGCACAATGGCGTCTGCAGATTATAGACCTGGGTAGTGAGCGAGGAGACCCCTGGTGAGGAGGAGACCTCTGTTGGATGTTTAACTGTCGAGGTTTTGCATTGGTTTGGGTCCGCAATTTCCTGTGTGCACTTCAGATGCCTGCAGGCCAGCATAGAATCGCCCTGTCATATTTTGCACCAGCTGGCATTTGAAAGAAGGATGTATGGAAAGGCCTTCGAACTGGGCACCCGTATAATTCAGTTTGGGATTTATGGAAAAGCTGATTGCTGCAGTATGGAGCTTGGTGGAATAAACAAATAACACGGCGGGCAGGGGAGGGGGCGGAGAGGGGAGAGGAGAAATGCGACACGGAGGGAAGGGGAGGGGGCGGAGCGGGGAGGGGGCGGAGAGGGGAGAGGTGCGACATCAGTGTGCATCACACCCTGCAGGTTATAGCGAGAGTGTGGGGTGAATTTAGGAGAAAGAACCAAGTGTGCTTTTATGGCTCGCTGAACGAATCCAGGGTAGACCATCATGTTGTGTCGGCACAATGGCGTCTGCAGATTATAGACCTGGGTAGTGAGCGAGGAGACCCCTGGTGAGGAGGAGACCTCTGTTGGATGTTTAACTGTCGAGGTTTTGCATTGGTTTGGGTCCGCAATTTCCTGTGTGCACTTCAGATGCCTGCAGGCCAGCATAGAATTGCCCTGTCATATTTTGCACCAGCTGGCATTTGAAAGAAGGATGTATGGAAAGGCCTTCGAACTGGGCACCCGTATAATTCAGTTTGGGATTTATGGAAAAGCTGATTGCTGCAGTATGGAGCTTGGTGGAATAAACAAATAACACGGCGGGCAGGGGAGGGGGCGGAGAGGGGAGAGGAGAAATGCGACACGGAGGGAAGGGGAGGGGGCGGAGCGGGGAGGGGGCGGAGAGGGGAGAGGTGCGACATCAGTGTGCATCACACCCTGCAGGTTATAGCGAGAGTGTGGGGTGAATTTAGGAGAAAGAACCAAGTGTGCTTTTATGGCTCGCTGAACGAATCCAGGGTAGACCATCATGTTGTGTCGGCACAATGGCGTCTGCAGATTATAGACCTGGGTAGTGAGCGAGGAGACCCCTGGTGAGGAGGAGACCTCTGTTGGATGTTTAACTGTCGAGGTTTTGCATTGGTTTGGGTCCGCAATTTCCTGTGTGCACTTCAGATGCCTGCAGGCCAGCATAGAATCGCCCTGTCATATTTTGCACCAGCTGGCATTTGAAAGAAGGATGTATGGAAAGGCCTTCGAACTGGGCACCCGTATAATTCAGTTTGGGATTTATGGAAAAGCTGATTGCTGCAGTATGGAGCTTGGTGGAATAAACAAATAACACGGCGGGCAGGGGAGGGGGCGGAGAGGGGAGAGGAGAAATGCGACACGGAGGGAAGGGGAGGGGGCGGAGCGGGGAGGGGGCGGAGAGGGGAGAGGTGCGACATCAGTGTGCATCACACCCTGCAGGTTATAGCGAGAGTGTGGGGTGAATGTAGGAGAAAGAACCAAGTGTGCTTTTATGGCTCGCTGAACGAATCCAGGGTAGACCATCATGTTGTGTCGGCACAATGGCGTCTGCAGATTATAGACCTGGGTAGTGAGCGAGGAGACCCCTGGTGAGGAGGAGACCTCTGTTGGATGTTTAACTGTCGAGGTTTTGCATTGGTTTGGGTCCGCAATTTCCTGTGTGCACTTCAGATGCCTGCAGGCCATCATAGAATCGCCCTGTCATATTTTGCACCAGCTGGCATTTGAAAGAAGGATGTATGGAAAGGCCTTCGAACTGGGCACCCGTATAATTCAGTTTGGGATTTATGGAAAAGCTGATTGCTGCAGTATGGAGCTTGGTGGAATAAACAAATAACACGGCGGGCAGGGGAGGGGGCGGAGAGGGGAGAGGAGAAATGCGACACGGAGGGAAGGGGAGGGGGCGGAGCGGGGAGGGGGCGGAGAGGGGAGAGGTGCGACACGGCGTTAGAAGGAAGGAAGAGAGGGGAGGGGGGAGGAGAAATGCGACACGGCGGGAAGGGGAGGGGGCGGAACGGGGGCGGAGAGGGGAGAGAGAGAGTAGGCAAGGGTAAACAAACACGGACGTGCACGCGCCCGTGACTTTTACGGTCAATGCGCATGCGCATAAGCTTAATGCGCATGCGCATTGACCTTAAAAGTCACGGGCACTGCAAGGAATCGCCACGATTCCTTGCAGTGCAGATAAAGAGTGGATAACTCGCAATACTCTCGCCTTGCTCGATGCGCATGCGCATCGACAGGCGAGACCTAAAAACGCCCCCCAGGGATCCAAAACCGGCCCCCACCCTAGCGGGGAAATACCCGGTGCCCGCTATGGCCAGTCCAGCCCTGCTTCCTTCCATTGACACTCCTAATCAAGTCAGTGGACATCACTTACCGCCCGATTCATGAACCTAAATTGCGCTCGCAAGGGGCCGGATTCTGAGAATCCGGCCCTTTGCGAGAGCGATTTTTGCATTTGGGATTCAGCATCCCAAATGCAAAAATCGCTAATTGCGATGTCGCAAATGTGCGAGGAATTACATTTAAGGAATCTCTATTAGAGATTCCTTAAATGCAATTCAACATCCAATTTAAATTTGCGAATTCGCAATTTCTTGCCGCAATTTACCGCGAGGTCAGACCTCGCGGTAAATTGCGAAAACTCAGAAAAATGCATTTAAATGCATTTTTCTGAGTTGCATGTTACACACACACATGTCCTTTGGACATGTGTGTGTGCAACACCTGTGTGAAATTTCATTTGAGGGGTGCTACAGGGTGTCCTGTGGACACCCCTGGCACCCTTCAAATCGCAATCTTATTTGCGATTAGCTAATTGCTAATCGCAAATAAGGAATACTCCCCATTCATTCCTATGGGCCTTTTGGCCCATAGGAATGATTGGCGAGTTAATCCTTATTTGCGATTAGCAATTTGCTAATGGCAAATAAGGAATCAGTAGGAATTGCATTTTATTATGCGATTCCTACATGATTACCATTTTGCGAGTCCTAAATAGCGAATCGCTATGATTCGCTATTAGGGGCTCGCAAAACGGCCCGTTGATGAATCAGGCTGTTAATGTCCAAAAGGCACAAAGCCACTGTCGCACTCCTCCCTCCTTGTGATCTGAAACTAAAGCAGGCGTGGGAACACGACCTGTGTCATCCCCTCACGGACGTGTAGTGGCGCTTTTGCTGTGAACAGACCAGCAAAATCTCTTTTAACTACAGGCATAAATTGTTACATTTCAAATACCTGCTGCGAGCACTTGGCTCGAGTCGGGGGTCCACGCGGGTCGAGTCGTTCCCCCACTCTTTTCACAGGGTGGACGCCGTCCCCCCTGCCAAGAAAGTGGGACCCACAGAAATATGCTGAACGTGTCCCGGCTTAAATTTCAGACACCGGGACATGTTTAGCACGTGACGTCTTGAGGTCATTTGCATACTATCAGTCCCCCCACTTCTTTTTATAGGACTTGTGCCCTGGGCGAGCATATGTTACGCCGAGCATGGTCCATCGTATGGATCCCTCCAGACCCCACACATGTCCCGGATGTAGGACCCCCATGGCTGATTTTGAACAGCCATGGGGATTTTGCACTTGCACCAAAGTCGCTTATTTTTGGGGAAGGTTATTTGAGGAGCTCTCTTCAATGCTGGATTAACCCCCTCCTTCCATCTCCCCTCATGGCCCTACTGGGTTACGTTGGAGATCTCCCCAAGTCCTGCAGATATATTTGCGCAATGGCACTGCTTCTGGCTACGAGGGAGGTCGCTATGTGTTGGGGGAATA
The DNA here is from genome assembly GCF_964263255.1 of Lissotriton vulgaris. NCBI lineage: Eukaryota > Metazoa > Chordata > Amphibia > Caudata > Salamandridae > Lissotriton > Lissotriton vulgaris. The sequence goes on from NC_141697.1 coordinate 1,215,572,019, forward strand.
AACGCTCCCCGACGCTGAAGAGTTGGATGTACAGCAAGACTTACAGCAACACTAACTGCAAGTTGTACGCTCAGCTACAACCTCCCATGTATATATATATATATATATATATATATATATATATATATATATATATATATATATATATATATATATATATATATATTATCTACTGGCGGTCGCCAGCAGATAGTTATAGTTAGGACCTAGTTTCCATAGGAAAAGCGTTTTTCTTTTCCCAATAACTTTGGTGCCAGTTGAAGAATGTTCGTGAAATTTTCAAAACTCGTGGGGCGCTCCGGTGAGCACCTATCTTGAAAGTTTTGGGTGATTCAGCAAGCGGGGGTCGAGAAAGAAATGGGGGGTTTCCAAAACTTGTTTACTCCATGTTAATTTCCCCGAACTGCTGAACGGAATTACACCAAATTTGGCAAAGAGGTAACCCTTGGTTCAGAAAGAGACTTTTTTTAAATGGTGTAAATTCGTTCAGTACTTGCTGAGAAAATCTAAAAAGAAAAGTTTCGATATATAGAGGCGCGGTGGATCTGTGCCCCCCTACTGACCACGAGCTTTATTCTAATTGGCTGTCAACACTCCAACGGAGAACTAAAAAATAGGAGGGAGAATCACTTGGCCGGAAGACTTGGACGGCGGAACCCCTGCTCCATGGAGACAGCCTTTGTGAACCAAGATTAGCCAGCCTCCCATGGGTCACCTACCGCCGATGGAGGACGGCACATAGACTTGGATTCCACGGAGAAAAATCCTTTTTATGCTTAAAGACCTGTACAACAGAACCCCAGTCTAGGAACAGCCTTTGCGTATACGGAAGGTAACTGAATCTACATAAGGCTTGGAACAACAGGACGTTTATAAAAAGACAGTGCAGTCTATATGATCCAGCGCTGGCAAGACGGATGAACAGCCCCACTCAAAACCGGCTTGAGAGTTGTGAGCCCTGAATGAGAAAAATATTACGCTGAAGTACTGTTAACAACAGATTTGAATCGACCTGAAGTCTTGTCCACTATAAATTATCTCCAACTTTGCCCTGATATCTCTCACATGGCTGAATAAGACTCTCATACAGATTGTGTTTCCTCTCCTGTGCCCCCTCCCAGTATACTGCCCCTTGCCCTGACGAAGGTGTGGCCCCATTGGCCGTCCACCGAAACGCGCGTCGGCTTATGTCCCCAGGAAAATGACTATTGTCCTCTTTACATCAGGACCTGTAGTCAAAACCACCTCCCTGGACTGAAACATCCCGACCCATACAACACGTGAAACCATCCTTATGTTGTATTCGCCAGGATTAGTTGAATGGATGTAGTTTGAATGATAAATGAAATCAAATAGGAATGAGTGGGTAAAGATTGAAGTGAATGAGGTAGAATGTGTGTAGTGTGGCTGATACTGGGCAGGATAGAATCCTCTTAGTTATATTGCTGGCTTATTTATGTCTATTTTATTGGTGATTTATTTTGTACATGTGATAAAAGAAACTTTATATTTATATCATTGATATTCTTAAAAACAATAAAAAAAGATATATATTTTCAAATATGAATTGTTCTGTTTATCCTTGATTTGTCCATGTGATTGTGTTGTGTTGTGTCAACCCCTAGGTTAATCACCCCTCTACCTACATTTGTTGGACCCTTTTGTGAGGGCCTTTATATCCCAAGGCAGGGTTCTCGTCTTTTCTATTTGCATTGTCAACACTCCAAACCAGGAAGTGTTGGCAGCCATCTTGTAACTGGGTAGAACCGAGTCACAAGAAAAGAGAAAAAGAAATGCGAAAAACAAGAAAGGGGGGCAGGGTAGAACACCCTGACCCCCTAGGCCTGCTCAGTGGGTCCCACAAAGACCTCCAGGGCCCTAAAAAGCATTAAAAAAAAACGTCCGAATTTGCGCTGTGTGCGTGAATCCGGCTGAGAAAATATAACAAAAATGAGGCGCGGGCTCCTGCGTTTCGTTATTATTTAGCTCCGGTTGGGCCAAGTCCCGGGAACATGGTGAATTGTAACTGCGGGGGCCCAGGGGGACCCCAACAGCCCGTGGACCGCCACCCCGGGGCTTTCCTTAAACATTTGCGGGGAGCACACAGCCCTCCCGGGGACTGCCACTCCCAGGGCTTTTATTAAATATTTGCGGGGGCGCAAATTTGGGGGTCTGTTACAGATCCCCAAGCCCCGGGGACCACAACCCCCGGGGGCTGTGCAAACGTTGCGAGGGGGGCCGTGAGGCCCCCTTCCTGGAGCCCTCATGGCCCTGGGGACCGCCACCCTCCCAGGGCCGGCTCCTGCAGTGTCCCGGGGGGCCCACCCCTGGAACTCAGCTGTTTGCTATGGCAGGGCGGGAGCTCTGTGGCGCTTACTGGAGGTACCTCATGGGCTAGTTGGACCCAGGGACCCTCAGGATTCAAGGGGACTTAATCTCCCAACTTAAAAAGTGCCACAGGTCGCGTTTGCACAGTGGTGAAGGTCGCGTTTGCACAGTGGTGAAGGGAGTGGGTGGGGCCTGAGGTGACATGTGTGCAAACACACCCTGTGGCGCATTTAAAGTTGGGGAATTAATTCCCTTTCAATCCTGAGGGCCCATGGGAGCCAACTAGCCCACCAGGTGCTTCCAGTAAGCGCCACTGCGCTGCGTTGCAGTGAAGTGGTCCAGGCCACGCCCTTCTTACACCTCTATGCAACGGAGCTCTGTCGTGCTTGCTGGAGGTACCTAGTGGGCTAGTTGGACCCCAGGGACCCTCAGGATTCAAGGGGACTTACTCCTCCAACTTAAACGCGCCACGGGTGCATTTGCACAGTGGTGAAGGGAGGGGGCGGGGCCTGAGGTGACATGTGTGCAAACACGCCCTGTGGCGCGTTTTAAGTTGGGGAATTAATTCCTCTTCAATCCTGAGGGTCCCTGGGGCCAACTAGACCACCAGGTACCTCCAGTAAGCGCCACTGCCCTGCGTTGCAGAGAGGTGGTTCAGGCCACGCCCCTTTTACCACCTCTCTGCAACGCAGCTCTGTGGCGCTTACTGGAGGTACCTGGTGGGCTAGTTGGACTCCAGGGACCCTCAGGAGTCAAGGGGACTTAATCCCCCAACTTACAAAGCGCCAGGTGGCTTGTTTGCCGAGTGGTGGAGAAAGGGGGCATGGCCTTTGTCTACTTTTCACCAATCCAACTGTGTGGGGCTTATTGGAGGTAAAAGTTAGGCTATTTGGCCCCTAAAGGACCCCCAGCAGTGAAGGGGACTTACCAGTGCTGCTGCATGGGACTGACTCGAGGTAATAGTTTGGGAGGCTGACCCCCAAGGATGTCCTTAGGGGCCAACTACCCCTCTTGTTACCTCCAGTAAGTCCCAAGAAGTCCTAAGAAGTCTTCGGAGGCCATGGCCCCCTTTTTCTACCACTCTGCGTACGGGCCTAGTGGCAGACTACGGGATGGGGAATGAAGTACAATTTAGTCCTGAGGGAGTTTGGGGGCCAAGAATCCCTCCTGGTACTGCCTTTAAGTCCTACGCAACATAATTCCTGAGCGTTGGTTGGAAGCCTAGCACCCTTTCTCCACCGCTCTGCAAATGCGACTACTAGTTAAAGTCAAATATTTCTGCACCTCTGACTTAGAGGTAGTTTTAATCCCCCTCCCCTATTGTGTACTAGGGCCTTACAGAGGAGGTCATGCTTATCACAGTGGTACCCCGACGTATAGTGTTCCCTAGTGTATGTAGGTGTTTTCACTATATTCTAAGTGTCTTTTAGCATAGGACTGGCTCTAGGCCTGGTTAGTCAGAGTCAGTTACCACCAGTACCCGTCTGAAAAAGTTGTGGGCACAGGATGATTTTGCAACAAGGCCTGTTTCTGCTCCTCTGTTGGTTCTTTCTGCACATATCTTGCTTCTTCCTGCACTTTTCTTCGTTTTTGTGGACTTCTGTTGCTTCTTTCTGCATTTCTTTTGCTTCTTTCTGTGCGTTTTTTTCTTATTTCTTCACATGTCCTACCTCTGTAGGCATAGTTAGAAACTAGCATTTAAAAATCCTTAGAAATTCACTTAAAAAACCTTGGGCCTCATTTATGAAAAGTGACGCATCGCTGCGTGAAAACAGCGATGCGTCACTTTTCACTGCGCACTCCTTGCGACATTCCTGATGCGTCATATTTAATGTATGACGCATCATGTCGCAAGGAGTTACAGATACGTCAGTATTTCTGACGTATCTGTAAGCGCAAAAGTGACGCATTGCTGGAGTGTGTCACAAAATTGACGCAACTCCAGCAATGCGTCCTTTCACTTGGGGAAAGCCCCATGTGAAAGGGCTTGTATCAGTCTTACGCCTGCTGTGAGGCAGGCGCAAGATTTTGACGCAACAGCATCCTAAAAGTGAGGCAGTGAAATCTGATAGATTTCACTGCGTCACTATTACGAGTCTTTTTGCGGGGGAACGCCCCCTCTACATACATTATACCTGACTCAGGTATAATGTGGCGCAGAGGTTTAAAAAGTGACGCATCTACCTAGATGCGTCACTTTTTAAATATGGCGCAACAAGGGGCATTTTTTACACCGCTGGTGCGTCACAAAAAGTGACGCACCGGCGGCGCAAAACTGACACAAGGCCTTCATAAATAAGGCCCCATGGGTTTCTGGCACATTATAGCTGGAAATTAGCATTTAAAAAAACCTCTGAAATTCACAGAAAAAAACATAGGTTTCAGGCACGTTATACTTAGAAATTAGCATTTAAAAAACCTTAGAAATTCACTGAAAAAAACATAGGTTTCAGGGACGTTATAGTTAGCTGGACATTTCACTCATACAAAACCATAGAAATTCCACCGCTATAGTTAGTTGAGCTAACTATAATTCGCGCCCCGGCAATGCACTGCTGATGACGTCACATATTACATCATTCATGACATGGTCATTGACATTACTGATGACATCTCAAATGACATCACTGATGACAAGCTGCAGCAGCCTCCTGACAAGGGCACTTATGTGTTTTTTTTACAAATTAAGCACTGGTACCACGTAACTGCTGAGTGTGAAGCTTTTGCACCGGTGCCATGGGAGTACAGCGCTGCCCACGGCCGATAGCCATGCACAGCGGGGTTGGACGCAAGGGGTTGTTGGCCTCAGGGCTTCACTGGGGACAAAGACCTGTTGCCTAACTCCTGCGGTGCTCAGCTGAAGACTGTGATGGGGTTTGTCTGCAGTGTGCAGAGCCAAAGGTTGTGCACAGTGGCGGTTAGGCACCCAAGGCATGGTTGGGCTTAGGGTCTGGCAAGAAGTCAGGCCATTCGGCCAACCCCACCTCCCCATTTATGTTGGAAGTAGGCCTTGTTCAATGTGGGGTTGGCCGGCATTGGGGGTTGGTTGGAGGCCTGAGTGGATTACCCGTTGCACCGAGAAAAAGCACGTGTGCTGTGGGGGTTTGGCTGCCCATGTGGGGGTTGGTGCAGTGGGAGGATTGACTGTCTGTAGCGGGTTGGGTGCAGCACGCACACACATCCAAAGGCCAGAGGTCAGCCTCTACAGCCAGTACCTGTTGCACAAGGCCAAGGGCTGCACAGCAGGAGAGCTGCTAAATATAGTCAGTAAACCACCGAAATTCCCTGAAAAACACAAAGATTAAAATGACATTGTAGTTAGATATGGTAATAAGATGTTCCCTTATGTTAAAAGAAATGGAAATTCACTGAAAAAAACAAACTTTAACATGACATAGTTACATATGACAGTAAGAGTGTAGCATATGTTAGAAAAATACATTAAAAAAACAACGGTTAAAGTTGAGTGATGTACTATGTGAGGTCTATCTATCTATCTATCTATCTATCTATCTATCTATCTATCTATCTATCTATCTATCTATCTATCTATCTATCTGTCTGTCTGTCTGTCTGTCTGTCTGTCTGTCTGTCTGTCTGTCTGTCTGCTGCCTGCCTGCCTCCCTGCCCACCTACCTACCTACCTACCCACCCAGTGGCAGTCACCACTAGGTAGTTATAGTTAGGTCTGTGTTTCTTTTCCTCTGTTTGACAAATCATTATGAAACTTTACTTTACAAAAAAAGTGCTCTTTTGTCACTAGTTTCCTCATGGAAAGTTTTGGGGTGATCCGTCAAGCGGGAGCAGAGAAAAAGAGGAGGTCCTAAAACACAAAATCTCCATGCATTTTCTATTGACTTTTTAAAAATGCAATACAGAAACAACTGCTGAATTAAATTACTCCAAATATGGCAGGAAACTAGATCTTTGTCCAGAAAGAGTACTTTTTGGTATTTAATGCAAATCGTTAAGTAGTTTTGAAGAAATTAAGGATCAAAAATATTTTTATATCTGAATGATTGGGTTAGAAGGACTCTCGTAAGAGTTTCTCAAACCAAAGAACAGAGCATTATGATTGGCCTTTGTGGCTTTTTTCCCTTGGGACTCCTTACTCCCACGGAAGTGTACTCCTGCGGGAGCGAGCGCTCTGTTTGGCTGGCCGCAACATGAAAAGAAATGTTGCAGCAGCTATTATAGGACTCCGGGACTTAATCTCCTGTCCTGGGAGTCCTCCTAGGAGTCCAGATGGATTGCGTCATAAAAATAAAAGCCCAAAACACCACCCAGCATTTTTTTATTTTATTATTTTCAGCCCGAGGTGGGACAGGGCTCAGGAGTCATCATTAAATAATATTTGAGGAGGAGAGCATGAGTCGGTCTGCCCTCCCCGAGCCACTATGGGGCCCTAGGGACTCCACCCTGGGGCTGAATTAAACTCTAAGGGAAGGGGAGTATGTAGTCCCTCTCTCCCTGCCTCTATTGGGCCCGGGGACCTCCTCTCCAGGAGATGAATGAAAATTAAATGGGAGTAGGGCATGCAACCCTCTCCACAAGGCCCTTTGGGCTCCAGGGATCCCATCCCCTGGGGCTGATTTATTAAAAAAGGGAGGGGGTGTGCACTGCCCCACCCCAAGCCACTGTTTGGTCCCAGGACCGTATCCCCAGGGCGAAAATCCTTCAAGACTGGGAGGGGGACCAGTGCAGGCATCCACCCTGGACACCCAAGCCCCCAGGGCATGATACTTCACTCTCTCCTTGGAAGCCGACCCCTGGGACACTCTGGTTCCCTGCCTGAGACAGAATGTGGGCACTCCCTCTGTAGGGAATTCAATTTTCCTCCCACCTGACCGGAGCAGTAACAAACAATGCACCCGCCGCGGAGGAAATGTGCCAGCTCTTGCCAGGACCCAGTATAAAGCTGGCTGAGGTGCCGCCTAAGGCCTTGGGGTCCTTTGGGTCCCACCGCGGCCCCCATCAACCCCCTATATTATGGGTACCCTAGGTGGGGCACCAACCCGTAACAAAACAAATGGTTGAGTCCTGCAAGGGGAGCCAGCTGTGTTTTTTTCTAATTCTTTTTCTTTCAATTTGTAATTTTTTCCCCCATTTTCCTAACATCCGAGATCAACCCCATGTTTGCTACAAGTGCACAACAGCATTTATTGTCTAAGGATTATTGCATTGTCTCCTACATCTCCCTGAGTGCCACATCTCATTCCCAACTTGATGCACATAAAGCAAACAGTTACATTTGTATGTTGTTGTTGTTGCTCTTCCATATCCTTCCTGAGTGTACATAAAAGTTTATGCTGGTGTGGTTTTACGAATGGATACACTGTATTGTTAATTATTTATAATAACTTAAGTGACCAGTGACTATACTAAATGATATTGTGTTTGTTTGTACTACTAATTGAACTGCAAAATCCCACGTTTCACTGATGTTCTTCTTTCTTGTTTGCTTTCAGGTGCACAAGAGACAACATCACCCGTAGTACTGCCAGACCGAAGGCCTGTGCAGGACCTGACGCATGAGCACATAACACGGACATCTCGTCAGCTTGTGAAGCTAAGTGCCAAATATGGCCCCAAAGAAAGGTCTGCCAAAAAAGTGGCCAGTGGGGAAGAGAAGAAGAAGCTGATTTCCACCACTATGCCGGTCAAGACCTTTTTCAGCCAACTTGTGCCTCCCGCACCGCTTTCAGGGGAGCGAGCGGGAGCAGTACCACCGTATCAGCGGACCCACTCAAACCTCGGACCAAGCCATTGTCTGTCACAGAGGCAGCCAGTCTAATCACAGCAACACCTATGAGCAGTGACGTTGAAATTGACTTATATCTTTCGCAAAGTAGTACCCAATTGTTGCAGGAAACTCAGATAAGTGGACAACAGCAGCCACATCCAGCAATAGTAGTTCCTCCTGAAGTAGGAGCTGTTCAGGAGAATGAGTTTCATGCTGAGGAAGTTGGAAAAAAACACTCTTTCAGAAGATCCATTGTCTTCAAGATCTCCAGCAAGAAAAAGAAGGGGTACTCCATCATCTCCAAACTCCTCTTCTTCTGATCAAGACTCCATTTGGATCCCGCCTCAGTCTGAGAGTGAGACATGCCGGGAGAGGCTAAGGAAAAGGAAGATTCCTGAAAGACTTAGTGTTATGGATGTAGAAGAGGAAGATGACAAGCCAGTCATCATGGATGTTATCCCAGCCCCAGTGGAGACCGACGTTGCCTTATTCCAACCTGCTGTGAGAAATGTTGCACAGATACCACCACTACCAGCTGAAATATTTGCAAAGCTCTGGCAGCGACCTACGTCCACAACCACCTCAGTAGAAGTAGGCACTGCAGAGAGGCAAACGTCAAAACGCCCACCTACCGCCAGTTCATCTGAAATTGTCAGTAGCACCAGCATTAGAAAGTGGACCTCCCCAGTTTGTGACTTCTTTACAGTTAACAAGAAGGATCCAAACATTGCCATGTGCTCCATTTTTGGAGCAAGTGTTAGTCGGGGTAAGCTTGGTAAAAACTATGGTACCTGGAGGCCAAACAACCCATTTGAGAAAACACCACACAATGTGGATGGGAGGATAACCTTAGCGGGCAAAAAACTCCAAGTGGTGTTGGTGAAGGGGGTGAAAGGTTGAGCAGGGACTCTGATCCGAACATGGTGAAAGGTGAAGAAGAGAAGACATTTTTGTTATGCAAATCATCCCTGTCCCCAGCAGTGCAGTGGTATCACCCACATTAGCAACATAGCAATGGCACAAGACTCAGGTCGAGACATAAAGGCAAGAGTGTACAGTGACTGCCCCGCTGAGACGTACATTGAGCCTACCACCATCTGCTCTCCACTCTAGACTTGACCAGGGCTAGAGGACATAATGCACTGATTGCATGGCATCTCCATGTCGACAGGGATATACCCCCTCCATTTTCCTCTTCTTACACACAGGCGTATCATCTAACTGGCCTAGCAGATGAGTGGTGTATGGGGTCCCATGAGCTGCATTGGAGACCAGACCCCATGATGTATTTGTTGCCTCGAGCTATGTTGGAGCCTGGCAAGTGACCAGGCATGAGCAGTCAGAGGCAAGCGCAAGTATGTTCCAGACCCTGTACCAAGGCATTTATGCAATGGGCCTCCCAGCCATCTCTCCACTCAGTGGGGGGAGCTGCCGCAGCCACACTGGATAGGTGGCCAGGAGATGGAGAAGTGATTAGATCTGTTGGTCGGACTTGGTTCTGCTCCCACAACAAGGTACCACTCCAGGGGAAGGGTGAACACCACTGTTCGCCCATGGATTTCCTAATCTTCCTCCATGAAACCCGTATGAACTCACAAAAACAATATCAGAATCATTTGGGGAAAATCTGCACAGGTCAGTGACGGAGAGGCAGTAGCAATGCACACAGCTGTAGCACAGCTCCCAATCTAGAAATGAACAAATAATATGTATGTATGTAAGTGAACTTCTTCAGGGCAAACCTGCATAATTGGTATGGGAGCAGAGATCAACAGCGGGGAGCTAGGCAGTGCATCTAAGCACCCCAGGCATCTTATGCTAGTGGACCCGGCCCAGGAAGAGTGTTGGGGTAGTGAAGGTAGCCACAATCCATCCCAAACGTACCTATGTAAACATAGATTGTGCTCTACCTACCAAGGAGGTTTCAAATGAGTAAAAGTAACTCTAAATTGCAACCTCATTTCACCAGTTATTTTCCAGTGCTCTGGGAGTGCCAGTGTGAGGGTGTTCTCATTAGAAGGTTGCCACAAGCATCTCAAGGGATGTACCTTACTTCCCAAGAGAAGACCCATGTTACCTCCTGCATTCATCCTATACCTCTCAAAGCAGTACTCCTAGTACCTGACTGCACCAGGGCAGCACCAGGGACCTACTGCCCCCTGGGGGCACCATGTAACTTTATTGCCTGGACCCAGGCAGGTAAGAGAGACAGGGTCACGTCCCACTCGTGATCCTAGACCTCCTGCCCGTAGGGTAGCAAGGTCAGATCTTCGCACTTCTTTCGTTCAATCAAGAAATCAGTATTTGCTGCTAATCACCCATGAGGGTTTCCAGGCACTAGGTTGCTCGGCTCAGTCGAAAAGCCCGGTCTTGAGTCTCATCCTGAAGTCCGCCAGTGATTGTGATGTATGGAGGTGGTGGGGGAGGCCGTTCCAGGACTTGGCGGTGAGGTAGGAGAAGGAACGGCCTCCGCTCTGGCTTTGGCATGTGCGCATTATCTACGCGAGTGAGGCGGAGTTAAAGTCTCTGGGTGGTTTGTAGAAGTTCAGGCGGTGGTTTATGTACGCTGGTCCCTGGTCATGGAGGGCTTTGTAGACATGCATCAGTTTCTTTCGATGGATTAGGACCCAGATCTTTTGACTGGGTTGAATGTGTGACATTGATCCTCATTCGGTCCATCACCTGTTGTTTTTGCAAACTCGCTATAAGTGTACTGGGGATGCCCAGACGTGGGTCCCAGGCACTCCACACCACTGGAGTCAAGCTAGCCGGGCTGATGAGAGGTGTTACCTCGAAACCGGTCCGGTCCTCGGATGCTTGATTCCGTTCTGGGAAGGACATGGCTTTTGTAGTTCGGACTGGACTGTTCCCATGGGGCACAGGGTCAGAGCTGATTTGCATATCGCCATTGTCTAACCCAGGGTGGTGTGGAGTGCAAAAAAACGATGGATTAGGACCCAGATCTTTTGACTGGGTTGAATGTGTGACATTGATCCTCATTCGGTCCATCACCTGTTGTTTTTGCAAACTCGCTATAAGTGTACTGGGGATGCCCAGACGTGGGTCCCAGGCACTCCACACCACTGGAGTCAAGCTAGCCGGGCTGATGAGAGGTGTTACCTCGAAACCGGTCCGGTCCTCGGATGCTTGATTCCGTTCTGGGAAGGACATGGCTTTTGTAGTTCGGACTGGACTGTTCCCATGGGGCACAGGGTCAGAGCTGATTTGCATATCGCCATTGTCTAACCCAGGGTGGTGTGGAGTGCAAAAAAACGATGGATTAGGACCCAGATCTTTTGACTGGGTTGAATGTGTGACATTGATCCTCATTCGGTCCATCACCTGTTGTTTTTGCAAACTCGCTATAAGTGTACTGGGGATGCCCAGACGTGGGTCCCAGGCACTCCACACCACTGGAGTCAAGCTAGCCGGGCTGATGAGAGGTGTTACCTCGAAACCGGTCCGGTCCTCGGATGCTTGATTCCGTTCTGGGAAGGACATGGCTTTTGTAGTTCGGACTGGACTGTTCCCATGGGGCACAGGGTCAGAGCTGATTTGCATATCGCCATTGTCTAACCCAGGGTGGTGTGGAGTGCAAAAAAACGATGGATTAGGACCCAGATCTTTTGACTGGGTTGAATGTGTGACATTGATCCTCATTCGGTCCATCACCTGTTGTTTTTGCAAACTCGCTATAAGTGTACTGGGGATGCCCAGACGTGGGTCCCAGGCACTCCACACCACTGGAGTCAAGCTAGCCGGGCTGATGAGAGGTGTTACCTCGAAACCGGTCCGGTCCTCGGATGCTTGATTCCGTTCTGGGAAGGACATGGCTTTTGTAGTTCGGACTGGACTGTTCCCATGGGGCACAGGGTCAGAGCTGATTTGCATATCGCCATTGTCTAACCCAGGGTGGTGTGGAGTGCAAAAAAACGATGGATTAGGACCCAGATCTTTTGACTGGGTTGAATGTGTGACATTGATCCTCATTCGGTCCATCACCTGTTGTTTTTGCAAACTCGCTATAAGTGTACTGGGGATGCCCAGACGTGGGTCCCAGGCACTCCACACCACTGGAGTCAAGCTAGCCGGGCTGATGAGAGGTGTTACCTCGAAACCGGTCCGGTCCTCGGATGCTTGATTCCGTTCTGGGAAGGACATGGCTTTTGTAGTTCGGACTGGACTGTTCCCATGGGGCACAGGGTCAGAGCTGATTTGCATATCGCCATTGTCTAACCCAGGGTGGTGTGGAGTGCAAAAAAACGATGGATTAGGACCCAGATCTTTTGACTGGGTTGAATGTGTGACATTGATCCTCATTCGGTCCATCACCTGTTGTTTTTGCAAACTCGCTATAAGTGTACTGGGGATGCCCAGACGTGGGTCCCAGGCACTCCACACCACTGGAGTCAAGCTAGCCGGGCTGATGAGAGGTGTTACCTCGAAACCGGTCCGGTCCTCGGATGCTTGATTCCGTTCTGGGAAGGACATGGCTTTTGTAGTTCGGACTGGACTGTTCCCATGGGGCACAGGGTCAGAGCTGATTTGCATATCGCCATTGTCTAACCCAGGGTGGTGTGGAGTGCAAAAAAACGATGGATTAGGACCCAGATCTTTTGACTGGGTTGAATGTGTGACATTGATCCTCATTCGGTCCATCACCTGTTGTTTTTGCAAACTCGCTATCAGTTTCTTTCATTGGCATGTTTTCTGGACGGGGAGCCAGTGGAGGTTCCTGAGGTCGGGTGATGTGGGTTCATTTGGCAGGTTGAGGATGAGTCTGGCTGCTCCGTTCTGTATTGTCTGGAGTCTTCTCATGAGTTTGGTGTTGGTTCGTAGTCAGTCCGCTGGTGATTAGAGCTTGAGTGACGGTTATTCTTGTGTCAATGGGGAGCCATTTGAAGATCCTTTGACATGCCTCCTATTGAGAGGCCCTGCCAGTCATTTCCTTCACCAGAGTAGGGCCGTCTGTGGTCCAGTGTATCTCCAGAAGAAATCCAGGAGGAAAGGACCCAGGCGCCCACCAAGGGAGCTCCCTGGGAAAGTTACACATTTTAGGGGTGTAGTTAGGGAAAGGCCCAGGTACAGAGTAGGACTCAAGAAAAAGCAAAGAGGCAAATGCCTTGACCAGGGCACTCACCTTTGTTAGCTCCCAGGTGAGGTAAAATAAATTGGAAACTTGGTTCGCAGGTGTGCTTGAAGGCTTATGACCACATATTGGTGCAGGTTTGTGAATATACGGAATTCACACATTTTTTTCATGTGTACTTATGGAAAACTTTTGGGAATGTTCCTGCAACTACACAGTTTACAAATGTACTTGTGAAAAGCTCTTTATTTTTTTAAACACGTTCACTGTTTTGTATTTCATTCTCCACGAGGAAATATTTTGCCCTGTGGCAAAACCTCTTGCCCTCCTTCCCCACCACTTTTGGTGATGTTTCAAGTTCTTTCCCACCCCAAAACTTTTTTAAGATCTGCACTTGTCAGAAGTAAATCTCTGCCGGTTTCCATGGTCATAACAGGTGGAAAATACTGCAAGCTCCAAGAGTGTGTGAATGTATTTTAAAATATTCAGGGCATTCCTACCCAGGAAACCTCCCTCCGTGCCGGGGGAATTACGGATGGCTCATGTTAGTGCTTCATGGGGTATTAGTACACCTGGGTAAATGGAACTACATCAGCACAAGATCACCTTTTGTCATATTTATCAAGGGGTTGCAGCACTTTTGCACTATGCAACGTGAAACAGAAGCTACGCAACCCCTGAAATGCGATTTATCAATCCACGCATGGCCCCCTTGCATTGTCCCCTTGCATGGCCCCCTTGCATGGCCCCCTTGCATTGTCCCCTTGCATGGCCCCTTGCATGGCCCCCTTGCATGGCCCCCTTGCATGGCCCCCTTCCATGGCCCCCTTGCATTGTCCCCTTGCATGGCCCCCTTGCATTGTCCCCTTGAATGGCCCCCTTGCATTGTCCCCTTGCATGGCCCCCTTGCATGGTTCCCTTGCATGGCCCTCTTGCATGGCCCTCTTGCATGGCCCCCTTGCATGGCCCCCTTGCATGGTCCCCTTGCATGGCCCCCTTGCATGGCCCTCTTGCATGGCCCTCTTGCATGGCCCCCTTGCATGGCCCCCTTGCGTGGCCCCCTTGCATTGTCCCCTTGCATGGCCCCCTTGCATGGCCCCCTTGCATGGCCCCCTTGCATGGCCCCCTTGCACTGTCCCCTTGCATTGTCCCCTTGCATGGCCCCCTTGCATGGCCCTCTTGCATGGTTCCCTTGCATGGCCCTCTTGCATGGCCCTCTTGCATGGCCCCCTTGCATGGCCCCCTTGCATGGTCCCCTTGCATGACCCCCTTGCATGGCCCCCTTGCATGGCCCCCTTGCATGGCCCCCTTGCATGGCCCCCTTGCATTGTCCCCTTGCATGGCCCCCTTGCATGGCCCCCTTGCATGGCCCTCTTGCATGGCCCCCTTGCATGGCCCCCTTGCATTGTCCCCTTGCATATCCCCCTTGCATGGCCCCCTTGCATGGCCCCCTTCAATGGCCCCCTTGCATTGTCCCCTTGCATGGCCCCCTTGCATTGTCCCCTTGAATGGCCCCCTTGCCTTGCCCCCTTGCATAGTCCCCTTGCATGGCCCCCTTGCGTGGCCCCCTTGCATGGTCCCTTTGTGTGGCCCCCTTGCATGGCCCCCTTGCGTGGCCCCCTTGCATGGCCCCCTTGCATGGCCCCCTTGCATGGCCCCCTTGCGTGGCCCCCTTGAGCCCCCTTGCATGGCCCCCTTGCATTGCCCCCTTGCATTGCCCCCTTGTGTGCCCCCCTTGTGTGTCCCCCTTGCATGGTCCCCTTGCATGGCTCCCTTGTGTGGGCCCCCTTGCGTGGCCCCCTTGCATTGCCCCCTTGAGTGGCCCCCTTGCATGGCCCCCTTGCATAGCCCCCTTGCGTGGCCCCCTTGAGCCCCCTTGCATGGCCCCCTTGCATGGCCCCCTAGCATTGCTCCCTTGCATGGTCCCCTTGCATGGCCCCCTTGCATAGCCCCCTTGCGTGGCCCCCTTGAGCCCCCTTGCATGGCCCCCTAGCATTGCCCCCTTGCATGGCCCCCTTGCGTGGCCCCCTTGCGTGGCCCCCTTGCATGGCCCCCTTGTGTGGCCCCCTTGTGTGTGTCCCTTGCGTGGTCCCCTTGCATGGTCCCCTTGCATGATTCCCTTGTGTGGCCCCCTTGCATGGCCCCCTTGCGTGGCCCCCTTGCATGGCCCCCTTGCGTGGCCCCCTTGCATGGCCCCCTTGCATGGCCCCCTTGCATGGCCCCCTTGCGTGGCCCCCTTGAGCCCCCTTGCATGGCCCCCTTGCATTGCCCCCTTGCATTGCCCCCTTGTGTGCCCCCCTTGTGTGTCCCCCTTGCATGGTCCCCTTGCATGGCTCCCTTGTGTGGGCCCCCTTGCGTGGCCCCCTTGCATTGCCCCCTTGAGTGGCCCCCTTGCATGGCCCCCTTGCATAGCCCCCTTGCGTGGCCCCCTTGAGCCCCCTTGCATGGCCCCCTTGCATGGCCCCCTAGCATTGCTCCCTTGCATGGTCCCCTTGCATGGCCCCCTTGCATAGCCCCCTTGCGTGGCCCCCTTGAGCCCCCTTGCATGGCCCCCTAGCATTGCCCCCTTGCATGGCCCCCTTGCGTGGCCCCCTTGCGTGGCCCCCTTGCATGGCCCCCTTGTGTGGCCCCCTTGTGAGTGTCCCTTGCGTGGTCCCCTTGCATGGTCCCCTTGCATGATTCCCTTGTGTGGCCCCCTTGCATGGCCCCCTTGCGTGGCCCCCTTGCATGGCCCCCTTGTGTGGCCCCCTAGCATTGCCCCCTTGCATGGCCCCCTTGCATGGCCCCCTTGTGTGTCCCCCTTGCGTGGTGCATTTGCATGGTCCCCTTCCATGGTTCCCTTGCATTGTCCCCTTGCATGGCCCCCTTGCATGGCCCCCTTGCATTGTCCCCTTGAATGGCCCCCTTGCATGGCCCCCTTGCATAGCCCCCTTGTGTGGCCCCCTTGCATGGCCCCCTTGCATGGTCCCTTGCATGGCCCCCTTGCATGGCCCCCTTGCATGGCCCCCTTGCGTGGCCCCCTTGTGTGTCCCCCTTGCTTGGTCCGCTTGCATGGCCCCCTTGCATGGCCCCCTTGCATGGCCCCCTTGTGTGGCCCCCTTGTGTGTCCCCCTTGCGTGGTCCCCTTGCATGCCCCCCTTGCATGGGCCCCTTGCATGGCCCCCTTGCATGGTCCCCTTTAATGGTCCCCTTGCATGGCCCCCTTGCATGGTCCCCTTGCGTGGCCCCCTTGCGTGGCCCCCTTGCATGGCCCCCTTGCATGGTCCCCTTGTGTGGCCCCCTTGTGTGGCCCCCTTGCATGGCCTCCTTGCATGGCCTCCTTGCATGGTCCCCTTGCATAGCCCCCTTGTGTGGCCCCCTTGCATGGCCCCCTTGCGTGGCCCCCTTGCATGGTTCCCTTGCATGGCCCCCTTGCATGACCCCCTTGCATGGTTCCCTTGCATGGCCCCCTTGCATGGTTCCCTTGCATGGCCCCCTTGCATGGTTCCCTTGTGTGGCCCCCTTGCATAGCCCCCTTGCGTGGACCCCTTGTGTGGGCCCCCTTGCGTGGCCCCCTTGCATGGCCCCCTTGCATAGCCCCCTTGCGTGGCCCCCTTGCATGGCCCCCTTGCATGGCCCCCTTGCATTGTCCCCTTGTATGGCCCCCTTGCATTGCCCCCTTACATTGCCCCCTTGCATTGTCCCCTTGCATGGCCCCCTTGCATGGTTCCCTTGCACGGCCCCCTTGCATGGCCCCCTTACATGGTTCCCTTGCATGGCCCCCTTGCATGGCCCCCTTGCATGGCCCCCTTGCATGGTTCCCTTGCATGGCCCCCTTGCATGGCCCCCTTGCGTGGCCCCCTTGCATGGCCCCCTTGCATTGCCCCCTTGCATGGCCCCCTTGTGTGGCCCCCTTGCATAGCCCCCTTGCGTGGCCCCCTTGTGTGGGCCCTCTTGCGTGGCCCCCTTGCATGGCCCCCTTGCATAGCCCCCTTGCGTGGCCCCCTTGCATGGCCCCCTTGCATGGCCCCCTTGCATTGTCCCCTTGTATGGCCCCCTTGCATTGCCCCCTTGCATTGCCCCCTTGCATTGTCCCCTTGCATGGCCCCCTTGCATGGTTCCCTTGCACGGCTCCCTTGCATGGCCCCCTTGCCTGGTTCCCTTGCATGGCCCCCTTGCATGGTTCCCTTGCATGGCCCCCTTGCATGGCCCCCTTGCATGGCCCCCTTGCATGGTTCCCTTGCATGGCCCCCTTGCATGGCCCCCTTGCATGGTTCCCTTGCATGGCCCCCTTGCATGGCCCCCTTGCATGGCCCCCTTGCATGGTTCCCTTGCATGGCCCCCTTGCATGGCCCCCTTGCGTGGCCCCCTTGCATGGTCCCCTTGCATTGCCCCCTTGCATGGCCCCCTTGTGTGGCCCCCTTGCATAGCCCCCTTGCGTGGCCCCCTTGTGTGGGCCCCCTTGCGTGGCCCCCTTGCATGGCCCCCTTGCATAGCCCCCTTGCGTGGCCCCCTTGCGTGGCCCCCTTGCATGGCCCCCTTGCATGGCCCCCTTGCATTGTCCCCTTGTATGGACCCTTGCATTGCCCCCTTGCATTGCCCCCTTGCATTGTCCCCTTGCATGGCCCCTTGCATGGTTCCCTTGCACGGCCCACTTGCATGGCCCCCTTGCATGGTTCCCTTGCATGGCCCCCTTGCATGGTTCCCTTGCATGGCCCCCTTGCATGGCCCCCTTGCATGGCCCCCTTGCATGGTTCCCTTGCATGGCCCCCTTGCATGGCCCCCTTGCATGGTTCCCTTGCATGGCCCCCTTGCATGGTTCCCTTGCATGGCCCCCATGCATGGTTCCCTTGCATGGCCCCCTTGCATGGCCCCCTTGCATGGCCCCCTTGCATGGTTCCCTTGCATGGCCCCCTTGCATGGCCCCCTTGCATGGCCCCCTTGCGTGGCCCCCTTGAATGGCCCCCTTGCATGGCCCCCTTGCATGGCCTCCTTGCATGGTCCCCTTGCCAGCCCCCTTGCATGGCCCCCTTGCATGGCCTCCTTGCATGGTCCCCTTGCCAGCCCCCTTGCATGGCCCCCTTGCATGGCCCCCTTGCATGGTCCCCTTGCATGGTTCCCTTGCATGGCCCCCTTGCATGGTTCCCTTGCATGGTCCCTTTGCATGGCCCCCTTGCATGGCCCCCTTGCATGGCCCCCTTGTATGGTCCCCTTGCATGGTTCCCTTGCATGGCCCCCTTGCATGGTTCCCTTGCATGGTCCCCTTGCATGGCCGCCTTGCGTGGCCTCCTTGCATGGTTCCCTTGCATGGCCCCCTTGCATGGCCCCCTTGCATGGCCCCCTTGCATGGCCCCCTTGCATTGTCCCCTTGCATGACCCCCTCGCATTGTCCCCTTGCGTGGCCCGAGTGGCTTCATAAATCTGGAGAAACGCAACGCAGTGCAAATCACTGCGTTGCGTTACTCTGCTCTGTAAAGGCGTTCCACTGGTGGTACGTGAGGCATCCGCAGATTCACCATCACTGGTGGACTTGGGAATGTGCCAAAATGCTGCGCCTCGCCAGGGGAGGCGTAGCGAGGAGGAATATCTTCATTTCTCCTCGTTCCTTCCTCTGTCTATGTGTGCTGCTGCACGCATGGAAAGTGGAATATGCCTCTTTGGATTGCTTTTGTGCAGTGAGGTGCCCCTTTCTGCACATAAACAATCCTGCTGACAATACTGGCACGGGGTGCAAGGGTGCATGCGTTGGCGCTAGGCAGCACATTGTGCGGCAACAATGCGAAAGGCAGGAAGGAGCGCGCCGCATTGTGATAAATATGGCTCATTCCTGCCCGTTTCTCCTAACGCAGCGCAGCGCATCAAGCTTGCCTGGTTGTGTGGTGCGAAACGATGCAACCCTGGATATCTATGTGTGAACCAGGACTTGTAACCTGTGGAGCCCTTGCCCAGATGTCAATGCTCCTGTGTTCAGATTTTTCTTTTTATTTGTTTTTCATTTTTCTGTCCCCAAACGTCGCCTAATTGCAGAGTTTTCTGTGGCATTGGATAGTTCATCCAGATAGTGAACGCGGCCTTGATGACGTCAGCACTTTGGTCCTCTGGCGAAGTCCCAAATGGGCCAAGTGAGGGAGTCAAAGGCATTCAAATCATAGCAGGAACGCGTGGGAAGAAGAGAACAGTTCCCACGCAGAGCCCACCCCGGCGTCACGCAGGATTTCACGATAAAGACCCTTTAATGGGCTTGGATAAAGACAAGGGCCCTTATTTATGAGGCCTTGCGTCAGTTTTGCGCCGCCGGTGCGTCACTTTTTGTGACACACCAGCGGCGTAAAAAATGCGCCTTGTTGCGCCATATTTAAAAAGTGACGCATCTAGGTAGATGCGTCACTTTTTAAACCCCTGCGGCACATTATACCTGCGTCAGGTATAATGTATGCAGAGGGGGCGTTCCCCCGCAAAAAGACTCGTAATAGTGACGCAGTGAAATCTATCAGATTTCACTGCCTCACTTTTAGGATGCTGTTGCGTCAAAATCTTGCGCCTGCCTCACAGCAGGCGTAAGACTGATACAAGCCCTTTCACATGGGGCTTTCCCCATGTGAAAGGACGCATTGCTGGAGTTGCGTCACTTTTGTGACACACTCCAGCAATGCGTCACTTTTGCGCTTACAGATACGTCAGAAATACTAACGTATCTGTAAGTCCTTGCGACATGATGCGTCATACATTAAATATGACGCATCATTGGTGTCGCAAGGAGTGCGCAGTGAAAAGTGACGCATCGCTGTTTTCACGCAGCGATGCGTCACTTTTCATAAATGAGGCCCAAGGGAGTTTAGGACTCGGGAAATGCGGATGGAAAGGAGGGGGGGGGGGTCAGATCATGACGTACACAAGGGCAGATTGTCACCTTTATTACTCCAGTGGGCTATAAAAGGGCAGGGGACTGAAGTTACGGACGAGTGTATCAACCACTATGAGACCTTTTCGTCACAGAACAAAAGCAAGCATTGGCAAAGACAATAGGTCCGTCCTTGGCAGGCTGGTGGTGGGATGACTACCTTAGACTTTTTACTGCAGGCACATATCCCAAAAATGATTAGAAAAATAGAACCATGTGGCCACCTGAAACAGTTCTGCCTTGTGCTTCCAGTAATAAGCCCCACAGCCGTGCTATCCATCGATTTATTAATTGTGAAGTAGCCAAAGATAAGCACCCATCTACCCAAGCACCCAAACTGCAGACTGCTTCAAAGTTAAGTCACCTAAAAACTTTGAAAGAGAGTTTTTAAAAGGTGAAAAATAATGAATCATGACATTACTGGCCACCCAAAGTGCGAGCAAAAGAAATATCCAGGATGTAAAGTTAATATTGAAAAATAACTCAAAGCACCATTTGAATTCGATTAGTCACTAAAGAGAAAGGAACTATGGGGCATATTAGCAAGGGCCAGATCGGCGCTTTATCAGCACTTTTTGCCGATGAAGAGGCGATTTTTTTATCGCCCAGTTACCAAGCTGTCACTAACAGCAGTTAGCGACAGCTTCCAGTCGATAGCGACTGGTTTGGGGCCCGTTTTGCATGTTAGCGATATTTATCGCTAATGACATGCAAAGTGGGCATACCCAAACTGGTAGTGACGGAAAGCAGTCGCTAACACAGCTATCGCCTATTAGCAATACCCGCGACGCGATAAAAAAGTGCGCTAACCACGATTAGCGCCAGGATTTTACACCTGGTAAAAACCTGACTGAGCCATAATAGTCAATGGGATGTGGACTGTACGGCTAAGTCCCCACCTGCCTATTAGTGAGATTTTCCTTAGCAATAGGATTTTTATCGCTGGAAATCTCACGTTAAAGATGGAATTCGCCACTATCGCTGGATTTTTTATCGCCGTGGAGATAAACGTTGGTAATACTGGGTTATCTCCGCGATAAAATGCAGTGATAGGAGGCGATAAAAAAAATTACGGTAAGCGCAGTTTTCGATAATTATCGCAAGTTGTTGCTAATATGCTCCTATGTTTCAGAGCATGTGAATGTGCAGCGGCTTTGGGCTGTCACTCACAGGGAAGGCAGCCAATGGGCACAGTGACCTATCGTTCCGTGCTGGTTGCTGTGACGGGTGGAACCAAAATGTTACTGACAATTTAACAGACTAATAGATGTAACCCACTGAACAAAAGCCCTCTAGGTTTATTTATTATGTGAGATGTTTTGGGAAAAATAATAGTTTAGTGACTCAGCTAAAGCTGTCTAAGCCCAGACCTAATAATTTTGAAAATGCAAGGGCTTAGAATGATAGGTTTTGCATCGCCCTGTGCCACGCAGGGTGGCGCAAAATCTACAATTAGATTTTTCAAGCCACGAAGACCACCCTGCGTGGCTTGGTAAATTTACTGTAATGCAAAGAAGTGCAAGTTGCTGCCTTGCAATACACTGCGTGGTGAGAGTGTTACATGGTTGGAGCATGGGTGTTCCCACACATCCACCCATGGATTCTGACAAATTACCGGGTTTACCAAGAGCGGTAGACCTGGGAGTGCATCAGAATTGCATGCCTCCCCACCAGAGGACAATGAGGAAAAATATCTTTATTTCTCCTCATTGTTTCCTCTTTCTACTTGTGCTGTATTCTGCAGTACACGTAGAAAGGGGAAAATGCCTCTGAGGATTGTTTCTGTGCAGGAAAGTGCTCCTTCCTGCACAAAAACAATCGGACTCAAATGAAGGCACCCTTGCACCATGATGCTAGGGTTGCTTGTGGTGGCGCTAGGTAGCACATTATGCGTCAGTTCAGGCTGGTTAAAACCATTAAACAGAGCCAATTCCAAAGTGTTTAATGGTTTTAACCAGCCTTAAATTTGTGTAGTATACCATCAGGGGTCAATGCAATTGTTTTTATTAGGAATGTTTGGAGTAGCTCATAGAAGACTGAATTATTCATGCTGTGAGGAGAAGATTATTCAGTTATTTTAATCCGTTTATTAATCAACAATTGATAAATGCGCTTATTTTCACCAGCAGAGTAATTATTTACTCCTGAGTACGTGCTTACATGGATGCAAAAGCGGTACAAAAGGGGGTGGTGATGGACGGAGCATCTGAATCAATCAAACACTCACACCCAGTCAAAAGATCTGGGTTTAATCCATCACCGTTCTTTAGCCCACTCTGCCACCCGAGTTCAGACATGGCTATATGCAAATCAGTCTGACCCTGTGCCTCATGGGAACAGTCCAGCCCGAACTGCCAAGCCATGTCTTCCCTGGACCGGAAACAAGCTTCCGAGGACCGGTTTCTGGCATTCCAGCCGTCTTCAGCCCGGTTTGCTTGAATCCAGTGGCAAAGTGAGCAAGGGACTCACGTCTGAGCATACCCTGCCACACTTATGGCGGCCAAAAGCAGTACAAAAGGGGGGTGGTGATGGACGGAGTATCTAAATCAATCAAACACTCAGACCCAGTCAAAAGATCTGGGTTTAATCCATCACCGTTCTTTAGCCCACTCTGCCACCCCAGTTCAGACATGGCTATATGCAAATCAGTCTGACCCTGTGCCCCATGGGAACAGTCCAGCCCGAACTGCCAAGCCATGTCTTCCCTGGACCGGAAACAAGCTTCCGAGGACCGGTTTCTGGCATTTCAGCCGTCTTCAGCCCGGCTAGCTTGACTCCAGTGGCAAAGTGAGCAAGGGACTCACGTCTGAGCATACCCTGCCACACTTATGGCGGCCAAAAGCAGTACAAAAGGGGGTGGTGATGGACGGAGCATCTGAACCAATCAAACACTCACACCCAGTCAAAAGATCTGGGTTTAATCCATCACCCCTCTTTTGTACCTACATGGATGCAAACAGCATTACTAGACCTTGGTGAATTTTAAATTATGCAGGAGAATTTCCTGGATTTCACATTATCCACCTTTTGTAAAATTTCTCAAAATGTCATATTACCCGACTTCGCCTGCAGGAGAGTGGCTTGCACAGAAAATGTCTCATACAAGGCATTTTCTGCTCAAACCAGTCTGCCAATATCTCATGTTACTTTTTAGGTGAAGCATGCCCTTGCATAAAAACAGTCATGTGACCTACAGCAAACTGAAAGCATAATTTCCCATAATTTCGTGAAATTTAACAAAAAAAGTCACACAAATCCACACACCTTCTAAGTGATGTTGATGATGTGACAAACTGGTGAAACGCACTATCACCCTAATTTATAACAGATGCGTCAGATTTTAGGAATGGTCCTCAATCATTGGTCAGAAGCAAAACGTTCTTATAGTGTGAAAATCGGCATTAAAAAATATAGACTGGTGGTTGTCTTAAGGCTTGCTCCCATTAGTAACACAGTTCAATTTGCACTTGTTGCATTTTTAGTGTCAATAGTTGCCACCGGCGCACAGATGCTGGGGATTGCACATGTGATACAGTGCACAAGGCTAACACATCAGCAAAACAAATGCAAAAACCAGTTACTTACTGTAGGATAGTGCCCCTTTTGGCATGGTTACCCCCCACTTTTTGGCTGACTCCGAACGCAACTGTGACTGAATGTGCACTTGGTCTCTGCTAATCAGGTTCCCAGTGCCTGTGTTCTTTTCCAAAACGGTACCTTTGTTTCCACAATTGGCACACCACTGCTTCACATATAATCCACTTGTAAAAGGTACTAGTGGTACCAAGGGCATTGTGACCAGAGAGGGCCTTGAAGAGCTGCAGCATGTATTGTGCCACCTTAGGAGACCACTCACCAAACACATGAACACTGCCACTGCAGCCTGCGTGTTTTGATGCAGCTAAAACTGAAGTCGACCTGGCACACATCCCTGTGTGCCAGGCCTGCCAGCACTGCCTGAAGCATAGATAAGTCTCCCCTACAGTAGGCCTTACAGCTCAGAGGCAGGGTGCACTATACGTCTGGTGAGGGCATAACTTCATGAGCAGATATGCCTCCATAGTGTCTAAGTCCATTCTTAGGTATAATAAGTGCATAGAGAACCCATACTGAGTACATGGACTGGGAGCTTGTCACTACGAGTTCCACTGTTCCATGATGGCTTCACCGAATCCCACAATCGTTGGCACCAGACATCTCAGATTAATGGGCCCACACTGATGCCAGTGTTGGATTAATTAATAAAAGCACTCAGAGGTCACCTCAGAGGAGCCCCCTGAAAACCTACCAAACCTATAGTGTGCCAAGGGTGACAGGAAAATAAGCAGGAGAGGTGTGTCCCCTCTCAGCCAGGACCAAGCCTAAGGGGTCCTGAGCTGAAGTCTCCCCATCCTTTGAAAATCCTCCATATTGGTTGTGAGGCTTTTAGCCAATAGGAATAGGGGTATGCCCCCTCCCCAAAGGAAGTGGACATACAAAGGGCGTAGTCACCCTAAAGGTACGTAGCCCATTGGCTACTACCTGTCAGTACCTGTAAAACCCCTAAATTGAGTATTTAGGGACATCCGTGAACCTTGATCCTCAGATTCCTGGTGACCTAAGGAAGAAGGAATGAAGAGCTGTAACAGCAGTGAAGACTCCAGACGACAACTGACTTGGCCCCAGCTCTACTGACCTGTCTGAAGCCCTCAAAGAAACCTGAACAAAAAAGCGACTCGTCCTGCAGGCCCAGCGACCTCCACAATTGTGGTAGGACTGCCTGCCTTTCCTAAAGACCAAGAACTCCCAAGGATATTGGCCCTGTCCACAAAGACACCAACAAGAAGAGCTCCAGTGCCCTGCTGAACCGCACAACCGGACATCCGGACCTAACTCTGCACCCAACGTGGCCCATCAGTCCTAAGAAGGTTCCCAAGCGGTTCCGAGCTCGAGTCCACCCTGTAATGACCTCTCCTGGTCTCTACGACGAAGCCTGCAGACTCAAGATGAAGAGTCTCCCAACCGCGACCAGCTCAAGTAAGACGTCTCTAATGTCCAAAGACTCCCCTGCACCCGGCTTTGGGGAACTTGACAGACGGTGACCTGAGATCTTCAACACCCCAACTTACCTCCAGAGCCACCGGTTCCCTACGTCCAGTCTCCTGGTCCAAGCCTTCAGCCTTTGTTCGAAATCTTCACTCTCCATTGCTTTGCATTAGGCGCCAGACGCTGTGTTGGCTCTCTGCACCCAGCGGCTCTGTGCCACTGAGGGTGTGTGTTTGGTGCTGCCTTGTGGCCCATCCAGTGCTGATCCTAACCCCGGGAGTTTGCCCACCAACTCTGATTTTACCTACCTGCAAGCAGCACCTCTTTGCGTACCTCCAGTCTCTATTGACTAACATCGGGCCCCAGTGACCGAATTTGACCTCTGCACCCGTCTAAGCATGGGCGAATTTTGCGGATCTCGCGTTCGCGAATTTGCGGATTTTTGAACTCGCAATCCGCAAAATCCGCGAATTCTTGCGAATTTGCGGATTTTTTTTTTTTTTTGTGTTCGCAAGGATTTCTGCCAGTTCGCGAGGGTTTCGTACCAGTTCGCAATTGCGAACTTACATTTCGTCGCGCAACGGTCGCGAATTATGTTGTTTCTACGTCTGGTTCATCATCACAGGTTCCCAGCACCCTCTGTTTCACCACTGCAACCCTCTGTTACATCAATGCCACCCTCTGGTTCATCATTACTGTAGATTATGGGGGGGAAAAGCAAGCACACCATCCCTGCTTCAACTCAGATGAATTAATTTGGGGTTAGTTTATTAATGTGTCACTGTTTTAAAATTCCAGTCTGGCACCTGCTTCCTTATCTGTAATTTTGCTTTCTGTTGCAGTGCATTTTTTTTCCCCAGGACCTTCTTTGTGGCCTACTTGTAGCTATTGTATGAGCCTGCTGTGAGGGTCAGAGCAGGGTCATACAATTGTTGCAACTAGCAACTGAATTCTGGAGGGGCCCCAGTCAGGAAGCACTACCGGGAATTGTTACTAATGATGAGTTTGAACTCTTGCCCCTGCCGAGTGCTTTCACTTTTGAAAAACTCGTTTTTCTGCAATTTCGCGGGGTTCGCGGGGTGCGAACACGCGCAAGATCGGATTCGGAAGCCGCAAATTCGTGCGAATATGCAATTTGTTTTTTTTGCAGCGTGTTAGTTGGCAAGGTTTTGTGCGTTTTTGCGAGCCGCTCGTAGCGCAAGACGCGAAGTTACCCTCGCGGTCGTGCAAGGGCGCAGCCATCTTGTTTGCCTGACGTATTTCCGTTTCCGGGCGCGAAGTGTAATCTCGCAAAGTCCGCGGTTTGCCAGTACAGTCTCGCGCGTGTTCGCAAGGAAAATCTCGCGCGAACTTACCCGCGCGGTCGTGAACGGGCGCGGCCATCTTGTTTCTCATTCATTGCTATGGTTCTGGGCATGGTCTTTGTATCCTCTGTCAATCTCTGCCATCCTTTGCTTGTTTGAAGTTTTTTTTTATCTATTTTACTTATTATCTATCCCTCTATTTTTCTAGCCCTATATTTTTGTGTTTACTGCTACTTTTGGTTAATTTTAAACTACTTTTGTAAACTCTTTTCTTTTCTTCTCTTCCCTATTCTATTTTCTTTATTCCTTTCCGCCCAGACCATGGTGAAGGGAGCCGGGAAGCATCCCGAGAAGGGGAAGGGTCCCGCACCCCGTGTCCGGCTCCCGTGCGGGCGTTTGAGGGGGGAGCTAGTGATGCCACGGGAGATCTTTACCCCGGAGGAGGTGGGCCAACTCATTTTTTATGTTCAGCGCCGCCTCCCCAGGACCATCATGGGAGGCGGCAAGATCAGTGCCGGGTACGGGGCCCGGGAGCGCCGGAAGCGGTGGGAGAAGGTGTGCCAGGCCATTTACCACCACTCTCGGGTCTGGCGCACCTACAACCAGGCCACCCACCGCTGGACGGATGTCCTGACCCGTGAGCGAGATCTGCTCGACCTCCTTGGCCTTGAGATCCCCGGGCTTGGTGAGTAGTAGTAGCTATGTCTTTACTACTATGTTTTCTCCTGCTGTGTTATTATATTGCAAAGTTTTGTTTTTTTTACAAGAGCAATAATGCTGCTCATTACATTGTAGGTACATTTTATTTCAAAATCTTCTGTGCATTTCAGGTACACTGCTCTCCTTCTCAGTAGTGTTGCTACTATGCTTATTTGTTTTAGATTTTGTGTTCATTTCATTGGCCTGTGAAATTATGTATGAGTGTAGTTGAAAGAACTGCGCAATGCTACACACTAAGGTTCAGATTTTTAATTACCGGCGCATCCCTGCAAAGTTGCAGGGATGCGCCAGTAATTGTGCGTCACGCCACCATCACCCATGGTGCGCCGTATTACAATGCGGCGCGCCATGGGCCCAAAACGTCACCAAAGCGTTACGCATCTGTGCCGTAAAGGTGGCGCATTGCTGGAGTTGCGTCGCAACGATGGTGCAGCTCCATCAATTCTCTGGGGTGCCCTATCTCCCCAATGCTGCGTCAAGCCGTACGTCTGCTTCAAGCAGGCGCAGGGTTTGAGTCACGCATCATTGTCCTCAAAGTGACTGATTGAAATCTTGTAGATTTCCCTCAGCCACTTTTAGGATGCGTTCCTGCGCAGGAACGCCCTCCCTTGCGCCGGAACACCCCTATTGGCGCAGGGCTTTACAACGTGATGCATCTCCCAGATGCGTCACGTTGTTAATATACGCCGCACCATTGCGCCTCTTATGTGCTGTCGCTGCGTCACAAAAGTCACGCAACAATGGAGCAAAAGAGCCGCAAGGGCCTTATAAATCAGCCCCTACAGACTCAAGTCCAGTCCTTCCTTTGTACACATGGCGATAAGAAGAAATAGTGGTGGTGGATTAATAGTTTGAGTATTTTAATGACTGGTGAATGTAGTAGGAAACTTTAGTGTTGTCGCTGATCTTCAATCACAATGGACTTTGGCTGTCACTTTGCGTGCTGCGGACTGCTGCCTGCCAATCCTAGGCAAACCTTTTTAGTACTTTGTTTAGTGAGTTACATAGGGTAGTTTCCAATTCGACGGTCCGCAAATCAAGCAATACTAAAGTAATGACGTAGTCGACCACATGAGATTGGTCAATAATATATCCCGTGGAGTCGTTCCCTATTTGCTATTTCGCAAAAATATTTTGTTACTTTGTTAGTTCTTTTTTAAATGTTTGATTTGGTTGAGAAATAAATATCATCCATGTTTTCTGTTTTTCTTTCTTTCATGTTGTACATCAGCTTCCCCCAGGGGCAAGAGGAGGACACAGGAGGAGGAGGAGGAGGGTGCTGTTGTCGATGCAGGCCAGGACCGGGCAGTCGAGGGCTCCTTTGCTGGCCCCAGTAAGTTTTAATTTTAATATAGAGTACTTATTTTTTCCTAGCGTTCCTCATTCGATTTTTTCTAAATCGTCTTTGATCTTCTTGTAGACAGGATCTAAATTCTTATCCCTATGACTCCGTGTGGTATTACTAGATTATTCTTATTAGTCTGTCTGTGTAGCTAACTAAGATTGCACATTTGGCATTTCCATTGGACTCCCATTCTAGTCAGCAATAGCTCTATGCACTGAGTGTAGTCCTCTGGGATTGTCCATATTGTCTTTTCAAGTATTCTAAATGTTTATGCTTTGACCATTGCCAACAATAAAAAGGTGAATGACCACCACCAAGAAATAATAAGATACTACTTTACTTTTGGTTTGGATAGGACAATCCATTCTACTACTGTTGCAGGGACAAATCTGCACAAACAGAACTATGGACACTAAATAATGCATCGCTTAGCTTATCAATTATAATAGGTGCTGTAACTGTTAGACTTTCCACATACCTCAGTGATAACAGACTTTGTAGTTGAACCCCGGCCCCAATCTCCTTACTGACTAGATAGTGTGGCAGAGTCATTTAGCTCCCAAAGTCACCGATGGCAGAGGCACGGACTCATGCTTGCAAAAATTCGAAAACCTTTAGCTCATCCACTCTAGTCTGGAGGACCAAAAACCACAGACTCTATTTAAGTTTAAAAGCTTTATTAAAAGTAAACACATTTATTAAATTCAAGTTTGTCATAAAAGTGAACGTGTAACTGAAAATGGAAAAGTGCTTAGTGCTGACGATTAATTGGACACATTTCTTGTGGTCGAGCCGAGCTCTCACCTGGTTTGAACTTGATCCTGCTCGTGTTCTTAGAAGTCAAGGTTCTGTCTGTTAGGAGAAAAAGTGGTGCGTGTTAAAAAGTAAAAAGCAAACATTCATCAGTTGTGCCAAAAAGTGCAGCAAGACAACAGCCTTCCCTGGAAAAAGGGACCTTTTTACTCTAGAGTACACAGTCAAAAATTATTAAATTGTACACTTTTTTTCACATTTCTTTCTTCCTCCTAGACCAAATATTATATAGTAGTGAGTGGTGTATTCTAACATTATTAAATGTACTTTGTAGGTGGAACATCTGGAGACGGGGCCAGCGCGGAGGTGGTGGCATTGGACGAGGAGGACAACTCTGGGGAGGAGGCGGTGCAAGTGCCGGAAAAGGACATGCCTGTGAGGGTTCACACGGTGGTGGCGGGCAGAGGTAAGCTATACATTCCTTAGTCATTGAGATTGAAGACTGCAGAGTGTGCTTTCTGCACGGGTGTATTATAAAAAAAGCAGGTAGTAGCCTCCTCTAAATGTACTTCGACTTAGCTGTGAAGTTTTTGGCGAGAAGAATCCCAATCAGATCTGAGGTGAACTTGATGGATGGGATGAACGAAAAGCGAAAGAAGGGTGTAAGTAAGTGTGGAAGCACGAGAAATGTAATGATGACTGGCAAAGAAGAATGATATGTGTTTGCTTGGTCCCCGAGGTGGCTGGGAAGGTAAGAAAATGGTATGGTGCATGGCTGGGTGAATGATGAAGCAAGGATGGGTGGAAGGAGAACAGCCTGGGTGGGTGAGACAGAAACTGTATGTGTGCAATATACTTTGAATGGATGGATGCCTGGATCATTCATGGTACTATCTGACTCTTAGATAGCATATGTGAATCTAGAGAGAGTAGACGGTCACTGGATGAACTAAGTGTTACTTTGAAGAGCATGTAACACCGCACCCGCACGTCCGTTCCAGTGTAGGAAAGGCAAGGAAAAGAAGTTGTAACGTTGTCCAAAGACTACCATGAATAGTAGCAGTAGTTTGTATTGCAACTGCAAGCACAGCATATATCCAGTTATTACGGTGGGCACTCCCTACCTCCCTTAATAACTTTAGTTTAGTAGTAGTACGTCATTCATGTGTGGGGGTATCACTGTTCACTCAATAATAAGCAAAGCACCTAAAGTCATCCCATATGTCATCAAATACATCCCATGTGAAGTGATAGATAATCAGATAATTTAGCTTCTTCATTTTCCTTTTCTAATACTCATTTGCACTGTAGGGTGAAAGCTAAATTAATTAAGCAGTAGCCCTTTTAACAGAGTATTCTCAGTGCCACCCGTAATAGAAAAGTAAGAGCTTCACCACCTGCATGTACTGGACCGGTACAGTAACGCAAGTCTGTCTCACTCACCATGGTGTGCGTCTGTTTTTCTCGGGTGCAAGTTCACTGCGCTGGCATTATGCCGGCTTGCATAAGATAACGTACCAATTGTCCTAAACAAGAGAGAAGAAGAAGAATAAGAGTGGTGTACTGTCATAGTCGACTGTAATAGAAGTCCATAGTGCTCGTAGAATTTGTTCCTTAAACTCCCACTAATGTTAGAGCAAGGATGAAGAAGTCGGAGGTTACATAGATACTGTCCTCAATAGTTATGCACTGTGCTTTCAATTTGCTACTTGTACTGTGACAACTTTCTGCTCAATCATTTTGTGTTAATCTTAAGGAGCATTGGTTACAGACTATGTCTTTCTTTTTTCATGTAGTTGCTCCTTCCAAATCCAAGACACCATCAAGGAGGAAGGAGCAGGCTCGAATGGCCCGGCAACGGAGGCTGGATGCCACTGTTGCTGAATATCGGCGGCTGGTGGCCCTGGAGGAGGAGGAGACGCAGTCTGGAACAACAACAACGTCCACTGGGACAGCTGCCTCCTCCTCCGTGCGGGCTGCCAGCCAGCGCAGTGCTCCAGCGGTACGGAGCCGGGCTACCAAAGCCAAACGCCACCGCCCAGCAGCAAAGAAAGCAGCTGCCCCTCACAGGAATTGCAAGGCACACCGGCGCCGCTTATCCCTCAGACTGTCCTACCTGGAGCAGGAGGTCCATAATTATAAGAACGTGGTGGAGGGCCTCCGCTTCGAACTTGCCACCCTCCGCAAGGAGCATGATGCCCTGGCTGCTAATTCCAACAGCACCCTGCCATAGTGTCCCTTGCCCCTTTTTTAGAGACTTTTGGGGGGTGGGAATTGGGAGTTGTGATTTTTGGGGACTTTTGAAGGACAATCGTTGGGGTTAGGGAGGGTCTTGCGGGAGATTCTTTTGTTAGGGCTATAAAAATATACTTTTTGAAACTTTATCTGACCATACCTGTTTTTTACTGCTTTTGAGTCTGGTGGGTGGGGGTTTAACATAACAGTAAGTTTGTTTTCCTGAATAGTCCTAGGACTTTAGTAGTACTACCGTCAATCAAATCTCTCGTCTCTCCTAATACTCCATTATACTACCTCCAACCAAACGCCTATCTTACCTGTAATTTCTGTTTGCAAGTAGGGCTAGGCCCAGGGCTGGCTCCACGGGAAACAGCAAATAAGGTTGGCAATCCTGGGCGGATAAAATTTCCTCATAGCGGTGGTACTAGTGGTGTGACACAGTGGCAGTTGCTTGCCTATGAAAAAAAGAAAATGAAATCTGGTTTGTGCTCCTGAGCAATACAAAGGTACAATACAGAATATAGCAGGTGACAGAAGTACACTAGAACAGTGCCACGTTGTAGCCTAACAAATGTTAAAGTATAACTAATTCGGTTGAAGTTCTTTGACATTAGCCATGGGTCTTTGTCAAGCAGAGTAAGAATATATCATCGGATTTCTTCACCAGCCTGTTGCTATCACCTTATCCTCCCCAGCAAGTGTGTGGATTTATTGCTGTAATTTAGTCACACATCAATCAAAACCACACAGCCCGGGGGAAGAGGGTTAGGGTTTGAAAAATGGATGGGTACGGGGGTTTTTGGGAAAGGTTTTGGGAGACAAGAAAAAGTAGCACAGCATGGACGAACAATTGTGAACATAAACAAATCTTTGGGTACAAACCTATCCATCAATCTTTGAAAGTGCATACACTACTGTAACTGCATGCATGTCAGTTAAAAGTAATTAGTACTTTCGACAACTGTGGAAGAAAGAATGCGACAGTACAGGGCGTGGGTGTAAATATTGATAACTATATTCAACATAAGGTCTCTGTAGCCAGATACCTGAGAGCCTTGCTGGTCACTATAAATCCATTCACAACAACACTCAATGGGGTTGGTCTGGAAGGTGTCAGGTTTACTCCCCGTGATCCAGTCGATGCAAATATGGTTCCACTTCCAAATGTCACCAACACCCAGAAGTGTAAACACAGGGTGTTCGAGGCATTAGGCGGGGGAGAAAAATAACAAACTAAAATAAAAAATGTGGGATGGGTAAAGGTAGGGTCAGCAGGGAAAGGATACCTGTAACAGAAGACAAGACAGGCATCAGTGAAGTGCTGTCCTAACATACAAGGGTACTCTCATATAGTCTCACTAAATAGTCTGCAAGTCTCCCGCCTACTCATGGGAAATGTAGTTTCATAGTACGGTAGGCGCTTAGGGGCTGCGTAACCTGACAGAAGGTATAGTAGATAGAAAAGGAGAAATTGCTTTTTTTCTAGGTGTCCCCTCACTCACCAGGGTTGCCCCTTGGTGACATGCTTCATCATTGGGGCCATCCCAGTCCTCTACGGCCTGGGGCGTGCTGCGACTTGCGAATTACGTAGGAGCACTTACAAATGACTATGTGTGGTGCAGATGTGATAGTGGAGTGGACTAAGTGATGTGTTAAGGGATCAATGTAGAAGCAGAGAGAGAGCCAAGAAATGCAGTCACAGTCAGAGAAAAAGGCAAGGGATACTGTATCTATGTGGTTGTAGTGGTCCTGTTGGAAGTGGTAAGTAAGTTGCCCGCAGAAAAAAAATCCTCCTATTAGCGGCACTCCTCCATTGCAGCCGACGCTTCGTCCATCGATGTTGGTCACCAGAAGACACCCTGTCCACTGCCTGCCTGATGCTGAATTGTGGCTCGCTACTGTGAAGCCTGACTCCATCCTTTTTTCCCCATTGCAGAGACTGAAACCCGGCCTGTAATTATTCAACGAAAAACAGGAAGTGATATAATATTACAACACCACTGATAAATAAATATAAGGCATGTAGGCTGTGGAGTGCAAAAAGTCACAATTTGTTTTTCCTAGTAGACAGTACAATGTTTTTGAAAGTGCGTACTCTGAGTCACCTTTTGAAGGATGTATGGGCAAATTAATGTATCGGATCTTGCCCCTCAAGCTAGGTGTACTGTAAACTGTGTTTTAGAACAAAATTAGATCTTCCTAGCAGTGCTCCCACCCAGACCCTTACTAAAGCCAGTCGCAAAAATGTAGAAGACCCCCAATCAAATCTCAAAAAACGAGGCCTAGCAGAAAACTGGTGACAAAACTTACTTTGAAAGTAAAAGTAGGCCGAAGTACCCTAATTACCCATTACCCACCGTGGATTGCATTCAAACCACTTGCAAGCAACCAAGCAAAAGTAGCCATAGCCAGCATCGCTCCAAGACTCGAAATCCCCCCCACTCAAACACATGCAATAGAAATACTGCTAACCCTAACGAACCCTAAGTTAAGAATAGTGGCAAAGGCTTTCTTTAACTATGCCAAATCCCCCCTTTCCCACCATGGATTTTCTTCAAATGACTTGCAACCAAAATTACACATTCTCACGAGTGCTCTAAGACCCCAGAACTCAGTTTGAAAAATCTAGAACACCCCGAAACACATGCAATCCTGCTGCTAGGGCTAACCCTAACGAACCCTAAGTTACAAAAAGTGCCAAAACTAAAGGCTTTTCCGCGCGGATTTTGTCCCAACCACTTCTACCCGGTATTAGACCTTCCCAGGAATGCCCCAAGACCCGGCAACCCACCCGCCAAGAAGCGTAACACCCCCAAACAGGCCAAAAGCAAAATCTCATACTTGCAATATTTCTGGGCCTTCGGTCCAAACGCGCTGCGTAGCTAGGCCATAAGTCGGGGTTGGCACGACGGATTTCCTGAAAAGCAAATGCAATCAAGATTAGAGTGTCCCAGCAGTGCTCCCAGACCACGAAACTCACCCGCAAACAGACGGAACCCCCCCTAAGAGCACCTCAAAGGCAAGCAAGTCATCAAAAACACAAAAAAAATTCCGCCTGGGATTTGGTCCAAAACACTTTTATCCGGTATTAGAGCTTCCCAGCAATGGCCCCAGAGCCGTCAACCCAGGAGAAAACGAGTAGAAGACCCCCAAACAGCCAAAGAGCAAAAGTACAAAAATGGGGACTTAGTCACTTTTTCACAAATTTCCCAAATCACTCCGCGCGCGCTCTGCAGCTAGGCCCTAAGTCCCCTCAGCCACCATGGATTTGCTTCAAACCTCTTGCAAAGTAAAGTTTATATAGCCAGCAG
This sequence comes from Lissotriton vulgaris, assembly GCF_964263255.1. Classification (NCBI taxonomy): domain Eukaryota; kingdom Metazoa; phylum Chordata; class Amphibia; order Caudata; family Salamandridae; genus Lissotriton; species Lissotriton vulgaris. The sequence continues at coordinate 1,215,606,755 of NC_141697.1, forward strand.
TGCTCCCACACCACGAAACTCACCCGCAAACACCAGGAAGCCCCCCAAACAGGCCCCCGAAAACGCTACATAGAGCAAAATGTCAGAAATAGCCCAAAAAAAAATCGGCCTGGATTTTGTCCCAACCACTTCTACCCGGTATTAGACCTTCCCAGGAATGCCCCAAGACCCGGCAACCCACCCGCCAAGAAGCATAACACCCCCAAACAGGCCAAAAGCAAAATCTCATACTTGCAATATTTCTGGGCCTTCGGTCCAAACGCGCTGCGTAGCTAGGCCATAAGTCGGGGTTGGCACGACGGATTTCCTGAAAAGCAAATGCAATCAAGATTAGAGTGTCCCAGCAGTGCTCCCAGACCACGAAACTCACCCGCAAACACCAGGAAGCCCCCCAAACAGGCCCCCGAAAACGCTACATAGAGCAAAATGTCTGAAATAGCCCAAAAAAAATCGGCCTGGATTTTGTCCCAACCACTTCTACCCGGTATTAGACCTTCCCAGGAATGCCCCAAGACCCGGCAACCCACCCGCCAAGAAGCATAACACCCCCAAACAGGCCAAAAGCAAAATCTCATACTTGCAATATTTCTGGGCCTTCGGTCCAAACGCGCTGCGTAGCTAGGCCATAAGTCGGGGTTGGCACGACGGATTTCCTGAAAAGCAAATGCAATCAAGATTAGAGTGTCCCAGCAGTGCTCCCAGACCACGAAACTCACCCGCAAACACCAGGAAGCCCCCCAAACAGGCCCCCGAAAACGCTACATAGAGCAAAATGTCTGAAATAGCCCAAAAAAAATCGGCCTGGATTTTGTCCCAACCACTTCTACCCGGTATTAGACCTTCCCAGGAATGCCCCAAGACCCGGCAACCCACCCGCCAAGAAGTATAACACCCCCAAACAGGCCAAAAGCAAACTCTCATACTTGCAATATTTCTGGGCCTTCGGTCCAAACGCGCTGCGTAGCTGGGCCATAAGTCGGGGTTGGCACGACGGATTTCCTGAAAAGCAAATGCAATCAAGATTAGAGTGTCCCAGCAGTGCTCCCAGACCACGAAACTCACCCGCAAACACCAGGAAGCCCCCCAAACAGGCCCCCGAAAACGCTACATAGAGCAAAATGTCAGAAATAGCCCAAAAGAAAATCGGCCTGGATTTTGTCCCAACCACTTCTACCCGGTATTAGACCTTCCCAGGAATGCCCCAAGACCCGGCAACCCACCCGCCAAGAAGTATAACACCCCCAAACAGGCCAAAAGCAAACTCTCATACTTGCAATATTTCTGGGCCTTCGGTCCAAACGCGCTGCGTAGCTGGGCCATAAGTCGGGGTTGGCACGACGGATTTCCTGAAAAGCAAATGCAATCAAGATTAGAGTGTCCCAGCAGTGCTCCCAGACCACGAAACTCACCCGCAAACACCAGGAAGCCCCCCAAACAGGCCCCCGAAAACGCTACATAGAGCAAAATGTCAGAAATAGCCCAAAAAAAAATCGGCCTGGATTTTGTCCCAACCACTTCTACCCGGTATTAGACCTTCCCAGGAATGCCCCAAGACCCGGCAACCCACCCGCCAAGAAGCATAACACCCCCAAACAGGCCAAAAGCAAAATCTCATACTTGCAATATTTCTGGGCCTTCGGTCCAAACGCGCTGCGTAGCTAGGCCATAAGTCGGGGTTGGCACGACGGATTTCCTGAAAAGCAAATGCAATCAAGATTAGAGTGTCCCAGCAGTGCTCCCAGACCACGAAACTCACCCGCAAACACCAGGAAGCCCCCCAAACAGGCCCCCGAAAACGCTACATAGAGCAAAATGTCTGAAATAGCCCAAAAAAAATCGGCCTGGATTTTGTCCCAACCACTTCTACCCGGTATTAGACCTTCCCAGGAATGCCCCAAGACCCGGCAACCCACCCGCCAAGAAGCATAACACCCCCAAACAGGCCAAAAGCAAAATCTCATACTTGCAATATTTCTGGGCCTTCGGTCCAAACGCGCTGCGTAGCTAGGCCATAAGTCGGGGTTGGCACGACGGATTTCCTGAAAAGCAAATGCAATCAAGATTAGAGTGTCCCAGCAGTGCTCCCAGACCACGAAACTCACCCGCAAACACCAGGAAGCCCCCCAAACAGGCCCCCGAAAACGCTACATAGAGCAAAATGTCTGAAATAGCCCAAAAAAAATCGGCCTGGATTTTGTCCCAACCACTTCTACCCGGTATTAGACCTTCCCAGGAATGCCCCAAGACCCGGCAACCCACCCGCCAAGAAGTATAACACCCCCAAACAGGCCAAAAGCAAACTCTCATACTTGCAATATTTCTGGGCCTTCGGTCCAAACGCGCTGCGTAGCTGGGCCATAAGTCGGGGTTGGCACGACGGATTTCCTGAAAAGCAAATGCAATCAAGATTAGAGTGTCCCAGCAGTGCTCCCAGACCACGAAACTCACCCGCAAACACCAGGAAGCCCCCCAAACAGGCCCCCGAAAACGCTACATAGAGCAAAATGTCTGAAATAGCCCAAAAAAAATCGGCCTGGATTTTGTCCCAACCACTTCTACCCGGTATTAGACCTTCCCAGGAATGCCCCAAGACCCGGCAACCCACCCGCCAAGAAGTATAACACCCCCAAACAGGCCAAAAGCAAACTCTCATACTTGCAATATTTCTGGGCCTTCGGTCCAAACGCGCTGCGTAGCTGGGCCATAAGTCGGGGTTGGCACGACGGATTTCCTGAAAAGCAAATGCAATCAAGATTAGAGTGTCCCAGCAGTGCTCCCAGACCACGAAACTCACCCGCAAACACCAGGAAGCCCCCCAAACAGGCCCCCGAAAACGCTACATAGAGCAAAATGTCAGAAATAGCCCAAAAGAAAATCGGCCTGGATTTTGTCCCAACCACTTCTACCCGGTATTAGACCTTCCCAGGAATGCCCCAAGACCCGGCAACCCACCCGCCAAGAAGTATAACACCCCCAAACAGGCCAAAAGCAAACTCTCATACTTGCAATATTTCTGGGCCTTCGGTCCAAACGCGCTGCGTAGCTGGGCCATAAGTCGGGGTTGGCACGACGGATTTCCTGAAAAGCAAATGCAATCAAGATTAGAGTGTCCCAGCAGTGCTCCCAGACCACGAAACTCACCCGCAAACACCAGGAAGCCCCCCAAACAGGCCCCCGAAAACGCTACATAGAGCAAAATGTCAGAAATAGCCCAAAAAAAAATCGGCCTGGATTTTGTCCCAACCACTTCTACCCGGTATTAGACCTTCCCAGGAATGCCCCAAGACCCGGCAACCCACCCGCCAAGAAGCATAACACCCCCAAACAGGCCAAAAGCAAAATCTCATACTTGCAATATTTCTGGGCCTTCGGTCCAAACGCGCTGCGTAGCTAGGCCATAAGTCGGGGTTGGCACGACGGATTTCCTGAAAAGCAAATGCAATCAAGATTAGAGTGTCCCAGCAGTGCTCCCAGACCACGAAACTCACCCGCAAACACCAGGAAGCCCCCCAAACAGGCCCCCGAAAACGCTACATAGAGCAAAATGTCTGAAATAGCCCAAAAAAAATCGGCCTGGATTTTGTCCCAACCACTTCTACCCGGTATTAGACCTTCCCAGGAATGCCCCAAGACCCGGCAACCCACCCGCCAAGAAGCATAACACCCCCAAACAGGCCAAAAGCAAAATCTCATACTTGCAATATTTCTGGGCCTTCGGTCCAAACGCGCTGCGTAGCTAGGCCATAAGTCGGGGTTGGCACGACGGATTTCCTGAAAAGCAAATGCAATCAAGATTAGAGTGTCCCAGCAGTGCTCCCAGACCACGAAACTCACCCGCAAACACCAGGAAGCCCCCCAAACAGGCCCCCGAAAACGCTACATAGAGCAAAATGTCTGAAATAGCCCAAAAAAAATCGGCCTGGATTTTGTCCCAACCACTTCTACCCGGTATTAGACCTTCCCAGGAATGCCCCAAGACCCGGCAACCCACCCGCCAAGAAGTATAACACCCCCAAACAGGCCAAAAGCAAACTCTCATACTTGCAATATTTCTGGGCCTTCGGTCCAAACGCGCTGCGTAGCTGGGCCATAAGTCGGGGTTGGCACGACGGATTTCCTGAAAAGCAAATGCAATCAAGATTAGAGTGTCCCAGCAGTGCTCCCAGACCACGAAACTCACCCGCAAACACCAGGAAGCCCCCCAAACAGGCCCCCGAAAACGCTACATAGAGCAAAATGTCAGAAATAGCCCAAAAGAAAATCGGCCTGGATTTTGTCCCAACCACTTCTACCCGGTATTAGACCTTCCCAGGAATGCCCCAAGACCCGGCAACCCACCCGCCAAGAAGTATAACACCCCCAAACAGGCCAAAAGCAAACTCTCATACTTGCAATATTTCTGGGCCTTCGGTCCAAACGCGCTGCGTAGCTGGGCCATAAGTCGGGGTTGGCACGACGGATTTCCTGAAAAGCAAATGCAATCAAGATTAGAGTGTCCCAGCAGTGCTCCCAGACCACGAAACTCACCCGCAAACACCAGGAAGCCCCCCAAACAGGCCCCCGAAAACGCTACATAGAGCAAAATGTCAGAAATAGCCCAAAAAAAAATCGGCCTGGATTTAGTCCCAACCACTTCTACCCGGTATTAGACCTTCCCAGGAATGCCCCAAGACCCGGCAACCCACCCGCCAAGAAGTATAACACCCCCAAACAGGCCAAAAGCAAACTCTCATACTTGCAATATTTCTGGGCCTTCGGTCCAAACGCGCTGCGTAGCTGGGCCATAAGTCGGGGTTGGCACGACGGATTTCCTGAAAAGCAAATGCAATCAAGATTAGAGTGTCCCAGCAATGCTCTCAGACCATGAAACTCACCCACAAACAGACTGAACCCCCCCTAAGAGCACCTCAAAGGCAAGCAAGTCATCAAAAACACAAAAAAATTTCCGCCTCGGATTTGGCACAAACCACTTTTAGTGCTTCCCAGCAATGGCCCCAGACCCGTCAACTCACCTGCAAAGAGGTAGAACAACACCCCCACAAGTGCTGAGTCTTTCTTCATTGGGCGTAAACCAGCCCTCTGCTTTGATGGAAATAGGAGTCTGGAGGAGGAGGATAGAGGAGCATGTTCTTCTGAACTTGTGAACCTGAGGAATGCAGACTGCGGCACCTTCAAATAAATTAGCAAACAAGTGAAGACAGTTCTGCTGATGGGCTTGTCTTTGTGATTATCTGATTAAAGTTTGAATTATATTAACTGTGCACAACAAAGAAAGACAGACACACAGGAATAAAAGTGAATAAGGATGAAAAAGAAAGTTATTGATTCGTTGTCTCATTTTCAGGGCTCGAAGTCGGAATCACGGTCCAGGAATAAGAATAAGGCTTCGTCATCATACTCTGCGAATTCAGCCCGGGTGAGGTCAGTGCCACCTGACAGAGTAGAAATTCCCTCATCTATGGTGCTGGCCACCTCCTCTTCATCCGGCACGCTCTCTCGTACTCTTATATCTGGTGGTATGAGGTGCTGATTCATCTTGATCATTGTTAACCTCTCCACATTTTTGGGCGAGAGGCGGCTCCGTTTGGGAGTTACAATCCCACCAGCCGCACTGAAAACCCGTTCAGAAGACACACTTGCGAGTGGGCAAGACATGTAGTTTAAAGCCAGGTTGGTGAGCTGTGGCCACAATTCTTTTTTCCCATGCCAATACGCCAATGGGTCAGAATTAACATAGACCTCTGTGGAGTCATTCAGATAGTCCTTCACCATCGACTCAAGGTCCTCCTCCAAGGTTCCTCCACTTTGCGTAGCTCTTGCTGTGCCTCTGGCCTTTTGAGAACCAAACCCACGCAGAGCTAGCCAATCCTCTTCAGCCTCCAATGTTTCTGCTGTCTTTCGTGCAGATGATGCGGTTGCCGGTGTCTTTAACGGCTGAGAGGTCACTTGTGCCACAGCCACAGGTGCAGAAGTGGATTGTTTTGACTGGGGATGGCCTGCTGATGTACTGCCATTTCCTTCAATTTCCAGCCGTTCTGTTTCAAACTTCTTGGCTGACAAGGCTAGCCAACGTTTGTACTTTGTAACATCTTCATCAGCAAAAGGAAAGAATGCTCTGCCTGCCAGCGCCTTTTTGTAGCGTGGATCCAGAATAGTAGCACAAATGTAATGCTGTTCTGAGTGGATCTTTTGAAGACGTTCATCACCTTGTAGGAGCTCTAATAATTTCTCAGCCAGAAGCAAAGAGTCTTTCTTTTTGTCATCTTTTCGAAACACAGAACACACCTCCTTCAGTTGGTCCTCCAGCATGTACAACAATGGGATAGCTTTTCCCAAATTAGAGTCCTCCTTGCTGACTGCACGTGTGAAGACCTCAAAAGGACGAAGCATGCGTGTTAGGCTTTCAACTATGTTCCATTGCGGCCCACCCATCCTCAGCTCCTCTATACCCTCTTTCAAGAAAAATTGATCGAGTTGCGTATACTGCTCATACAGACGCTCAAGCATGTAGAAGGTTGAGTTCCAACGTGTTACCACCTCCTGGATGAGTGCTTTCACTGGCATTTGACTTTGATATAGCATGCTCCTCAGCTGCTTGCGGGCCTTAAAAGAATGCCTGAAATGCTTGCAAATTTTTCGGCAGTTCTCCAATACACTGTACGCTGCACTGCGTTTATTACCCAAGAATTTTTGGACAACCAGGTTTATACAGTGCGCCAAACACGGCACTCTGAAATAGTAACCGTCCCTCATGGCCTTAACTATATTGGAGCCATTGTCTGTGGAAACATAACCAACCTTGCGTTTTAGTGGGGACAGACAGTTAAGGACCTTTGTGTTAAAGACATCCAAAATGTTTTCTGCTGTGTGACGTTTCTCCAAACCAAACATGGCTAGTGTTGCATGTTTCCGAGCACCTTTAAAAACAATGTTAGTGTCAACACCTGAGTTTAGCTTTGCTTTAGCCCCTGAAAAAGAGACCCAGTGTGCAGTGATGCACATGTAATCAGCGCCTGCGCCACTGGTCCACATGTCTGTTGTCAGATGTATAGTGTGAACAGCACTCTTCTGCAAAGCTGCCCCAATCACCTTCAGAACATCTTCATGTAGTGCTGGAACCGCAACTCGGGCAAAATAGAACCGGCTAGGAACCTTCCATTTAGGGCAGAGCACTGTCACTAATTCTAGAAAACCAACCCCTTCTACAAAAGAAAAAGGGAGAAGGTCCAGAGCTAGCATTTTAGCCAGCTTAGTGTTATACAGACGGGTCATTGGGTGGTTGCGTTCATATTGCGCTTCTGTAAACAACATCTTTTTAATGTTGCCCTGGACCAATGATTTACGGGATGATGATGATCTCTTCGACCCAGTTACGCTCGCTGATGAACTTTTCCGCATTGATGTCTCACTCTCTCCCACACTCTTAGTGTGGCTCCCATGGGGTGTGCTGCTGACATGGGAACTGGGTGTAAGTGAAGTGTTTGAATCGTCTTCTACCTCCTCGTCATCAGCAGATGACAAATCAACGTTTTCATTACGTGCAATTCCGGCTTTCTTGACCGCCTCTAGGTGCGGAAACCATTCGACAGGGTGCCTTCTCTCAAGATGACCTCTCTGGCCTCCGGTACCATAGTTAGAACCAAGCTTACCACGACTAAATCGAAGCTTACAAAGGCTACAAATGGCTACGTTTTCCTTTTTTGGGCAAACACTAAAGAAGTCCCAAACTGGAGACTTGAAATGTCTTCGGGGGCCGGAGGAGGCGGCGATACTGGTGGTGGTGGTCCTGCTGCTAATGACAGATGAAGTGGAGGATGTGGATTGCCGAACTTCAGTACGTTTTGCACTTTCACCACCACGAATTGAGGTCGAGGACGAGGTGGGTACCTTCTTGCGAGGAAGAAATATGGAAGCGGTAGGTTTTGGTGTACTACTTAACTCCAAATCTAATGATTCCATTTCCATTGCCTCCTCGCCGACATCATCATCACGCTCAGCAGCTTCTCGGGATAGGGTCAAAATGTCTCTTTGCTGCATGCCCGGTGGGGCTGCAGTGACCTTTGTGATGACTGCCTCGTCGTCATCGTGAGAGGCTTCATCACCAGCAGTATCTGTCACTTCTTGTTGAGCCTCATCACACTCCATAGGTTTGAGTTTTTGGACGACCTTCCTTTTACGCTTAGGTACCGGTGGCAGATCATGGTGTGCCTCTGCCTCACTGTCAGACCGCAGTTGTCGTGGTTCCCAAGACAGATCACTTGCACCAGAACGAGGTGGGCTTGAAGAAGATGTAGACACCCCCCTTGATCTTTTCCTTGCTAGGGATGTGGAAGACAATGAATGATCATCAGGAGGAGTGGCTTCCAATGATACCTCAGCTTCATTGTCGATTTCCAAATGTGCCCCTACTTCGGGAGGAACAACTATTGTGGGCACTTGTGAACGTCCATGCACCTTTGCTTGCGCATCTCCTTTTGCTGCCTCTCCTTCCACATGTACTTGGGCGTGTACTTGCACATGGTGTTGTTGTTGCGGCTGTGGTTGTTCAACACTTGTCAGATGAGTTACAACAACCTGTGTTGATTCAGGGACATTGCTGCTACTTTCTTGCGATGAGCCAACATCACTGGTCGATGGTGATTGGAGAAGTACACTGACTGCCTCTGAAGCACTCAAGGGCTTTGACTTAAGTTGGCGTGGTGGTGGAGGCACTGAACCCAATGGAGCAGGGGTGCTGCTCTCAGGTTGGTCCCCAGCAGATCCTGCTGCTGCAGGCGTACTTTTTTTTTTGCTCCCAAAAAAAGTGGCGGGTGGCACACCAGCCTCCTTGGTAACTTGCTTCTTCTGCTCCTTACTAGCAACTTTCTTGCTAGAGGAGCTACGGAGAACTTTCTTTGGGGCCATCTTCTTCAGAGCAGGTCAGACAGCAGGCCGCAGTTGCACGAATTGTAGAGTTGTCTGAGGCCAGACGTGACGTCGCGTGACGTTATGCTGCACACACACACCGCTGCAGGACTTCTTCCTGGCACTGGTGGTTCTCTTGAGTCTTGTGCACCTAAAAAAAATGGAAGACAGAGGAACATCAGTTCAGTTATAGAGCACAAAAAAATCGAAAAACACTGCAAAATCAGCACAATCCCAATCCATCCATGCCCTCCATAATGTTTAAATTCAAGACAACCCACAGAAAGACTAGGCCCATGCAAGACTCACTACCCCTGGGCATAAATAAAGGTTGAAAAGTAGGCAAAATGGTTGGAGGCCTAACAACAAAGCCTGCATTCAAAATGGCCACTTGCCTGCCAAGCACATGGCCAGTGCCTGTAGCTGCACTCAAAATGGCCACCAGCCACATGGCATGTCCCTCCCCATGAACACCCCCAAAAATCGAAAAACACTGCAAAATCAGCACAATCCCATTCCATCCATGATGTTTAAATTCAAGACAGCCCACAGAAAGACTAGGCCCCATGCACCACTCACTACCCCTGGTCAAGGCCCCAACAACAGGTCAAAAATCGAAAAACACAAAATTTTACAAAACAAAAAAAACCGAAAAACACAGAAAAATCAGCACAATCCCAATTCATCTATGGCCTCCATGATGTTTAAATTCAAGACAACCCACAGAAATACTAGGCCCATGCAAGACTCACTACCCCTGGCATAAATAAAGGTTGAAAAGTAGGCAAAATGGTTGGAGGCCTAACAACAAAGCCTGCATTCAAAATGGCCACTTGCCTGCCAGCACATGGCCAGTGCCTGTAGCTGCACTCAAAATGGCCACCAGCCACATGGCATGTCCCTCCCCATGAACACCCCCAAAAATCGAAAAACACTGCAAAATCAGCAAAATCCCATTCCATCCATGATGTTTAAATTCAAGACAGCCCACAGAAAGACTAGGCCCCATGCACCACTCACTACCCCTGGTCAAGGCCCCAACAACAGGTCAAAAATCGAAAAACACAAAATTTTACAAAAAAAAAAAATCGAAAAACACAGAAAAATCAGCACAATCCCAATTCATCTATGGCCTCCATGATGTTTAAATTCAAGACAACCCACAGAAATACTAGGCCCATGCAAGACTCACTACCCCTGGCATAAATAAAGGTTGAAAAGTAGGCAAAATGGTTGGAGGCCTAACAACAAAGCCTGCATTCAAAATGGCCACTTGCCTGCCAGCACATGGCCAGTGCCTGTAGCTGCACTCAAAATGGCCACCAGCCACATGGCATGTCCCTCCCCATGAACACCCCCAAAAATCGAAAAACACTGCAAAATCAGCACAATCCCATTCCATCCATGATGTTTAAATTCAAGACAGCCCACAGAAAGACTAGGCCCCATGCACCACTCACTACCCCTGGTCAAGGCCCCAACAACAGGTCAAAAATCGAAAAACACAAAATTTTACAAAAAAAAAAAATCGAAAAACACAGAAAAATCAGCACAATCCCAATTCATCTATGGCCTCCATGATGTTTAAATTCAAGACAACCCACAGAAATACTAGGCCCATGCAAGACTCACTACCCCTGGCATAAATAAAGGTTGAAAAGTAGGCAAAATGGTTGGAGGCCTAACAACAAAGCCTGCATTCAAAATGGCCACTTGCCTGCCAGCACATGGCAAGTGCCTGTAGCTGCACTCAAAATGGCCACCAGCCACATGGCATGTCCCTCCCCATGAACACCCCCAAAAATCGAAAAACACTGCAAAATCAGCACAATCCCATTCCATCCATGATGTTTAAATTCAAGACAGCCCACAGAAAGACTAGGCCCCATGCACCACTCACTACCCCTGGTCAAGGCCCCAACAACAGGTCAAAAATCGAAAAACACAAAATTTTACAAAAAAAAAAAATCGAAAAACACAGAAAAATCAGCACAATCCCAATTCATCTATGGCCTCCATGATGTTTAAATTCAAGACAACCCACAGAAATACTAGGCCCATGCAAGACTCACTACCCCTGGCATAAATAAAGGTTGAAAAGTAGGCAAAATGGTTGGAGGCCTAACAACAAAGCCTGCATTCAAAATGGCCACTTGCCTGCCAGCACATGGCAAGTGCCTGTAGCTGCACTCAAAATGGCCACCAGCCACATGGCATGTCCCTCCCCATGAACACCCCCAAAAATCGAAAAACACTGCAAAATCAGCACAATCCCATTCCATCCATGATGTTTAAATTCAAGACAGCCCACAGAAAGACTAGGCCCCATGCACCACTCACTACCCCTGGTCAAGGCCCCAACAACAGGTCAAAAATCGAAAAACACAAAATTTTACAAAAAAAAAAAATCGAAAAACACAGAAAAATCAGCACAATCCCATTCCATCCATGGCCTCCATGATGTTTAAATTCAAGACAACCCACAGAAATACTAGGCCCATGCAAGACTCACTACCCCTGGCATAAATAAAGGTTGAAAAGTAGGCAAAATGGTTGGAGGCCTAACAACAAAGCCTGCATTCAAAATGGCCACTTGCCTGCCAGCACATGGCAAGTGCCTGTAGCTGCACTCAAAATGGCCACCAGCCACATGGCATGTCCCTCCCCATGAACACCCCCAAAAATCGAAAAACACTGCAAAATCAGCACAATCCCATTCCATCCATGGCCTCCATGATGTTTAAATTCAAGACAACCCACAGAAATACTAGGCCCATGCAAGACTCACTACCCCTGGCATAAATAAAGGTTGAAAAGTAGGCAAAATGGTTGGAGGCCTAACAACAAAGCCTGCATTCAAAATGGCCACTTGCCTGCCAGCACATGGCCAGTGCCTGTAGCTGCACTCAAAATGGCCACCAGCCACATGGCATGTCCCTCCCCATGAACACCCCCAAAAATCGAAAAACACTGCAAAATCAGCACAATCCCATTCCATCCATGATGTTTAAATTCAAGACAGCCCACAGAAAGACTAGGCCCCATGCACCACTCACTACCCCTGGTCAAGGCCCCAACAACAGGTCAAAAATCGAAAAACACAAAATTTTACAAAAAAAAAAAATCGAAAAACACAGAAAAATCAGCACAATCCCAATTCATCTATGGCCTCCATGATGTTTAAATTCAAGACAACCCACAGAAAGAATCAGTCCACCCACCACTGAGTACCCCTGGGAAAAGGCCCCAAAACAGCCCAAAAATCGAAAATCCCAAAATTTTAGTTGCAGCAACTGTAATGCCCCAAACAAACTTACTTGTAAAATTTCTAATCCAACAGTGATCCAAAGAAAGTCAAAAAGGCCTCAAATCCAAAGATCCAGCAGCATCCACAAAAGGTAATCCTTCCAGGTCCACATCCGAATGAAAAGTGACCAGGAGATGGACAAAGCACTGGGAGGAGCCTGCTGAACAGGAACAGGAAGTTGAAGACTATGGGGCACTTCCTTCCTCCCACCCCCCTGCCCCCCTCCCCAAAATGGACTCCTCGCTAAAAAAGTGCAGGCAAATGTCAAACTAAGGAGTTATTCACATAAAAATCATCATTTCTAGAAGGTTTATGCTGCTTGCTGGTGGATTTCTTGTGCAGAATTGCAAATTTATATTTTCGCGCGCCGCATCTCAAATCTCGCAATTGCGAAGTACCGCGAGACGTGATCTCGTCGTACTCGCGTTGACAAACTATCGCTGGCAAGCCGCGATGACGTAATCGCGCTCGCCAATTCCCGCGGGATCACACAGCAAGATCCAAAATGGCGCAGCACTCGCAAACTATCGAAAAAAACAACTCGGCAAACGATGATAAACGCCGCGCGCCGCAAAAATTGTATCACCAACGCCGCGCGCCGCCAAAAAAATCCGCTGCGTGCGAATTTGCGGATTTTGCGGGAAATCCGCAAATCTCGCGGATTGCGGATTTCCCGAAAATCCGCAAAATCCGCGAGCGGAACGGATTTTCCGCCCACGCTTACACCCGTCGTGTAGTTCCCACCTATCCTTAGGATCTGCACATTTGTGGACAACATCAACTTAGGGTGAGGTACTTAGACTGATTCCAGGCATCCCATAGTATATGTATACCTAGAGACCAGCTAACTCACAGTGCCACCATAAGCCCCCCTGACCCAAACAGGGAGCAAATGGTTTCTGGCAACCACTGAACATGACAACCCGGACCCCTCAAGGATCGTGGTAAGAGATCTAGAACCTTTTCGCTCAGTCTCTCGTACACTCTCGTTCTCAGAGAAATATACAGATATGCCAACCCCTGGAAATGCTTCTTTATTTATAATAAAAAGCATCCTTGTGATGTATGTGCAGATTAGCATTGTTATGGATATGTAGGTAGCCCTGTTGCCCCGCGATTGAAGATATAACAATATTTGTACATCATGCGTAAAGGCCTCGTACTCGGTTTTCGAGGCATCATGATAATGTTGCTTGAAGTCAGATATGTAAGCAAAGTAGTTTTAGAGAAACTAATCCAACATTGTCACACACTCAAATATGTACAAAAGGTCACTACAAATAATGTTATTGTGTAGGAAAGAGGACAATGTAAGAAAACGGGCAGCGTTGCTACATGGGCTTAACCCAGGCACATAACATACCCAGCCATCTCACTGCCGATGGTGGTGCAGTCTCTACATTTATCTAACTTCTGCCAAGTGTTGAACCAAAAACCTGAAGGCTGGAATTGTAAGTTGTGTACTTACCTGTGAAATTACAACATTGTTTTTCCTCCATAGCTTAACATTAAACTGTTCGAGGAATGCATTGTGTCCGATTTTTATACTTCAAACCTGTTTTACAAAACATATTTTACTGCAGCAAAGTTTCTTTTGTTCTAAGTAATAAACATACAAAAGGTAATATTTTTACAAACAATTGGTCTCGGATTTAGTCGTTGAGTAAGTGTAATCATTTCTTGCCAACAAATGCTTAACACAGCCCTCTGATAAGCCCTATTCCTCGACCACACGAACACAAGAGAGAGCATTTAGTATTATGTACTTTATCCTCTGTAAAGCCTGTGGGGATGCACTGGACCCTGTGCACACTATACCTTACTTTGGTATAGTATATACAGAGCCTGCTTCCTACACTCACTACCTCTGAGGTCATTATTAAGACTCACCTGATGTCAAATTTGAATGCTAGTTGCCTGCAGGGTGCCAATGATCTCACAGAGTCCAGAACTGTAGAAAATGAAACAAGAAATTAACTCTCTCAAGATGGCTGCATCTCTTAGGTTCCCGTTCAGGTTTCGAGTCTCAAAATTGCCGCTTCCTTTATGCACCGGTCCCGGCTTAGAATCTGAAGATGGCTATTTCCTTTGGGCACTCATCCAGGCTTTGAGTCTGAAGATGGCAGCTTCTCTTGTTCATGTCCAGGCTTCGACTGGCTCATGATGACTGAGCCCACATATTTTAGAATGCAAGGGAAGAGAAATTCAACTTCGGACGCTCAGTCTGAGCGACCCCTTACAACACTAGTTGGGGCATGAATAGGTTATGTGGTTTATTGAAAGGGTACCCAGAGTTTGAGGAGCAAAAACTGGGACAGGTCAGACATAAAAGTAGGACTAAGGGTGGGGTGGGGGTGTGCGTGCGAGCGTGTGTGTGTGTGTGTGTGTGTGTGTGTGTGCTTTTGGTTTTTTACAAAGCTACTTTATAAAGTGTATATAACATTAGCTGTGGCAGGACCTCCCCCCTGAGCCCTCCTCCTCCTTGGTTTTCCCTCGGCTGCATCCATCAGGTTTTTGTCTGCTGAAAGGAGACCATGATTTCAATTCTGCTTTTCAGAATGACTTGACTTTAGTCCCAGAAACAGGGACATGTATTGAAAATACAGTCCTCTGAAAAACAGGACTGTCCGGGGAAATCCAGAACGTCTGGCCACCCTATTTATGAATAAATATTGATTGCAGCAAGTCTTGCCCTCCCCTGCCCTACACACACATACATACCACTCAGAGCCTGCTATAGAGCAGTGTGCCTGGTGCAGCCACACCGGGTGCTGTCCTCAGAGGGGGGAGGTGCTGACCTTGAATGGTGGTGCGCTATGTTTATAAATAATTTATGAGTTTTAAAGCACCCACTTCAGTTTTCAGGCAACAATAAAAATGTCAAGATAACCCTGGTGATTCATGTTCCTGCTGGACATAGATTAGGGCTTTGTCTAAAGTCAGTTCCTTCTCATCATAAAGTAGCGCAGAAGGTTAATATGCCTGCTGCAAAGCATGTGTACAGTGCAGATCACAGAAAAGTATTTTATGTGGATAGCTGAGTGGGCTACTGCTTTTGTTACAGAGATCCTCTTGTTACTTGCAGTTCATACGCTACAATCCTAATGTAGCACAGTGACCTATGAACTATCATCAAGAAGCTGCAAACAAACTGCATGGTATAGGTTAGAATAGAAAAGCATGTTTTTTTTTCTCCAGTCTTGTATTATCCTAATGTTGCTAAAAAGGTTTGTTTGGGTAGAAACACATTCTTATTAGTAAAGCCATCCACCGTGGTACACTTTAAATCCTGAGATTGTGCTTCCTCGGACCAAATACTCAGGAAATATTCGGCCTACTAGTATGGATGACATGTGACTCCTACACCTTGCAATCCTCACTGTCCTATGTAACATTTCCTACACTGGTATACAATACACACCATGTGTGACGTGACCTTGTGGAAGTTCTGGCAATGTCACCTTCAAATAGCTCGGGCTGCGTGACTGAATCTTCCAACTGGATCAGGGACAGGAAGCTTTCAGCCTCTGGGCAGACATTACTAATCAAGCTAAGATGACCATTGGCTCAGCACTGATACCACTGGGCAGATAATCGATAATGAGTTGGTGGCGTTTGTCCAGTTCGCTATTGGATGTTGCCAATGCAACAAAGAGCACGCACCGCTCGAAGCGGGGTCACCCCAGTGAGCGCCTGAGCAGTTACATCATGGGCTACGTGAGGACAGGGCAACAGTTCATTACATCACCTGTCCAGGGACGGGGGTCACAGGGGTCCTTCAAGTGACCCCTGTGTTTATCCAAAGAGCCCCTGACTTCATATAGGACCCCTTTATTTTTTCATTTTTTTATTTTATGCGTTTTTATATAGCGCAGACTTTACCCGAAGGTGTCAGAGCGCTTCACAATAGGAACAGTAATGATACACGAGGAGAAAATTACAAGTGAGCATATGTTACAAAAGCAAACATTACATGAGGCAATAGTGACAATTGTGCATGTATCAAGAGCAAACAAAATACAAGAGGTAGCAAACGATAGGTTACAAGAGGAAAATTGACATGTGTGCATGGTATAAAAGCGTGCAAAGTACAAGTAGAAGTATAATACTGCAATACATTTCAGACACTCAAAACACAAGAACAAATGTTACGTTGCATGAGGCAATGGTGGCAATTGTGCATGTATCAAGAGCAAACAAAACACAAGAGGTACCATACGATACGTTACAAGAGGAATATATAAAGTACAAGTAGAGGTATAATACTGCAATAAATGGCAGACAATCAAAACACAAGAAAGGGAGACTCCTGGTTTGCTCTGGTTCCCTAAAGATCTTCTGGGGGACACTCCCACAGCCCCCCAGGAAGTCGTTGGGTAATTCCTGCTCACACCGGGGCACCCGCTGCTTCTCTGCAGCCCCCAGGATGTTGGTGGAATGATACTCTTGCACTCAGTGGCCGCCAAAGATAGTCCCTCGGAGATGTGCTGAGGTGCTTTGGAGGCACAATGCGGAACCCCTCCCCTCCATGAACTGTGGCACAGATGTTCAGTGAGTACATGGATACTTTAACATCAGGGGTGTGAGGTTGTTTCACCTGCAAAATGTCCCAAGTTCCAAATTATAGTACATCGTGAGTGTTGCAAATGTTTTGAGTTTTCCTTCTTCTTTACCTGGGCAAAGTGTTTCCAGTGCATAGTGAAACATGGCCTACACACAGGGCTGTAGGAGACACTAAATTTCAGGGTGGGACAGGGACAACCTTTTGGACTATCCAGTGTCCCGATACAAATTGACCATTGTCTGGGAACTGTAGACTCCATTACGTTAAAAGAATACAATCGCATAGTTTTGGAGTGAAACATTGATAAAGGCATTCATGTAGTCATAGTTTGCAAGTATGCTTCGATTCACAAAGTAATTAGACCAAATGTGAAAAAAAAAGTTTTTGAATCTTACATCTTCATGCACCAAGCAAACAAAGATGGGACGAAAAAAGAAGAATAAACTGAATGCTCTTTGTGACATGTGCATGTTTGTGAGGGACTGTACAATTTACTTGTGAGGAAGCACATCTTTAACAACTGTCAAAATCAGCATCTGCACCAGTACATGGTGGACTCGGATCTGACCTCTCCTCAAGTATTGGGAAAGAAGGCAGACGAGTGGGTCTGTACCAGAGTGCAACAAAGTTCTCATGGTGGTGCTGACCAGAAGAAGCAAGATTATTCTAAGACCCAAGAGAAAGGTGGGGAGAAATCTAAAGAAAGGAGTTTTCTGATAGTCCTCAAAAATCTTTCTCTGGGGGTAGGTCCCATTCCTCTTCCTGCTCTAACAAGAAACCCTGGTGCTATTTGTGTGAGGAAAAAGGTAAAAGGGCAAAGGATGCTGATTGCTCTAAGTCTAGCACCAATACTGCTACTACTACTTCTAAACCTCCTAGTGCCCCTAGCAATAGCACTGGTAGTAGTAGGGCCTGAAGAGTTTAGCTGGGTTAACCTTGTGTACTAAAGTGGGTTCTGGCCTAGTCAGGATACCTACTCAGGCTGTTTTAGTCTGTGCTGGTGGCACTGAGCTCGCCACCCTTATTGTAAGTCCCACTAACTTGGGCAAATACAGACAACAGCCTCTCATCAATGGTCAGGAAGCTGTGGCATACAGAGACACAGGTGCCAGTGTCACTATGGTGACAGAAAAACTTGTGTCTACTGAGCAGATTATACTTGGACAAATTTACCAAGGAACCGATGCTAACAATATCAGGACAGATCATTCCATGGCAGATTTCAATCTCAGCTGGGGAGGGTTAACTTGCCCAAAGAGAGTTGTGGCATCCCCCGACCTACCTACCTATGGACTGTCTACTGGGCAATCATTTGGAAACTTCAGCCTGGTCTGAAGTGGAGTTTAGGACTCATGCACAAATGATGGGAATTTCAGCCAGTGTATTTGCTGTCACTAGGGCTGAGGCCAAGAAGTTAGTCACTGAGGGAGCCCTGGATGCTGAAGAAATGGACCAGCCAGCTCCCAAGAGAAGGAGCAAGAAGGATAAAGATGTGTCCTCCTCTCAGACTAACAATGAGAATCAGCCTCCTCAGAGAGATGATCTCAGTACTTGTTAAGGAACTGTCCCAGTGGAGCTTGGGCCAGACAAGGCAGAGCAACTAGGGTCAGTGGTCTTTCAAGGGAAGACTTCAGTCTGGAGCAGAAGGCATGCCCCTCTCTTGAACAACTCCGACATCAAGCTACTGCTGAGGAAGCAGGACATTTCAGTGGGTCCCACAGGACTTATCAGGAAGAAGGGCTCCTGTTTTCTGAAAGTAGAGACCCCAAGCCTGGTGCCACCAGGAGGTTGGTCATACCTAAGATGTTAAGGAGTTTCTTATTGACCCTGGTACACGACATTCCCCTTGAAGAACATCTTGGGCAAAGCAAGACTTGGTGCAGGCTTGTATCTTACTTTCATTGGCCCCACATGTCTGAGGACACCAAGGAGTTTTGTCAGTCCTGTGTCACCTGCAAGCCAGTGGTAAGTCAGGTTGCACTACAAAGGCCCCCTTAATCCCACTGCCAGTGGTTAGGGTTCCCTTTGAGAGGGTAGGGATAGACATTGCAGGTCACTTAAACCCTCCAACAGCATATGGACATAGTTTTATCTTAGTGGTGATAGACCATGCGACTAGATATCCCTGGCTCTTGTAGTAGCCAGGGCTCTCCTGGGAATCTTTTTCAGAGTTGGGTTTCCTACGGAGGTATTGTCAGACAGAAGTACTAACTTCATGTCTAGCTAAATCACTGCTATGTTGAAAGAGTGCGGTGTAAACTATACGTTTTCCACACCTTACCATCCACAGGGCAATGGGATTATTGAAAGGTTCAACAAGACCCTGAAAGGTATGATCATGGGACTCCTAGAAAAGCTGATGTGAAAATGGGATGACACGTCCTTGCCTTCTCTTTCCCTACACAGAGGTTTCTCAGAAGGGGTGGGCTACAGCCCATTTGAACTTCTGTTTGGACATCCAGTTAGGGGTCCATTATGTATGCTCAAAGAAGGATCGGAGCAACCGCTCAAGCCTCCTAAACAGGACATAGTAGACTATGTTCTGGGCCTGCGTTCTCTCATGGCTGAGCATATGAAGGCAGCCAGCAAAAACCTTGAGGCCAGCCAGGAGCTTCAGAAAGCTTGACATGACCAAAAGGCTATAATTACTGTTTACCGACCAGGACAGAAAGTGTGGGTGTTGGGGCCTGTGGTCCCAGCAGCTCTCTAAGACATGTCGAGTGGCCCCAAGTTGACCTAGGTACTCCAAGAAGTCCCCACAGGGTACTTCATGTGATTCACCCAAAACCTTTTGTTAACAGGGCTGACATGTGCTTGCTCATGGCCACTGATGAGGGACAGGAGGAAGCGAATGATCTTCTCCCTAATCTCCTCTCTCAGGACCCTGTTGACGGATCAGTTGAAGGAGGAGCCTTGGCAGACAGCCTCACTGATCAACAGCAAGCTGATTATGGACAGGTTCTCAGTTTTCTGGTCTCTTTTCTCTGACACCCAGTCAAACCACCTGGTGTACCCATGAAATGGACACAGATGACAGCATGCCTGTGAAGAGTAAAATTTACAGACAACCTGACCATGTCAGAGACTGCATCAGGACAGAGGTCCAAAATATGCCCGAGTTGGGAGTCATTGAGCCTTCAGATAGCCCTTGGGCTAGTCTTGTAGTCTTTGTACCAAAATCTCACAGCTAGGATGGTAAGAAAGAGATGAGTTTTTGTGTTGACTATAGAGGCCTCAATGCAGTCACTAGGGCTAATGCCCATCCAATACCAAGGGCAAATGAAATGATTGATACTTTGGCCCCTGCCAAATATCTCCGTACATTTGACCTGCCTGATGGTTATTTGCAAATCAGACTCAATGAGGATGCCACACCTTAAACAGAATTTTTAACCCCCAGTGGGCATTATCAATTTATTGTGATGACTTTTTTTGCAAAAATGCACCTACCACATTCTTGAGGCTGGTGAATAAAGTCTTAACAGGTCTGGGAGCTCATGGTGCAGCATAGCTAGCATTTAGCTGTCAGAAGGCATTTGATAACCTGAAGCAAGCCATGTGCTCAGCTCCAATTCTGTAAAGTCTAGACTACTCCAAACCATTCATTGTCCATACAGATGCTTCGGGGATAGGGATAGGTGCAGTATTGTCACAGTTTAATGCAGAGGGCCAGGTTCAACCAGTAGCTTTTATAAGCAGAAAGTTGTCCCCCAGGGAGAAGCATTGATCAGCTTCTGACAAGGAGGCCTTTGCAGTGGTTTGGACCTTGAAGTTGAGGCCGTACCTGTTTGGCACTCACTTCATTGTTCAGACAGACCATAAGCCCCTCTTATGGCTTATACAGATGAAGGGTGAACAACTCAAATGTTTGAAATGGTCCATTTCCCTACAGAGGATGTATTTTGTCAGTGGAACATAGACCTGGGAGTAACCATGCCAAAAAAGATGGCTTTCCAGATATTTCCACTAAGACAATGAAGCCTCAAATGGGCAAGGTTAGCCTCTTCCTTATGTTTGGGGCGGGGGCGTAGGAAAGTAGGATCTGCTTTCATGGTTACCCCCACGTTTTGCCTGGGGTCAGTGTGTTTGACTGTAGGCTGCTGGGATCCTGCTAATCAGGACGCCATCAACTATGCTCTCTGCCCTAAATTGGTTCTGGAAAGTTCCTTGGTACATCCACAATTGGCTACTGGTGTAACATTATACGTCTCTAGTATATGCCATTAAGGTTCCATGGGCATAGGTACACCAGAGGCTCCAATGGGCTGCAGCATGCATTTTGCCATCTGTCGGAGTCCACTTAAACTTGACTGCAGACCTGCCATTGCAGCCTGTGTGAGATGGTGCTTGCACCTTTCACAACAGCTATAAGTTCCATATATGAAGTCACTGCACTTAAAAACTATGTCACCCCTATGGTAGGCAGGGTGCTTGGTTACAAATGTGATGGTGCCCCAGCATGAGCAGGACACCCCTACAGACCCCGGAGTTGAGTCTCCAGGCTTTGTAAGAGCGATCAGCCATTTTAAGGTATATAGTAGACATTAGTTATTATGAGATGTCTAAATAAATAATGGCTGCACTGGACCTGGTCATGTTTTGTATCAAACGTGTTGGAATCATACCCCAACACTGACTCTGGTGCTAGAAGAATGATTCCAAGTTGTGGGGGCTCCTTAGATGACCCCCCTGTACTCCAAGTAACAGCCTTTCAGGGTCTGCCAGCAACCTAGCGCTGCCGACTATAGACTCAATTTTGCCCTCCTGCTGCTGAGCTGAGCTTGAGCAAGGGAACCGCCAGCACCAGTTCTTTAATATACTTCTCCCAACGGGGCACAAGTCCTAAAAAAAAGAAGTGGTTCACTAACCAAGTTAGGCAGTATTCACAGTGCATGCCATCGCATGTGACACAACACATGACCTCACAGGAAATGATATCACAAAAAATCATATCAGATTCTAAGACCGCGCATATGTTAAGCAGGCCTATCATGAGTACATTCGAGCGCATTACAGTTTGCGTCGAAGTTGTGCCAAAAAGTGATGCAACCCTGGTGCAAGGACTAGGCCTCCACTCAAACATTTATTTATTCAAACTTTGCCAGAAAGAAATTGCTAACAAGGAGAAACATGGCTGTATATCTATTCTGCTTAATTGGTTCGAAAGTCTGCATTTTAAAATATATTATGGGGTTAAGGCACCTGGTGCAGTGATCTTTATGTACCCAGTAAATCTCAGGAAATTATGATAATAATGGTAAGATAACTCTGGAGGTGAATGCTCCTGCTGGAGATACAGTTGTTTTGTCTAGTCCCAGTTTTTAATCAATGTAGCATAGAGGGTTAATATGTGTCACGCAAACCACATCATACGATATGCAGATGACAGATTTTTCTTTTATGGGTTATTGATTTTAACACAGAGATCCTCTATTTACTTGCAGTTCACGAATTGTAATCCTTATAATATAGCACAGCGAATTATAAAGGAAAGGACATGTGACTCCTACACCTTGTAACCCTCATTATCTAATGTAACACATCCTGTAAATTGATTTACACACATATGGTTTATTGTGAATGTATAATGTGTATGTGTCATTTAAAGCACTCCAACACCCTGGATTGGGTTGGGTAGCGCTATAAAAGAAATACAACAAAATTGTGGTATTTAAATAGTTAGTTGTGTAAATATTAGGACAGACCAGCACATTGACGCAACATAATGCAAGATAGCTTAGACTATGTTTGATGCTAATTGTTCTCATGTTCCAGGGCAAGGTTTAACTGCTCAAAATAAACATTCCAACAAAATAGTAGGCTTTGAGTGGCTGAATTGTGCAGTGTGAAAGAGTCATATGAGGTATGGTCTGGGCTGAGGAGGGCCAGTATGCAGTCAGCCAGGGCCGACTTTAGGGTGGTGCGACCGGTGCCACTGCACCGGGCACCAAGCTCAGGTGGCGTCATTTGCCTCTGACCAAAATGCATGTGCTGTCCTCTTCCATTTCCACAACATCGTGAAAATAGAAGATGGCCAAATGCGCTCATGTGGTTGCGGATGGGTGTACACGGACAATAAGTATGACCCTCTGAGGATGCCTCCTCTGCTGCTGCACATGCAGCAAGCGCTGCTGCTGGGCCCTGAGTCCACCACTGTACCAGTGCTTGTGCTGTGTAATAACAGCTAGTCTAAGCAGCCATGCACCCTTGGGCTTCTGACAACAAGTCCGAGGGCCCTCGCAGGAACAGCCCTCAGATACAGGAGTGGAACAGACTGGCCTTCACCGGCGCGTCCATCACAGGAAATTGAGGCAAAGCACTGTGGCTGAAAACACAGCTCTTGTCGTTTGGTATGTACAAGCCTTCCTTGTCTCGCCGTTTTTCATGCATTTATGTTTCATTGTGAACAGTCTGCTTGTCAATGTTTTTACTTTACAGCCGGCCCCCTTTACACTGCTGTCCTGACCGATACTGTCTTACTTTACAGCGGTGGACGGTCTGCCTGTGCCTATTTACACTGCTCTCCTGATACCAGAGGCCTATCAGTGTGTCATGGACCCCAGTGCAAGAAAGAAAATGGTCCCGTTAGGCCAGTGGGTCCCAGCGACTCTGTGTGCTGTGTACAGTATGCCTTCATCTGAGTGAAGAAGTGTGGCTCACTGGTTAGAGGAGGCATACCCTGAAGCAGAGGTCAGACCCGGGACCAGGGTTCAATTCCCGACGCGGCAGGGTCTGAGCCCAAGTGTCCACGGACTTGATAATTCTCACTTCGGTGCCTACTCGAATCACAGGTTCACACTCTGCAACTCTGGGCAATAGCTTGCTTAATCTCCACTACGGCCCCCGCGGCGGGATGCCTGGCTTTCACCTTGGGGATGCCCAGTATGAGTTATCTTACAGGGAAAAAAGCCAGGACGGGTTCCCAATGCAAGCGCCGAGATGCCCAAGGGTAAGTCGAGCGCTATATAAGAACTCACATACATATAAGAACTCACATACATCATCTCTCTTTACGCTACTCTTCTGGTGTACAGCCTACTTGTGTGTCTAAAGTGCTATCCCTTATATGCAGTCTATTCTTTTTTGACCCTCTTCACACTGCTGTGGCTTGTGCTGCTCTGGTGTGTACAGTTTTCCGCTTCTGTCAAGGTGTGTACAGTCTGGTATGGACTTTATTTTACAAGGCTTTCCATGCGTATACAGTCTGCCATCCGACAAATTCAAGTGGCCAGGATACCAGATCTGGCCTATCGCATAGAGCTTCTGACTTTGCAACTGGGCCCTCAGGTTAAAGTCCCAGCGTTGGCTCACTATGCTGGGACTCTGGGCAAAGCATTTCATTTCCCCATACCTGGTAAAGGCATGAATCTGACTTTGTGTACTATAATCTGGTGTTCACATGAAGCACTGTGATCCCCTTCGGACAGGTTTGCGCACCATGAAAACTACGAAAGTGGATAAAATGGTGGGTGGACACCATGAGGCATGCCTGAGTGCCCAGACTTCCCCTCGCAAGCCAGGACCTCTGTCTTACAATCTCGGATTTCTAACCACCAGTACCAGGCCTGTCACCAGGCGTCGTCGAAGCAGGCACACTGTTAGGCTATTAGGCAAAATGTTACTGCTAAGAAATCATAGCAACCGAACATATCCTCCCACTCAAGAACCACTCTCCATTCATATCACCTCTGGGCATCTGTGTTCCTTTTCTTCGTAAAGGTCTGATACACAAGGGCCTCACCTGCTAATACTTTGTCTTTGTGTCTGATAGAGCATCAGATGTCATTTGTTTTATATTGGTTTTCGCACAGTGCCTAGCTGTGCTTCACGTAGCCTTGCACCTGTCCCTGTGTGTGTCACACAATGCCTTGCAGCCGTGTGCACCTATTGCATTCTGGGCACCTTTCTATTCCCCTACTTTGTGTGCCTCTAGTCCAAATACCTTTCTTGTTTTAAGGAATACAGCACATTTTACATCTCATGTGCTCAGAGCGCTGTACATCTGAGTCCCTTAACAAGCATTACACCAGCATTGTTTTCCCGCATAACTCAAAATAAAAAAGTTTGTTGGGCGCCCACCGAGATGGTCGGTTGCACTGGGCGCCAACAACTCGAAAGCCAGCCCTGCAGTCAGCAATCAACAAACTACCTCTCTTCCTTTGTGCTGGAAGGGCTAGGCTGCTGGTAGTGGTGGCGGCGAGGACGAGGTGTGAAAACATTCCTGTAGCTTTTGCAGCACAACAAAAGGGAAGGTCACAGGTCAAGTACAGGGCCGTCAGCGTCAAAGCACTCGCGCTTTGACATACCAATGGCCCTGCCACAGACAGAAGAGGGTACATTCTTTCGTCCCCTCGTCTCCCCAACCCTTGTCCCCCGCATCCCCCCAACTACAAAATATAGGGGGGTAATGTCCCCTGCGTCCCCCACACTCCCTACGCCCATGCCTACACAGTTTGATTCCCAGATCTTGCACATTTGCGACATCATTTTATGCAGGAAAATGTATACAGAATTTTTCTTCACCTGTTTACCTTTGTTGAGGGGCGGGAGAGCGCAGTCTTCAAAGTAGTTCTTCAGCTGAAACACTTCTTAGCTTCAAGGTAGGTGATGAGAGTGGCATAAACTATTGGAAAACACCTTATGTTCACATTTCAGACATACCGGAAGTTGCGAAGTTTCCCATAGACATTTGCGAAGGGAGCAAACATCATTTGCAAGCTTGTACTCAATATTAAACATCAAGCGCAGTGAATAAAACATCTTGACCTCATACCTCGACGTTTAGAAGAAAACTGCAAAATTGAAAGCATCAAAGGTGCACCTTGAGGATGAATCAGAGGATTTCGCAGGTACACCCGACTCTAAATCAAGCTCTACCTGCGTGGTGCAGGAGAGTAGGTGTCATTTTTAGCTACCACAAGCAGGGGAGTTGAGCTAACAGTAAGTTCTATGTAGGGACGGCACCTTTGATGAATGTGTGACTATAAGGCTTCCCTCTCATGCCCCCGTGGAAGCAGGTACCCCTTTTAAAATTGGGTTATTCCCTCATAATGCTGCAGCAATATACGCCTTTCTCTAATTCTTTCACATGCAAGTTGCATGCACACATTATTCACGTCTTCGAAGAAAGTGACTTCATCGCTACCCACCCTGACGAAAGCCCAGGACCTCACAAAAGTCGTTAGGAAAGGGCTGAAACATGTTGGTGTTTTAGGGTCACAGGACCATTACGTCCATTAGCCCTACATAATATCTTTAATCTTCCCTGCCACCGCACGAATAAAGGATACCTTTGGAGTGGGTGAGGAATGTTATCTTTAAAGTTACGCCCCCATACACTCAGTCATCATTAGTGCTCCCCGGAATATGGTCGAGCCCACTCTGACCTTTAGGAGTTGGGGTGAACCCGATGATAAAGCATGTCACTACTAGAGTGAGTGAGGGTTGTATAAAGAAAAGGGTCTTCTTCCCTTCCCACCCACAATAGTGGGTGTTTTTGCAGCCCGGCATCCTGGCCATCACCTTTTCCAAAGGAGCCATCCTGGTTCCGGAGGGATACCTTTGTGTTTTTGAGTATATGTCAGGGAGAACGTATCCCTTCAATCCTCTTTACTGAGTACCTCTCTACCCCCCTAGGATGCCCACCGGGGTTCCCTGACCTTGTGTATAAGGTCATTCCACAGGACCCACGGTGACAGTAAGGTGCAATATCATTCGACAGTCTGTCCATAGTGCATAGTGTGCGTGGGTCCAGTTCATGCGTTGAAACACTTGTATGTTGACGTCCCCGTGGGCGGTAGACACACCACCATTATTAACCTCTGAATCTGATGGGAGTTGGTGTTTGCACAACATGCTTCAAGGCAACCCACAACCAACAATGCTTGTCCCTAAGCCATCTTTACCCGTAGGAGGGAACAAAAAAACACATGCAGGGACGCGGCACTAACAACAGGGGCAAGGGGTGTGGTCGTGGGTGCGGGAGCATTGGCCAACAAGTTGAGAGACCACTGGCTGGGGTTTGCAGCATTGCCACAGTGGCCGGAGGGCAAATAGTGTTAACGTCTTGGTAGGTGGACACCATTGCTTGGCAAAGTGTTGAACCCAACTCTAGGGTCCAATTAAAGCCAATGTGCTATAAAAGGGGGATTTATTAAATCTATCTGCAAATTTGCCTGGAGTGCGCTGTGCCCATGAATCTAACAAGTACCTTAAAGCCAATACATTAACATCACATGCCCAATCCATCATCAAGCTACAATAGGAAGTGATCAAAGCAACACTTTTCATATGCCATTTCCCAAAAATTAAACTTTTCTGTGGTACTTTTTCTAGATGTGTAAATATTTCTAGACACAGTTCTGATTTCATTACATCTTATGTATGTGACTTGCAGCTTTCAGCACACTCACACGCATTCTTGCTTGTACATCAGATGTACATACGTATGGTGGACGTTGCAAAAAATACAAAGAAAATGCAAAATGGGCTCAGTATTACTAACCCTACCCAATGCACAGGGTTTTAAAAAGTTACTAAATTCCACTTTTTTCAAATATTTACTTTTTTAATCTGGCCAACGACTCACAACTCATTCCACCCCTTCTTAAACTGATGTGATTTCTAGTTTTGTTCGCGCATTTCACACCACTGTGGGCTCAACGTACACCAGGTTGATGTAAAAAGGCTTTTATGCCCCTTAAATATAATTTGTGGGCGTTCACAAAATGTGCACTGCATGTCCTTGATGAATCCTCCGACTCCATTTCCATAGTAACACTCCTATGGCCTCCCACCCATTCACAATTACTCACATCCTACTCAGTGCATAATTTGAAAAACAATAGGGGGCATATTAGCAATAAATAGCGATATTTATCGCTAAATGTGCTTAGCGCATTTTTTTCTATTGCCGCCTATCACCGGATATTATTGCAGAGATAACGTGCTATTAGCAACGTTTATCTCTAATGCGATACAATATCTGGCGATAGCGGCTCAATGCGTGAATATCGCTGGAAATCCAGCAATATTCAGGTATTATCCTAATGGGGACCTAACATGAATATCCACATCCCATTGGATATACAGGATAAGTCATGGTCTGAGCAGGCGTTAGGTTCTAGCGATAATCGCGCTTAGCGCAATTTTTTTTATCGCTTCACCTGCCTTGCTAATAGGCGATAGCTGTGTTAACGACTGCTTTCCATCGCTAACAGGTTGGGTACGCCCACTTTGCATGTCATTACCGATAAATATCGCTGACATGCAAAGCGGGCCTCAAACCTGTAGCTATCGCCTAAAAGCTGTCGCTAACTGCTGTTAGCGACAGCTTGCTGATAGGGCGATAGAAATATCGCCGCTTTAGCGGGAAAACGTCCATCTAAAGCGGCGATATCGCCCTTGTTAATATGCCCCTAGGTTCCAGGGCCCAAAGCGTGGCTCCGAAGCTTGTGTTGAATCCCAAGGCTGCCTCATCTTGATTCCACCTCATACCTCTTTTATCCACCTCCCACACTCCCTCCCTCTTTCTCTCACTCTTGTCCCTCTTTCTCTCACTCTTGTCCCTCTTTCTCTCACTTTTGCAGGTTCCTTTTCATCCCAGTTTAACCCCTTTCTCGCTGTTTTTCACTCCTCCCCCCACCTTCTTTGGTGTTTTTCTCTCTTGCTCTGCCTGAAATTCGAATGTGGTGAAAATATGTCCCGGCCCCCAAAAACACCGGCTTAAATTAAGCTGTAATCTTATTCATGTGTAAATTGGACATCGCTTGCTTTAATTACACATACTAACTGAAACAATTTAGATGTCTGCAAGCATAAGTACAACACCTCCGGCTTTGAAAATTGCCTACTACGCGTGTGTATATTACAAAAATGACAAACTTTTCCAGGCTTTACATTTTTAACTTTCGCTGCACTTCTTCCATGACTGGCTCATGAAACAAGTAGAGGTAAATGCAATAGATTTGCACCACATGACCCTCCGAACGGCACATGTAACGTGTGTGGCTTCCACAAAGGTCATGTTAAACATTCATAGGAATCATCTGCACTGGTATTAAGAGGTAACAGGCTCATGAAAGGAAGTGTGAATGTCCTTTCCCAGACAAGGACCACAAACTGTGCCTGACCCTAACATGGTCCAGGCAACCCAGAAAGTCTCACCGCCCAGAAACAGCCCTGGCTCCCTGAAGCTGTCAATCATCAGATCCCACATACCATTTAGAATGATTTAAAGACCGAGCGTGTAGTCTGCCCACCTCATAAAACCAGCTTGAGTCATGCAAAACTAGCCTCGATAATAATCAAAGAAAGAGTTTGAGAGTTTGTTGTCAGAAAACAAAAGCCTTTGCTGAGCAGGAGCATCAAACATGGCGCCTACTTGGCAAGGAGCCACTAGCTTCAATGGTGCCACCACAGCAGTGACCCTTTCGAAGGCAGAGATTCTGCCTAAATCTGCCTGAATGAGGCTATGAGTGACTGCAGCCGAGAACCAGAGACTGCCAGCTCAGAACGAGGCGCACACCCAGCGTGGATGGAATCTGCCAACTGGGAAACCTGGAGAAGGATAAACTGAGAGACACTTTCTCCTACTCTGAGCTGCCCTTGAGGACACTCGAGACCACTAACTCTGCACACTCAGTGAAAGGAAATATTCACTGGGTAAAGCGAAGAAATGTAACTGTGCGTCATCCTAGGATCCCTGCCAGAGGGAGCAGTGAGGCCAACGTAACACATCACATCTTGCCACCGAAGATGTCACAGGGGTTCGCCAGCCTGCCCGGTCAGCGGAAGCTCTGACTTCTTCTCCCTTCTTGGACCACCTTCTGCCATACTTAAGATCCCGCCTCCCGGTCAGCGGAAGCTCTGACTTCTTCTCCCTCCTGGACCACCTTCTGCCATACTTAGAGATCCTGCCTCCCGGTCAGCGGAAGCTCTGGCCTCCTCCCCCCTCCTGGACCACCTCCTGCTG
Organism: Lissotriton vulgaris; assembly: GCF_964263255.1. Taxonomy (NCBI): domain Eukaryota; kingdom Metazoa; phylum Chordata; class Amphibia; order Caudata; family Salamandridae; genus Lissotriton; species Lissotriton vulgaris. The sequence continues at coordinate 1,215,636,503 of NC_141697.1, forward strand.
TACTTAGAGATGCCACCTCACTGCAGGCGCAGTAGATGAGCCAAAGCCTGAGCAGTTTGTCGAGTGGGCACCATGTTACGTGTTGGTTTTTAAAACATAAATAAAAGGCATTGGCATTTATAATGCCAATAGCTTAAACTCTTGCAAATGCGGGACCTATTGGATTGCAAATGCTTGTTTTGTCTGTGCTCGGCAAACCTCTTTCTTCTACTGAAACAAACCCCCAGTGGAAGTTTCTTTCAGTGAAAAAACCAATGCCCCTGAAATGCAGGGAGTTTTTCCCTGTATGCGAGAGCCACTTTTTGGCCCGATGCCTGGGGCTTCAATGCTTTGAATTGTGGTCCTGAGCAGGGAAATCCAGCGATGGATGCATTCCATAAATAGGAAGGGGCAGCGGTCACTGCTGCTAAGGGACTGAGAGGTGCACTGGGCACCTGGTCAATGGTTTTACTTGGCAAAGCTAACTCAAGGTCCACCATCTGAACCACTGTGGTTAACCATCTCTCAGTGGGCAGGGGAGCCATGAGGTTGGCAGACGGGGCATCCGCTCTTTTTGTGATGTATGCCCATGTTAGACCTGGCGCTCTTCAGTTAGTGTTTCCCTAAATGTTTTGCTTTTCCTACTGGGGTTTGCTGATTCTCTTTTAGTGGCCTAAGGGCTCTGGGCACTTTCCCACTGTACATGTGGCATGAAAGTGCGGGCACCCTTCCTACACATGTTATGAAGTGGGCCTTACCTGATGTTTCTAAACATGTGTCAGGCCTGCCATTGCAGGCGGGTGTATGCGCACTGGCACCTATGGTGGTTTTAAACATGAGTCCAGCGTGCCAATGTTGACCGGTGTATGCGTAATGCACTTATGCTCAGGGTGGCTTTGCTAAATCAGCAGCTTATCCTGAGGGGACCTTTCACTACCATTAAAGCACCCCTAAGGTAAGTCCCAAGGGGTGAAGTGTACCCTGCCCATGTAGTGAAGAATACCCATGTGTGTTTTACCTCCTTATGAGGTTTGCTTTTCCCATAGGTTAACATGGGGGATGGTTGAAATGACTTCAAGCTGCAAGAGTGGCTTACAGTGGAACACCCTCAAGATATTTCCTATCATTGGATTCGCAATGACAAACCCTTTCCTGTGGTAAAGGTGGTTTTGTCATTACTAGCTTAAAAATGCCACTTCTAGAAATTAAAAACTCTTTGTGTGCCTTTTAGTTTGACTCCATCCCACACTGGAGGCTAAGGTGAGCACATCTGTGCATTCCCCAGCAACAGCTGTAAACATTGGGCATTCAACTGGAACAACAGACCTCAGACATTTGATGGGCTAGCTGGATAGATTGGAGAGAGAGGTTTTGTCACTTGACCTCTGAGAGCCAGATCATGGCTCCACTAAAGATTAAGTTTGGCATTCCAAATCCTTGTGGCAGACAGGACTGAAATTTAGGAGAGACATCTGTGTTTCAAAGGGAGACTCTCTAAACCACCCCCAACTTCAAAGGCATACTACAGTATAACTACTGGTGTCATCCTTCAGCCGGAGAGAGATACCCTTGTGGGGATGTGGGACTATGTGGTGCACACTGCCAGAGCAATCTGTTGTGCACAAGGAGGAATTACTGTCAGTGGTAGGGGCCATGCACCCATCCTGAATAGTGCCGAGCCTGGACTGACTACCTGCTGCCGTGTGGCCCCCTGAAGTGTGTTCTCCAAGGGCTTGTTGGCTTACTCCCTGTTCTTTTGGGGAGATCTCAGGGACATCAAAGACCTCCTGCGAGAACCCATACTATCTACTTGTGATATCTGGAGAGTGGTACCCTCTTAAGTGCCTACAGTGTCTGCTGGATCTCAGCTAGTAGCGCAGCTTTAGCGTGCAAATAATAATTATGCATGGAGAATGGATTGCCTTGTGCGGCACCCCAAAAGCATTGCCTGCATCTAAGAAGTGAGGTCCCTGCATCGTGGGGACCTCAACACGCATAAGCGTCTTGTTGGTTATGAGCAGATTCACCTGTTGCAGGATCCAGTGTGGCCCGATTTGGCGATCGTGCTGCATCTCTCTTGTGCGACATGCCGACTGCATGCTCATTGCTTGCGGTTTCCGTTTCATACATTGTGGCCTTCGGTGGTGAGGGTGTAGCTGTAGTATTGCCTCATCCTACCTCGTGTGGCACTGAGGAACATGCGTCTGTGTGTGTGACCGGAATTGCCTGGTGTGACCTGTATCAACATTCCCCAGGTGTGTGCCGTCTTTATGGGGAGGTATGGAAATTGCAACTCTTCGTTGTGCTTTACTGGTATTGTTGACTGTGATCCATATCAAAGCTCACTGGACGTTGTGCCTCATTTCCAGGGAGGCAGGAACTTTGCAACTCTTCATTGTGTGTGACCGGAGCTGTCTGGTGCGACTCAGAGTGAAGCACACCAGACGTTGTGCAACATTTCCAGGGAGTTAGTCAGTTTGCAACTCATCATCATGTGGAACCGGAAGTGTTTGGTGTTGCTCGCATCACCGTGCACCAGACGTTGTGCCCGGATTGCCTGGTTGCTATTCTGTTCGATGTGTGCCTGACGGGGTGCCTCTTTCTTCCGAGAGGCTCCCCGGCTACATTTCTCATGCATCAATTGTTCCCTTTTGGGCCCTCAGTACAGCCGACCAACTACCCTCTCCTCACCTGGGCCCCAACGACATTGTGCTGTCAGATCTTATTGCCTGGATCATGCCTGGGTATTGAGAGTGAATGACAAGGATGAAGACTGCATGACCACTCCCCATCTGTGCTTCACAGAACTGGGCTGGTGTCAGATGGCCCTTGTGGACCCCTTTTGAGTGATCGACTATTGCCCTTAGCACACTTCTGCTCTGCATCCTGTGAGTGAACTTCCAGAGTGGTGGAAAAACCCCCATTTGACCACTAAAATCCTAATTAGCCCTGCTACCTACCCCCTTCGTCTTCTCTGTGACCCTGACTAAGTGTGACTTCGGCCACTTGTGGTCTAGTATCTGGAGAGGAGGGCTGGTTATCTCCAATCCATGGGCAGAGGGTAGTCGGCATGAGTTGGATGGTAAAGGGAGGCTTGGACCACGGGGTCTGCAGTGTGTTATCAATTACCTGCCGGATATCAGTTACATCGCATTACTGTGCTGTGTGTGTAGGTGTGTGAGTGCATTCCATAAGGATCTGTCCGATATCCGTTGCTCCGTGTATTGATGCTGAGTGAGTGTGTTTGTGTGTGGGACTGACAGTCAGTCTGTGGACTGCCTATGATTAACGAGACTATCCGGCGGTACTGAGTTACACGTTCATTTCTTGCCAGAAGAACACTACGTTTGAGATTGATCTTAACCGCGCAGCCTTGCCCCGCGGTGCTGCTGAAAAGTGTTATCATTCTTTGTATGTACCTATTTATGATATCATTGTTATCTGGGTGCTCCCTATAACTGTGTGGTATTGAATTATAAGAATTGTTAGGGTGGGCCTAGGTTTGACAACGTTTTATACTGCCTAAAGGTGCTGGGGAGGGTAGAATAAGATCTTTCCCAAGCGTGTATACTACTGATGTCATTCGTAGAAGGCTGGGCTTAGTACTGCTAGTAATATTTCCAAGTGTGATTTATGCCAGAAATATATGATGTTCATGTTGTGTTTATTAAAGTGTGTTGATACAAACATTATTTACATACTCCACAGTGTGAAGTCTCATTTGTGATGCTCAGTGTATTTATTGTGTAAGAGTGCTGTGCCAATGCTTCACACAATTGCCTCTGTTGTAAGTCTGACTGCTCAGTGCCAAGCTACCCATGGGTGAGTGCAAGTTATACAGTGAGTGTAATCACCGCCCCTGAAGGGGATGGTAGGTTCTGCCTGGCTGGGGCAACCAGTAAGTGTCAGTTCCACATCTGCCTCCATCTAAATGAGGCCAATACTCACTGAAACTGCCTGGAAACTGAAAGAACCCAAGACCGGACAGACAGCAATATTTAATGCATTTTCCATGTTTACTTTGACAACATGTACCTAACTTGTCATAACAATAAGGTACTTTGCATTGTGGTGAGGCTGTAAGGTGGCGTCCCCCCAACCGACATCGCAGTGACGCTCTGGTCTGGTATTCTGTAAGATCACAGGCAGATGTAAAGCCATATAAACCCTCCTTCGTCCAGGGCTTGAGTTTGTATCCTCTCTTGCATGTATTCTGAAGGCAGAGGGGGTGGCTCGTTGCTCTACCGTGGTCATTACCCCTACACACTGGACATGTATTTGTATGGATTATTTACCACATGCCTATGTATCTGTGATATTTACCTTGTAAAGCGCTCTGATACCCGCAAGGGTCTTGTTCGCGCTATATAAACCTTCACAATAAATAAATAAATGTATGAAAGGACGGTCCTGACTATTTTCTGTCGGTAGCCATGTTGTTTTGCAGTTAGTCTGCTGCTCTGTACCTCCAAGAGTGCACAGGGTTATGATGGCCTGCTGTGCCTTGCAATGCCCTCTAGGAAGTATCGAGGATAATCCACAACAGACAAAGAAAGCTCATTTGTCACCTGATTTTGTACAGAATGTTCTATTGCGGAAGAGTCCCCTCCCCAGTGACTCTCAGCAGCAGACTGAATGTCCAATGTAGTCTGTCTTCAGTGGCCATGAAATTGCATCTGAAAGCTGGGTCGTCATTGGACGTTGTCGCCCTAAATCAAATGAACTGACACACAGAATCAACACCTTTGTAAACACAACTGAACTAACACTAAACGAAAGGCCAAATCGTGGGCCTGTGGACGCAGCGGAGCCACAATGTTCTTGGCTTTAGATTCTGTTGTAAAAACAGCTGGATTGTGACCAAGGGCATTGTCTGCACACTGTGACCGCTGCCAGTCCAGAGACGTTTTAAGGCATGGGCAAAGTGGCCAGTTGCCCAGGGCCCCCACCTTCCAAGGGCCCTGCTGGGAAAATGAACATTCTCTCTCTCTCTCTCTCTCTCTCTCTCTCTCTCTCTCTCTCTCTCTCTCTCTCTCTCTCTCTCTCTCTCTCTCTCTCTCTCTCTCTCTCTCTCTCTCTCTCTCTCTCTCTCTCTCTCTCTCCTTACTGGAGCATCTTCCTTTCCCTGGAGCAATCAGAGGAATTTCACCACCCAGGAGCTGCAGTCAAACACTTCTATATTCTTCAGCATACACTCACACCCACCCGTTACATCATACTTTTATATTAACCACACCCGACATCTCCCCACATAGGATGTAGTTCCTGTTCAGAGTCCACCCCAGCACCACGAGGGTCCTAGTGCATATAACATCAATATGATACATCTCCCCTTTTGTCAAATAAAAAGTGGTGAACATCATAAAAATCACATTTCTTCAATCAGTCAGAGAGGTGCTCGAACACTGGTGACATAGGCTCAGGATCTTGAGCTGGACCTGCTGGCAGGGCTGCCTCACGCATGGTTTCAGGATTCGGGAAGTGTTGTGGTAGGTGTTTGAAATGTGACGTGTCCCGAGTGATGGATTGTCCAGGACGATGTCCTGTTACCATATGTCCATTGCACACCATGACCTGTAGAGGATCTGCGGCAAAAGGAGAGTCCATTTCCTTTTTCATTTTTGTTTAACCAATACCCAGTCTCCTTTGTCAAAGACTGCCTGAAGGCTTGTCAACGCTGACCGGCAAATGTTTTCAATTTCCTTTTCGAGTCGCTGTCTCGAGCTTGGTCAATATTCATTGATTGATCTGAGGTCCATTGAGGTAGTTTTGTTATGATGGTTCTCCCAAATATAAAGGTAGCTGGACACTCACCAGTTGTGGAGTGAGGAGTTAATGGATAGGCCCGGAGGTCCGGGCACATGACTTGATTATGATCAGTTCCTTCCATGGGCGCACATTGGAGGACTCTCTAGAGGGTGCCTATGAATTGTTCGACTACATCATTTGCTTGGGGGCAAGAGAGGTGTACTCTTTTGGTGTTTGACGTTGAGTCGAACAAGAAACTCTTTGCTGTTATAGGGTGGACCGTTGTGAGATTTGAGGATTTTGGGAATGTCCCTCATTCCAAAGATAAGAAGAAAAGACACACAGATGATGGATGGAATTCAGAGCAAATCAAACATTGACGCCAGTCAGCCTGCAGGAGCAAGGCATGGGTTCAGAGAGGAGGCAGCGCTCACAGTGAGGGTGGGAGCCTGCAGGAGCAAGGCATGGGTTCAGAGAGGAGGCAGCGCTCGCAGAGAGGGTAGGAGCCTTCAGGAGCAAGGCTTAGGTTCAGGGAGAAGGTACCGATCACAGAGAGGCCAGTAGCCTCCAGGAGCAAGGCATGGGTACAGAGAGGAGGCAGCACTCACAGAGAGGCTGAGCGCCCGCAGGAGCAAGGCATAGGTTCAGGGAGAAGGTACAGATCACAGAGAGGCCAGTAGCCTGCAGGAGCAAGGCATGGGTTCATAGAGGCAGGGCATGCTCACAGAGAGGCTGAGAGCCTGCAGGAGCAAGGCATGGGGTCAGAGAGGAGGCAGCGCTCGCAGAGAGGGTGGGAGCCTTCAGGAGCTAGGCATGGGTTCAAAAAGGAGGTGCCTCCCCGAGAGGTGGAGAGCCCGCAGGAGCAAGGCAAGAGGCTCAGAGAGGAGGCGCCACAAATAAAGCGTGGTGGGATTGGATGGAGGGATAATTGGAGGGCGAGCGTTGGGGGGGTTAGTGCAAGGTGGTTAATAATCTATTTTTTAAGGAACTTATCTTAAACTGCCTGACACCTCCTATGTCACATTGCGCATCTGTGTTATTTCACCCCGCAGACACTGGAACAGACTCACTGTGCAATCCTTGCACTGCTCTCATGCATGAGAGCAGTGCGTGGATTGGCCTGAGCAGTCTGAAAAGACGCTCGGCTCAGGACAGGAAGTCTGTGCTGTTTCTCCAGCTCGGCTGTTCAATACAGTTAACTAAGAGTGCATTTATGTTTGGCTGGCCTGAGGTGGCTGGCCAAATGCACATGGGCACTTAGAAGTGCACACAGCACTCCTCCTCCCCCTCCCATGGCCCGGCCCACCCGTCCCTAAAGGCGCTGGCTCAGAGCCGGCAAATGAAAAATAAAACGATGATAGAACATTGTTTTCTTTTTCACCTGCTGGCTCTAAGCCAATGGGGTGACGCTCCTCCGCTATTGGGTTAGAACTGCCCCTGCAGCCTACATTGCCCCATCCATGTTTCTTTGAATCCCTTTTTGACCCCTCCCCTGCTATTCCCAGTTGTGCTGCCCAGTAATAATCCCTGATGTGTGAGTTGGCCAGGCCACATTTATCTCTGATTATCAGCAGCAATTTTTGGCTACCCTCTGAGCTTTATCTTGTTCACGAAATATAATCAGGCATCTCTCCAGATCCTCTCTAGTGTGAACTTTTTTAATGCGAAGGGGTATTGCGTGGGCGATATACAGTAATCAGGGGTATCGGTTCATTTTAACGTCTGCGATGCGACTGAGCCATCTGTTGACACCGTGTGTTTCATTTTAAGAAACTGTTTATTGAGTTTCACAACACAAAGTAAAAAAAATGGCCCCCACCACCCACCCCTCACCTGCGTACTCGTACTACAATCACCTTAAAAGCCATCATATAAGTTCCCAAGGTCTCCTATATTACAGTCACCTTATCTTCAGGGATAGTCAGAGCTCGCGGGGTTGCACTACGCGGAATTCCGCGGAGTTACATAAAGATTCTATGGAATTGCACAGAGGTCGCTCCGCCCTTAAGATGAAGAGAACTAACAGGCACAGACTATTGGAGAAAGAGAGGGAGGAATAAAGGAGTACTGAGGCTATGGAGTAGCTCTGAAGCAGTGGGGGCAAGGGGGTTCCTAGGGGCACAGAGGCTGCATGGGGAGGTGAGTTAGTAAAATGACCAGTGAAGCGGCTGGGGGGGGGGGGGAATAACAGAATCTTTGTGTCTGACTGTGAAGTCCATAAAGCAACCGTCGAAATTAGTGCAAGGGACTGCACAACAAATCTCCTGTTCCAGTACCTGCTCCCGCTGGTATCAGCGCAAAGGACGCCGTAACCGTCGTTTCAGAAGCCATCTTGAATTAGCAATGGTGGAACGTCACAGCTCCAACGCCCAGCAGCAAAACATGCCTTTTTTTTGGTAAAGAGTATACCCTTTTTATTACAGAAACAAAAGTAAGACAACAACGGAAGACATTTTCCCACACGCAAAATGGTAATGTGTTACAGTGAAGGGGAGAGTAAGACGAAACTGCAAGCGTCTTAGGACCTTAATATCAAGAACGGCGATAACAATATCACCGCTTTAGCGGCAGGAAACTGCCCCTAATGCAGTGATAAGGGGGCTTGATAATAAGACCTTGTGAATTCCAATAGAAGCCCAGGTTCTGGTGTGAACCTGAGCTTCTCTGGGAATTCACATGGGAATATTATCAAGCCCAATATTGCCGCTTTAGCTGCAGTTTCCTGCCGCTAAAGCTGCAATAATGCTATCGCCGTTCTTGATAATATGGCCCTGGGTTCAAATTAGCTGTTACGAAAAATTGCGACTCAAACGTGTACGTTATTGAGGCAGTTAAGCGTACGGCTGAAATACTAGACTCAAGGTGTAATTAAAATAGATGACAGCAGCGCTGCAAGTAGATTTTTTGCAGGGGTGGGCCAGCGCCAGTGAACTCTGCTACGCTACCTGGGAGGCAAAGTTTTTGCTGAACTTCATGCTCCGAGTGGAACGCGGATTCGGCAAAACTCTTCCAACTTCACTGTTGGATTGGAGTTCACCGCCCCCCCTTATTTATCATGTCTCTGGTAGGGTTCACTTCTCTGGGACCTTGGCTGTCGCCATTCCCGGTCTATCGCGCGGCCCAGCAGTGTGCATCTCTTCCCCAGTACCCCACACTATTCCACAGTATTCCTCTCCATGAGCCTCATGCCTTAATGAACTTCCTGGGGCATCCTCTCGCCTTATATACCTTCCACCCACATGCACCAGCCCATGTTAGATTCCCAAGCCTGCATAGCCAGGGCCTCTGTATGTCCCCAGCATTGTATGATGTCCCATCGGGCCACCATCAACGCCACATTGCAGAAGAGGGAGGAGTATCTATCCAATATTCGCACTCTCCAAATCCCTAGTGTCGCCATAAGAGGGTTAGGCTCCAGGGCATCGTCCAAAGACTGGCAGACCCTTCGCTGTACTCCGTTCAAGAAGTTCCGAGGTTTTGGGCATTCTCATACCGTGTATGAGAGTATCTCTTTGGTTACAACTCCCAGACACTGACCATCCATGACACGCCCTATAGCATAAAGTCTGGTCCTGGTGTAGTGTGCTCCATGAAGGAGTTTTAATTTTATCAGTCAAAATCCCACTTTAATTGCCACTTCCCCTGGGTATCTACATGCTGTGCAGAAGTCATCATCCTCTGGTCTGCCCGGGTCCCTTTCCCACATTTCCCTCAACGCTGCTAGCGGGGGCTGACTGTTATTTAACAAGGTAGAGTAGGTCAGGGATAAGGTAGAGTAGGTCAGAGATATTGCGTATCTATGTAGTGGTGACCCAACATTCCTGAATTCCAAGGAGATACCATCCGCAATTTCCTGCATGAGTGCGATACAACCCCGTAAGATATGCCGGACATGTATATATCTCAGATACTAGCTGCTGGTGAACTCGTATTAGTGTTAGAGGTCACGGAAAGGTATTATCCAAGTCGCCCTCCCAATATCCCCAGTTTAGAGATGCCCAGCAGGTCCCACTTTCTCTAACCCTCTACCTTTTATAATGCGGTTAATCCCATTTATCTAGGTTAGAATTAATCTCTTTCCATAGTGAGTGGTGTTGTCTTGTTAACGCCCTGTTGAGGAATGAGTAAGGTTCACATCTAGTTATCTTATTGCTCAAGTGATAATATTGAAGTCAGTTTGTCCTCTGAGATGCTGAACGTCTATTGCTTGCACACCTAAAGGTAAGAGTTCTGATTTTGTTTGTTGATTTTATGCACCAATACTTTTCGTATTCCAAGGAGACGTAGGGCAGGTGGGATGGAGTCTCAGGACTCCAACAAAAGGTGAGTATGTCCTCAGTGGATAACAATATTTATGACCAACTCAACCAAATGGGATAACTTTTATATTAGTCTAGAGATATATTTTCATAGCTAATGGTTCATTAGCCATAACATAAGGTAAAGTACAGTGGGGATGATTCACAGAACTAACTTAAGACAAAATCGTAAACTTACTACTTTTGGTGTTCACTGAAGTTAGGATTTTGTCTTAAGTTTGTCTTAAGACAGACTTAAGATAGACTTAAGACAAAATCCTAACTTAAGTCTGTCTTAAGTTTGTCTTAAGATAAACTTAATACAAAATCCTAACGTCTGCGAATACCAAAAGTAGTAAGTTTACGATTTTGTCTTAAGTTAGTTCTGTGAATCAGGCCCAGTATGTTTGAGAGCAGATATCTGTCAGCCCTGGGACTTTAGATGCCTGGCAGGCTGCCATGACCGTCCATCTAAATGTGTCTCCGAGACCAAATCACTTCATCACCGTCCTCACAAATTGCCAGTCCCTCTGTCGAAGGCTTTTTGTGCATCGAATACTGAAAGAACTCCTTCCCCTGCTTTACATTTCACCTTATCAGTAAGGTCCACTATACAGACAAAGTTTGTCTTCTAGTTACAAAACGGATTGATCCACATGGATCAACTGAGGTAGAATGGGGGTCGGCGACATTGCTGATACTTTCATATAGATTTTTTGGTACACAACCCCTGCAACGTAGTCATTACAGCGACCTACCTTTACAACGCAACTGTAACAACGCAACTGCCTTTACATCGCATGCCATTAAAATGCACGCCATTAAAATGCACGCCATTACAAAGCATGCCATTACAATGCACGCCATTACAATGAATGCCATTACAATGCATGGGTAACTTACTGTTACAACGCAACTTTTACGTCGTAATGCTGTTACAACGCAGCTTTTACAACGCTGGTTCCATTACATCGGATGCTATTACAACGCAGGATTTTACATAGCAGATGCTATTACAACGCATACCATTACATCGTAAGTATTGGTAAGTATATAATTTTTTTTATTTTATTTAATATTATTTAATTAATTTAATTAATATTAATTATAAATAAATATATTTATTTATGTTTTTTAATATTATAAATTAAATATTTTAATTTAAGTAATTTTTAAAATAAGTATGAGTATAGGAGTATATGTTTTGGGGTACTGAGGTATATGTTTTGGGGTATAGGGGTATTTTTAGGTTATAGGGCTGGGTTTGGGTTTTGGGGTACAGGGGTATTTTTAGGGTTTAGGGCAGGGGTTGGGTTTTGGGGTACAGGGGTGTTTTTAGGTTTTAGGGCAGGGTTTGAGTTTTGGGGTACAGGGGTGTTTTTAGGTTTTAGGGCAGGGGTTAGGTTTTGGGGTACAGGGGTGTTTTTAGGTTTCAGGGCAGGGTTTGGGTTTTGGGGTACAGGGGTGTTTTTAGGTTTTAGGGCAGGGTTTGGGTTTTGGGGTACAGGGGTGTTTTTAAGTTTCAGGGCAGGGTTTGGGTTTTGTGGTACAGGGGTGTTTTTAGGTTTTAGGGCAGGGTTTGGGTTTTGGGGTACAGGGGTGTTTTTAGGTTTTAGGGCAGGGTTTGGGTTTTGGGGTACAGGGGTGTTTTTAGGTTTTAGGGCAGGGTTTGGGTTTTGGGGTACAGGGGTGTTTTTAGGTTTCAGGGCAGGGTTTGGGTTTTGGGGTACAGGGGTGTTTTTAGGTTTCAGGGCAGGGTTTGGGTTTTGGGGTACAGGGGTGTTTTTAGGTTTTAGGGCAGGGTTTGGGTTTTGGGGTACAGGGGTGTTTTTAGGTTTTAGGGCAGGGTTTGGGTTTTGGGGTACAGGGGTGTTTTTAGGTTTTAGGGCAGGGGTTGGGTTTTGGGGTACAGGGGTGTTTTTAGGTTTCAGGGCAGGGTTTGGGTTTTGGGGTACAGGGGTGTTTTTAGGTTTTAGGGCAGGGTTTGGGGTTTGGGGTACAGGGGTGTTTTTAGGTTTCAGGGCAGGGTTTGGGTTTTGGGGTACAGGGGTGTTTTTAGGTTTTAGGGCAGGGTTTGGGTTTTGGGGTTCAGGGGTATTTTTAGGGTTTATTTTTTTTAAAGTACGACTTTAATTAAATTAAATTAATTATATAAATTATAATTAATTAAATTTATTAAATCAAATTAATTACAATTTTAAGATTAATTCAATTATATTAATTAAATTAAATTAATTAAATTTAAATAATTACTATTATAAAATTTATTAAATTAAATTAATAAAATTATATTAATTTAATTAAATTACATTAATTCCTATTTAAATTAAATTAAACTTTTTTAAATAAATTATATTAATTACATTTTTACAATTATTTTAATTATATTAGTAAAATAAAATTAATTAAATTAACTTAATTACATTTTTTTTAAAAAGTTATACTTACCTATACTTACGATGTAATGGTATGCGTTGTAATAACATCTGCTATGTAATATCCTGCGTTGTAATGGCATCCGATGTAATGGAACCTGCGTTGTAAAAGTTGCGATGTTACAGCATGCGTTGTAAAATAACGCGTTGTAACATCATAGATCCCAATGCATGCCATTACAACGCATTAAAGGGTAAGTAATGGAGATTTTTTTAGTATTAGGGTGGGTATAGGTTTTGGGGTGCATGAGAATAGAAATCTTTTCCCCTACACTTTCCAACACTTTTTCTTCTGTTGCACACACTAGAGTGGGAATAGTAATTTTTACCCCTACACTATCCAACACTTACCCTACTGTTGCACCCCCTGGAGTTAGAATAGTAATTTTTACCCCTACACTATCCAACATTATCCAACACTTACCCTACTGTTGCCCTAAAAGTATTATGTGTTGTAATGGTATGTGTTCTAATGATATGCGTTGTAAAGGAATGCGTTGTATTGGTAGTTTTAAAAAATGCGTTGTAATGGCATTTATTGTAAAAACATGCAATGTAATGGTAGTTGCAATGTAATAACTGCATTGTAAAAGCATGCGTTGTAATTGCATGCATTATAACACAATATGTATTTAGATTTTTTTTATCTCGGTTTAATAGTTTAATTGGCCTGTAGTCTGAACACTCTGAGGGAGCCTTCCCTGGCTTAGGGAGTACCACTTTAGTGGCATCTTCCATCGATGGTATGACTGTTACCTGTGAGGAAGGGGTTAAACAGGTCCTTAAATATTGGTGTGAGTTTAGTTGCATGGAGCTTATAAAATTGCCCGCCTAAGCCATCCAGCCAGTATAATCAATCAGTCAAATGAATCTCTAATCGGTTACTTAAAAGCATACAAGATACATACAACACATCATAAGCAGCAATAACATGATAGATACAAATTCCAAAACAAGAATTAAAATGAAATTCAAGCTAAGATCGTTAAAAATATTTCTTTTTTGTAATACAATAGTCTTCCTTTAGAATCCTCTGTAGTTCGCCTTCTTGTGTCCTGAGGCCCGATGTCTTTCTTTATTAAAAAAAAGCAAACTCTAATTGCACCGACACCTGTTAGCACAGCCCAGCCACAAACAAGAGGGTGATTTGTGCTGCATAAACTTGCTGATTGCTCTTCTAACCCTGAAGCATCTCTGGCAGGGAATTCTAGTGTCAGTGCATTCACAGTGAGCTGAAGTCTATCAAGTGCTGGATCACAGGGTGCAGCCGGAGGCAAGTGTGCACAGAGCAGAGCACTGGCGGGCACGGTCCCAAGTGCAGCATCACCCATTGGGTGCCAGCTACCTACCTTGATGCATGCTCTCAGCCAATCGTTGTGAGTCTCCCTTCTTGGAGCGCAGCATCATTCATTTTGTGCAAGTCCCACACCTTGGAGCTCATTCTCACTCACTGGTTGCAACCCTCACTCTCTTGAATACAGTGATTCTCACTTTCATACACTCAGCTTATCTTATTTGGTTTCAGCGCCTTGAGACCCTCACGGGTGAGTAGCCGCGCTTTACAAACCCCTGATTGATTGAATCCACATCTCGGTGCCAGTCTTTCCTGGAGCTCAGTCTCACTCATTAACACTACATTCAAGTTCAGTGCTCTTGCATCTCTCTGCCTTCCTGAGGTGGAGAACATAGTAATGAAACTAGAATCTGCCTCTGATACTTTCATCTGCGTGCTTATGTAGAGGCCACCGCACCAGATACCCCTCTTCCCCCTCTCACTAAGTGAACAGATGTCCCGTTCACTGTCCAAATTCCAACTACTCACGATTGGTGACCTGTTCCCCGATGGTCATGCTTTCTCTATGACAGAGGACCCCCGCTTCACTGACCACACATTCATGGATGCTTTCAATCTCACGAGACTGTTGCGAGCTGTATTTCCCACATTCCCACTTCCACCTGAAGACAATCCCGCACTTACATTCATTATACAAAACACCTCTGGAGCACACGTGGTGTCCAATCTCTATAAACTGTGATTGTCCTCTCTTCCTGTGTCAGACGGGGTGGTACGCGCTGCATGGGAGCACGATCTGGGCACACAGATTTCGGACGACCAGTGGGAGGCATGTTGTGCTATGACCAGGGAGGTTTCCATGAATAGTAGACACAAGCTCATACACTTTAAATTCCTGCGAAGGATGTATCACACACCGGCGCTTGCTCACAGAATCGATGCCAATAGACCCCACGTCTGCCCCAAATGTAACCCACCGCAGGCGGACTTCGGGCACCTGTCTTGGACTTGCCCGAGGCTACACACTTACTGGGTAGAGGTCCACAGGATTTTGGGAGAAGTGTTGGGTTTGCAGTTAACTGTTACTCCCGAAATTGCGCTGCTGGGCTATGTTGCGAATTTCCCCCGCAAGCTTCGTAAATTAGCGTCCATTTGCTTCCTCCTGGCCAAAAGAGAGGTGGCACTGCTCTGGTGCGCAAGACGTGCCCCGACGATCACCTCGTGGCTTGGGAGTGTGGCATACTGCAATGTGAATAGTGTGGAATATTCGGAACAACTCCCGACTTCTTCCCGCCCAACAGACATCTGGGGTCCATATCGCCAATACATTGCGAAACTGGCTCAGGACACGCCATCTCAGTCACTTCATCCTCACACACCAACTGGGGTGGGCTAGAGCAAGAGTGGCTCCTTCGCTGCACTTCACAACACATGGATACCCGTGCGGCTCACATTTGCCCCTCGGTCCACGAAGCCAGGTACTGGTCGTCTGGTGGTACATCATACATCGTAACACCTAATGCTACTTGCCTGACATTAAGGGGGGGCTTTATTTTGCTTGTTCTGTCCACCGGCCCTGATTGTTAACACTCAGCTGCATGGGTTGTATCGAGCCGTCCGTGCCCGGGTAATGGGGTGCGTGGTGTCGACTGCTGAGCCTGGGCTGAAGATATTGTTCGAAATGGTGGTTAACACATCGCGAGCTGACTTTCTGTATTGATCTTGCAATCTCGTAGATATGATTTTAGTTTCTTTATTTGGCTTTCAATTTCTGTGATGTTCATTATGTTTTTTGTGCTTTTCTGTTGCCTTATCAAAAAATCTGTTCCTTGTATCATTCTCAATGTTCAAACTTGCAATCCTACTGAGTACACCAGAGTTTTATGTGCAATGTTCGGTAAGACATCTGATGTTTTTTTTTCTTTGTACTTGATATGTAACTGGTCTTTCCAACTGTGGATTGCTTCATTCGCTTCAATAAAGTGTTTTAAAAAAAAAAAAGTGAACAGATGGCTAACCTTGTTGTCAACCATGCAAAAATCCTCCTGGTGGGCGATTTCAACTATTGGTATAATGACCCTCTTGAAGGACCTCAGTCGGCTGAACTGACTGACCTCCTCACTAATATGAACTTCACCCAACAGGTCTCTTCACCCACTCACCTCAAAGGTCAAATTCTGGATCATGGTTGCACTAACTGGCCGTTAACATCTGCCCTTTCTACTCTCCCCTGCATCTGGTCCGATCACCATTTTTTAAAATGTACCCGTGGCAACCTCGCCACAGAGAAGACCCCCTACAGTCTCTGGCGGGCGGGCTAGGAAATGAAACTCCATTAACAAAAAGGAATTCCTCGATACGCTGGTCCACACTGCTCTGACACCTGACTCAGATATTACTACAGCTGAAGCTAATCTCACAGGCTGGCTTCTCGTAGCTAGCGATAAAAACAGTTAAACTTGCCCACCGTGCCAACGCCCAGAGATGGTTCTCCCCAGAACTCAAATCCCAGAAACTGTCTCTGGGCCATTTAGAAAGACAATGGCGACATAGTTATTCCCCTGACTAAAAACTCCTGTACACTATAGCACAAAAAGAGAACATGAAGGCCATTCTTTCGGCCAAATCCACTCACTTTTCCTCACATATCCTCACTTCTAACAAAAACTTCAAAGAAATCTTCTCAATCTTGAACGAGCTGCCCAACCCGGATAGAATTCTACCTAAGGCCACCCCTACCCAAGCTCTGTGCGACTCATTGAATCACTATTTCATTGATAAGATCACTGCCATCAAAGCTAGTATCCCTAAACACCTTCCCACGGTGTCCCCCTTCGCCATGCAGAGTAACTACCGCACACTCAGCTGCTTCCCTACTATCAGCACCAAGACCTTCCAGGACCTCCTGGCAAGAGTCAAGTCAGGAGCCCCCAAGGACTGCTGTCCCTCTCACATACTAAAAGACTCCTTCTCAACATTCCCGGGCCCTGTCCTTACCATGCTGGATGACTCACTTTCGGCAGGTCGCGTTCTTAATGCGTTTAAAGAAGCCTTAGTGGTCCCTCTCCTGAAAAAACCTGGAGCCGACCCCACTATATTATCTAACTATCGCCCCATCTCCTTGCTTCCTTTTCTGGCGAAAATACTAGAGGCATATGTTGCAAAATGTCTGTCCAACTTCATGGAAGATTTTTCATACCTTGACCCACATCAGGTGGGCTTTCGCCCTGCACACTCCACAGAAACTGTATTACTAGCAGTCTTGGACACACTCTGCGACAACGCGGACAGAAGCTCCCCTCAGGCACTAGTACTGCTTGACCTTTCCGCTGCCTTCGACACGGTCGACCATACCATACTGGCAGACCATGTCAGGCAAGCAGGCATTCAGGGCGTCGCCGCCAATTGGCTCAGTTCGTTCCTGGAGGACCGGTCCCAGGCCGTTCGTGCAGGCCCCCTTGATAATATGCCCCTACATGTGGTGTTCCGCAAGGCTCCTCACTCTCCCCTCACCTGTTCAACCTCTACATCCTCCCACTGATTCAGTCACTCAAAGACAGAAATGTCACTGTTTTCAACGAAGGCGGACGACCTGCAGCTGGTCATCACAATCAACAACTCCCACAGCTCTGTCACTGAATTCTATGCCACCATGCTGCACATCCAACAGTGGATGGATCACAACCACCTTAAGCTTAACCCGGGTAAGACAGAGCTAGTCCTCACTGGAGGCAGCCACAAGTTCTGGGGACCACACTATTGGCCAATAGAGCTAGGGCCCTCGCCCACTCTCTCCTCCTCGGTTAAAACACTCGGACTCACCCTTAACAGCCACCTCTCACTTAAAACTTAGGTCGGGTCAGCCATCTCTAAATGCTTTTTCCAACTGCGAAAGTTCAGGAAGATCCGCCGCTTACTCACACAGGACACCCTGACCCAGGTAGTGATAGCTGCGGTCCTGTCGTACCTGGACTACGCAAACTCTGTCTACCTGGGCATGCCACTGTACCTGTTTAAACAGCTACAGATGTTCCAGAATCAGACCGCCAGACTGATGCTTCAACAACCCAGGTGGCAACCATTGACACCACTCATGAGGAAACTGCACTGGCTCCCCATCCTCCAATGCTGCACCTGTAAAACTGGATGCTTGATTTTCATATCCTTGCACAGTCAAAATCCCATATTCATCAACAACTTGATACTCAAGCACACCCCATTCCGCAACTTTCGTTCAGCTCACCTCTGGCTTCTCTCCACCCCCAAGTTCAAACGGAAACGGCTGGGAGGCTGCAGATTTGCGGTTCTTGCCCCCGGTCTGTGGAACTCCTTTCCCCCGGAGATTCGCCCTTGCGCTGACCTCCTAAAATTTAGAAGGTTACTCAAAACTTGGGGGATATTATCAAGACTCAGCGATAAAATTTTGGCCGCTTTATCGGCAGGAAACTGTCGCTAAAGTGGTGATAAGGGGCTTGATAATATGCCCTTGTGAATTCCCGTAGAAGCCCAGGTTAGATGTATAATTTGAGTATCTATTGGAATTCTATAGAGCATATTATCAAGCCCCTTATTGCCACTTTAGCAGCAGTTTCCTGCTGATAAAGCAGCGATAATTTTATCGCTGAGTCTTGATAATATGCCCCTTGGCTCTTTGCACAAGCCTACAACTGACTTCTCCGCAGGTAAGGACGGCACCCTATCACAGCGCCATGAAACCTTCTGGTGTACCTACGCTCTATAAATAATTTTTTTTTTTCAGAACCGTATTTATTGAGAGTTCAGGCAAGCATCAATACAGTTCTCCACAGTCAGGAGGATACTGTCAGTAATATGCAGGCAGTAGCATAACCAAGAACCCACAGTTTAAGAACATATCCCACCCCTTCCCCCACCCCACCAACCCCCTAAACAAACCCCAATACCCTTCCCCAACGACCCACCCCTTATCCCACCCTAACCCAGTGCACATGTTCACAAGATAACAACATCAGATGGAAGGCCATGTAGGTGTCGGTCAATAACCTAAAGTCCAGGGTCCACATCCGGAGGCAGCACATCCTCAATGTCAATTGGTGGGTCCAGGGTCAGCCCTCTGTAGTCCGCCCACCGCTTCCAGATCTTATAGTGTTTCCGGGGGCACCCCCTGGCCTCAAACACAGGCAGTTCCAGCCCCATGAGAAAATCTAACCCCGCCTTCCAGGCACTGAGTGGGGGGGCACGGACACTCTTCCAACCCTTTGCCAGATCCCGCTTAGCTACTACCAGCCCCAGTAACAAAAGATGTCGTTTATAAATGTTGCCCCCAACGTTTTCAAGGACATGGAGGAGGCCCAGCCGAGGTGTACGAGGAGGGTCCCACCCCAGTACCTCCGACAGGCAGTTCCAGACCCCACTCCAAAATCGGGTCAGGCCCCCACAAGACCATACTGTGTGCAGGAGTGTCCCCCGTTCAGCCCCACACCTCAGACACTCCGGGACGGCAATAAGGCCCGCCCTCCACAATCGCTCCCTAGTTTAGTACGCCCTGTGAAGGTATTTAAACGGAATAAATCTAAGGCGGACTGCTATGGCAGCTCCACGGGGGAATTCAAGGGCCTCACGCCAGTCATCCTCATCCAAGGGGCCAACATCAATCTCCCAGGAGGCCTTCAGTGTCTGTAGGGAAGGGGAGCAATGCGTAACCAGGGAGCGGTATATTTGAGAAACCTTCTTGTCGCCCAAGTCCCCCATAAAAAGTTTGGCTTCAATGGGGCTGAAGTCTGGAAGTAGTTCCATACCCACTAGGCTCGGGCCGAGGGCATGGCGAAACTGGAGGTACCTGAAGAATTGGGTCTTGGGCATATGGAATTCAGTGCTAAGGTCCTGGAAGGATTTAAGTGTAGTCCCGGTGAGGACATGGCCGAGGGAGGAAATTCCGATCGCGTCCCAGCCTCCAAAGCCTGACAAGGAAGCCAGCGCTGGAAGCAGACCATTATTCCACAGCGGGGTCTCGGCGGTCAGCCTGCCCCACCAACCCATGCGGCGCAATGCCTGCCTCCAAATCGTGAAGACCACCTGGGTGACCCGCGGCAGCCTCTTCCTCCGCCTGGCCGAGTATAGTATGGTGTGGAGCGTGGCATCCCCCATCAGAGAGTGCTCTAGTGCATAAGCCGGGTCACTATGATCACTATACCACCACTCATTGAGCACCAGGAGGTGGGCGGCTTGGTAATAGGACAAAAGGTCAGCGGTAGCCAGGCCGCCACAGTATGTGGACAGAAAGCACGTCCGCAGTGCCACCCTGGAGGCACCCCCAGCCCACAAAAACCGGCCAAGCACTGAGTTAACTCGACGGAACCACTGCGGGTCAATCCCGTGCGGGTGATTCTGTAGTTGGTAGAGAAGCCGTGGGAGGGCCACCATCTTAAAAATGGCGGATCTACCATAGATATTGAGGGGCATGCGTGACCAAGTCTTAATATCCATTTGAACCTTGTCCCACACCGGCTGCACGTTTCGGTCCCACGCCACCGTAGCCGAGGCCGACAAGAAGACGCCTAGATATTTCAGGCCTCCGGCCGCCACCTGTAGGACTGCGGCCCACGGGCATGTCACCGGTTCATCCCCCAGCACCCACAGAGTCGATTTGCGTGGGTTGAGAAAGAGCCCCGATGCCTCGCCAAACTCCCGCATCATATCCAGTATACGAGGGCCCGTGCTGTGGAGGTCGGTCATGAAGAAAAGGACATCGTCTGCATACAAAGCAATACGATCTGAGAGCTCCGCCCCCCACACAAAGCCCCGATACAGTGCGTCCAAGCGCACTCGTACAGCCAGCGGCTCCATGGCCAATGCAAAAAGATAAGGGGAAAGGGGACACCCCTGACGAGTGCCCCTGGCAATGGGGAACTTCTCGGAGACCGCCCCAGAGACGCGCACCGAGGCAGTTATGTCTGTATAGAGAAATTTCACATAGGAGATGAACACCGGCCCCAAGTTGAGAAGCGGCAGGAGAGCAAAAAGATAGGTCCAGCTGACCGAATCGAACGCCCTATCGATGTCTGCAAGCAATAGCGCTGCCCGATCTCCGGTCGCCCCCACCGCGTCTATCGCGGCCTGTGCACGGCGAATGTTGTGTCTCGTCGCCCGGTGCGGCATAAAGCCGGCCTGGTCCGGGTGGACGAGATCAGTAATATGCGGGAGCAAACGGTTCGCCAGCGCCTTGGCCAGAAGCTTGGCTTCGAAGTTAATCAGGGAGATTGGGCGATAGGACTCGTGGCTGTCGGGAGGCCTACCCGGTTTTTGAAAGACCACAATTTCGGCCTGACGCCAGTCCGAGGGCAGACTACCACGCTCCCGCGCCAGTTCCAACGCCCGCCTATAGTGCGGCCCAAGCTGCAAGTGAAATTTCTTATAGAATTCACTGGGGAACCCACTCGGTCTCGGTGCCTTACCTACGTTAAGTTGACCCAGTGCATCCCCCAGCTCCTCCTCCGTCAGGGGGAGATCCAAGGCCGCCCGGACTTCGTCGGAGACCGCGCGCGGAGGGACCCCCATGAGGAACTCCCCAATCGCCTCGGGTGAAAGGCTCTCTCGGGAGGCGTACTGGCGCGCATAATAGCGCGCAAAGCTCGCTGCAAGGACCGCAGGGTCCGTTATTACCGCTCCCGCTGCGTCTGTAAGCCCAGGCAAAGTAATCGGTTGCAATGTTTGTTGACAGAGCCTATGGAGCATGGTACATGACTTGTCTCCCCATTGGTACACCCTGCTCCGTGTAGCCAGCCACGCCTGGCGAGCCTCATCCATTAATACTGAAGCGTAGGATTGCTGCGCCTGTAGAAGCAGTCGCAGCGCCCTGTCATCCCCCCTTCCCGGTAGCCCGTCTCCAGCATCCCCACCCGTTCCGCCGCTGTCACTATGCTCTCCTGCCGCGTTCGTCGGGCAGAAGCACACCAGGCAATGTCGACACTTCTCAGGGCGGGCTTCATGGCCTCCCACACCGTCACCGCGTCCACCCCTTCTGTGAGGTTGTCCTGCCAGTAATGTGCGATTGCGCTGCGCAGATGCTGAGTGTAGGCCGGTCGCTGTAAATGCCACGAAGACATCCGCCACCTGAACGGTTAGTGCGCTTTGCAGAGGTCTATCTGTACTGCCACTGGGGAGTGGTCGGACAGCCCGCGAGGCCGGATCGCAGCCCCCTTCACCCTGTCAAGGAAGGCCCCCGGTACGAACACACAATCCAAACGTGAGAGGGAACCATGCACTGCTGAGACATACGTGAATTCCCGAACCCCGGCATGTAGATGCCTCCACGCGTCCACCCATCCCAGGCCCTCAATCAGTGCACTCAGCCGCGTTGGCGGGGCCGCAGCCGCGATCCCCTGCCCCCTCTGCCTGTCTAGACTCACATCCACAACATCATTCCAGTCGCCTCCAATCACTGCCAGGGAGTGGGGAATCTCAGTCCACAAGTCAAACAGTTTCTCAGCCAGGGACCACTGCAGCGGGGGAGGGGAATAGACACTGCCAAACACCACCGTTTCTGCTCCAATCTTCCCCTGTACAAACACATACCGACCCTGGGGATCAAGCCAGTGACGTTCATGTGTATATGACAGCCACCTGTGAACAAGAATGGCCACCCCCCTCAAGCCCCTGGTAAACCCGGCATGGAACACCTGATGGAAGCCAAACCGCTGCAGACTCAAAGCCTTAGTACCCAACATGTGTGTTTCCTGAAGGAGCATCACATCAGCCATATCCCTCTTGCCCCAGCGCAGCACAGCCCCACGCTTGATCTTGTCCAACAACCCCCGGACGTTCCAACTCAAAATTCGCATAGAGGCACCAGCTTGTACAGATTGCTGGATATCAACCATTATCTCGGTGAGCAAGTCTCTGCAACCTCCACGACCCGACCCAGGTCCCCGACACCACACCAGTATATATCACAAGAATCACGTGCACCCCAGTCAGAACAACCCCGACCCCCTTCACCCCCCTCAACCAGCCCCAACACCCAAACAGCCCAGCACCCCAACCCCACCCCCACCCCTATACCTCAGAAAACATTGAAGTATCTGTCGCGGCATGGGGAGCTTCAGGCCCAGAACGGAGCGCCTAAAGCCAACCATACCAATGGATCCCAACTATTCCCCCCACTAACTGGACACGCCCCCAAGACTACCCCCAACCCCACGAGGAGTAGGTAGCCCCAAAAACAGTGCCCGAACCCCAATTCCACAAGCATTCGAACCACTAGTAAGGCACAGCAGATATAACCCGGCCCCCCGGGGAACCCCAGATTCTGTTAAAACATATATCCATACTGCACCAGCCAGTGTCTGCACCACCATCAAGGTCCAGTCTGCCACGGAGTACATCAATGGACCAAAGGCAATCGGCAAATGTAAGCGTGATGAAATAGTCAAGAGTCCTTGCCAGATTGGTCCGTGTCGGGCTGCCTGTCCCCCAAGAGGGGGTCCCGGGACAAGGACCTCCGCCTTGAGCGGGACTTCCGATGACGCTTCCCTTTACCGGGTGGGTCGCTCCGCTCCTGGGATGAGCTGCGCGAGGGTCCAGAGCTCAGCCCCGGCTGGGCATTCGGTCGGATCCTGACCGTCTCCTCTGTCCACTGGAAGACAGCCTCCGGGGAGTCGAAGAAGTGAGTCCTGGAATTGAAGATCACCCGAAGACGGACCGGATAGAGCAGTGAGTATTGAATTTTCAGGCCACACAATTTGACCTTCGCTGCCAGAAAGGAGTGCCGCTGCTGCTGGACCTGCTTGGTGTAATCCGGGAAGATCATGATTCTGTGATTGTCAAATAGCAACGTCTCTTTGATCCTTGCTTCCCGGAGTATGACATCCCTGTCATGAAAGTTCAGGATTTTGGCGATAACTGGCCGAGGCCGTTCCCCCGCCGGTGGCTTCTGCATCAGGGCTCTATGTGCGCGCTCCACAACGAAGCAGCGCGACAAGGTGTCCGGGGGAAGCCAGCTCTCCAGCCACCGCGTCAGAAAGGCGTCCATAGGGCCCTTCTCGCAATCCTCCGGAAAGCCAACAAAGCGCAGGTTATTCCGTCTCGCTCGCCCTTCTGCATCCTCTACGCGAAGCGCCAGGCCCTTCTGGATCCTCTCCATGTCCGCCACTTTCTTTTTAAGGGTGCCAACGTCTCCCTCCACCTCTGCGAAGCTGGTCTCGGTCTCCGTGATGCGGGCGACAGCGTTGCGGAGATCCTGGCGCAGCAGCATCACATCAGCCCCGACCGCGCCTATTTTTGCGTCCAACATGTCCCTGGACTGTGTGATGGCCGCCATCAGTGCCGCGTTGTCCGGTCCGGTGTTCTGGCCCCCCCGGCCGCTCCCGAGCCTCCTCCAGGTCCGGTAAACTTATCAATGGGCCCCTGCTTAGTGGCTCCCGTGCCACCTCCGCCTCTGGTCATGATTCCGGCAATAGCGGCGGGTCGGCGCACGTCCGTAACAGGCTTCCCAACACTGTATCCCAAAATCCACTACCACATGGGAAAAACTGGGGTATCTGAGTCCTGCCGGGTACTGCGCCACACCCACTCGTCACCACCACGCCAAAGTTCAGCAAGCAGGTGCACCTGATGGTACACCAGACCCCAGCAGCAAACGAAGCGGTTAGGTCAGCACCCTACCGTCTCGGGGCCCCGCCGATCCACGCCGGTCGCCACCGCCATCCACGGTCCGCCGAGCACCCCACCGCCGTAGATGAGCAGGCACATCAGGGTCCACTGTCACGGCAGCCAGGGAACGCCGCTTCTCCGAGCCTCACCAGCCACCAACCTCGGGCCCGGAACCAGGGGGGGTGCAAAAGAGGCGTCGATGTGCCGCAGTCCACTTCTCCGGGTCGGCGGGGACTGGGGGCCCAGTCAATCCACCAGACCGGCACCCCTCGGGGCCTCACCACAGGGCCCACCTCTATCGACAGACCGGCCGGGGCGCTCTCTTCCTCGCGCCGGCCACCCAAGGCCCGCACTGCCACCACACTGTCCCTGGTGGTCACAGGGGGACCCGGCTGCTTCAGGTTTCACGAGGTCCTCCCACAGGGACGCCTCACCGCAGCCCCCAGCTATGCCGGCAGGTCCGCAAGCTGCAGGGGGCTCCTCCGCCCCTCTTCTCCTCTCCTGGCCGGCACTCCGACTCCCAGGCCACTGCTCAAACGGACACTGCAACGAGGGACGCCGCCGGCCGGTGGAGCCAGGCGGGGCGCCTCCAAACTCGAGGCCCCTGCTTCAGCCAGGCGAGGTAGGCTGCCGTATGTCCTCCGCGGCTCCCCGGGGCACCAGCCCCAGCCACCACCACTGCAGGGGCACCCAGGGATCACCCCAGTGCCTCGATAACACCAGGCAGCCCGGGGATCAGGCAGACAGGGAGGCTCCTCGGGCCACGCTCGGGCCCACCGGCTCGGGGACGCCAAACTCGAGGCCCCGGCGCCGGCGCCCAGGTCTAGGCCGCTCTCCGCTCTGGCCGGTTCCGATACTCTGGGTGTCCTGGGAGCGCCGCTTTTGGGATCGGATGGCTCCCAGCACTGTCCGCCACCGTCACCTCACGTGTGGCACAGAATTCAGGGTCCGAGGGCCAGGATAAAGGTAAGGATAATCACCGGGCTAGCGGGAGCTCTAGAGAGCCACGTCCGCCATTAGCGCCCGCTAAGCCACGCCCCCTCTATAAATAATTTTTAACATTAACTTTAACTCATCTGGTAGAAGTTTCACTTCTTGGTGCACAAATTCTCTCCAGTGCGAGTCTCATACCTAGGAGTACAGTCTCACTCAATGAGTTAAAACTTTAGTGTCACTCTCTGGATTTGGGTCTCATATCTTGAAGTAATTTTCCACTCATGGCATGTGAGTGCAAAACAAAATAATTGTGAAAATGTGCATAAACACGCCTTCTGCGTGTGCCACGTTTGAGGGGTGAGAACATCTGAATATAGAGAAATATAGAGGTGAGAATGAAAACGACAGTGGTGAAACACAGGGAGAGGAGTGAAAAAATATAGGGGCATATTACCAAGGTGGGCAATATGTGAGTATTGCCGCTTTAGCGGCCGTTTTCGGCCGCTAAGCGGCGATAATTCTATCGCCCTATTAGCAAGCTGTCGCTAACAGCAGTTAGCGACAGCTTGTAGGAGATAGCGAGCGGTTTGGGGCCTGCTTTGCATGTCAGCAATATTTATCGCTAATGACATGCAAAGTGGGCGTACCCAACCTGTTAGTGACTGAAAGCAGATGCTAACATTGCTATCGCCTATTAGCAAGGCAGGCGCAGCGATGGAAATATTCGCGCTAAGCGTGAATATCTCCAAAAACTGACGCCTGCTCAGACCAGTTCTTAGCCATTATATCCAATGGGAGGTGGATATAATGGCTAAGACCCTGTTAGCGATAATGCGTGAATATCTACAGCAATATTCACGGATTTCGCCGCTATCGCCAACAATTATTATCGCTTTTGAGATAAACGTTGCTAATAGCACGTTATCTTAGCGATAATATCCGACAATGCGCGGCGAAAAAAAGATTGCCGCTAACCCTACTTAGCGATTAATATCGCTAGTTGTTGGTAATATGCCCCCCAGTTGTGAAACAAGAAAAAATGATGAAGCATGGGCTGTGGGAATGTGAAGGCAGTGGTGAAGCACAGGGAGAGGAGTGAAAAGGGATAGTTCTGTAACAAAAAACTGTGATGAAACATGGGCTGGGGGAATGAAAAGACAGCGGTGAACCACAGGGAGATGACGAGTGAAAAAGGTTAACTGTGAAACAAGAAACAGTGATGATGAAACGTGGGCTGGGGGGATGAAAATAAACAGTGGTTAAACGTGGACATGGAGAACGAAAAGAGACAGCGGTGAAACATGTGGAGGGAGAACTAAAAGAAACAATCGAAAAGCAGGGAAAGTGAAGAGACAGTGGTGAAACAAAGGGAGTGAAAACACACAGTGGGCAAAGGAAGACTGTCTTATCATCGACTTCATTATATATAGGTAAAGAACACCCCGCAGTACATTATAAGGCTATTGCAAGTCGCTGAAGAGTTCCATGGTCATAAAGAAGAATGAGGCTAAAGGCAAAGTTCCTTTAGAAGGTTATGGAACTCCAAGATTAATTGCAATATCCTCATCTTGTGTAGCAGAGGTTACTTTATCCCTTATAATACATGGTCAGTCACACCCTCACCATTCCCACAAACGGCTTAAATCCTTGGTATGTAGCTTGTTCATATGAAAGAGAGAGCATGTTTAGAAACATGAGGAATAAAAATAGAATCACTAGCCCAAAATTAAACACATAAAAAAAGTTGTAAGCTAGGTGTTGAAAAAAGATATTAGAAGCAGTTAAAAAGAATCTTTTTCTTTTTTTAAAGGTGCAGCAGAAACATGCATAAAGATTCCAACTTTTCTAAAATTTCCCCTGGACTGCAAAAAATTGACATGTTGTCGTAAATATCTACTTTTTGCTTGGCACTGTAGAGTTAGAAAAATACAGAGCTGAAGGAAGATAAGCAATGACCTGCTGTTCTCAGAGGCAGCAGGTCATGTGACGTCAGAAGTCGACTGTAATAAGCTATTACAGTTGAGTTCTGAAGTCAGTCCTTTATAATCAGCAACTGGGTGCATCAGACATCACTGATTCTGTAAGCAGTAAAGTAGCCCCTAGTATAAATGTAAAGGATATTGCAAGTCAATGGGGAGTTCCCTAACCATATAGAGGAACGAGGCTGAATATATATATGTATCCCATGAAATACATTTAACTGTGTTTAAATTGCATTTATATAGCGCTTACTACCCCTGTCGAGGAGTTGAAGCACTTTACGGCGAGCAGCACGCTATCCGGGAGCCCAAAGCTAGTGTTCAGTCCATTAGTTGCTGGGTTAGTTTCTTATGCCCATCCCATGCCTTCACCTCAGTTTCTTTGTGGAACATTATTCAAATAGATGTGATCATTAGGGGGGGCTCTGGGAGAAGCACCTGCCTGCTGGAATTAATAGACAGTGTTATCATTTCCAAAAAGAGCTTAAGAGGGACAGGCATGAGGTTTAGAGTAATTCATATGCATTAGAGGCAGATAGAAGGGAGAGGTGAAGTAGAGGTGCACTTTAAAAATAAGGGACGGAGGTAAGTACAAGATTCATGAAAGGTCAATACTTCCATACAGGATGTTAAGGAATATAGCAGGGTGAGAGGTTTGGGATGCGGATTGTGGATGTAAACCTGTTGAAAGCAGCAGTTTTATATTCTGCTCCTAAGGAATGTAGCTTACACAATCCTTCTAGAGGCAGTAAGAGGTGACCCAGATACTCCCCACAGTGAAAAAGGAAGCCCAGCTCTTGTTGAGACCCCTTCACTGTCAAGCAGTGCGACAAATAAGCACATTCCTTTACCTGTGATTACAATTTGAGAGCACCCCTCAAATATATATATAGTATAGAATATATATAATAAGGGCCCGATTCACAGAACTAACTTAAGACAAAATCCTAAGCGTATTACTTTTGGTATTCACAGAAGTTAGGATTTTGTCTTACGTTTGTCTTAAGTCTGTGTTAAGTTTGTCTTAAGACAAACTTAAGACAAAATCCTACCTTCTGTGAATACCAAAAGTAGTAAGTTCAGGATTTTGTCTTAAATTAGTTCTGTGAATCGAGCCCTAAATATATAGCTACTAAATCAGTGTATTCAATAGTATAAAGTAATGTTACAACTTGTGCAAATACAATGCATCAAACATAAGTTATACATATAATCTAAAACATATGTTATGTAAATACCCGCCAGCTTAAAAATATAACAAGGCAACGATAAACACATTGCAGCAGTTGTTGTTATATTCAGTTCATGTTTGCAAGCCATCCAATACCTGGCTTGGAAGGTGCTGTCCACTCATCCAATATGAATATGGACACTCAGTCCGTCACACTCTCTTTCTCAGAGGTGATAATTTGCGCTACGCAATGTGAGCCATACTAGCCACATTATTGTTAACAGTCCTTCGGACAAACAATCTGCGCACTGGCATTCACCTGCATCAATACTCTAAGAGTTTGATTAGTGACGTGGTAATGCTTGGATCCGGTAACTCAGACTGCATGGGTTGGAATTATACTGATCCATAAAACTACTGAGCCCACAATGCATCATAACCGCCAAGTGGTGTCTACAGGTATTTAATGTAAACAGCAATGATGGACAATTGTTTGTACCGTGATCAGGGACAGCTTCATGTCCGAAACGCGTAGGTGGGGAACCTACAGAAAATAAACCAATAACTCAACAAACGGAGTAGTGTGCGGTGTGTTTCTCTTTTGAAACGTTTTTGCTGAAAGGTATTACTGCGAGGGTGTCCTGAACCTTGCAGCCGGCACCAGCTACTGAAGCTCCTCTCATTTTGGGACATTTGCTCGTGATATAGTGTGTAGAATATATATAATAAATATATAGCTACTACATCGGTGTATTCAATAGTATAAAGTAATGTTACAACTTGTGCAAATACAATGCATCAAACATAAGTTATACATATAATCTAAAACATATGTTATGTAAACACCCGCCAGCTTAAAAATATAACAAGGCAATGATAAACACATTGCAGCAGTTGTTGTTATATTCAGTTCATGTTTGCAAGCCATCCAATACCTGGCTTGGAAGGTGCTGTCCACTCATCCACCTGAAGGTCAACCACACAGAACAGACACCATGTCTGGCAGAATGGATGTGTCTGAGGTCACCTTCACCTTGCAGGATCCAATATTATTCATACTAACTCTAAGGTGACTTGCAGTATCCTAATGATGTACGGCAGGGGGTACTTTATCCCTCATAATACATGATCAGGCCATCACCTTCACCACAAATCACTTAAAACCTTGGTGCGTACCTGTTTCATATGAAGAGAGAGCATGTTTGCGGACATGAAGAATCAAAATAAAACATCTAGTGCATAAGTAAACACCTCAAAAACCTATTGGATATTTGTTGCAAAAAGATATCAGAAACAGATCAATACAATTCACTTTAAAAAAATACCTGCAGCGGCTTGAAATGTGTAAAAACATGCAGAGAGATTCTACCTTCTATCTAAAGTGTGTCAAAAATAAACGTTCTCTCTGCTTGTTATTGTAAGCTATTAAAGGACAACAGAACAAAGAAAAGCAATGTTCATTTGTTGCTTCAAACAGCTGCTTTATTTATGCTCAGTGAACTGACCTACCTTTCACCTTGGCTGCTGGGTCTGGAAGCCGGCAATGTGACGCCAAAACCTGACTGTAATAACCTTATAATAATTGATATAATAATTGAGCTTTGACGTCTTTTCTTTATAATCGGTGACTTGGTGCGTCACAAGCCGCTGATTATAACTGCAGTTTATACAGGGATTACAGAATCCCATGCATTATAAGGAAATTAGAAACAGGCGTTTATAAAAGGATTACAGAATCCTGTGTGTTATAAAGATTTCAGAGACTGCTTTTAAATACAGGAATTGCAGAATCCCATGTATTATAATCCTATTACTACCTGAAGACGAAACTGGAATTACGCAGTAATATAGTAACCCTAACCCGCATCACCAGAAATGATCACCTTGCAGGACACGCGTTAAAACGTTACCATGTCTGATGTAGTCTTCCATCTTCCTGAGATCTGTAAATTTGGGTGATGATAAAATCTACTACTTAAAGCATTTTGAAACAACAGAATTGCGTACAGGGTGCTATAAAAAACCAGCATTTGCAATGCAAAAGGTCTTGCATTTTCAAGAGTTAAAGTTATTGTCGTAAATGATAATATTTTTTACCTATGTGTTTTGTTTTGGAGTGTAGAGGGTGTAAGTAGTGTGGAGTGGAATTATGTGGGTTGTATGGGAACTGTTAGTTGTGGGATTGTGTGCTGTGTAGTGCAAATGTGAAGTGGAATTAGGTGGCATGGTGAACAGATATTGGTGAGAGCTGCAGAGTCTAGTTAGAAAGGACGAATGGGAGGGATAGGTAGTGTGTGAGAAAGATAGAAAGACAGAGAGAGCAGGCCAGAGACCCATAAAAAGGGAGGCTTTGTGTAGTGCAAGGCAGAAATGTGCTGAATTGGAATTGTTTGTTGTGGAATTGTGTGGATAGTAATTAACTAGTAATTAACCAGTGTGGGGGAGCGTCAGGCGACAAGAAGGGCCAACTGAGCGCTCCCGCCTCCTTTATTCCCAGGGACGCAGGGGAGGGCGGGCCGCCCCCTCCCCTCACCCCTCAACGCCCGCCCCACTGACCCGGAAGACTGCACCACGCCTCCGGATCAGGGATTGGGCGTCGGCCGACCGGTGGTGTGGCGCACACCTCCCGCGTACCATTGGTCGCCGGGAGATCACGCCCCCACACCACCGGCAGGCATGGGAAGAGGGGATCGCCGCGCCGCCATGTGGGCGGGGGTCCAAGGGCCCCCCCTTTTCATATTAACTGTAATGGAATTATGAACAATGAAAATGGGTGTTATGGAGTTAATTATGTGTATTTCTATGGAGTGGTATTGTATGTTGTGTAGTGGCATGCTGTGGAGTTGATTTATGTGGTGCATTGTTAAATTTTGAGGCATGATGTGAAAATATGTGGTGTGTATTGAGGTATGTGGTGTGTTGTGGAATAATGTGGTGTGTATTTGAAATGTGTGGAGTTGAATTGTGTGGTGTGGAATTATGTATTTAGCGAAATTATGCTTATTTGAATTACGTGTCATGGTGTGTAGAACATTTATGTGTATTGCTGGTATGTGGCATAGAGCGCATTTATATGGGGTGCATTTACGTCGTATTGAGTAGAGTTTAATTATATGTAGTTTAATTATGTGGTGCTTAGTGGTATTTGGAGTGCAATTATGTTGTGGGGTGCAGAATTGTGTGGCATTGATTTGTGGGTGTTCTTTGAAATTGTGTGGCATTGTTTGTAGTGATATTATGTGGCATGGTGTGGAGTAGTATTAGATGATATGGAATTATGTGGCTGAGGAGAAGGAGAAAAGAAAGAAAAGAGTTATGGCAGGAGAGAATGAAAAAGAGTGAGAAAGGCGGAAGATATGAAGGTTTGAAACAAAGAAACATATGAAAAATAAGACTGCAAGAAGCAGAGGATGAAAGGCGGGAATGCAAGAAAGGAGGGAAAGAAAGTATAGAAAGGAAGACTGTGAAAGAAGAGGCAGCTAGAATGTAATACGTGATTTGCCCCGAATCACAGGATGTTAAGCTGACGCAGCGACTCGAAACGTGTTCCCCAGCGCCAAGGTCGGCAGTTGTAGCCATTACGCCACCACCTCTGC
Source organism: Lissotriton vulgaris (assembly GCF_964263255.1). Lineage (NCBI taxonomy): Eukaryota > Metazoa > Chordata > Amphibia > Caudata > Salamandridae > Lissotriton > Lissotriton vulgaris. The sequence goes on from NC_141697.1 coordinate 1,215,668,568, forward strand.
TCTGTTGGTACTTAATATTAAGTAGTTTTTAAATGTTCACACATTATAGCCCAAAATAATGATTAAATAAACATGAGGCAGAATAAGAAGTAAAACTATTTACATCTAACCCTTTTGTCCGTTGCGGTAACTCCAGTCCAATCAATATAATAGTCATTTTCAAACAACCCCTCTGTCGTGGCAGGTACCTGAGAATGGTTCAATATAACGCCGTGTTTGTTACACAGTGAGCTAAATAACGGTGATGGATCAAGCCCTGATCTTTGGACTGGGTAAGAGTGGTCTGCTTAATTCAGACACTCTGTTCATCACCACCCCCTTTTCTGTATAATTTTTGGCCACTATAGGTGTGGCAGGGTATACTCAGACATGAGTCCCTTGCTCACTGCACCATCAGGATTCAAGCAAGCCGGGCCGACGACGGCTGAAATGCCAGAAACCGGTCCCCGGAAGCTTGTCTCCTTTCTGGTGAAGAATTGGTTTGGTAGTTTAGTCTGCCCTGTTCCCATGATGCACTGGGCCAGGGCCAGACTGATTTGCATATAGCCAGGTTCTGAGCTGGGATGGTGCAGTGAGCTAAATAGCGGTGATGGATCAAGCCCTGATCTTTGGACTGGGTAAGAGTGGTCTGCTTAATTCAGACACTCTGTTCATCACCACCCCCTTTTCTGTATCGTTTTTGGCCACTATAGGTGTGGCAGGGTATACTCAGACATGAGTCCCTTGCTCACTGCACCATCAGGATTCAAGCAAGCCGGGCCGACGACGGCTGAAATGCCAGAAACCGGTCCCCGGAAGCTTGTCTCCTTTCTGGTGAAGAATTGGCTTGGTAGTTTAGTCTGCCCTGTTCCCATGATGCACTGGGCCAGGGACAGACTGATTTGCATATAGCCAGGTTCTGAGCAGGGATGGTGCAGTGAGCTAAATAACGGTGATGGATCAAGCCCTGATCTTTGGACTGGGTAAGAGTGGTCTGCTTAATTCAGACACTCTGTTCATCAACACCCCCTTTTCTGTATCGTTTTTGGCCACTATAGGTGTGGCAGGGTATACTCAGACATGAGTCCCTTGCTCACTGCACCATCAGGATTCAAGCAAGCCGGGCCGACGACGGCTGAAATGCCAGAAACCGGTCCCCGGAAGCTTGTCTCCTTTCTGGTGAAGAATTGGCTTGGTAGTTTAGTCTGCCCTGTTCCCATGATGCACTGGGCCAGGGACAGACTGATTTGCATATAGCCAGGTTCTGAGCTGGGATGGTGCAGTGAGCTAAATAACGGTGATGGATCAAGCCCTGATTTTTGGACTGGGTAAGAGTGGTCTGCTCAATTCAGACACTCTGTTCAACACCACCCCCTTTTCTATATCGTGTTTGTTACACAGGCGGCTTCAGGACAAAAACGTCCTAAGATAAGGCATCAACGTAAAGCCAACAAACAGGCTAAAAGTGCTTCTCTTGTGTAATATATCTTCACAGAAGGCACAGAAAGGGGAATTTTTGGACCTTGTGCTGCCTTATGGCATCACAGTTACGCTGCTTGTTACCTAGCAGTATAAAAAACGAGAAGCTTGAAATCCAGCAAAAGGCCTATAGCATCCCATTTTATTATTTATTTATTTGAAGGTTTTATATAGCTCGAACAAGAACCTTGTGGGTATCAGAGCGCTTTCATGTCATATGTTGGAAACAAGTAGAAGCATAGAAAAATACAACTATAGGTGATTCAGATATAAGGTGCTCAATAATACAAACTAGTAATTAAAATACGGTAGTAAGTAAATAATTCACGTGAATTTACCCATGAGAATCTCTTTCACTTCTTTTCTGAAGGAGGCAATGCATCCCATGAATTAGTTATACAAGGGAGATGGTATTAAATATGTGGGACATTATGTCATTGAATATATGAAAATGAAAAGTAGTTCACGCTTGAAGTTTAAGCATTTATAAGTATATTTCATTAAATAGTGTCTTAGTCCATCTTGTGCTGCAAAATCTTCATACCACATTACTTAGCATTGGATGTGTTTGAAATGTATTTTTTGTTATTGTTGATGGAATCACAATCATAATATGCGTTTGTAGAGCACACATTCACCCAAGGGCATCTTGGGGCTGAATAGAAGAGGTTTATTGTTATCCAACTCAATGGTACTCATTTGATCGACCTCAGAAGGCTGAGTGGACACACCAGGATTTGAACCTGTGACCAGGAGGTCGAAAACAAGGCCCTACATTAGTCCACATGGGGCCAGATGTAGGTGGCTAAATACCGAGCAGTAACGCAGAAATTTTCAGAATTTCTGCGTTACCACCCGGTATTTGGCTGAGAGCAATGTAGGTGAGTGTAAACCTACTAGCAAAATGAGGAATCGCAAAATTAGCGATTTCTTATTTTGCTCTTGCATTTAAGGAATCGCTAATTGCGATTCCTTCAATGCAATTTAGGTAGCACAAAAGAAAGTGCACTTTAGGCTTAAGTAATCGCTAATTACCACCAACTTCAAGTTGGAGGTAATTAGCGATTTCCTGTAAAAAAGCACTTGTTTGCATTTTTTAAAGTGCCATGTGGCACACATTCATGCCCTTAGGGCATGTATGTGCGTCACATGTGCACACATGCACATTTCAGGGGTGCAACAGGGTTTCCTTTTGACACCCTGACACTCTTGAAATAGCTCCTGCTATTTACAATTCTCTAATACCGAATCACAAATAGTGAATATCTTCCCATCCATTCCTATGGGCCTCCTAGCCCATAGGAATGAATGGCTAGGTATTCCTTATTAAAGAATCTCAATTTGCGATTCGTTATTCAGGAATTTTAAGGAATCGCTAATATTGTAGCGATTTCTACCTACATTCAATTTAGCGAGTCCTTAATAGCGATTCGGTAAAAATCGCTATTAAGGAATCAGTAAATGCCAATTACCGACATCTGGCCCTGAGCTACCAGACCCAGCTCACCCAGGTCCTTTGTTTAACTGTTGCCAACAATAATAATGCAATTCTTTCTGAATCAAACAGTATGTTTTAACATAAACTAACAATAAAAGCAGCAAAGGTGGCTTGGTATAGACACCAGCAATCTTGCCAGCTCGTGAACTAGGTTCCAGTGTAGGTAGGAAGCTTCACAACAGGTAATTTAGGGCAATTCCTGCAACGTTTACTACCAACAAAAGACACATTTGCAGATTTCAGCACTGATAGAGAACTTTACAGCTATAAACATTTTCTCTAACACAACTACAAAGTATTCACCCTTTTTCTGCTGGGCCAGACTCCGTGCCGCAAGCTTCTCACTTTAAATTGCAATAAAATAAGGTGTAAATGCATCCCAATCAGCTTCCGTGGTGAACATAACCGAAAGGATTAAAAGTCTCATTTACCCTTTGAAGCCCTCTGCAGTAACGTCTCTACCCCTAAATAACACCAATAAAATGACAAACAGCCTGATTTACAAAAGTAATCTGAGACAAAATCCTGAATGTATTACTTTTGGCATTTAAAAGGCATTTATGAGTACTAAAGTTAGGATTCCTAACTTTACTACTACCAAACTGAGACAAAATCCTAACCTTACGACTTTCGGTATTCACAAAAGGCATTTTGTAGTAGTAAAGTCAGGATTCCTAACTTTACTACTATAAATCCATTTTGTGAATACCAGAAGTCATAAAGTTAGGATTTTGTCTCAGTTCAGTAGTAGTAAAGTTAGGAATCCTGACTTTACTACCACTAAATCCATTTTGTGAATACCGGAGGTCATAACGTTAGGATTTTGTCTCAGTTCAGTAGTAGTAAAGTTAGGAATCCTGACTTTACTACTACTAAATGCCTTCTGTGAATACCAAAAGTAGTAAGTTTAGGATTTTGTCTCAGATTAGTTCTGTGAATCGGCCCCATGGAGTCTGGAGTAAAGTGAGAATGTTGAATACTTTGGAACTGTGCTGAGAAAGGAGACAGCTAGGTTCCAAGAAGAGACAAGTAGCAAAGCTCTAAACAGTGCTATGGTTGTTGTGATCAGCATACGTGGATATTGTTGGCATGTAAATATATAGTGTTCCCCCAAAATCTATACATGGCAACCTTTACTTAAAGTTTAGAAACTACTGCATTTATGGGGCATATTACCAACGATTAGCGATCTTTATCGCTAACTAGGCTTAGCAACAAATTTTTTATCGCTAAGCATCGCCGGAAATTATCGCTGAGATAACTTGCTATTAGCAAGGTTTATCTCAAAAGCGATAAAAATCAGGCGAAATGCGTGAATATTGCTGCGAATACAGCGATATTCACGCGACGAAATGCTCTTAGCCATCTTATCCACCTCCCATTGGATAACATGACTAAGAACTGGTCTGAGCAGGCGTTGGTTTTTGGCGATAACGGGAATATTTCCATCGCTACACCTTCCTTGCTAATAGGCGATAGCAACGTTAGCGACTGCTTTCAGTCGCTAACAGGTTGGGTACTCCCACTTTGGATGTCATTAGCGATAAATATCGCTGACATGCAAAGTGGGCCCCAAACCGCTCGCTATCGCCTAAAGCTGTCGCTAACTGCTGTTAGCGACAGCTTGCTAATGGAGCGATAGAATTATCGGCGCTTGGCGGCCGAAAACGGCCGCTAAACCGGCGATAATTGCCTATCGCCCTGCTTGGTAATATGCCTCTATATCCTAACAGACTCTAACCCTAACTCATCACAGAGTGGGATTGGGTCAGTGAGACCTCTGATCCCACCCCACCAGGGCTGGATTGAGAACCAAAACCGGCCCTGGCAAAGTGCACGGCCGCCCTTTCCCACCCCCCGGGTGCGGCCCATCGGGGGATTGCCCGTTTCCCGCTACGGCCAGTACGGCCCTGCACCCCACTCTGTGACGAGTTAGGAAAGGGTGATGTAAGGTCTCACTGATAGACAGTCAGCCCTGGGCACTCAGGGTTTAAACCTGAAGCGCCTAATGCCCCTTTTATCAATGACACTCCTCCTCCTCATGAGGAGAAGGATCTTCACCTGGCTTTGCCAGGCTGAGGATGCCACTGCCATCAGGGTAGTGAGATTTTCATTCAGTCAGTAAAACAGCCCAGGCTGCCAGAATACTGCCCATGTAAAGGGGCAGGTTGCCTGTCTCTGACACGGCGACTACCTGCCAGGCTGCCCATTTCCTCAGCCTGACAGATATTCATCATGCTTTGATAAAGGGAGTGTGTGGTGGTGGTCTGGAACCCTGCACCCCATTTGACCAGCCGCCTCTTCTGGCCAGTCAGCATCAATTATTTGTGAGGAGCAGTGCAGTCCTTTGTGGTTCTGAAGGCCACTTTCTAGGCTCGATTACGTGAGGAGTTTATCGTTTTCATCCTTGATCCCCTCCACTTGCATTGTAGGGCTCTGAGATGCGTTTTCATCTTTCTGGCAGGGTCTCTGAAGTTTTGGTAAGGCTGGGGAAGTGTCAGACACACTCATTGACAGGCTGGGTGGGTCTCAGTGGGTACATCACCAATTCCTTGCCTTAAAATCTTCTTACCTTCCTCTGGCTTTTAGTATGCTTCCAGGATTCCCTCATTACCGCAGCTCTCATGTTCAGTTTAATTGATTTAATTTATTTCTGAAAAACACCAGAATAATGAGGTGGGTTTGTTGTTTTGCACAAATCACGATTGGCCATTCATGTATTTAAGTCTAATTTTATCAGTGGCAAAGCCCACGTGCACAATTGCTCCTAACAAAGTGAATGTCAAGTTATGAATGGAGACAATAAAACTCTAAAGGGCACATGAGTGTGTGGAACAAACTGTGAGAATAGACCCCCTACATGCTCAGTTAATCATCAACCTTTGCCTACAATTAGTGAATCAATAAATACTAAAAGAGAAGACCTTTGGGTGACTAATGAAATAATTATAGAATCCCTGTGAGTGGCATGATAAATACTGTTGTAAGGTTTTTTTCTGGATTGTTATTCAAACACTGATCATAAAGAGACCTCAACTCATGATATGCTGAAGCAAACACAAATTCGTTTTAACCCCTTCCATGCTGATGACGGCCCTGAGCCGTCATGCATCACGGTGGGCGTGTGCTGATGACGGCTGGGGGCCGTCATGAACCCGCCCACTCATTAAAACGGCCGCACAGGCGCAGAATCGCAGCCACGCCCAAGGGCTTAAGGGAGGGAGGGATAAAGCCTTTTTAATTCCTAAATTGTATAAACACATCAGAAGAAGCTCTCTTTTCCAGCAGAACTGAGAACTGTAGTTGTTATGAGATGAGGAAAGTGGTGTAGGGGGAGAGAGGGCAAGATGTAGGGTGAGGCGTGGGATTCAGGAATAATATCACAAAATATATTTTATGGAGAGGTCACTGATCTCAGGATCCACCTTTCAGCAGGAGCAGCTTAGACAAAAGAAGGCACTTACTCATTTCGGTATTCACAGAAGTTAGGACTCCTAACTTTACTACTCCTAAATGCCTTCTGTGAATACCGAAAGTCTTAAAATTTGGATTTTTCTAAATTTAGTAGTAGTAAAGTTAGGACTCCTAACTTTCAGACTCCTAAATGCCTTCTGTGAATACCAAAATGAGTAAGTGCCTTCTGTGAATATGAAAATAGTAGTAAGTTTAGGATTTTGTCTTAAGTTAGTTCTGTGAATCGGGCCCATAGAGAGGGCAAAAAATGGATGGGCTGGTGGGTCTGGTGACCTCAAATATGTATTTCAATTCAATATTGCAAACTGTTTTCTCTCTTCGACTTGGATCCTACTTCTGCAAAATGTCCTTTAGCCAATAATAAGTTCCTCATTATTGCACTTTCAAAGATTTTCAAAAACTATTATTTAACATTGGCTTCGCCCATGCATTTATTTTCACCTTGTATGATAATTTTCCTCTAAAGGGACACAGCTGAAAATGTATGCAGATGTTTCTAATTGCAGTTTGCCTTTTATAGAGTTTTTCTTGGCACAAATGTCTTTAGACTTTTTCCATTCCCAGCAAATCTATCTTTTGCGACATAAGCTGACACAAATGTGGTCAAAAGAAAAACTTCACAAACTTTGTGAAGTTGCAAAGTTATCACTAAAATGTTGTAAAGATTGCAAAATAAAAACATTTGCGCACCACTCGTCTGCACAAATGAATTAAAAGGGAATTCAAAGGACAAAAATTTTAAATTTGCCTTGTTGCTCTGGTGACTTAATGACTGACAGCCCCAGCAAAGCCTTCCCGGGTAGCAGAACCACATGTGCCTGCTTCCTGGAAGCAAGAGCCACTAGGCCTTCGTTGTGATGTAGTAACTCAGGTACACACTGTAGAAACCGTGCACCTCCCCACGTTTTATGGAACTTTGTGATCTGAACTTTGCGGAAAGGTATATCCAAAATGGATGAATTGTAACTTCGAAATCCTTACATCCAAAATACTGCTGGGACAAATAGTTAAACTTGTGTGAGCCATTCGCCTCCTTTCTTGGTCTGGTGCCGGTGAGTCCCGAATCCTCTGGGATTTATATTTCAGCGGACGGGATGTCCATCACCGTTGTGATGGAGTAACCCATCTGACAAGATCTAAACCAGGCCCCAAGACAGTCTTCAGGTACCAAACCCTCAGGGATAAGACCTTCACGGGGCCTTCTACTGAGCTTTAGAGACAAAGGAGGTTCACAGAAGACACCGGATGCAATAGTTCAGTCGTCCAATGAATAGGAATGGATGTCCAGGAGAAGAAACGAGCTCTGAGATCTCCGAATGGAAGGAAGGCTCCTTTGGGACTGTCAGCGCAGGAGAAGATGCAGAAGGAAGGTGTCCATAGGGAGACTGTTGGGCATCGTGAACCCCTGCAAGATTCCCTGAGTCTCAGACAGTGACGTCAGAGGATCTCAATGGGGCTGATTCACAGAACTAGCTTAAGACAAAATCCTAAACTTACTGCTTTTGGTATTCACCGAAGTTAGGATTTTGTCTTATTTGTCTTAGGACAAACTTAAGACAGACTTAAGACAAACTGAAGACAAAATCCTAACTTAAGTCTGTCTTAAGTCCTTCTTAAGACAAAAACTGAAGACAAAATCCTAACTTCTGTGAATACCAAAAGTAGTAAGTTTAGGATTTTGTCTTAAGTTAGTTCTGGGACTCGGGCCCAGAGTGATTCCTTAAAGTCTCCTACACAAGGGAGCGCATGCAAGATTGAGAAGTGGACACTCCTCCGCTTCTAGCAGAAGACTGACCCATGGATTGTGTAGTATTGGGACTGCACGCCATGGTTCCTTAATGTCCAGCAGCATCTTATGGGTGTACATTATTTCCTATCACAAGTTACATGAAAGTTTGGGGAAATTATGTTAAATTATGTGTCATGACGTAAAAAAATAAAATACAAATATTGCATTTAGTGCAATATTTTACCACAAAATGTGTCCTAGCATTAATTTTGGAAGCAACAATGCATTTCGCACTAACAAAACACAAGTATCACAAATGAAAGGTACTCGCGTTCTCATCATTCACGATGGTCCCACGCTCACAAGCCTCCCTCTCTTCCCCTAAGCCAATCACAACGCTGCAATGTGCATATTTTTTGCCTCGATATTCTGTCTCTGCACCTGTGATAGGCCACTCTTTCCTGCTGAGAGAGGGTGCTCACCACTGCACTTCTGCTGCCTTTGCATGTATGAGAGAGAGGCCTGCACCGCTACTGCACAGGTCGCACTGCGTTCTTTGTGCGTCTGCATATGTGCGAGGGAAAACTTGCACTGCACCTGATCTGTGTGTGGTGGTGTAGTTTCCACTCCTGATCTCTGAATTTTCCAAAGCTTGAGAAAACCTTTTCATTGCAGAAAAGCGCTTTCGCTGCTGGTTTCCCCGCCATTGTGCTTTACTTTTGCAGCACGTGTTGTGTAATTCAATGTGTTAAAATTGTAGAATTTTCCGTAACAAGCATAACGTGAAATGTCCAACATTAAATTTCATCCAGGCCTAACCTAAATGTTGCCTTATACCTCAGCACAAGTTATATCCATCATTCTGAGTTCATTCATGAGGGTATGTATCTCAAGTTCAATGACCTCTCGAAGTTTCTTTCGAGATTCAGCTCCCTCTTCACTGAGAGCACTACTTGCAATCATTTCAGATGTCACGTGACAAACACATGGGATTAAAATGCCACATCTGGGCTCATCTGGACCAGGGACGAAAGATCCTCTGTCATGGGTACTTCAGTCCTCAGTGAACCCAGGGTCCTCTCCCCTGTGGAGACAGCTGGCACAGGGCCTGGCCTCCTCTGTGCACCAGACATCCCCAAATCCTGTGCAGAGGTGAGTGGTGCACGCACTTCAGTCCTCAGTGAGTGGTGCAGGCACTTCAGTCCTCAGTGAGTGGTGCGTACACTTCAGTCCTCAGTGAACCCAGGGACCTCTCCTCTGTGCAAACAGCTGGCAAATGCCCTGCTGGGCTCCTGTGTGCACAAGGCACCCCACACCCTACATCCTGTGCAGAGGTGAGTGCTGCACACACTTCAGTCCTCAATGAGTGGTGCACGCACTTCAGTCCTCAGTGAACCCAGGGACCTCTCCCCTGAGGACACAACTGACACAGGCCCTGCTGGGCTCCTGTGTGCACAAGGCACCCCACACCCTACATCCTGTGCAGAGGTGAGTGCTGCACACACTTCAGTCCTCAATGAGTGGTGCACGCACTTCAGTCCTCAGTGAACCCAGGGACCTCTCCCCTGAGGACACAACTGACACAGGCCCTGCTGGGCTCCTGTGTGCACAAGGCACCCCACACCCTACATCCTGTGCAGAGGTGAGTGCTGCACACACTTCAGTCCTCAATGAGTGGTGCACGCACTTCAGTCCTCAGTGAACCCAGGGACCTCTCCCCTGAGGACACAACTGACACAGGCCCTGCTGGGCTCCTGTGTGCACAAGGCACCCCACACCCTACATCCTGTGCAGAGGTGAGTGCTGCACACACTTCAGTCCTCAGTTAGTGGTGCACGCAATTCAGTCCTCAGTGAACCCAGGGACCTCTCCTCTGTGCAAACAGCTGGCACGGGCCCTGTTGGCCTCCTGTGTGCACAAGACACCCCCACATCCTGTGCAGTGGTGAGTGGTGCACGCGCTTCAGTCCTCAGTGAGTGGTGCACACACTTCAGTCCTCAGTGAGTGGTGCATGTCTTCAGTCCTCAGTGAACCCAGGGTCCTCTCCCCTGTGGAGACAACTGGCACAGGCCCTGCTGGGCTCCTGTGTGCACAAGGCACCCTACATCCTGTGCAGAGGTGAGTGCTGAACACACTTTAGTCCTCAGTGAGTGGTGCACACACTTCAGTCCTCAGTGAGTGGTGCATGTCTTCAGTCCTCAGTGAACCCAGGGTCCTCTCCCCTGTGGAGACAACTGGCACAGGCCCTGCTGGACTCCTGTGTGCACAAGACACCCCCACATCCTGTGCAGTGGTGAGTGGTGCACGCGCTTCAGTCCTTAGTGAGTGGTGCACACACTTCAGTCCTCAGTGAGTGGTGCACGCACTCCAGTCCTCAGTGAACCCAGGGTCCTCTCCCCTGTGGAGACAACTGCCATAGGCCCTGCTGGCCTCCTGTGTGCACAAGACACCCCCACATCCTGTGCAGTGGTGAGTGGTGCACGCACTTCAGTCCTCAGTGTGTGGTACACGCACTTCAGTCCTCAGTGAGTGGTGCGTACACTTCAGTCCTCAGTGAACCCAAGGTCCTCTCCCTTGTGGAGACAACTGGCACATGCCCTGCTGGGCTCCTGTGTGCACAAGGCACTTCGCACCCCACGTCCTGTGCAGAGGTGAGTGCTGCACACACTTCAGTCCTCAGTTAGTGGTGCACACACTTCAGTCCTCAGTGAACCCAGGGACGTCTCCTCTGTGCAAACAGCTGGCACAGGCCCTGCTGGCCTCCTATGTGCACAAGACACCCCCACATCCTGTGCAGTTGTGAGTGGGGCACGTGCTTCAGTCCTCAGTGAGTGGTGCACGCACTTCAGTCCTCAGTGAACCCAGGGTCCTCTCCCCTGTGGAGACAATTGGCACAGGCCCTGCTGGGCTCCTGTGTGCATAAGACACCCCCACATCCTGGGCAGTGGAGAGTGGTGCACGCGCTTCAGTCCTCAGTGAGTGGTGCACGCACTTCAGTCCTCAGTGAACCCAGGGTCCTCTCCCCTGTGGAGACAACTGGCACAGGCGCTGCTGGGCTCCTGTGTGCACAAGACACCCCCACATCCTGTGCAGTGGTGAGTGGTGCACGCGCTTCAGTCCTCAGTGAGTGGTGCACACACTTCAGTCCTCAGTGAGTGGTGCACACACTTCAGTCCTCCGTGAACCCAGGGTCCTCTCCCCTGTGGAGACAACTGGCACAGGCCCTGCTGGGCTCCTGTGTGCACAAGGCACACCACACCCCACACCCTGTGCAGAGGTGAGTGGTGCACGCACTTTAGTCCTCGGTGAGTGGTGCACGCACTTCAGTCCTCAGTGAGTGGTGCACACACTTCAGTCCTCAGTGAGTGGTGCATGCACTTCAGTCCTCAGTGAGTGGTGCACACACTTCAGTCCTCAGTGAGTGGTGCACGCACTTCAGTCCTCAGTGAGTGGTGCACGCACTTCAGTCCTCAGTGAATGGTGCACGCACTTCAGTCCTCAGTGAGTGGTGCGTACACTTCAGTCCTCAGTGAACCCAGGGACCTCTCCTCTGTGCAAACAGCTGGCACGGGCCCTGCTGGCCTTTTGTGTGCACAAGACACCCCCACATCCTGTGCAGTGGTGAGTGGTGCACGCACTTCAGTCCTCAGTGAGTGGTGCACGTGCTTCAGTCCTCAGTGAGTGGTGCACACACTTCAGTCCTCAGTGAGTGGTGCTTGCACGTCAGTCCTCAGTGAGTGGTGCACGCACTTGAGTCCTCAGTGAGTGGTGCATGCACTTCAGTCCTCAGTGAGTGTTGCACGCACTTCAGTCCTCAGTGAGTGGTGCACGCACTTGAGTCCTCAGTGAGTGGTGCACGCACTTCAGTCCTCAATGAGTGGTGCACGCACTTCAGTCCTCAGTGAACCCCGGGACCTCTCCTCTGTGCAAACACCTCGCCCGGACCCTACTGTCCTCCTGTGTGCACAGGCCCCCACCCCACGTCCTGTGCAGAGGTGAGTGGGAGCCGACAGACACTATCTGCAGCAAACATGCTCTGAACCCAATAACCTCCTCTGAGGCTAAAAACACCAAGCGCAGCCGGGGCAGCTCAGGTGTCTGTTTGTACTCGGGGAGGGGAGGGCGTGGCTTAAAGGAATGTCTCAAACTGAGATAAGTGGGGGTACCAGCCTCGGACTGCGGAGAAATATGAATTAGCAGGTGCCTGACGCCTGTCCCTGCACATTTGTCTGCATTGTAAAGCTTTGACATGGGAGGGGCCTTCTCAGAATGTACTCTCTACCATTCCTATGTGACTCTTAGAGTTTATCAATTTGTATCTCTTCCTTGAGTGACTCTACAACTTGTACATTTGCAATTTTTTCTGTTTGTCTCTCTTCCTTGTGTGACTTTTTAACTTGTACTTTTGCAATTTTTTCTGTTTGTATCTCTTTCTTGTGTCACTTTTTAACTTGTACATTTGCAATTTTTTTCAGTTTGTATCTTTTATGTAACTCTTGTAATCCTAAATCCTTATGTATCACAACTGGTTCTTATGTAAAGGGCTCTGACACCTTCGGGTAATGTTCGCGCTATACAAAATTGCATTAAATAAAATAAAATTAAATAAAATAAACAACCCGAACATTTACTGAGGTATTCAGCGCATGTGGTCCTGCAAGCAAGAAGCGGTGTGCACGCCAACAGCTGACATTCCCGAACGCAATTTACCACCTTTGGCGGTGTTTCACATATTTCGGATGACATTTTTTATATATTATTGTCGTGGAAGCTGTGAGGTCGAAAGTCCCTGGTAAAGTCTTGCTCCTGATTTCACCAATTTTTTGTACATTTTGTAGAGGTATAGTGCTCCTTGTACCTGAGGGTCAGTGAGGCGTCTGGCTTGTATAAGTACTCTTTTGCTGGGAAATGTCGTCTTTTTCGGACATTTTTCTATATAAGTGCAGCCTCGGGACGGAGTGAAAAAAAGGTTCAAAATACGAAAGAGAACTAAATAAGGCAAGACAAGACAGAGTGGTTGCAAAGTGGCCAGATTGGTTTTCTTCACACATAAACACAATACCGCCACTTTACAGAGTTTGCCAGTGAAGCGCTACTTTTGTTTTCTAGTCTTTCTTTTAACAACATTGGGGCATATTATCAAGAACGGAGCTGAAATTATCGCCGCTTTGGCGCCAGGAAACTGCCCCTATAGTGGCGATAATGGGCTTGATAATATGCCATAGAGAATTCCCGTAGAAACCCATGTTCACACCTGAACATGGGCTTCTATGGGAATTCACAACGGCATATTATCAAGCCCATTATCGCCGCTTTAGTTGCAGTGTTCTGCCGCTAAAGCGGCAATAATTTTAGCTCCGTTTCTAGATAATATGCCCCATTGTTTTCCCAGGTTGGGGAAGTGCACATTCCTGGATGTACCTCAATACCTGGTTGATGGGTTGAGTGAAAAACGTTTAATGTGATCCTTATCAGCTGTTTTCCTTTTTTTAGTTAATAAAATATGTGCACGGCTCTGTGTTTAGGGATGTGGTCTTCTTAAACCATACTGCTTACGGGCCCTTTTCATGCAAAAATACTCATTGATTTCTAAATAATGATTGTAAAAACGTTAAGGTAACCATGTTGTTCGTGCTTACATTCCACCAGCTTTACTTAATCTCGCTTTCCCTATGAGTGTTTGCTTTTTCCAGGAAGTTTCTTTTTTTCAGGCAGTATATTGCTCTTGCCTAGTGCATAATTTGAATTGAGTCACTTGCGGGTGTTTATAGCGGGCACAATTGGGTTGTAGTTGAAGGCAGTGAGAGTTTCTCTCCGTGGGGCAGTACGGTGTTCAGTGGGGAGGAGGGTGTGGCACTATGGCCAGAGCTGCCGAATCTGGAAAACCAGGTTCAGCCATCATGACCAGTCCCCCAGACCACTCTCCTGAGGGAACACATTCCCATGCTAGACCTTAGAAGGCCCCGCTAGACCTTAGAAGCCTTGGTGTCTTAGCACCAGCAGGTGGACATTAGCAGTGGCAAGTGGGGGTTAATCTTGATGGCCTGCCCACCATAATCCATACTGAAGTTCACCTCCAGTCTTGACTGCAAGTCTATGGAGCAGCACACCCTAGAGCGACAGTGAATCCATCACGGAGGACTCAGAACCCTTGAGGCCAGTTCGCCTCACCCATTGGTACATCCATTGCCTTGTTTCAGCAGTAGTAGCTCCAACTCACCAGGGATCGGCAATGCAGGATTTGCACGCACAACTAACTAAGGGGCATATTAGCAAGGGCGATATCGCCGCTTTAGCGGGACTTTTTACCGCTAAAGCAGCGATATTTTTATCGCCCTATTAGCAAGCTGTCGCTAACATCAGTTAGCGACAACTTTTAGGCGATAGCTACAGGTTTGGGTCCCGCTTTGCATGTCAGCGATTTTTATCGCTAATGACATGTAAAGTGGGCGTACCCAAACTGTTAGCGACTGAAAACAGTGGCTAGCACAGCTATCGCCTATTAGCAAGGCAGGCGAAGCAATAAAAAAAATTATCGCTAGAACCTAACGCCTGCTAAAAAGTTGACTTACCTGTATAGTCAATGGGGGGTGGATTATCACATTAAGCCCCCATTGGCGTTAATGCATGAATATCACTGGATTTCCAGTGATATTCTCGCATTGAGCTGCTATCGCCGGATATTTTAACGCATTGGCAATGCGCGGCACTAAAAAAAAATGCGCTAAGCGCATTTTGCAAGAAATATCGCTACTCCTTGCTAATAAGCCCCTAAGTTTGCAAACTTCTCAGTCTCTCTGCTTCATGCACGTGCACTTTTAAAATGTGCTGCCTTATTTTGGGCCACTGGAATTATGCAGCAAAGGAGGACAAAATTATGCCGCAATGTTGACTAAATGATGTGGCAAAAAAATAGGCTTCAGCGTAATGCAGTACATTTTCTTATACTTTATTATTTTGACATTTTTACACATGCTAACAGTCTCTGAAAAGATTTTGCCTCATTAGTACTTATTTATTTATTTTATTTTAGGAGTTTTATATAGCACTAGCTGGACCCGAGGGTATCAGAGCGATTTACAACATGTACAGTTATGTGCAGATATACAATACAGATGTTATGATAGACCATGCAGGATCGAGCCGGGTGTAGATCAGCTACGAGAGCGAACGAGCATGGAGCGGGTAGGAAGTCGCTCATTCAGGACGAGAGTCTAATCGGATTCTATGTTAACCAGGACGGGAGACCAAGAGGTTTTCTGGGTCAAAGTCAGAGACCACAGTTAGGAGAATACAGTAAGATGGAGAACTGTGAAAGGAGCTTGCTTGGATCTTATCTTTTTGCTTGAGAACGGTCTAGGAAGAGGACTTTGGGCAGGTTCTTGAATTTAGGGAATGAGGGGATCGTTCTGATGTGGGGGACATGGAGTTCCAGATTTTTGGGGCGTTTCCAGCGAAAGATTTAGCTGCGGTGTTCTGCTTGTGAGCTTTCAGAGGGATGAGTAATAGGGTGTTAGAGCTCCTGAGGTTCCTGGACTGGCCGGCTCTTTTGAGTTTGGAGGCTAAGTATTCCGGTTTGCCTGTGTGTAGGGCTTTATGCATGAGGAAAGCTGTTCTAAAGCTGGCTCGCAGTTCAATTGGGGGCCATTTAAGTTCCCTGAGTGCAGCAGAGATGTGGTCAAATTTCTTGGTTCCTGTGATCATTCTTGC
Organism: Lissotriton vulgaris; assembly: GCF_964263255.1. Lineage (NCBI taxonomy): Eukaryota > Metazoa > Chordata > Amphibia > Caudata > Salamandridae > Lissotriton > Lissotriton vulgaris. The sequence continues at coordinate 1,215,684,437 of NC_141697.1, forward strand.
TGCAGCATTGAAGGTTGTTTTTAAGGGTGCTAAGTGAGATTTTGCTGATCCCGGCCAGGGCTGCGATCGCATGGTCAATTCTGGAGAGCACCAGTGCTTGCGTGGCTTGTTGGAGATCTTTAGGGGGAAGGAAGGGTTTTATTTTGTACAGTAATTTCAGGTTGAGAAAAGCACTTTTGGCGGATCTTGTAATGTGTTTTTTCAGGTTCAGTTTCGGGTCTAGGGTAATACCTAGAGATTTTACTGAGTCCGCTGGGGTGAGGGTTCCATTGAGGGCGTTAAAGGCTTTCAGCCATTCTTCAATTTGTTTTTTTTTTGTCTCTGTTGGAGATGAGGAGTACTTCCGTTTTCGCTTGATTGAGTTTTAGGTGGTTGATTGTGAGCCAATGTTGAACCTCTTTGAGCGTGGCTTTTAGTCTCCGGATGTCGTCGATGGAGGTGGTTTCCAGATAAAGCTGCGTATCATCCGCATATAGGAAGAAAGGGATGTTAGAGTTCCTGTGTAGTGAGGTAAGGGGTTTCATGTAGATGTTGAAAAGCTGAGGGGAAAGCACTGACCCTTGGGGGACACCTCTATTGACTGGTTTGAGGTCGAACTCAAAGTTTTTGTTTTTTATGCTTTGTGAGCGGATGTGAAGAAAGGAGGAGTACCAGTGGAGGACTGTCTCTTCAAGACCGGCCCTTTCTTGGAGGACCTTGAAGAGCAGAGAGTGGTCGACTGTATAGAACGCGTCCGATAAGTCTAGGAGGATGAGAAGGCAGCATTGATCCGAATCCAGTGACTTGTGTAGATTGTGGATCACTGCCATAATATAGAATTCCAAAATATCGACCTACCAAAATATCAAGGTAAAAATATAGAATGCCAAAATATTGACCTCCTATCTCCAAACAGGTAAGTACAAAAATATCGAATCAAAAATATCGATGTAAAAAATATAGTTAGTCAAAATATTGAATTTTTTTAAATGCTTTAAATTTATCAAAAATGAATGAAATAATAAATATAATGAACTTAAACATACTTCAAATACTTAAATAACCTTAAAATTAATAAATAATTAATGTAAGTAAAGAAAACCATACAAATTGATTTGTTAATGCACATATATATATAAACGTAATATTAATAAAAAAATTACGATATTTTTACCGTAGGATAGCGGAAAGGGTCAAATTTACTATTACCACTCCAGTGAGTGCAACAGTAGGGAAAGCGTCGGATAGCGTAGGGGTAAAAATTACTATTCCCACTCCAGAGAGTGCAACAGTAGGGAAAGAGTTGGATAGCGTAGGGGTAAAAATTACTATTCCAACTCCAGAGAAACAGTAGAGAAAGCGCTGGATAGCGTAGTGGTAAAAATTACTTTTCCCACCTCAGAGAGTGCAACAGTAGGGAAAGCGTTGGATAGCGTAGTGGTAAAAATTACTATTCCCACTCCAGAGAGTGCAACAGTAGGGAAAGTGTTGGATAATGTAGAGGTAAAAATTACTATTCCCACTCCAGAGAGTGCAACAGTAGGGAAAGCGTTGGATAGCGTAGGGGTAAAAATTACCATTCCATCTCCAGAGAGTGCAACAGTAGGGAAAGCGTTGGATAGCGTAGTGGTAAAAATTACTATTCCCACTCCAGAGAGTGCAACCGTAGGGAAAGTGTTGGATAATGTAGAGGTAAAATTTACTATTCCCACTCCAGAGAGTGCACCAGTAGGGAAAGCGTTGGATAGCGTAGCGGTAAAAATTACCATTCCATCTCCAGAGAGTGCAACAGTAGGGAAAGCACTGGATAGCGTAGGGGTAAAAATTACTATTCCCACTCCAGAGAGTGCAACAGTAGGGAAAGCGTTGGATAGCGTAGAGGTAAAAATTACTATTCCCACTCCGGAGAGTGCAACAGTAGGGATAACGTTGGACAGCGTAGGGGAAAAATTACTATTCCAACTCCAGAGATAAGTCTAGGAGGATGAGAAGGCAGCATTGATCCGAATCCAGTGACTTGTGTAGATTGTGGATCACTGACATAATATAGAATGCCAAAATATCGACCTACCAAAATAGCAAGGTAAAAATATAGAATGCCAAAATATTGACCTCCTATCTCCAAACAGGTAAGTACAAAAATATTGAATCAAAAATATCGATGTAAAAAATATAGTTAGTCAAAATATCGAATTTTTTAAAATGCTTTAAATTAATTAAAAATGAATGAAATAATAAATATAATGAACTTAAACATACTTCAAATACTTAAATAACCTTAAAATTAATGAATAATTAATGTAAGTAAAAAAAACATACAAATTGATTTGTTAATGCACATATATATATAAACGTAATATTAATAAAAAAAATTACAATATTTTTACCGTAGGATAGCGAAAAGGGTAAAATTTACTATTACCACTCCAGTGAGTGCAACAGTAGGGAAAGTGTCGGATAGCGTAGGGGTAAAAATTACTATTCCCACTCCACAGAGTGCAACAGTAGGGAAAGCGTTGGATAATGTAGAGGTAAAAATTACTATTCCCACTCCAGGGAGTGCAACAGTAGGGAAAGCGTTGGATAGCGTAGGGGTAAAAATTACTATTCCATCTCCAGAGAGTGCAACAGTAGGGAAAGCGTTGGATAGCGTAGAGGTAAAAATTACTATTCCCACTCCAGAGAGTGCAACAGTAGGGAAAGCGTTAGATAGCGTAGGGGTAAAAATTACTATTCCCACTCCAGAGAGTGCAACAGTAGGGAAAGTGTTGGATAGCGTAGAGGTAAAAATTACTATTCCCACTCCAGAGAGTGCAACAGTAGGGAAAGCGTTGGATAGCGTAGGGGTAAAAATTACTATTCCCACTCCAGAGAGTGCAACAGTAGGGAAAGCGTTGGATAGCGTAGAGGTAAAAATTACTATTCCCACTCCAGAGAGTGCAACAGTAGGGAAAGCGTTAGATAGTGTAGGTGTAAAAATTACTATTCCAACTTCAGAGAGTGCAACAGTAGGGAAAGCGTTGGATAGCGTAGGGGTAAAAATTACTATTCCCACTCCAGAGAGTGCAACAGTAGGGAAAGCGTTGGATAGCGTAGGTGCACAAATTACTATTCCAACTCCAGAGAGTGCAACAGTAGGGAAACCGCTGGATAACGTAGGGGTAAAAATTACTATTCCCACTCCACAGAGTGCAACAGTAGGGAAAGCGTTGGATAGTGTAGGGGTAAAAATTACTATTCCCACTCCAGAGAGTGCAACAGTAGGGAAAGCGTTGGACAGCGTAGGGGTAAAAATTACTATTCCAACTCCAGAGAGTGCAACAGTAGGGAAAGCGTTGGATAGCGTAGGGGTAAAAATTACTATTCCCACTCCAGAGAGTGCAACAGTAGGGAAAGCGTTGGATAGCGTAGAGGTAAAAATTACTATTCCCACTCCAGAGAGTGCAACAGTAGGGAAAGCGTTAGATAGCATAGGGGTAAAAATTACTATTCCCACTCCAGAGAGTGCTACAGTAGGGAAAGCGTTGGATAGCGTAGAGGTAAAAATTACTATTCCCACTCCAGAGAGTGCAACAGTAGGGAAAGCGTTGGATAGCGTAGGGGTAAAAATTACTATTCCCACTCCAGAGAGTGCAACAGTAGGGAAAGCGTTGGATAGCGTAGAGGTAAAAATTACTATTCCCACTCCAGAGAGTGCAACAGTAGGGAAAGCGTTAGATAGCGTAGGTGTAAAAATTACTATTCCAACTTCAGAGAGTGCAACAGTAGGGAAAGCGTTGGATAGCGTAGGGGTAAAAATTACTACTCCCACTCCACAGAGTGCAACAGTAGGGAAAGCGTTGGATAGCGTAGGGGTAAAAATTACTATTCCCACTCCAGAGAGTAAAACAGTAGGGAAAGCGTTGGATAGCGTAGGGGAAAAAAATTACTATTCCCACTCCAGAGAGTGCAACAGTAGGAAAAGAGTTGGATAGCGTAGGGGTAAAAATTACAATTCCCATTTCAGGGAGTGCAACAGTAGGGAAAGCGTTGGATAGCGTAGGGATAAAAATTACTATTCCCACTCCAGAGAGTGCAACAGTAGGGAAAGCATTGGATAGCAGGAGGGTAAAAATTACTATTCCCACTCCAGTGAGTGCAACAGTAGGGAAAGTAAATACTTCATATATAAATAAAAATAAAATAAATAATAATAGCAATTACAAATTAATTAAAATACTTAACACTTTTACATAATATATTAATTAATCAATTAAAAATGCAAATAAAAATTGATTAATAAAAATAATTACCTACTAATACAAATTATTTACCAATTAACAATACATAATTAACAATTAGAAAATAATTAAAAATGTGATAAAATTAAAAAAAAAATTAAAAATAGAATTACTTACAATTAAATTACTCCCCACCCTATTCCCCTATAAACCCACAACCCACTACAGAAACAAAATTTTGTTTCAATAAATAAATTAATTAAAATTAATTACCATTGTATTTTAATTAATTACCAATTAATAATTAATTAACAATTATTTCACAATAAATACAAATAAATAAATTAACATATTTAATTATTTATAATTAAATAACTTCCCGGCCTATTCCCCTATAAACCCACAACCCGCTACAGAAAATAAATTACTAAAATTACCATAATTATCAATTAATCAATAATTAAAAATAATCACCAATTATATTTTAATTAATTACCAATTAATAATTAATTAACGAATAATTCAAAATAAATACCAATAAATAAATTAACATATTTAATTAATTATTATTAAATTACTTCCCACCCTATTCCCCTAGAAACCCACAACCCGCTACAGAATTTTATTGCGCAAAAATTAAATACCATAAAAATAATTAATTCATATAAATAATAAAATAAATATACACTTTTCAAACATATACTAACATAAAAAAACACTTTAAAAATTGATATTAACTTACTTACCTCAAATTCGATATTTTTGTAGTCTATATTCTGTCCATTCTATATTTTTGTAGTCTATATTCTGTCCATTCTATATTTTTGTGGTCCATATTCTGTCCATTCGATATTATGTCCATTCTATATTTTTTAATTCGATATCAATGCTATCCTATTCGATATTTTTGTAGTTTATATTCTGTCCAGTCGATATTGTGTCCATTCTATATTTTTTAATCGATATTAATGCAAATCGATAATAAAAACTCGATATTTTGACTGTATACCGTAGATTGTCTAGGACATTAATGATTGCAGTGCTACAGCCTTTTCTGAAGCCCGATTGATGGGGGTCTAGGAGATTGATGTTATCCAGGTGTTGGGTCAGCTGAGGGAGTACACATCTTTCCAGGATATTGGGACAGGAGGGGTAAGTTGGAAACAGGTCTAAAGTTGTTCATATCCTCAGTGTCAAGGACTGTTTTTTTCAGTAGTGGCATAACTTGGCCTACTTTGAGGCAGTCTGGTACAATTCCAGAGCTCAGTGAGCTGTTTATGATCTTGCACCATATCGGGGCTAGGGTGAGCTTCAGGTCTTTGGCCAGACGCAGGGGCAGCTGGTCTTGAGCATGAGATGAGGGTTTAGCAGAAGAGATTAGATTGACTATCTCAACTTCCTGAATGGGGATGAAGGAGGACCAGTGTTTAGGGCAGTTCAAGGAGGTACTATCCTTAATTTCGTACGCCTTGATCTCTGTCGCGGGGGAGAGATTTTAGCCAAGCGAGAGGTCGATCTTGGTGATTTTGTCGTTGAAAAAGGGGGCGAAGTTGTCGCATTGTTCTTTGGATGCCAATATTGAAGAGGACGTAGGCTTGGATGTTTGATTCCTGATGATATTGAAGAGTTCTTTGGAACTTTTTTGCGGTGTTTAGAGCTGAACAGAAGAAAGCTGTCTTTTTATTCTTAATGTGCTTTTTGTAGTTCCTGCGGGCTTCATTGAGTTGATCACGATGGCGGGTGGAGGGATTGTTCCTCCAGATTCTTTCTGAGGCTCTGAGCTGTCTTCTTTCTTCATGGATGTCAGTGGTGAACCATGATCTAGAACGGATGATCTTGGGTTTTTTGAATTTCAAGGTGGTCCAAGGTGAGCATCAGATTGACGTTGTAGAGACAGGTAAGTTCAGTAGTTCAGTGGTGATCAGTCGAGCTGGGGAGGAGCAAACTTATTCTTTCTCCTAGGTCAGACCAAGGGATCTGAGCTGTGTTCTCGACCCATTTTAGGGGTCCTGCTTGGGGGGTTGAGTTTGAACAGTTTAGTTGATTTGGAAGAGAATGATGTGGTGGTCTGATCAGTCTACGGGAATGATGTGGTCAATGAAGATTGCATTGTTTTCGGTCATAATTGCGTCCAGGATTGCTCCTCTAGGGTGTGTTTCTTCTGAGCAATGTTGGGTCAGATTATTTTCCAGTAGGAGGCCATTTAAGGATTGAATGAGCGGGTTTTGTGTTTCATTCCATCTTAGATTTAGGTCACCGAGAATTATGTTGTTAGAGTTGCCGAGTGTGCAGTGGGCAATCAGGTCGGAAAGGTGTTCCCCGAATTCGTTGGAGTTGCCTGGAGGGTGGTATAGGAGATGACAGAGTAGTGGCCTGTTAGTGCATGTCTTGATGTTTACTGAGAGACATTCAAAGGAGCTATACGAGCAAGAGGTAATTTTCGTGATGGAGATGTTACTCTTGTGAATAATTGCTATGCCCCTGCCTCTGTGAACTTGTGTAACATACAAATTCAGCGGTGAGAAAGGTGACCAGTCAACCTTTGCAAAGGGTCCTTCACTTTGCAGCAACACAAATCTCATTTTAGTAACTTTAGACGCGTCTGAGCTACAATTTATTTTTGTTAAAATCATTAGATTATGCAGCAGATGATGTATTATGTGGCAAATATGTGGAAAACATTTGCAAACTAGGATATTTTGCGATTCATGTTTGAACTGCTCTAGTGGAAAAAGGGATAAGTGCTAATGACAGAAAATACATGGCTCGGAGACAAATGTTTTGTGATTCCACTTCTAAACTTATTTGGGACATTCAGTGATTGGAAACATATCCCACTTTGTGAATGTATTTTAATGTCAATAACTTGTATTAAACCTTTGAATAAACATGTGTATCTATTGGTTGAATTAAATAATTTAATAAGCTGTAAATGGTCAGTGCCAAATGCCAAACAAATGTAAGAAATTGGGATGGTTTGCTCTTTCTGACCACACCTCTGACTCCACCCATTGATCCAATCCTCAGGTTACGCCCACAATTCCCCTTCCTTTCCCCCCCACTTTGACCACTAGGGGGACAGAGAACAGCAAAGTCAAAACCCCTCAAACACCACATCAGGGTCCAGTAACCCCTGCAACCTTTTTTAATAGCAACAGAAGACGTTCTGGCTGCAATTTCTGGTGGCAGACGCCATTTTGCTGATTGCATATAGGCGCTTGACACGATTTCGCTAATTCACGTCCGACCAACTTTGCTAATGGTCTCAGTGTTATCAATTAAGCAATTTATTTCTTCTGTTTTTTATCAGGTTTTCCTTGAAGGCGGATCAGGTTGCCCCGTGTTCAGTGGGCCCATCACATTAGCGTTTGGAGTGTGACAGCTCGGTGGCTTTGTTTAATGACCTGAGTCAATTTACTTGACATGTTTCTGGCGTTCCTTTGAATTTGTGCTAAGGCAGGAGCCGCTCAGGAGGTTGTGATGAAATCAGGGCACAAGTCGGGGCTAAGTCCAGGTGTACGTCGTCCACCCACTATTTTTCCAGGGTAAACGCCGTCCACCCTGCCAAGAATTTGGGGCCCACTGAATAAGGTGCTGAACTGGTCCCGGTGTAATTTCCAGACACTGGGATGCTTTAAGCAGCGCCTGCACGTTGTCTGCTTTCCATCTGTAACAAGCAACAACGTGCAGGCTGGGAGGGGCTTTCTAATTTCAGGCTCCTGCTGGGCCCATAACAAAGGCCGAATTTGAGGGGTCATCAGGCCTCCTTTTGTTCGAGTCTCCTGGCTGGGAGCAGTCAAGAGCCTCACACCTAGATGTAAATGAAGCTGGAGGGAAAACAAAGGCTCACACCTTGTTAGCTACTCACACATACTTGAGAGGCAGCTTTTCACTTTTTTCTGTATACTAGATATGCAGGCACTGTAAGAATGTCCGATGTGTTGGTCTTTCCCAGTATTCACACAAAACAAATTGCATTTTTATCGAGTTTACTTCCCCTGAGGAGGCATTGAAATAATATAAGTGCCACAATTTATTCTTGTATAGCCCTACTCATCCCAATGCAGGGTGTCAGAGCGCTTTATATCAACACATGCATATTACAATAAATTATATACATTTGTAAATTAATGTACAGGATGTGTTACATACAACTGGGGGATTGCAAGGTGTAGAAGTCACATATCATCTTCCATAGCTCACTGTGCTATTATCCTCGCAACGCGCTCAAACGTACACATGATAGACCTGCTAAACATATATGTGAGGGCTTTTGATCCGATGTCACTTCTTGTGATCCACTTCCTGTGAAGTCATGGCTTGTGATATCAATTTCTATGATGCCAATTCATGTGATGCCATGTCATGCTCCGTGATGTCGTACGCCATGATGTTTTGCCCCATGATGTCATGCGCCGAGATGTTGCGCGCCAAGATGTCACGCTCCGTGATGTCGCGTGCCATGATGTCACTTGCATACTGCCTAACTAGGTTAGTCCCCCCACTCCTTTTATTAGGACTTGTGCCCTGGATGAAATATATTTTTTTAATATACGTGTGAGCTTCTTATTCCTATCCCAGTGAAGTTTTCCTTTGCTTGAATTTCCCAGTGTTTGATGCACACACACCAGTCCTCAGTGAACCCAGGGACCTCTCCTGTGTGTAAACAGCTGCCACGGGTCCTGCTGGGCCTCCTGTGTGCACAAGGCACCCCCACATCACGTGCAGAGCTGCTGTTGGAGCTGACAACCCCTGCCTGCAGCAAACATGCTCTGAACTCGATAACCCAGGCCAGGCCTCAGCCGAGGGAGCAGCCGGGGGGCCCCTCAGATATGTCTGTTTGCACTTGGGGAGGAGGTGTCTGTCTGAAAGGAATGCCTAATGCTTGACAAGTGGACTTTTAAATATCTGAGGGCAGAAAATACGGATGTTGCTGTGTGTTTGCCACCTGTTAAATGTTGAAAGGCGCTGTCCTCACTAAACCCAGCATTTACTCCGGTATTCAGTTCACAAGCTCTTGAGAAGGATAGCAGTGGTATGTACACAACGTTCAAGATTTCTTACAACAAATTACTACTTGTACCTGTGTCTGGCTCCTTTAGGTTAAAGAATTCTATTAGTAGGTGTTACCTGTAGGCATGAAAGTCGCTGTCACGAAAACCTTGCGATATCCTCCTCCTTATTTCATCATGACTGACTGCACGAGTTCTTGGTCAGAAGGGTCTGTCACCAGTTCCCTGAGAGGTGCTTCACAACAAGGCCTGTGTGTTAATCCATAACAGTTCCTAATTTGAGCCGGCGGTTTCCAGTGCTTAACACTGGAACTTAATTGTCAGCACTGGTGCTTGTGACAGCCTGCCACAAGGTGGCGCTGTCTGGCTAATTTAGAGATGAGCACAACAACAGTTCATTACTAATTATTATTGTTGCCAGCCTTTTCAGGCCATGGCACGACTGCTGGTCAGAGGTCGATGACTGCAGTTTGAGGTACAGATTTCTTCCTGACACCCTGTAGAGCTGCTGTCTAAGGCACTCCTGAGCATATATGTGCAATCTGTCATGCCTGGGATCCTCCATTTGACGTCAAGGGTGATGTGCTTGTAGTAACTGTGTAAGTGCATGAGGTATTACGGTTACCACTGCCTTACCTGCGTCATTCTGTTTGTGTTTATACGCATGTGTGTGTGTGTCATGAGTGTGTGCATATGTATGTGTGTGTGCACGTCTGCAAATGTATGCATGTCAAAGTGCACTTGTGGTGGGTAGGTATAGGTACGTGTGTATATGTGTGAGCTGTGTGTGGTGCAATATGTGCGTATGTTTGTGCGGGTGTCTTTGTATGTGAGTGTGCGGGGTGTGTATGTGGTGTGTGTAAATTAGGTGTGAATGTTTATTTGTGTGTAGTGTGTGTGCTTGCAAGTGTGTGTTTATGCAAGTGTGTCTGTGGCACTGTATGTATAGGTGTGTGTGTATATGTATGAGAAGTGTATGGTGTTTTATAAATGTGTGTGCATGTGTTTGTGTGTGTGTGCCTTTGCATGTGAGTGTGTAGGGGTGAATGTGGTGTGGATGTGTGTTATTTTGTAATTATTGCACATTTTTGGGGGTTCCCTCAGCATTCATCGGGCCATGTCTCCAAACCTAACTGTCTTTATTCCTAAAAACATCAGACCAAATTGGCCCAACATAGATGGGGTTTGGCTGCCAGATGCGTCGATATGATGTCTCTATAAATATCTTACATTTCCCTGTAAAACTTTGAGTTTCCTGTTAGCAGCCTAGCATTATACAAAATATGATCAGTGTAGTCACCTTTCAGATGAGTGGCCAGGGACAAGTTCCCTCAGTCTGTTTTTTACTCTGAGAGACTGCTGGACACAATAATTATCTCGAAATATGAAGTCCCCTTAACTCACTTTCTTTAAGATTGCACAATTAATGTATGCTAATTAAGTTTAATTTTTAACATTCACTTTTTGGGACCATTGTTCCTTTTTAGCCCATGAACATTCCAAGTTGCACTCAACAGATCTGGAATGTTGACTTTGCTGCCCCTTTTAATGATGGTCCACGTGCATTTCATTTAATCAAAACGTAGAGTTGCATGTTTCGTAATAACAGTTTCTTCTCCGAAACAAAACTTGTCTTTTCTGATTATTTTCAACTGAGTGTTGCAAGGACGTTTTGCAATGTGCAGCTAATCATATGGTACTGAAGAAGGCTTATAAATGTATTGTATTTGCCGAAACAATCATTGACTCAGACCATACACTGTTGTTCATTCTTAATTGCGTCCATAACATTTGGTAATTTATTCCCACTGTGCAAATGGTTGCCCCATTGTAACTGCTGTGTATAATGCAATGTAGGACTTTCTTCTGTCTGCATCTGCTGAGGTTGTTGAATATTTGCGTAAAGTTCTACAGGTTGCGTTTATATATTTATATGTGTGTTGGCTCTATTAAACTTTGTTAATATTTCTTAATCTAGCAAAGCGCAGGTAATCGAAATTCTTATGTTTTAATGATTCCTTCAGCTATACAACAATGATAAATTATGCACTGCACAGCATATTTGCTATTCAATGATTAATACCCGAAGTACCATGGGCCTCATTTATGAGCCCTTGCGTCCCTTTTGCGCCACTGGTGCGTCACTTTATGTGACGCAGCAGCGGCGTAAAAAATGTGCCTTGTTGCGCCATATTTACAAAGTGACGGATCTAGGTAAATGCGTCACTTTGTAAACCCCTGCGCTACATTATACCTAGGCCAGGTATAATGTATGCAGGGGGGGGGCGTTCTGACGCAAGACAGGGTCATAGAAGTGACGCAGTGAAATCTATAAGATTTCACTGCGCCACTTCTAGGACACAAATGCATCAATTTCTTACGCCTGCCTCACAGCAGGCGTAAGACTGACGCAGGTCTTTTCAGATGGGGCTTGCCTCATGTGAAAGGACACATTGCTGGAGTTGCGTCACTTTTGTGACACACCCCAGCAATGCGTCACTTTTGCGCCATACAGATACGTCAGAAATACTGACGTATCTGTAAGTCATTGCAGCATGATGCGTCATTCTGTAAATATGACGCATCATAGGTGTCCGAAGGAGGGCGCAGTGAAAAGTGACGCCTCGCTGTTTTCACGCAGCGATGCGTCACTTCTCATAAATGAGGCCCATCTATCTTAAGGACGCTTCTTTACCCTCTTGAATGTTGCTGCACTGCTCTTGTCTGCCCTGAAAAACCCAGTGTAGCCAGGATGTTTTGGTGTTTGGAGCAAACTAATGGTGCAGAGGTGCAGACAAGAGCAATTACCACACCGGTTTGAGGAAGGGGATGAAGGCCACACGCGTGGCCATGAACAGAAACCATTGGACCAAAGAAGACGCCACTTGCTCTCCTGAAACAAGTGATACATCCAAGGTCCATCTCTCGATGCTCAGGTCAGAAAGATAATCAGCAGCATCTGTGACACCCCTTGATTGGTTGAGGAATGTCTGAAGTGAATCCACATATCTGAGGATTACTATGGGATGTCTGCTGGCACCATGGACGCTGAGACACTGTCGCTATAATTGGATGTCTCGTTACCTTCTGGCTGCACTGTTCACGGAAGAAGATGTGCTTCAACAGGGTGTCAGCATCCACATATTCAGTTATAGCTTACAACCTCAGCGGCTCCGTGGCCCGGCACCAAATACCACTCAAGAGGACCACTGTGGTACGAGGATCGCTGTATCTTTTGAGCTCAGCAACGTACCACCCCTGAGGATGGGATGGGACAATGGGCAGGACTGTGTGTTATCAATTCAAGCTGCTGGCCCACGCAGACAAGGCTCTACACAACCAAGAACATGCCTACATTAACCACCGCCTGAACTTCCACCGACCATCAAGAAGACTACGCTCTGCCTCCCTTTCACTTGCCCACACTCCCCGCATCCAACGAAGCAGAATTGGAGAACGCTCCTTCTCCCACATTGCAGGAAAGACCTGGAACAGCCTTCCCATGCAGCTCTGGACCATCATCTCACTTCCCAAATTCCGAGTGGCCCTCAAAGTCTGGCTGTTCGAATGGGCCTATCGGTTGATTAGCCGCGCTTTATAAATCCTGATTGATTGATTGATTGATTGATTGATGTGATGCTGAGCCCCTTTAAAGATCAGGATAGACTCAATGACTGAGAAAGAAGGTCTGCCTTTGCGGTGATCGAAGGAGTCTGTAGACTGACCACCGTCCTCGTGTTGAGAGTATCCCCAACGCATCTCATGATCCTACAAAAATGGAAGCCTTAGGCCTAATGTGTCGCCTTGTAAATATAGAGCAAAGAAAGTGCCGCCTGAGCATCAAAAATAGTGACGGAAACACGGCGCAAGCTCCTTGTAAACATTCAATACCTAGACATAGTTTTAAACTTTTGTACCTTTGCATGTGTGCTGAATACTATATCACACATGCAAAGTAAGAAAACATTTGGGGAAAGAAACCTGCCTAAAAGAGGCATATATTTTGGTGTAAATCCTGGGCTACCTACATTAGTAAATAGGGCTTTGCATGAAAATCTGTGGGAGATGCATGTTGGTGCCCAAGTACCCCATAGGGGATGTCACCTGTATGCAAAATATGGCAACGAGAGCAGAGTGCACTTTGCATTTCTTTTGAGCCACATTCCAGTGCAACTTAAGGTTTGCGCTGGAAAGTAAATCACAACTCAGGTTTGCACCACCTTTTGTGACACTCAACGGGTGCAAAGCGTTGGTAAATGTGGCCCAATCAGAGCAGAAGCACCCCCACACATTCTGATGCCCTGCCAGAACCAGGGACAAGGGAGCAGGGGGAAGGCTGGGGCTCCAAAATTGGGGATTGGGGACCAGGGCATGCTAATTGTTTCTGGCTCTGATCACGTGGCCTAGATTCTGGGGTGGTGGATGGCATGGAGGGGAACAACAGATATAAGTTTCAACAGAAGAGTTTTCAACTCCTTTTCTAAAAAGTGATAGCAACAAACCTTTACTAAGCGTTATCTATATATATAAAAACGAAAGTATGTCTGTTTGTCCTTCATGCATTACTACACCATTCATCCGATCGCCATGAAACTTTGGGAAGTTGTTGAGTACACTCCCGCAAAAGTTTCTGGCCAAAAATAAATAAATAAATAAATAAAAATTGTAAAAAGTTGTTGAGTACAGTCCCGCGAAGGTTTCTGGCAAAAAAATGAATAAAATTGTTAAGTATTGGCCCCCCAGGGCCCTCATAATCTTTCCAATGCTGAACGTTTACAGTTTCCGGTGCGACTCGCTTTTGCAATGACCATCAACAAAGCACAAGGAACATCGCTGCAAGTGTGTGGACTACATTTTGAAAATCCGTGCTTCTCACATGGACAACTATGTGGCCAGCTCACGCGTCTGAAAACCTTCTGATTTATTTGTGTACGCACCAGACGGAAAAACAAAAAAAACTGTGTATTCACAAGCACTCAAATAAATAAACAGATTTAAAACAACACTTTAAAATGTTTTCCATATTAAAATGAATACGTTTCAATAAAAATGACACAATGTAAATTGAATGTTATCATAACAAGTTTCCTTAAATTTCCTTTCTTCTGAGATCGCAGCAACGTGCAACGGGTAAGCTAGTATTTCATAAAAGTGTGTTTCTCAGCCAGACATCAAGGCGCTGTTGCCACAGAGGCCCTGAAGAGGTAACATGAGGTGGGGAGGTTCTGAGGAAAAATCTAAGCCTGCCCCAAATGGAGAAAACAAGTTTGATTAGATAAAGAAATTATAAGATTACTCAGTAATATAATGGTCTCATCTGGAGATAATCAATGTTCGTAACATCATTAAAGTGAACGATGCACTGTGTTATGGCACAAAGGGGTAATTACCGATATAATTAAAATAAACTCTGATTCATAAGGCACATTGCTGAGCCATTCATCTCTTTTATCATGGAGATAAGTTGATTAACCTGTAGGTTAATGTGCATTTTAAAAACACTTAAGGTAATCTATAAAGTCAGTTATATGACTAGATTGTAGAGTGGGTGCTAGGACAGCTCCCAATAAACACATTATAAGTGATCAGTCCACAACAAGGGGAAAACAACTGATGAAGAGCAGCCTTGGAGAGAAGAGGAGAAATATTGTGCTGAGGCCTGGCAGAACAGCGAAAAAGAATGGGGGCAAATTACCGCCTGTCTCTATGTCTACGTGTGTTTGATCATCACATCCCAGGCCATGCGATTCAAACCAGGTACTAATTAAACACTTGGTAGCCCGAGCAAAGAACATATAAGTAGAAGCAACAAATAAAGTCCAAATGTCAGTCCTGCATGTATTCCTCTTGCTTTATTTCAAGCTTGCAAGGTATCTTTCGATTATATCCATCTTCTTAACAAAGTGCCTTCAAGCCACAGACCTTGCCAACACATGCTTCGTCCACGTGGCTATTCGCCATGGCCTTCATCAGGGCAAAAAATAAATATTCATGAATATCGAAAATAGAAGAGAGTGTCAAGCAGATTCCTCTGAATTCCTAAGATGTAATATTCAATGCGTATCCATTCGTCTGGTAAAATCCATATCTTCCGAACTTCAATATTTCAATTTAAAATCATCGCTTTCAGCCACATATCCTGAAACTGGCTAGAAAGTCGTCCACAGTCCGAACCTCGTGTGCGCGTATCGGCGTACTTTTCAAACCAGGCGCTAGTTTGTCACCATCCTCTGGTTTTTCCTCAAGTTTCTTTATAGACCTGAACACTGAACCCTAGATGTGATCGCCTGGCCTCAACTTTGTGCCCCAGATGTGATCTCCAGAACTGAATCCTAAACCCTAGATGTGATCTCTAGACCTGAACATTATACCCCAAGTGTAATCTCCAGACCTGAACACTATACCCCAGATGTGATCTCTAGACCAGAACATTATACCCCGATGTAATCTTCACCCTACACCCCAGATGTGATCTTTAGATTTGAACATTATACCCCAAGTGTAATCTCCAGACCTGAACAATAAAAACCCCAGATGTGACTGCCAAGACTGAACATTACACGTCAGATGTGATCTCCAGACCTGAACATTATGCCCTACATGTGATTTCCAGACCTGAACCCTATACCCCAGATGTGTCTGCCAAACTTGAACATTACACACCAGATATGATCCCCAGCCCTGAATATTATACCCTGGATGAGATTGCGAGACCTGAACATCGTACCCCGAATGTGAACGCTAGCCCTGAACATTATACCCCAGATGTGATCTCCAGAGCTGACCATTGTATCCCAGATGTGATCTTCAGCCCTGAACAATACACCCCGATGTACTCTCCGAAACTGAACACTATACCCCAGATGTGACTGCCAATACTGAACATTACACACTATATTTGATCTCCTGACCTGAACACTGTACCCCAGATGTGAACGCTAGCCCTGAATATTATACCCCAGGTGTGATCACTAGCCCTGAATATTACACCCCGATGTAATCTCCGGACCTAAACACAATATCCCAGATGTGACTGCCAAGACTGAACATTACAAGTCAGATGTGATCTCCAGACCCGAACATTATACCCTAAATTGTATTTCCAGACCTGAACACTGTTTCCCAGATGTGATCTCCAGACCTGAACATTTTACTCCAGATGTGAACGCTAGCCCTGAACATTATACCCCAGATGTGATCTCCAGAGCTGACCATTGTATCCCAGATGTAATCTTCAGCCCTGAACAATACATCCCGATGTAATCTCCGAACCTGAACACTATACCCCAGATGTGACTGCCAAGACTGAACATTACACACTATATGTGATCTCCTGACCTGAACACTGTTCCCCA
Source organism: Lissotriton vulgaris (assembly GCF_964263255.1). Classification (NCBI taxonomy): domain Eukaryota; kingdom Metazoa; phylum Chordata; class Amphibia; order Caudata; family Salamandridae; genus Lissotriton; species Lissotriton vulgaris. The sequence continues at coordinate 1,215,701,003 of NC_141697.1, forward strand.
GATGTGATCTCCAGACCTGAATATTTTACTCCAGATGTGATCTTCAGCACTGAACATTACACCCCGATGTAATCTCCAGACCTAAACACTATACCGCAGATGTGAATGCCAACGCTGAACATTAGACACTATGAGGTCAATTACGATGGCGGGCGGCACCACAATGGCAAACTGGACCGCCCGCAAGAGGTGCGGTGGTCACACAATGGCAATCAGGATGCGACCTCCACCCTGAAGGTCGGAACGTGCATTATTAACATTGCGGAGGGCAGTGCTGTAAGCAACACCCGCCGCAATGTCAATAATGCATGTTGTGCATTTCAATCACAATGTGACAGGCATCGCGCAGTGCCTGCCACCTTGTCCATACCAATGATGGGGGGTACCATAGGTAACCCCAAGTGCAGCCCCCCACCCTCCCACCCCCCCTGGGGCCCTCAACAGGTTCAGGGTTTAGTATAAATATATAAGGACCTCCCCGATGCCTACTCTTGAATATTACGGGCAGGTAATCCCCCTTTGCCTGGAGTCTCCGCCATGGAAAGGCATTGAAAAAGCCACATACTAATATGGATGGCGGTGCCTGCAAGGCACCACCACCATGTTAAGGGCTTTTTCCGCCTGGTTGGGGTATCCGACCAGCGGAAAAGTGGCAGATGGTCTTTCCGTTCGCCGCCATGCCACGTGCCATACAAATATGGCAGGGGGTGATACGAGGCCATCTGGAGGGCTAGTTGCCACCGCCGGCTCGGCGGTGGCGATCCGCTTGTCATGCTAATGACCCCCATATGTGAACTCCTGTTCTGAACATTATTCGCTGATGTGGTCTCCAGCTTGAACATTATACCCAATATGCTCACCAGACTTGAACAAGGAACCTTAGATGTGATCTCCTGACCAGAACATCGTCCCCCAGATGTGACTGCCAACACCGAAGATTACACCCTCTATGTGATCTCCTAACCTGAATATTTTATCCCAGATGTGAACACCAGACCTGAACATTGTACCCCAGATATGAACAGTAGCCAGGAACATGATACATCAGATGTGATCTTCAGCCCAGAACTTTATACCCCGATGTGGTAGCCGGACCTGAACACTGTACCCCAGATGTGACTACCATACTTGAACATTACACACCAGATATGATCACCAGACCTGAACGCTCTTCCCCAGATATGAATGGTAGCCCTGAACATGATACATCAGATGTGATCTTCAGCCAAGAACTTTATACCCCGATGTGGTAGCCGGACCTGAACACTGTACCCCAGATGTGACTACCATACTTGAACATTACACACCAGATATGATCACCAGACCTGAACGCTCTTCCCCAGATATGAATGGTAGCCCTGAACATGATACATCAGATGTGATCTTCAGCCCTGAACTTTCTATCCTGACATAATCTTCAGACCTGAACACTACACCCCAGATGTGACTGCCAAACTTGAACAGTACGCGCCAGTTGTAATCTCCAGACCTGAACATTATACCCTCAATTTGATCTCCAGACCTGAACATTATGCCCTGGATGGGATCGCCAGACCTGAAGTTTTAATCAACAGTTTTGATACTTTTTGTAGGTTTCCTCCTGTGTGGGTCTCACTTTTGGTCCCTCAGGCCAGCTGGGGGTCTCTTCTTGGAATGTTCGGTTTCCCTCTGAGTAGCACTGACAGTACCCACAAAGTCTTACACATCATTGACCAGAAAGGTTACAGCTCCTGTTCCACTCAAGGAAGTACTGTCCGTAAATCAGCCCCCAAAATTGATTTTGCTCTCGCCTTGAGTGATCCAAGCTGTCTCAAGCGAACCCTTGTGTAGGCAAACATCTGTGCATCCGTGCGACATCCCTACCCGGATGGAGTGACGGCCTGCATAAGACTTTCTTCAGTGCAGATCAATGAATAGGGCTAAAGTTTAAAATATCACAATATTTCATGGGTTCATCTTCAGAACAATCTGTAAAACCTTTGGCTTTTAAGGATGCATTTGGAAATAATTTGCTGTACACTTCCTTCTGGGGTGTTCGGACTTACACTGCACCCCGGGAACGAGCTGCAAACACTTTCTCGAGCTTCGAGTCCCAGTCCGGGGGCAGTTGTCCATCCTGCTGTCTCCCCAGCACACAACAGGCACTCAAAGAAAGAGATGCACAGATGCTGGATTGTTTTACACTCTCCAGTCGAAATACTTCAGAATTGCAGTAATAAAGTGGAAACATCTCAGGGGCTTCTCTTGCTCGAATCTAGGGGGCAGAGAGTGTTCCTATTGAGGGGCCTTGGCCGAGCGGTTTGAGCGTGACCTCTACTATGAGGATGCAGCAAGACTGATGTTGGTCCCAGCCCGCAATGACACCGATGAGCTAAAATAATGGAATGGAATGCTTCAAAGAATGTGTAGAATTGTACACTCTGGGATCCCGATCTGCTGATTTTTGCATTTCATTCTGAGTTTTGGACGCTATGGGGCCGGTTTATAGAACTAACTTAAGACAAAATCCTAAACTTACTACTTTTGGTATTCACAGAAGGCATTTAGTAGTAGTAAAGTTAGGATTTTGTCCTAAGTTTGACTTAGGACAAACTTAAGACAGACTTAAGACAGACTTAACACAGACTTAAGACGAACTTAAGACAAACTTAAGACAGACTTAAGACAGACTTAACACAGACTAAACACAGACTTGACTTGAGACAGACTTAAGACAAACTTAAGACAAACTTAAGACAGACTTAAGACAGACTTAACACAGACTTAAGACGAACTTAAGACAAACTTAAGACAGACTTAAGACAGACTTAACACAGACTAAACACAGACTTGACTTGAGACAGACTTAAGACAAACTTAAGACAAACTTAAGACAGACTTAAGACAGACTTAACACAGACTTAAGACGAACTTAAGACAAACTTAAGACAGACTTAAGACAGACTTAAGACAGACTTAACACAGACTTAAGACAAACTTAACACAGACTTAAGACAGACTTAAGACAAACTTAAGACAAACTGAAGACAGACTTAAGTCAGACTTAAGACAGACTTAAGACAAACTTAAGACAAAATCCTAACTTAAGTCTGTCTTAAGTCTGTCTTAAGTCTGTCTTAAGTTTGTCTTCAGTCAAACTTAGGACAAAATCCTAACTTTACTACTACTAAATGCCTTCTGTGAATACCAAAAGTAGTAAGTTTAGGATTTTGTCTTAAGTCAGTTCTGTGAATCGGGCCCATAGTACACACAGCAGGCCCAGGGACAGAATCATTATGAGGTTTTCAAGATGCTGCTCACAGAGAGGACCTTTTCTAGAGCGTCCAGTCACCCATTATGAAAACGTGGACTTGAGGAGTTGTGCAGAGTCGACTCTTGGAATTCCGCCCCCTCCCCGGAATCCTTTTCCTGGAGCGGAGTTCCGGTGCGTTCCGGCCCCCTTCCATGCTCACTCCCCCTCACACAAACACGGGTTTGACGTTGCAGCAGGATTGGTTCCATTGTAATCGATTGCATCAACTTCTGCTCCATAGAAAGGAAACACAGAGTAAGTCAGGACGGGCGCTCTCTCGGGGAAGAACATTATGAAAGAAGAAAAACAACGCAGTAAATACAATTACAGCAGCAGATGGGCCTGTCACGTGGTCAGCAGCGTCCTGGCATGACCTTTTCCCGCTAATCCTTACCGCACGAGAGACTGTTAGAAATGCAGGGGCAGTGGTAACGTGAGTGTGTGACACAGATGTTCGTGGGCACGAAACCTCGTAAATCAGTTTTATTCTTCCAGTTGGAATCAACCCTGCGTGGCTTGCGGATAATCAGGGCCCAAAATAGACTCAACTCGCTCTGGTTTTCCCGCCTCGATGGTACCCGGGCTGGGTCCTGGCTGAACGCCTCCTATTGGAGCAACACTAAATCTGATTTGCATAACTCTGGTTTCTGGAGAGGGGTAGTGGGAAAAATGATGGTCTGGAATGCCAACCCCGAGTAATTAATTACCCGAGGCTGAGATCAAGTTAAGCAGTGCGCATACCACTTATTTACCAGTCATGGCTTTCAGGTGTGTTCGATCAGGGAGTTCACTGAATCAAACCACGACCACATCTCCCAGAATGCATTGATTTGTTAAATAAAACGCCAGGACAGGAATAGTCCTGCAATCGTATTGATAGGTTGATTACAAATAGCTCTGCCCTGAAACTTTCAGTGGGTGTTCAAATGACAAACATGTTAGTTTATTTCTCCACTAAACGTTTTCATGCTGTTCAGATATCAGACATGTCGAAACGATTCCTTGCTGCTCAGAAATCAACACTCTGGACTAATTTATGCCACAAACACTTCCCTTGCTACTGAGATATTGTTTGTAATGGGCTAACTCTATCACAAGCCATTCCTCTGCTGATCGGATGAAATCCGTACTGAACCAACTCTAACATAAACCCTTCCCTGCTGCTTGGAGATCGCCCATACTGGACCAACTCTAACATAAACCCTTCCCTGCTGCTTGGAGATCGCCCATACTGGACCAACTCTAACATAAACCCTTCCCTGCTGCTTGGAGATCGCCCATACTGGACCCACTCTAACATAAACCCTTTTCTGCTGCTCGGACATTATCCCTACTGGACTAACTCTGCATAATCCTTTCCGTGCTGCTTGGATATTATCTGTCCTGGACTAATTCTGCATAGACCCCTACCTCCTGCTTGGATATCACCCATACTGGACTCACTCTGACATAAACCCTTCCTGCTGCTTGGACATCACCCACACTGGACTCACTCTGACATAAACCCTTCCCTGTTGCTTGGACATCACCCATACTGGTCTAACTCTAACATAAACCCTTCCCTGCTGCTTGAACATCATCCATACTGGACTAACTCTGACTTGAACCCTTCCCTGCTGCTTGAACATCATCTATACTGGACTAACTCTGACTTGAACCATTCCCTCGCTGCACAAACAGTGCTGTAAACCTGTCCCTCGCTGCTCACTAACAGTGCTGTAAACCTTTCCCTCTCTGCAGCTCAGTAACAGTGCTATAAACCTTCCATCGCGCCTCAGTAACAGTGCTGTAAACATTTCCCTCACGGCTCGGTAACAGTGCTGTAAACCTTTCTCTCGCTGCTCAGTAACAGTGGTGTAAACCTTTCCCACGCTGCTCAGTAACAGTGCTGTAAATCTTTCCCTTGCTGCACTGTGTGCTGTAAAACATTCCCTTGCTGTCCAGTTGCAGTGCTGTAATCCATTCCCTCGCTGCTCAGTGACAGTGCTGTAAACCTTTCCCTCGCTGCACAATAACAGTGCTGTAATTCTTTCCTTCATTGGCACAGTAACTGTGCTGTAAACTGTCCATCACTGCTCACTAACAGTGCTGTAAACCTTTTCCTCTTAGCAGATCAGTAACAGTGCTGTAAACCTTTCTCTCGCTGCTCAGTAACAGTGCTGTAAACCTTTCCCTCAATGCTCTGTAAAACTTCTGTAAACCTTTCCCTCGCTGCTCAGTAACAGTGCTGTAATCCGTTCCCTCACTGCACAGTAACCGTGCTGTAAACCTTTCCCTTGCTGCTTACCAACAGTGCTGTAAACCTTTCCCTCTCTGCAGCTCAGTTACAGTGCTGTAACTCTTTCCCTCACGGCTCAGTAACAGTGCTGTAAACCTTTCCCTTGCTGCTCAGTAACAGTGCTGTCAACTTTTCCCTTACTGCTCAGTAACAGTGCTGTAAAGCTTTCCCTCACTGCTCAGTAACACTGCTGTAAACCCTTCCCTCGCTGCAGCTCAGTAACAGTGCTGTAAACCTTTTGCATGCTTCAGCTCAGTAACAGTGCTGTAAACCTTTACCTCGTAGCACTGTAACACTGCTGTAATACTTTCCCTTGCTGCTCAGTAGCAGTGCTGTAAACCTTCCTCCTGCTGCTCAGTAACAGTGCTGTAAACCTTTCCCTCACTGCTCAGTAACAGTGCTGTAAAGCTTTCACTCGCTGCTCAGTAACACCGCTGTAAACCTTTTCCTCGCTGCAGCACAGTAACAGTGCTGTAAACCTTTCCCTCGCTGCTCAATACCAGTGCTGTAAACCTTTCCCTCGTTGCACAGTAACAGTGTAGTAAACCTGTCCCTCTCTGCAGCTCAGTAACAGTGCTGTAAACCTTTCCCTCTCTGTATCTCAGTAACAGTGCTGTAAACCTTTACCTCACGTCTCAGAAACAGTGCTGTAAACCTTTCCCTCGCTGCTCAGTAACAGTGCTGTAAACTTTTCCCTTGCTGCTCATTAACAGTGCTGTAAACCTTTCCCTCGCTGCTCAGTAACAGTGCTGTGAAGCTTTCCCTTACTGCTCAGTAGCAGTGCTGTAAACCTTTCCCTCGCTGCTCATTAACAGTGCTGTAAACCTTTCCCTCGCTGCTCCATAACAGTACTGTAAAGCTTTTCCTTGCCGCTCAGTAACAGTGCTGTAATCCTTTCCCTCGCTGTCCAAAACAGTGATGTAAACTTTTCCCTCGCTGTCCATAACAGTGCTGTAAAGCTCCACCTCGCTGCTCAGTAACAGTGCTGTACCCCTTTCGATCGCAGTCCGTAACAGTTCTGTAACCCTGTCCCTCGCTCTCTGTAACAGTGCTGAAACCCTTTTCCTCGCTGTCCGTAACAATGCTGTGAACCTTTCCCTCACTGCTTACTAACAGTGCTGTAACCCTTTCCCTCTCCCTCTCTGCAGCTCAGTAACAGTGCTGTAAACCTTACCCTCGCGGCTCAGTAACAGTGCTGTAAACCTTTCCCTCGCTTTTCAGCAACAGTGCTGTAAACATTTCCTTCGCAACTCATTAACAGTGCTGTGAACCTTTCCGTCGCTGCTCAGTAACAATACTGTAAAGCTTTCCCTTGCTGCTCAGTAACAGTGCTTTAACCCTTTCCCTCGCTGTCCATAACAGTCAAGCAAACTCTACCCTTGCTGCTCAGTAACAGTGCTGTTACCCTTTCCCTTGCGGTTGGTAACAGTTCTGTAAAGCTTTCTCTTGCTGCTCAGTAACACTGCTGTAAACATTTCCCTTGCTGCTCAGTAACACTGCTGTAAACCTTTCCCTCGCTGCTCAGTAACACTGCAGTAAAGCTTTTCCTCACTGCTCAGTAACAGTGCTGTAAATCTTTTCCATGCTGCTCAGTAACACTGCTGTAAACATTTCCCTCGCTGCTCAGTAACAGTGCTTTAAACCTTGTCCTCGCTGCTCAGTAACAGTGCTGTAACCCTTTCCCTCACTGCTCAGTAACAGTGCTGTAACCCTTTCCCTCACTCTCCGTAACAAAGCTGTAAACCTTTTGTTATATCCTCTTAAGTGTTTTTGAATGTAAACCAGCCTAGTTGTTTCCTGCTGCTCAGCCAGAGTGAAATATGGTATCGGAATGTTGGTGTGACTGTGATGCGTGGAATGCCTGTGTGCCTGTGTGGATGCTCTTGATGGGGCAGGTGTAAGAGCTGGAAATAGAGCTGGAATGGACTGATGTACATAATACTTAGAAGCAATAAAGAAGATTGCAAAACTCTATATGGCTACCTGTGTCCACATACGTTTAAGGGCACAGCTCCTTTCCCTCGCTGCTCAGTAACAGCGCTTTAAACCTTTCCCTCTCTGTAGCTCAGTAACAGTGCTGTAAACCTTTCCCTCTCTGTAGCTCAGTAACAGTGCTGTAAACCTTTCCAGGCCAGTTCAGTAACAGTGCTGTAAACCTTTCCCTCGCTGCTCAGTAACAGTGCTGTAAACCTTTCCCTCTCTGCTCAGTAACACTGCTGTAAAACTTTCCCTTGCTGCTCAGTAACAGTGCTGTAAACCTTTCCCTCGCTGCTCAGTAACAGTGCTGTAAACCTTTCCCTCGCTGCTCAGTAGCACTGCTGTAAACCTTTCCCTCGCTGCTCAGTAACACTGCTGTAAACCTTTCCCTTGCTGCTCAGTAACACTGCTGTAAACCTTTCCCTCGCTGCTCAGTAACACTGCTGTAAACCTTTCACTTGCTGCTCAGTAACAGTGCTGTAAACCTTTCCCTTTCTGCTCCAATAAAGTCCATGATGCAATAACTGATACTCAATGTTAAATCTACCCTTTGCACCTCGGATATGATCGATGACGTCTCTGCCATAAACCTATAATATTATGACTAATGAGGTGACGGTATTTCACCCAGGCAGGTTTTGCGCACAGGTTTTGCCCTGGCACCAGTAAGGAGGACCTACTTCGATACACTCTCGAAAATATACGTGGCTGCACAATATAAATTATGAAAGAGATGGTTTAGAAGGGAAGACAGAGTTCCTCCAGCCCCACAAGAGAAGGCCTTTAGGACACGGCGTGTTGTTGTGAAACTGTGTCCTGGTGGGAACTCGGCACGCTAATCCTTTACAGATGCTGGAGGGAAAACTCTGATGTAATAGCAGGAAAACAAGCAGCAGGGTCCCTGTGCCTGGAGTTTCCATCACTCAGGCACTACAGGGGAGTGTGCACGTGACGTATGCAGCCAGTGGAGGGCTTCCAGGGAACATAGAGACTGGGTTCAAAGGGCCAAAGGTCACGGGTACAAGAGGGCGTTCCTGGGATCTTGCAAAGGAGGTCTCCGTTCCCTACTGTGCCTTGTCCAGTTGTTGTTGGAAAGGTTTTTAGGTCTCGTAGAGAGACCTATTGCCGCCCATCCACAAAGCTGACTTTTTACGATGAGGATTTCCAACAGTTCACATGAAATCACGTGACCACAAGCTCCTCATGCACGAGCTTGCATTTCCCCACAGGCTTCCCCCTGCCAGTAGCATTTGCCACATCAAAGGCTTCAGCTGCCCCGCCCCCGCCGTCACTTATTCACGGCCGCAGGCCGTGCCTCGCTTCTGCAAACATAGATTTCCACAGCAACAGCTTCAGCGTTTTTTTCTTTGCTCTGGTGCTTACAGCCACTTTTAAAACGGAAGTCACGCTGCAAATGAATGTACCGATTGCTACCTCATGTATTTTGGTTGCTCACTATTGTCACTTTTGATCCATGTAACTTAACGTTTGTTTTTGTAACTTGTTTGAAGAGGGGGCTTTCTTTCCTTGCACCCACATTTGCTGCAGTTCTGGGACACTGGTGGTGCCTGGGCGTTATGTGTCTCTGTCACGGCATCCGTGTGGTCTTACAGTTTTGTTTCAATTATCCGTCTAATTTGCGTACAGAGTGCTTCGCTTTTCACGTTGGCAGAACGTGCTGCCGGATTGCTGTAAACTGTAATTGTGTTGGAAGCCGCTGTTAATGCCCGTAACAGACACGCGGTGTGGTCCGAGAGTGAAAACCCAGGCGAACTCCACCCTCGCGCATCTGTCACTGGCCTCTATTTACCACACTTGTGTATACCCAAATGTCCAATTTTATTGTTCAGAAATAACGATTTACAGCGGAGTGCAGGGGCCCGTGCAGTTAAGTTGGCAGTGTGAATGAAACACTATTTATTACCCTGGCAGCGCCATACAATCCACCTCTGTTTTGTTTTTCCATTTAATTACTGTGGCATTCTGGATTTAATCAGCCCTTATTTTACAGGCTAATTTTCCTTTGGTGTTCATGCTTTCCAAGCATTGGCTTTTGAGATGATGCACAAAGATTAGTTTTTCATGCAGTGATGGGATTGCAAGCTATATAATAATCATGGTATGTTCCTTTAAGAAATGAACAGTTCGTGAATGATTATAGATACCAGCCAGAGTTTGATTTGATTCCGCTGTGCGTGACTCGAGTACCTTTTTTTTCCTGCAGTATTATTTATTCATTCTATTTGTTTTGGCAACGTTCAGGGGCATTTTAAAACATAATGGTGTGTGAAGAGCAGAGATCTGTGATGAAGAGCGCCTGCCCGCCCTCCTCCACCGACCCAGAGGTTAACTGGCATTTAGGTGTGAATGTGGCTGGCCAGGAGCCGGCCCACACTAGCTGCCGAGGCCCCCTGGGATGGGCCAGGCACCTCTCTGCTGTCTGGCAGGCCCAGCAGCTGATTGGGACTGGAGTGGGGATTGCAGGCAACCATATGTTATCTTCGACCCCACTTGTCCCCACCACCCCTGACTCGTGTTTGCTGTGCTCAGAATCCATGTTTATCCTCCCGCCATTCGTTTTTAGCGTCCCCCTGCCAACTCTTGGCCGTTTCCTCCTCGGGACTGGTGTTTTCATACCGTTTGCCATGAGTGTGCTTTAGAACTGCAATGCTTAACCGACACGCACAATTTACGCATGCCGACCATTGTGCAAATGGAGGCACGACTTTTGCAATGTTTCCCCTCAGGGCATTTTATTAATATTGTGGGATTGGAGTCGACAATCTGCAGACTTTTTCCCACAGTTCCTTGCCAGGGTTTGTTGCATTTGTGTTCTTGCCAACATTTCCAGTTTCGGATTGTGTTTCACGCTCCTTTCATGTGCGTGCCAGCCCAGGGCACGCACGTCAGTCGTGGTTGCATCGGTCCAACCTGTGACAACAAGGGAGGTAGTGACGACAAATGGCACCCTCTCACGGCATGTCTCGCTTGTTACTTTAAGGTGTTTCTGTTGTGTTTTCTGACTTTGTTGTTTGAGTCTTGGTGGCGGCAGGCACCACTAGGGCCAGTGGTTGGGTTGCATTACTGCCTGGCCGCCCTTAGGCCACAGACTTTAGGCACCTGTGGTGTCAGCCGCTCCTAGGGAAGGCACAGCCAGCTTGTCAACATTTCCATTTTTCTCGCCCTGTGTGTCTTATGCTTCTGCGGGTGGCTTGTCCCAGGGCTGTGATGGTGGTTGCTTGGACCTCCAGGTGTGCTGTGTGGTTGTCTGGGGCAGCTGCGGTAGCCAGACTGTGCTTGCATCCATTATGGTTGAATCTGCTTTTATGTTCAAGCTCTGGGCTCCCCACCACGCCGCCCCCTTTCCCGCACGCAGCCTGTGGTTCTTTTCTCTTGTGACCATTTGGTGCTGTCATTTCTGTTTTAAGGCAAGTGTACCTTGTTTAATACAACTTCGATTGCGTTCCTTCTGGCCGTTTTGTTTTGAAGAAGTGATGTCGAATAAGGGAGAGCTTACCACTAACTAAGAAAGTTTGTAGGCTTGCACGTCGATGCACCACAATGCATGGGCAGCGGACATGACGTCACGCACCCTTTGATACCTGGCAGTGCAGTCACTGGGTTGACTCCTTGTCACATCTTTAGCTTCCTGTTTAATGATGAAGTGCGGGGGAAGGTGGGATGGAAACTGCAAAAGGTAAACAGCCCCCCCACCCCTCCCTGTACTTTTGTTCTTGCTGTTGGGTGTGTGAAATCTCTTGCCAGGATAGATAAGGAAACTAAAGGGCAAGCCAGTAGTATCCATGATTGACCTTCATGTTCTTAAAAGGAACGGTGGTGTAAGTTCATTGTAATTGTTCTGCAATCCATGGACCTACATATCTGCAAATGACTGTCTTAATTCCTGACATTTTGGTATACTGTACGTGGAATGCATGTACATGCTTGAGGCTACGGGACCAGTGCACGTGTGCAAGATATATGCCTGGGTACATGTATACGTATGTGTGTATACGTGTATATATATATGATCTATTTGGATAATGGAGAACTGCATTATGGTCGTATATTGGTATTTTGGGTCACAGCAATAAACCATGAGGCTAGGGGGTTTTAAAGTTACGTCAGAACACCGCAGTATCATTTTTGGAGCATTCTTTTTGTTGAGTTGGCATATAAATACTTTTTTTAAGGCAAGAATGTTTATTGAAAACTAATTTTCAGACTACTGCAGTATTTTTGATTTGTAATCAAAAGAACAGAGGGCACACCTTCATATCTTTGGGTCAGCGGGCATAGCTGGAGCTCTGTTTTAAAAATCTATTATGGCTGCAGAGTTTAGTTTTTCAGTTACTATATGCAATTTTCATCTAGCAGTGGATCTCCCGATTGTAACAATTGTTTAGGTTTCATGTCCTTGATGGGTAACATTCTTTTGATTGTTCAAATGTGTTATCATGCTCCAGAAGGAAGTCTTACTGAGGGCGTGTCTGTTTTTTCCCTCTAAAATAGATACAGAATAAGACCAGAGTCTTATGCGTTGTGTCCAGCTCACTGGAACGTAGGCTGATGAGAAATCACGACCACAAACAACCAACAAGACATGCACAACAGACAGGCCTACAGCAAGTGTATCTATCATACAGTGCAGGATGACCATGGCTCCCTCCCACTCTTGAAAATGTGAAAGGACAGCACACATCTGTGATGACACCATACCAGATGTGTGGCAAACCGTTTGTACATGCTCCATGGCAGAATACACTTTACATCACCCTGACACAAGAAGCAACTATCAGAAACCATGTGCCATCAACCTTGAGGGTGCACACCTCCCACCTCGATCATCCGCTGGCTGAATGTATCAGCATCCTTGATAGAAACACTATGAGAACCCTACTGCATCCGGATCATTAGAGTGCTAATGTTCAGTCAAAGACCTCTTATAAAGATGGATGTCGACTATAGCAGGCAATAGGTAACTTGCACAAAGAACAGACCGACTCCACCACCACAGCAACCAGATTAAATGAGGGAACACTGAAACCAGAGATCTCTTGAGAACCAAGGAAAAAGTAAATCTACATAGTGACTGCAATTAATTGACAGCCACATTGTTGTCCTCATTATTTGATCCCAGTGGCAAGGAAATTACAGAATTCTGCAGACCGGGACCCTTTTGTTTATTGATTGCTCTTGACCCGTACTAGCCTTTTAAGGTGGAGTTAGCTGATGCCTTTTTTTCCTGTATTATTTTGAGTACCTTTACATCTGCTGGAGTCGATAACATGGTTCTCACTCTCTCCTCCTCTATCCCTCTCCGTGCTCTCCTCTCTCCCTCTCCCTCTCTCACTCCACTCCCTCTCCTCTCCCTCCTTCCCTCTCGTCCTCCCTCTCTCTCCCTCCCCTCACTCTCTCACTCTCCCTCCCTCCCCTCACTCTCTCACCTTCCCTCTCTCTGTCTACCTCTCTCCCTTTCCCTCACTTCCCTCTCCCTCTCTCCTCTCTCACCCTCTCCCCTCCCTCTCTCTCCTCTCTCCTCTCTCCTCTCTCCCTCTCTTTACCTTCCCCCTGCTCTCCTTTTTCTCCCTCTCCCCATCTCCCCCTCTGCCTGCTCTCTTCTCTCTCTCCCTCTCTCCCTCCCCTCTTTCTCCCCTCCGTCCTTTGCTCTCGTCCCCCCCTCTCTTCTTACCCTCCCTCTCTCCCTCTACCCTCTTCCCCTTTCCATCTCTCCCTTTCACTCAATTCCCTCTCCCTCTCTCCCTTTCCCTCTCTTCCCTCTCCTCACTCACCCCTCTGCTCACTCTCTCCAGGCCTGACTCTCTCCTCCCCTCTCACCACTCTCCCCTCTCCCCTCTCACCACCACTCTCCCCTCTCAACACCACTCTCCTCACCACTCTCCCCTCTCCTAATTGCATTTTTTCACGGCCGCCAGGCCGTGACACCACATCAAAGGGCTTCTCCTCCCATAATTATTTTTTTACTTTAAGTTTCACGCCCGCCATACAACATACAACCACACATACAACCACACGCACAACCACACGCACACCCACACCGTCAGTGCACAGTTTCACCAGGCACAGACACCATCAGTCGTCAGTGCATGCTTTCACCGGGCACAAACACCACCAGCTGTCAGTGCACACTTTCACCGGGCACAAACACCACCAGCCGTCAGTGCACGCTTCCACCAGGCACACACCACCAGCCGTCAGTGCACAGCCGTCAGTGCACGCTTCCACCAGGCACACACACACACCACCAGCCATGAGTGCACGCTTTCACCAGCCACACACACACCACCAGCCATCAGTGCACGCTTTCGCCGGGCACAAACACCACCAGCTGTCAGTGCACACTTCCACCAGGCATACACCACCAGACGTCAGTGCACGCTTTCACCAGGCACACACACACCACCAGCCATCAGTGCACACTTTCACCAGTCACACACACACCACCAGCTGTCGGTGCACGCTTTCACCAGGCACACACCACCAGCGTCAGTACACGCTTTCACCAGGCACACACACCACCAGCCGTCAGTACACGCTTCCACCAGGCGCGTCAGTGCACGCTTTCACCAGGCACCCACACCACCAGCCGTCAGTGCATGCTTTCACCAGGCACACACACACCACCAGCCATCAGTGCACGCTTTCACCAATCACACACACACCACCAGCCATTGGTGCACGCTTTCACCAGGCACACACCACCAGCGTCAGTGCACGTTTTCACCAGGCACCCACACCACCAGCCGTCAGTGCATGCTTCCACCAGGCACACACACCACCAGCCGGCAGTGGACACTTCCACCACAGCACCACTCAGCACCACCACAGCACCACTCAGCACCACTACACCATCACTCAGGGGCACCACAACATCACTATGCGCTACAACAGCATCAATGAACGCCACAGCATCACTTGTCCCCAAAACAACATCACTCAGCGCCACCACAACATCAATCTGTGCAACCATTCAACAACAACTGTTTCAAATATTTTAGGTCAATGTTTAAAGCTTTATTACAAATGTCATAAAAAGATGTTAAATGTTTTCACTTCTGTTCTTGTTAAAACATTGTGATTTGTCAGATCAATACATGTAAGACAGGGGGAAACTAAACATGTACCTTTACTAATGCTATAGATGTAACATTTTCTAACTTTATAACTATTGGCATTCTAATAACAAAATTAATACTTTTATAATTTTAAAAACATAATCAAAAATTAATGTTTTTTACATTTTACACACCAAAACCTCAAACTTTTCTATTGCGAGACCTATCGCATTGCAAATGCTTGTTTCATGTAAACTATCTCCTCTTTCAACATCTCTTCCTGCGGTTCTATCCGTGTCTATCCTTTGTGGCTATAACGCGCCTTGAAAAGCACAATACATGTATTAGAGCTAGGAGTCTTTCCTTTTGAGGTGGAAGCCTACCCGGCAGCGCAGCTCTCCTGTTTCTAAAGACATCTTATGATTTTGGGGACGTTGAGAAAGTTTTCCTGGGAATGCATTGCGCCCATTGCTAACCATTGGCTTTGTGCAAAGCCTGTTTACCACTATTCTGACTAGCTTCTTGTATTCATCCAATAGTGCTCGCTTTCTGGGAACGCTTTTTAGGTCGAGCCTGGGCAGCGCATGCGCTGTTCTGCGAGGCATGCTCTATTCAGGTAGGACTTGAAGCCTCGCCCATTTCCCGCTCATCTTTTCAATTTGCTCCCCTTACTGTCCTTTGTAAATAATGGCTTTTGATTCATGAATAGGCTTAGTAGTCCCTCCTTGGTACCACCATGTCTGCATTTGTAAATTCCATAACGACTGGACTTTTTACTTTACACGGTCTGCTTTATCTAGTCAGTGAGCACTATTTTTTTCATGATTTTTCTCTATTCCACCCACAACGTGCTTTCCTAAAACGCAGCACTGCCGCATTTATATTTTAATTAGTAATGGCGGTCAGCTTCAACTATTGCGGCCGCATTCCTTTCTTTATTTACTTTCACAGCGCAGTCGCTTTCACTATAGCGGCCGCACTCTTTTCTTTATTTACTTTCACAGCGGGGCCCACTTTAAGTATAGTGGCCAAGCTCCTTTCTTTATTTACTTTCATAGCGCGGTCTGCTTTCACTTTAGCAGCCGCAGTCCTTTCTTTATTAAGGTTGCCAGCAGTCCATGGGCGCGCTCCTTTCTTTTTTGTTTTGCCACGGCGGTCCGCTTTACCTATAGTGGTCGCCATCTTTTGTTTTTGTCGGAGTACTAGCCATTGGCGGCTACCATTGGCTTGTACTCCATACGCCCCTATCTCCCGGATCTCCCATGCCTTGCCCAACACCATCTCGCCCCTCCCACTTGCCCGCCCCCAACACTCCTCCATGGTTGAGGTCCAGAGTTTAAGCTATTGGCATTAAAAATGGCAATGCCTTTTAAATGTATTCATGTGTTAGTTTTCTAAACACATGAATAAAAGGCATTGCCATTTACAATGCCAATAGCTTAAAGTCTTGCAAATGCAAGACCTATTACATTACAAATGCTTGTTTGTTTTTCTTTTTTAATGAGGTCCTCCTCTTGATAACGTGGGTTTTCAGTTGTCCCCATTCCAGGGGTGAAGCTACCAGTGGTGCAGCCGGTGCATTGCACTGTGGCCCTAGGGTGTGAGGGGACCCAATTACAAGAGCCCCATGAGCCCTGAGAGGCCAACTCAATAACTATGCTGGAGTCTTGAAGCTGAAGGAGCATTAAAGATTCATTTAAATGTTGTTTTTATTTTTTATCATTTGAAGTGAGTTCAAAGACAGAGGTCAAATGTCAGTCTAGTCTAGCTGGTGTGAAATGAAAGGTCACGTGATGTCATTTTCTTCTTACATGCAACAAAATGTAAATACCTATAAATGAACTATTCAAATGTTCTAAAGTAAATAAGCAGGAAAGCACCAATGAAGTATGCTTTTTTCCAATGCTAAAGTGTGATGAGAAAAAAAGTTTTTAATAGGGTCAAATCAAGACACTTTACTTGGTGATGTGCAAATGACAAATATTCACCAATAAATTATTGTTTGTGCGCTATATTGTTTTATCAGTAAAGTTGTATAAGTTCTAATTTAGTGGTCATTTCAATGGAAATTGTGCTGTGTGTAAATGACAGGGGATACCACAACATGCTTTAGCAATATATTTGTGACAGTGTGTCCCTGAATGACATGCCAGCTACATGCTACATCCTTACCACTCTCCTGCTGAATGGACGTGGCTCATTTGCGAAACTTGTTCTTTGTATGATGCTTGGGTTTTTTAGAATCCCCATCAGTTCAGAGATGTAACATTCAAGTCGGCACCCCCAGTCGGCAAACCGAACCAGCATCACTGCCGCCCGGGCTGACAAGAGCTTTTGCAGCACTAGGAGCTCGCAGTTAGCTCCATCCGATTCCTTCAGCTGAAGGAGTCAAACTACGAGCAGCATAATCTACCGAAGCACCCGCGAGGGCACTGCGAAGGGCTCATTGCATGCGCACTTAGGGCCTCATTTACAAGGCCCTTGTGCCATGGGAACGTCATTTTAGTGACGGTCCGGTGGCGCACACTGCAGGGCCATAACTGCAAGGCCACGTAAAGCCACCATGGTTGACTTTTCATGGCCTTGACTGAGGCAACGCAGTGCAAGTTGCTGCTTTGACTCACCCTGCAATAGGGAGGCGTGCCATGGCCAATACGGTGGGTGTTCCCACGTAACACCCATGGCATTTGACACATTCCCAGACTTATGAGATTTTGTAAACCTGGAAATGCTTCAAAAGCCTACGCCTCCAAGGAGGAATAACACTATTTCTTTTAATTTTTTCCTCTTTCTGTGTGCTGCTGAGGAAATTGCTCCATTAATTGTTTTTGTGAAGGAAGGTGTCCCTTCCTGCACAAATTCAATCACCCTTAAAATGCAGACACCCATGCACTGTGACACAAGCATGCCTGCGTTGGCACATGGCACCCATTTGTGCACCAGTGCAGGGGGAAAGGACAGGAATGCTCTATATCTTCTAGATACAGCGCATTCTTGCCCTTTTCTTTTGACATTGGGCAGAGCAGCCGGAAGGCTTGCGGCACTGCCCTATGTTAAAAGATTGTAAAGGAGACTCTTAATGGTTGAGGAGTGCGCAAGCTCATTTTTGTAAATGCAGAGTGTGCTATTCGGCCCCGGCTGTATGACGCCAGCAGAGGTCAGAGAATAAGTTATGCCCATGCTGCTGCTTGTCTTCTGAAGACAAGACCATCACAGTAATCACTGCATTCAGCCTGATGGGTAGAGTGCCGTCTACAAAGCCCCGCTTGCCGCCATAGTCAAGAACCATGGACTCAACGTCGTCTCCTTCACCAACTAAATCCAGCTGATCCTCTCCCTCCCCAAAGAGCCCATAATCGCCAGAAACAACTTCCACGACAGGATGAAGCCTGTCTCCACCTGGATCAGAGACAGCTGCCTCAAGCTCACCTCAGACAAGATCCAAGTCCACATCCGTGGGCCAACACCTCCGCTTGGCAAGACCCCTGGTGGCCCATGGCGTTAAGAACCCCCATCCACATCTAGGGACCACGCAGAAAACTGTTGTGTAGTTCCTAATAATAAATAGGATCTGCGCGTTTAGAGCACATGAACTAAGGTATTAGTGTCCAGACTGATTCCAGACACCCCCAAAGGAAACGTTAGCCTTTAGACCAGCTAGCTCACAGTGCCGCTATAAGCCCCCTAACCTTACCAAGGAGCAAATAGCTTCTGGAAATTATCGAACATGACAACCCTGACCCCCTCAGGGATCGTGGAAACAGTTCAGGACTTTTCGCTCAGTCACTCGTGCTCACTTCTTCTCAGAGAGATACACAGAATAAACTATGGGGATGGTTTTCAATAAGCATTTATTGAACCAGCATCATTCTAGTTTAAAAATATGTGTGCTGTAACATCCATTAGAAAGAAACAGATATATATACGATTGCAAGCACCCACAGAGTAAATAAAAGGTAGAATTCTACCATGGTGCTAAAACAGTGAATACATATATGCTGATTGGGCTCAAAACAAAACCTCAGCATCATACTGCACTCCTCGCTCACTGTGAACTGCTAGATCAACAGTGTCTCCTCATCCTGCTTCCACACGCTTCGCCTGCTTTGTAAGACCTTCAGATGGAGCTCCACTGAGGCCAAAAATCATCAGCGGACTCGACTACGGCAATGCACTCCATGCAGGCGTCGCCCAGAAACTACTCAGGAAACTACAGGACGCGCAAAACACCACAAACTGGTTATCAACATCTCCCGCCGCAGCCACATCTACAAACACCTACAAGAACTCCACTGGCACCATGCAGAGCAACAGGCATCACTGCTGCAAGCTTCAAAACCATTGCGCATCTTGAAATGGTATCCTGAATACTCATTTTTATCAGTTCCAAGATGGCAGACTAGTGCAAAGCTTTATTGTTGAATTGTATAATTAAAGCACTTGTCCCCCACAATTAATGACCATATTTTTTTTATTTTGTTTTTCTTTATTTCTATCTTGTTTAATTTCAGTATATGCTAGATCTACAAAGAAGCCACTGCCTTGTTTTTTAGAAGGCAAGTGGAGCTTTTTTTAATGCCAAGACTCTTCTTCCACAAAGATCAGACTCGCATGGGGACAGATTTACAAGCCCCTTGCGCCGCCGGTGCATCACATTGCGTGACGCACCGGTGGCGCAACATGCTGAGTGATATTTACAAGCACAGGTAAAGCCACCATGTGAGACTTTACCTGTGCTTGTAAATATCGCCCCTTTTCACGCACCACTTTGCGTGTTATGGGCGTGACATGGGTGTTGCTGTGGGTGTTCCCACGAAACACCCATGTCCACTGATGCATTTCCAGATTTACGAGGATCTGGAAATGCCTCAGGTGCATAGCGAGGTGCAACGAGGAGAAATTTTTCTTTTATTGTTGTTTTTTAAAAATTTCAATTCATGCTGCATTCTACAGCAAACATTGGAAGAGGAAATCACCTCAGATGATTGTTTTTGTGCAGGAAGGTCCCCCTTCCTGCACAAAAACAATCTCAACAAGATTTCATGCCTCCTATCTTTCTGCTTGACTGATTTTACTTATCTTTCCCACCACTAAAGGTTCATCAATCTCACATGCCTGTGAGGTACAAAGCTCTGCCACTGAGCTTGTTTATTTTTTGTCAGTGCTCTTCACTAACAGCATAACTTAAACAATACTCTTCCTCAACAGGGCCGGACTGGGAACCGAAACCGTCCCTGGCAAACTGCTCGGCCGGTCCCCGGGGGGGGGGAGGGGGGAGTGCAGCCGAGCTGTTTGTTAGGGCCGGGTTCGGCCGATTTTGTTACGGGGCTAAAATTGCCGGCTCACGTTAACAAAAATGGCCCTGGGCCCCCAAACCGGCCCCCACCATGGTGGTCCACCGGGGAAACGTTCCTCCATCTCATGCCCATGCCATCGGCACGGGAAGTGGGAAAGTGGGGGGGCTGAAGCATCCTCAAAATAAACATGCTGGAGTTCAGAAGTGAATGAGCAATAAACAGGCTTTTACATTTTCTTTTTAATTTGTCAAATGTGCTGTTTATTCAAAGACAAATGTCAGGCTCTGACTTCCAAGGGAGGTTGGTTTTTACTTTTCTTTCTCTGACTTTAAAGTGAGAGGATTTATCTGACAATCTTGCTGGATACTGGGCGTAGAAAAGGCTGTAGGATGTTATTTTTTCTTGGCACACAACAACATTTAAATGTCAGTAAGTGTAGTAGACAAAAATATTTTCAGACGATCAAAACAAATCAATACAGTAGGTGATGCCAATGTCCACGCATTATTGTTTGTGCGCTGAATAGTTTTATCAGTCTGTGCAAATGTAACGGTAATTTTAATTGACAATGTGTTGTCTGTGGTGGCAGTGTGTTACACACCATGCACACTCCACTCTACGCCACTCCACTGTACGACACTCCACTCGAACACACTCTATACTCAACTCCACTCCACCCTACACTACTCCACTCTATGCCAGCCCACTCCACTGTATGACAATCTATGACACTCAGGTCTAACCTAAAACCCTTTCCCTGTGTCACTAATCTAGGAATCTCTTACCATTTACTCGTCGGTGGGGCCCATAACACCGCAAACACACATTCACACAGTCCCTGGATCAGTGATAAATTGACGGGCTGAAAGACATGCGGGGTACCTAATTTACCTACACATTATATACATTAGGCTTTGATAGCTGTCAGTTCCAAAAACATCAAGGTACTCCACTATTTGTTTGATGACCAACTAGTAGTAATCAGTTGATAGCGATTAAATCCAGCTCAATCACAATTTAAAACCTTCAACATTTATCTGTCATGACTTTTATTCTAATAACCACAGACTCGGGTTTATATTTTTACAAGACTCTACTCCACTCTATAACACTTCACTCTAAGGCACTTTCCACCACTCTAGTCTACAACACTCTACTCTACTCTATGCCACTCCGGTGTACGACACTGTACTCCATTCCAGTCTATGACACTCTACCCTACTACACTCTACACCACTCTATACCACTTCACTATGCCACTCCACTCTACGCCACACCACTCTAAAACTCTACACCACTCTATACCACTTCTCTCCAAGACAATCTGCAACACTCCACTCCACTCTACGCCACTCCACTCTACTCCCGTCTACCGCAATCCACTCTATGCTACTCCACTCTACAGCACTCCATTTCACTCCCCTCTACGGCACTCTAGTCTATCCTATGTCAATCCAGCCCACTTTACGCATAGACGAGACCTATTGGCTTTGCCAATATTTGTTTCCTGTGCTCTTAAAATATATATATGACTGATTTTAGATTTTTGAAACGTCACTTAAAGCTATGACGTGGCTTTACAGTACTCAGATTCTCACTCCATATCGTAGCAAATTCCAATTCGGGTGCAAACTTGCACCTATATTGGGATTCCAAGTAGGGTGTAAACTGCAGCCACAAGCAGGTTTAGGGCGGTATGACTGGTGCAGCCGCACCTAGCACCGTCATGGGGGATGGGCGCTGTGGTTAAAATAACTTATGGGTTTAAAAGCACCTGCTGCAGAGTTCCTTGTGGGTCTAACAGTTTTCAAGCAACAATAAAAATGCCAAGATAGCTGTGGTGATTAATGTTCATGCTGGAGAAAGAGCAGGAGTTTTGTCTAGGGGCTCATCATAAAGTAGTACAGAGGGGTAACGTGCCTGCTGTAAAGAACGTGTACAATGCAGATCACAGAACTAAGTGTGATTGAACTCTGAATAGCATTATAAAAGATGAGGGGCACTGAGTGAGGGAATTCCTGGAGGGGGTGGGCATATGGGGGGGGAGAGGGTGTCAAAAAAAGGCTGTCGCACTGGGCGCCACAAGGGCTAAAGCCAGCCCCGATTGCAGCCTGGAGGAGTTTGCTCGCATGATTTTCACCAGGTAAAACCTGTCTGAAATCTTATGGGTTTAAAATGCAAAATTGAGGGTTGTTCACCTATAAAAGACGGCAAAAGGGCAAGAAACACAAAAAGGTGCAGTCCTTGACACACACTAATTTCTGCACCACATGGTATTATTGGTTGTGCGTGTCAGTGCTTTAAATGGGCCGGTACTCACCGGTACTGAGTACAGGCACTTCGGAGTTTTTGGGCCGTCAGTACCGGCACTTCTCTGTAGCCAGGGAGAGTACTGGTACGCTGATCCACGGCAGGCGCAGGTAACTTTTCTCCTCGAGTGCAGAGCACTGGAGGAATAATTAACTCAGCTGAAGTAGCCATTTGCAGAGTTGCTGGTAAAGATTCCAGCAGCGCCCATGTGAAAGGCCTCAAACTGCAGGGGGTTCACAGGGCGTATGTCACGCTGTAACTGGGCAGGGTCTCCAGACAAACCCTGCACAGTCGATCAGGTGCGCAGCGACCGTTCGTGTGAAAGTGCCATCGTGGCTTTCATTTTGTGTAACAAGTTATTCTTTTTTTTTGTACATAAAATCATTTCTCATGTATTTCAATATGTGCTGCAACTGGTACTTCATTTTGTATAATTATATTTAGGCCTTAGCCCCGCCCCTAGCTCCACCCACTTGCCACACCTCTATTTTAATGAGCACCTGCACTTATTTTTCCCCATTTAAAGCACTGGTGCGTGTGCAATTGCCACGTCATCACAGTTGTGCCCGATTAAAGCCGAGACCCCAACACACTTCCTTCCAACAGCCTGAATATGTCAACAGAGCCCATGTTGAACTATTTGAGTGCACCAAATTATTCCATAAAAAGGCAGCAGGTTGGCACGGAGGCCCCCGGCTCATCCGGGCCATAACACGATGCTATTAAAAATGAATGACTGGTTTGACAAACCTGGAGCCCCTTGTGCTCCGAGTCACCTGGCGCGCGCTCCCGGGGCCTGGCCCGGGCTCGCACGCCGCCATGTTGGATGTGTTCATGCGTGAACAGAGCCGCAGTGTTCTTCTGAGCTCCCCCTGACGTCGCTGTGTTTTGTTTGGCAGCCTCGGATGGGAGCAGGTGTGCAGAACGCTTCTCGCCGCTTTGGGGGGATGCCAGCTGGCTCGCGCACGCATTTTTGTGTCATACGTACTTCTGCATTGGAAGCGAAGAGTGAAAATCATAACACGCACTAACGCCCCCTCCTGGTGACTCCAAAGGTTCCGTCACCACCGTTCACCCTGTCTAAGACAGTGCTTAATTTGTAAAATATTAAGGGGCAGATTTACAAGCCTCTTGCGCCACTTTTGCGTCACTTTTTACATGGGAAAAGTGACGCAAAAGTGGCGCAAGGGGCTTGTAAATCTGCCCCTAAATGCCAGGGGCCTTATTTATGAAGGACTTGCGCCGCCGGTGCGTCACTTTTAACATGGGAAAAAGTGACGCACCGGCGGCGCAAGTCCTTCATAAATAAGGCCCCAGGGCTCTGACCAGGAGGCCACTGCAGCTTGCACCACCCATCGCCTCTGTCATCACAGCCAAACTACTAGCCATCTCTCTCGCATGTAAATGCAACAGTTCAGATTATTCCAGGTCCCCAAAGCTAAAGGAATGGCTGGAGGTAGGTATTAGCATTTCTAATGGATATTGTATTGCTTAACAACTCTTGTTCTGCTCATCTCTAAATTAGATGAGCAGCGCCACCATGTGGTAGACTGTTCTAAGTTTGGTGTTGACAATTAGGTGCCTTTGCCGAGCACCGTAAACTAATAAAGTGCCAGTGCTGAGCGCCGGAAAACACTGGCTCAAATTAAGCACTGGTCTAAGACTCCCTGGTCAGGGTCTAGAGTGGCCCTCTCTCTCCTCGATGGCAGGACACCCTGAGCCTGATTTACAAAGGTAAATTACACTTCTGAGAAAGTTTAGACATTATAGTAAGTTTACGTTTTCAGTGTTGACAAACTCCGGGCCTGATTCACAAAAGTGAACTAAGACCAAAAGTCTAAGTTTAGACCTGAAGTCTAACTTTACTAGTAGTAAAGTTAGGGCCCGATTCACAGAACTAACTTAAGACAAAATCCTAAACTTACTACTTTTGGTATTCACAGAAGTTAGGATTTTGTCTTAAGACAGACTTAAGTTAGGATTTTGTCTTAAGTCTGTCTTAAGTCTGTCTTAAGACAAACTTAAGACAAAATCTGTGAATACCAAAAGTAGTAAGTTTAGGGTTTTGTCTTAAGTTAGTTCTGTGAATCGGCCTCTCAGACTTTAGGTCTTAATTTAGACTCCAGGACTAAACATAGACTTTTGGTCTAAGTTTACTTTTGTGAATCAGGCTCTCCGAGAGTAAACTTACTACAAAAGTGTAAGTTACATGTCTCTACCCCCAAAGTCATGTAATTGGCATACTCGTGTGGGTGGGTGACATCCTTCCTAACCCCCTCTCTGACCCTGTTTAAACCCCTCTCACGCCTCCCTATCCATTCGCTCTAGTAGTAAGTCTGCCCCGTTTCCCACCGACTCCCCTGTGTCCCATCCACATTTGCTACTAAAATCTATACTTACATGTTCAGAGACTCTGCAGTCTAAGCCAAGGCAACCGGACATATAAGTAAAGGCAAAACATACATTTTGTAGTACGTTCTGAAATATACAAAACATGCTACAAAGTGCACTTTGTGAATCAGACCCCGGAGTCAACCCTTAGCTTTCATATGAGAACATAATGCATTCTGGGAACTGCCGTGTTGGTTTGCTTCCATTGAACAAAGCACCTAATAAGACTGGTTCAGGAGAGAGGAGCTCAGGGCGTTGGTGTCTGTCGTTGAGGTGGCCCTGGTTCATACGGATGATAAGCCCGGCAAACATATCAATAAAGGGGCCGGAATAAAATCAGTTCTCTTTGCCCAGTCCTGCTTTACTACCCATCATCAACAATAGACATTCCAGAATGTTCCTGTTTGGTGACGTCTGCTTGGGTTTTGAGACCTCTTGTGACATCATTCAATGGAGGGTCCCTTTAACCATAAAAAGGCGTGGCCAGTATTCTTCTGTATATAATGGATCGGTGACTTCTGAACCAGAGCTTGCATGATATTTCTTCAGTGTGTGAATTGTAGGTCCCCTTAAGCTGAAGTATCCAGTTTTACAGCAAAAGAGATGATACGTTCCAGATTGATCGGGAAGCAACTGCCAATACCAAAATATGCCTAGTGGTGTAATCAACCAATTTTCTTTTTGTACAATAAATAGGAATCTGGCCCCTCTTATCCTCCTCTTGATGCATACATGGGCAACATTAATGTTATCAAACATATAAAGAAGTCAGGTCGCTTTGTTATTGCACAGATTATATTTATGGACTGGCCACGGCTATGGAAGACTTCTCCTCGCGAATGAACTTGGATAAATAGGTTTTTGACCTTAGGTCAGGGTGCAGGACTAACAGCTCCTGAAGTCTAGCATTCCAGCTGTTTGCACTGTCATCAAAAAAGAGAGCACAGCTGCCACCTCCCACGGTAGCTCTGACCAACTTCCTTTTCTAAAATGGACCACTTTCATTTCCTACTTGTCAGATCCTTCGACTCCCTACCTCGCTCCCTTCACCCTCCTAATTTGCTACTCAATTTGTTTTGCCTTTATCACTTGCTTCCCTTCTCACAACTCTCTCCCTCGTCTTAGATGACTCTATGGAGCTCGCGTGGGCCTTGGAGTGAGTAATGGTTGTTCGAAGCCAAATGCTCCAACGTAGACCTGGAAAGCCACAAGAAGCAGCTGGTTGACGAGTGGTTTGTGGAGGTGTCTCATCGCCTGTGGATACTGATTCAACCGCAGACAAACATGTTTCTCCCATCTTGTCTCTTGGTGTAGGAAGCCGCTCTCCTCAAGAGCGAAGCCGCAATGGCAAATTATCAGAGAATTTGTACCAACTTCACGGTTATTCTTATTGGATGAGTACAGCCAGAATATTTGATCGAATAAGCAGGTTTACTAATGCAGCTGGAAGATTGATAGATTTTACAATATATATATAGAATCCCTTGTTCTCTATTGCTCTGTAGCATGTTAAATCAAATGTAATAATTTGCAGTCGGAATATGGGGTGATTGCATGAGCAACGTTGGTATTGGTCTTGGCAGGCACCCAGCAGTATAAGAACAAAATAAAGGGGCCAATTATAATATCTGTGAGTGTTATTTCACATACTCATAAATACCTTTGTGAATTTACATCTATATCTTTCATTGGCCAGCACAGATGTGGGTATCTTCACGGCACTTCGAGAGACCGATGAGGTGGCAGCTGACCACCCTGGATAAAAGTGTGACTATAGGGGGTCGTCCTCTACTCCAGTGCCAGTTCTAGCACTCATCATAGTAAACTCGTTACCATCTGATGAGTCATGTACTCGTATGCTCCAGACTTACAGTTGGAGTAGTATTTAGTACAGTGTTTATACTAAAAGGGTTTTTATAACTGGAGAAGTAGCATAGGGATCCAGTTTGTCCTGACGAATGCCGGTTAAAGAATCGGAACCTGGCAGAAACATGTTGACCTCTATGCAGAGAGAAGGAGTGGTGAGTAAATAAACTCACTCACACCACCACCATCCGAGGGTATCCTAATACCCTTTTTATATCTGACTAGGGAATCTAGGAATAAAATTATTGTGACGATATCTCTTAGTCAGTTTTAATCGCTTTTTGTCTGCGCCTATTTAGGATCCTTTTCTTTTCCTGTTTCTAATTGTTTGTATTGTCTACCCCTCCCTATTGCTCCGCCTCTAGCATTGGAATGCACAGAGGCATTCAGTTTTAGCCCTATGATGAAGCATGCCACAACTTGTTGTGGGTGAGGGCAGTTTCAATAAAGTATTTGTGCTCCTTTTGCAACTACATATACTCGTAACATTTTGCGATTGATATTTGCCTTGCCTCCTTTTGCGTATATCTATCGTTTTTGAAGAGGATAAGGTAAGGTTGACTCCTTCTCTCCCTTCTTCCTTTGTGTACTGTGGGTTCATGAATGACAGGTCAGAAAGCTAACAAGTAATGAAATGGGGTGACTTCCACAATCAGGGATTTGTTTGATTCAGGTCAGATTCTGGGGGCTTCAATGCGAGTGGTGATGGATAGCGATTTCTTGCAAGGAAAGACTCAAATGAGTGGAAGTTGAAGTCTTCGCCACGATACACATCCTGTAAGATATTGTCTAGAGGGTGCTCATAGGAGATGCAACTAGGTGTGGACCTACAAGGTTACTCTTCTCTCCAGGACCTTGGATGAGAAGGCAAATTAAAGTGGGGTCTATTGTTTAATGCGGCTCCAGGTGACAGGCCTGACCGGCTTTAGACACCGGGCTCTCAGCAAACAAACCATTCCGTTTATCGCTGATGATGGGGCAAGAATGCATGTAAAATGTTAGTAGCAGTATATCTGTAGCAAAAATCTGGAAAACAGTGGGGCCATGACCAATGGTGTGAGCCCAAGGGTATGAGTCATGATAATTTACAACAAGGCATATAACGGGTAAGTGCCACCCACTGCGTGGGGAGGGTAGTACTCATTGATGTAATGACTTCAAATTCTTCTTTACTTACCGGATGGTCAGAGCTTGAACTGTTCGTAGCCACTTGTTATAACTCTGGATCACAGTCCATCAATGTTTTGTCCACCATGCCATTTCAGACACATACCAGCCATATGCAAATTATCCTTGTTCCGGACCCAGTAAGAACAGTCAACTCCAAACTGTCCGACTATGCCCCTATCTGAGCGGGGGACAAACAACACAGATCGTGTTTTTTGGGCTCTTGGGCAGGATGTAGCTTGAGTCCTATAGCACGGAGAGCATGGAACCATGCCCAGCACACTTAGGGGGCAAAAGACACACAATTGATGGATGGAATGCAGAACAAATCAAAAAATTCACTCTCAGTCAAAAGATCTGGGTTGAATCCATCATTCTTTTGCTCACCATGACACCCCAGTTCAGACATGGCCATATGCAAATCAGTCTTGACCCTGTGCCTCATGGGAACAGTCCAGCCCGAACTGCCAAGCCGGGTCCAGCCACTTGTTATAACTCTGGATCACAGTCCATCAATCAGTAAGAACAGTCAAGTCCAAACTGCCCGACTATGCCCCTATCTGAGCGAGGGCACAAACAACCCCAGATCGTGTTTTTCGGGCTCTTGGGCAGGATGTAGCTTGAGTCCTATAGCACGGAGAGCATGGGGCCATCACACTTAGGGAGCTGCAAAGAAGAAGACAAAAAACTGAAGGATGGGGTTAATAGTGTTCCCTTTTGGCGGGGGCTGCCTGGCAGTTTGAGATGGATTGCTCCCATTGGGCGTAGGTTCAGTATTGATTATGATAACTGCTCAGAAGCAAGGTGAGACTGACACAAGAAATGTGTCTTTCTTCAGGCTCTACCGGCGACAGGCTGCCAGTGCCGCAGATCCACCACCATCACCCAATCGCGGTGTGTTACTACCTAAGGAGGATTACCCATTTGCCAGATGTCCAAGGAGCCAAGTCTCCTCACCCATGCTGTCACCCTCTCTAGAGGACAATGAACATCCCGTGCTAGTAACCCCCTCCATGTCCGGTGATAGGGCGAGAGAGGACAGTTCAAGTCTGCACTATGATCCTGAGGCTTGTCAACCCCAAGAATGGTCTGGAGCTGGAGTCAAGATTCTCAGGTGGCATGGGGCTGAGAGGTACCACCTCAGACCGCATCCAATGAAGCACTCCCATCTGACAGACTTTGTGCTAAATTGATGTGATGTGCCAGTACTAGAATACAGCTAATGTCTTCTTCTCTCTCTCTCTCTCTCTCACTCTCTCTCGCTCTCTCTCTCTCTCTCTCTCTCTCTCTCTCTCTCTCTCTCTCTCTCTCTCTCTCTCTCTCTCTCTCTCTCTCTCTCTCTCTCTCTCTCTCTCTCTCTCTCTCTTTTGTGTTTCACTCTTCTCACTAGTTGTTTATTGTTGAGATGCCATGCACTAGTTTTTTCTTCGTGCATTTGTTCAAGTATTACTAAACTGTTTATGTTTGATGTTTTTGATGTCTGGGTAAAGGAGGAATATTATGTTTGGGGTCAGCCACTCTATTGTGAAAGAACGGTGTAGGGGTGTTCGCTACATGGACCCCATGAAGGGGCATCGGGTAGTCCTGCCCTTGACGCCAAGGGCGGTTAGAATAAAGAAGGCTGGGACCCGAACACACAGTTACTTAGCCAGTACCCAACCCTTGAGAGTGTGTGCCTCTTTGTTGAAAAGAGGGTATTGCATACGCAGAGAGGCCTTGTGTTGATAACACTGGCCACCGACCCAACAACATTCTTTCAGAGGAGAGAGAAGTCAAGTCAGGAGGAGGGGTGAGGAGATCGAAGGAGACAGGAGGAGCATCTTAGCTCTGTAGCTTTGGTTACTTGACCCATACAATGTGAGTGTACTTCTTAGGAAGTCTTCACGGGCTGACACCCTTTTCCTGATGTTGCCTGGGGAATGCTATGTAGGGATGTCACAGTAGTGGTAGTGTAGGGACAGACTAATGCTGTTTATTCATACTCCACCAATGAAGAAGTGTCTTGAAGTAGGGGCTATACTTGCCTGCGTTCTGCTTCTGGAGATTGTCATCCTGTTTATGATTCATCGCATAAAGTTAGCTCGTAGATTTGGATTTGGATTAGTTCCCATGTACTTCTACAACCTCACGATGAGGTGCTTGTATATCCAGTTGTTTTTGGCTTTGTAATAAACCCACTAACTTGGAAGTCGGAGTCTGTGATTCTTCAGAGTCATGAATCTTACTATTGATGGCCATGTTTAAATGATTTATTTCTCCCCTCTACACTTCTCAGCAAGCAATAAAAGTTCATCTGCCATGAGTTCCGTGGTAATTCTGTAAGGAGGAACTTGGCTCTTTCACTTGTTTCCTGGCCAAACAGCGTGCAGGAGCTGCAAGCAGAGGGTGCCAAATTGTACTTCCTCACCCCATCTTGGGGTGGGGTGTGTGAAGAGGGAGAGAGAGGGAGAGAATGTGTGTGTGAGAGAGAGAGAGAGAGAGAGAATGTGTGTGTGAGAGAGAGAGAGAGAGAATGTGTGTGTGAGAGAGAGAGAGAGAGAGAGAGAGAGAGAGAATGTGTGTGTGTGTGTGTGTGTGTGTGCGCGTGTGTGCATGCATGCGTGTGTGTGTGTGTGTGTGTGCATGCATGTGTGTGTGTCACCGTCCTGCTAATTTGAGGAATCATATATATTGACTTTTTCGTTGTAACGATGCTGTGTGTGGTGAAAAGGATCACAGTGCTGCTTGTGCAATGTCCCTGGCACGAGATGTTGTTTACATGGGGTGTTTTGATGTATGATGACAGGAGTTTTCTTCTTCTGTGTATATCATAAATCACGGTGGGCGTGTGCTCATGACGGCCGGGAGCTGTCCGAAATCCGCCCACTGATTAATTCTCCCGCACAGGCGGGGAATTAACAGCGCGTGGGAGGAGCGGCAACATTTGGACGGCTCCCGGCCGTCATGAGCACACGCCTACCGTGACTCATGACGGCCGGGAGCTGTCATGAGCACCGAAGGAGTTAAGCCCTAAACAGCCAGGCCTTTAATTTGTCCCTTAACTGAATGTGGTCTTCAGTAAGACGAGTGTCTTGGGGTAGCATATTCCACTGAACCACCGCCAATTAAGAGAAAGAACAGCCTCCTGATCGGCCCTTTTTTGTTTGTTTTGTTTTAGCTAGTGCAACATTGCGCAGTCTCAGGTCCTGTGTTGGAGTGTAAAATTCTACTCAGGCTTGCAGAATTACTGGGCCCGACATATGCAGTGCCTTGTGCGCATAGCAAAGGAGTTTGAATTTCGCTCTTTGCCGCATGGGCAGCCAATGGAAGGTGGCCAAGCAATCTAGGACATCTGACAAAACTATTCCCAAGGAATGAATCAGGCCGCTAGCCTTTATCATTAATTATCAAAATGACCCACTAAGACCTACAGAATTAAGCATCTTTCCCATAAGCAGGCCTAAAAAAATCATTAAAATGTTACCAAACTTGCAGGTCTGGAGACTTGAATAATCTACTTGACTAACTGTAATGCGCTTGACCCATAAACTGATCTCAAATTGTGTGATCCTAGGCACATATTTTGTTTCACCGAGTCACCTCTTTCTTCAATTATCACCTATGTGAGCACCTTCAAATATGTGAGATCAGCATGTGTTTGTTTGATTTAATAGACTAAACTTTTGTTCCATGTATAATAAAAATCTAGCGCACATATAGGGTACACAGGGCCCCGGACTTGCCTCTTAGTTCACTAATAGCATTGTCATCAGGGCGGGGCAGGAATGTTCCTCAGGTCATGTTCAAAAGTTCTCACTTTTAATAAATATATTACTAAACCATGATCTGGCAGCAAGGTGTCAGTTACAGGCAGCGCATTGCCTTTGAAATGTCCACAAACCTTTACACAGGCATACATTTGTACTGTTCGGAAATCGGATTTCAGCAAATATTTATCTTTTGCACATCACCAAGTAAAGTGCTTCTGATCCTATTAAAATATTTGTTTCTATCACTATTCCAGATTATTTTTAAAAGTGCTTTCATAAGCATTGAAATATATTTTGAAATATTTGTACAGTTCATTTAGAAGCTATTTAAATGTGTGTTATAAGAAAACTGACACCGTAGAGCCCTTCATTTCACATTGCCTGTACACCAGCACCATAGTCAAACAGTTCACTTTCCTGTCCTTTCTCTGACTGCAAGGTTAGAGGATTGTGTAAGCGCCAATCTCCAGGATAAAATAAGCAGCAGCTTCTAAGAACACATGAACTGGCATTTGACCTCTGTCTTTCAATACACAGGAAAAGTAGCCAGATGAAAACAAGATTTAAAGGCATCTTTATTGCTCCATAATCTTTCAAAATGAACCGAACGCCTGTCCGGTAGGATCTAAAAATAATAGGGGTGGGCAAAATATTCTGCTCCGTCAGCGAAATTGCAAGAATTTTGTAACGCGGAGTCCTGACCAAAGTCTGCCGATCATCGCGAGGCAGAGTTTTTTCTTGCGTGCGGCTCAAAAATGGTAAGTTGGCGAGCGCAAGGGAGTTTTGGCGTCCTCTAGCGCGATTTCTGGTTGCTACAAAGGTCCTCATCAAGATTTCTCCAGTGCGGGCAGTCGCCGGCGGTTGCGACCGTTTGTGGTCAGAACGCTGCTGCTCGAGTTGAAAATCGAATTGAGTGGCAGCAAAATCAACTCCAGAAGCTGTGGCCTCTGGTGCGCCGCATGGTGCGGTTCACAATGATTTTTCAGCACAGAACGAGTTCCCGGCACTAAATCCCATGGCGAGCAGAGCACCAAGCCTATTTCCGCCCGTTCGCATAATCTCACTGAGTTTGTTTGTAATTTAGTGGAATTCCGCAGAGTGAAATTCTGCGGTTCCACCCACCCTAAAATATAGCACACAGTGATAAAATCTGAATTGCGATAGCGAGTGGGTCAGTAGTTTCTAACGGCCTGCACAAGCAACCATCAAGACAGGGTTAAAGTTACAAGTATGCTCATAAGTACAGTTAGCAAAATAATATGCAAAAAAATAATATATAACCCTTCCTAAGAGGGCCAAGCAAGACCTCTGACAGTACAAGTCGTTTAAACCCCAGGGTTTGTCAGAGAGATAACTAGCATCATACCTCTTGCCTACTATGGTAATCTGTGAAAAGCCATATAACAAAATACCTGTCTACAAGCTTTGACATAGTGTAATCCACACTTAAGGACTATTCGTTGTAATAAAGGCTTTTCACAATAAATAAGTCAAGTTCACTGCGTTGTTTAAAACTTTTCAGAATAAACAGATCAGCTCAATAGCCTCGAATATAAAATTCCCTAAAAAACACGCAGGCCTATAGCCTTCATTTTTCCCCCCAGAGTTTTATTTAGCGCAAGCATGACCCTAAGGTATGAGAGCGCTTTACATAGCACCAGTTGCGTTACACATGGACAAGTTAATTTTTGTTAGGCACTGGGAGATTAAGTGATTTGCCCAGAATCACAGGATGTTGAGCGTCATTGCTGAGACTCGAACCCGGTTCCCCAGATTTGAGATCAACAACTAGCCCATCACATCCTCTCCCCAGCATTGGCTTATCACCATAAGCCCCCCAGGCCTGCTGTACTAAACCTAAGCATCCCTACAAAGCAATCATCAGGAATACAGTCATCAAAATAAAAATATGTACAAAATTACAGTTTGCAAACAGGCAGTATTAAAAATCAACACGTGTAAAATCTTCAACACCCAGGGTTTGTTAACAGCAATCTGTGAGTTTCCATGCAACAAAATTCCTGTCTATAATTTTCAAAACACCAATCCACCTTAAAGGCCTATTGGCTTTCACAGATGCTTTTCACCATTGATAAGTCAGGTCTACTGTCTTTGTCATATCTTTTCATAATGAAAAGATCAGAACGATGGCATCTGATATAATGTTTCCTAATGAACCAATCAGCACATTGTGTTTTTATACGATTAACACTGCTGTCGCGCATTGGCAAAGCTAATAGTGGTATTTGCCCAAAATTGGCAAGACTGATTGGTTTTGTCAGTGCTTTGTGTTCGCTATTCCTGTGAATCGTAATGTGTTTATAAAACAAAATGTACAAAAGGGAAAATGGTTTATTCTATCTCTTTTCAGATAAACTCTCACTAATCTTCTACATAAACCGTGCCTGCCTTTGTCAATGCTTGTTAACATTTAATTCTAAACTCACTCTCTTTTTGTTTTCAGAAAGTGGATGGATGTTCCCATGAGCTGTCCTGCTTACAGACTTCAGGTGCCAAGAGCGAATAAAGATAGCCAAGCTGAGGCTCGCTGGGTTCTCGGTACTTACACAGACTTTGCATCAGGGGTTTACGGCAACAGTGAGCCAACGTCCTCTGGCAAGGGAACTGCTTACCAGGAGAAGGGGGAATGTACTGCCAAGCTCAGTCCTGGCAGATCAGGAGCTCCTTGGAACACTTAGCAGCAGAGAGAGTGAACCTTGAGCTAGAAGAAATTTTGACAAGGATCACGGGTGGGGCGCAGGGGGTTCCCAAAGTGGAACAAGAAGATACCTGAACCCGCTGGACAGGTCCATAAACGTCTATAGGCCCTAGAGGTCCATTTATATACCACTCATTGGTCTGAACTTCTGGCAGCACCAGAACCATTTAGGGTATCAAAAATAGGATGATGGATAGAATGCTGGAATTAATCTAGGCCACTAGCCTTTGCTAGTGGCTCAAGTGTGGCTCAATGGTTAGAGCGGCAGACCCTGATGCAGAGGTCTAGCTCGGGACCAGGGTTCAATTCCCCGCCTCGGCGGCTCTTGGACTCAATCTCCCCGGACCTGATAATTCTCGCCTCGGTGCCTATTCCAATCATAGAATCCCACTCTGCAACTCTGGGCAATAGCTTGCTTAATCTCCACAACGGCCCCCACAACTTTAAGGATGCCAGGCCTTCACCCTGGGGGTGACCAGGAGTGGACGCCTCACAGGGAAAAGCCAGGACGGGTTCCACAGCGGTATTCGTACAAGCGCCTTGAGACCCTTGTGGGTGAGTAGTGCGCTATACAAGTATCAATTTACAATTTCTTACAATTTTTGCTCGGACTGCATCTCATTGTATTTCGCCCACCATTCCACCAAGGTTTGGGGCCAGCCCTGTGCAAATTAGTCTTGACCCTTGAACACAAGCAACCCAGAACCTGTTTTGCTCTAGATCGACTGGAGGGTTCCGGAGGTGTAGAATTTACAAGGTGTGGTAAATATGCACTTTTTCACTAGACCGTGAACAAGCATTGGCAAATCCAATGACTTTGCCACTTAGGGCCCGATTCACAGAATTAACTTAAGACAAAATCCTAAACTTACTACTTTTGGCATTCACAGAATGCACTTACTAATTTTGGTATTCACAGAATGGATTTACGACTACTAACTTTACATCCACACTCGGGCCGGAGCTTCCCGCCCGGAGGCGGAGCTTCTGGCCCGGAGGTGGGACTTCCAGCCCGGAGGTGGAGATTCTGGCCCGGAGGTGAAGCTTCCAGCCCAGAGGTGGGGATTCCGGCCGGTGGGGGAGATTTAGCCATGGCCGAAATCTCTACCTCCGGGCCGGAAGTCCCACTTCTGGGCCGGAAGCTCCGCCTCTGGGCCAGAAGCTCCGCCTCCGGTCCGGAAGAACCGCCTCCAGGCCGGAATCTCTGGCCCGAGTGCGGATGTAAAGTTAGTAGTCGTAAATCCATACTGTGAATACCAAAAGTAGTAAGTGCATTCTGTGAATACCAAAAATAGTACGTTTAGGATTTTGTCTTAAGTTAATTCTGTGAATCGGGCCCTTAGAAACGTTTTAAAGAAAATGTCTGGTAAGTAAACATGCGGTTACTTAGAGATACTTTGGTCATCCACCTGGGGCAGGGAGCCAGTCAGGGGGACCACTAAGGTCCTCAGAACCAGTTACCTCGAAGATAGAAGCAGTCTTCAGTGAGTTCTAGGCACTTTTACAGGAAACAGTCAGAACAATGCAAGCAGAGCCATAGGTGTTCCAACAATGCAAGCACTACCACACTTGCCTTAAACATGCGTATGCGTGTTTAAGGCAGTGCGCGGTCTAGCCGCTGCTGTGCTAAAGCAGGAAGGATCGGAAGAGGATGCAGTGAGGTAAGTGGTGCTGGGGCTGGGTTTTGGGGGGATGGGGGTTAGTTTTTAAGGGTTGGGGTAGTTTTCAGGGCTGGGGGTAGGGGTGGTTTTCAGGGCACAGGGGGGTGTCAGGGTAGTTTTTAGGGCTTAGCGGAGGGTGGGGTAGTTTTTAGGGCTTGGGGCAGGAACTTTTGGGGGTTGGGAGAGGGGGTTGGTTTTCAGTAGGGAGAGGGTATTTTTAGACCCCAGGGCAGGGGCTTAGGGGGCCATTTTAGGGGGGTTAGTGTAGTTTTTAGGGTTCAGGAGGGGTCGGGTAGTTTTTAGGTCTATGGGTGGGTAGGGTAGTTTGTAGGGCTTGGGGGGCAGGGAGGTGTTTAGGGCTTAACCACTCATATGTCTATGCCATACATACCTTATCAACGCAAATTTTGTTGTAAAGGCATGCGTGTTAAAGGCATATGCGTAGTCAAGACTTGTGTGGTTAAGACTGCATGAAACCGGCCTGAGTAGTAAACGCATGCATAGTTCTGTCACACAACCACTTGTATACCTTTACTGTAGGTTCATATGGAGTGGTCCTGATACAAGGGATACAGAGTGCTGAAGATACTCCAGGATGCTGTAGATGCGATATGGTCGAAGATGGTCTTCTTGCAGCTACTTCTTAGTCCACATGCTTGGTGAGGTTGTCCTGGCCACAGGGGTTGACATCCCTCAAAGTTCTATGGGTTCTGGCAGAGGTCCGGTTGCCAATGGCCTACCAGTCACCTGGTGTTGCGGTTACTACAGAATTCTTCCTTGGATGATAACTCGCCTTCTGGGTGGCCAAGCTGCACTCCAACAACTTCCTTGGATTCAGCAAACTTGAGAGTAACTTTAAGCATCAGGTCTGATTCTCTGGTGCCGCACGGTGATGAGAGGTGGCAGCTTGAAGATTTGAGCTTCCAACTCACCCCAGCAGGCTTTTTCTTCAACTGTCGTGGCCCTGTGCTGTGAACAGGAGGTCAGCCAACTCTTGCTTCAGCTGGGCTTCAGAGATGACTTCTCCACAAGTGGCACACAGCAGGCACAGGCCCTCTCCTTTGCTAGTCGCCAGATGCAGTCGGTGCCTGTGCAGCCTCTCTTTGCCGGTTCGTCTGTGCAGCAGGGCAGTCCTTTGGTCCTTCCAACCCAGACGAGATCTGAGTTCAGGTTGCCAGGGGTACTCTTTTTATGCCCAGATAATGCCCTCGGGGTGTATGGGGTCAGGAGAAAATGGACTAATAGGTTCCCTCCCTTCTAATGACCACTTCCTATGAAGTGTTGTGTCTTGCTATCCTAACATACACCATTCTGCTCACTTCCAGGATGGCAGTACCCTTCTCTCAGCGGGTGAAGTCCCCTAGCCCAACTCAGGGGTGTGGCTATCAGGGGGCAACACTGAAAAAATGGTTTCCCTTCCTTCCCGGGTACCAACTAATCTACCTAAACAGTGGGGCTGCCACTCTTCCAGTTGTTCCCCATCTTCAAAGGCGGTTTCAGCTTTGAAGCTCGCCTTTTGGCCCAACACAGTGTGGCTTCCTGTAGAGGAAAGAAACACCTCCCTTCAGTGCAGGCCTTTACTGTCTTCCTTCCTGGGGAGTGGAAGAAGGGTATCTTGGTTCAAGCTCAATGTGCAACCGTTAAGGGCACAGGAAATTCAAAGTGGCAACTCGTAAAGGTTGCACACCACAACATGTTACAAAAATTTCGACTGCAGAATTCAGTCAGGCTTAATGTCACAAGTTGTTTGATATCTTGAAGTATCAACTTTCATCACAAAATTCAGGAGTTAGCACAGCTGAGGGGTCCGCGTGTAACCCGGTACTCACCAATGGAGCAACCAAGTCTTTCCACAGTAAAAATGACAGTTTCGCATTTTTACTTTCAAAACATGTCAAATACATGTTTTGCCAGTGAAATTTGCTGCACCTTGCCTTAGGGCTCGGTAAGCTTGCCATAGGTGTGACTTACACATTTTACCAGGAGAGGTTTGGCTTTGACACTGTTGGCAGTAGCAAGGCAGGGCTAGCAGTTGAAAACGCTTGTGTAGTCTGCAGTGGCAGAAAGGGATGCATGTTTTACTTATGTCATATCCATGGTGAAACAATCAGTGCTGCAATCCCCAGAGTGACCCTCTAACATACATGCACCGGGTTACATATTCTAGGTTCTCACAAGTAAGCTAACAATGCCAATCTGGTATGATCAATTTCGACATACATGTTTTAGGGTCAGGGCACTTCCACTAAGGTCTGGTTAGCATGCCGTAGCGCACTCTCAGAGTCGAAAACCCACCAGCATCTGCCCAAAAATAGATGGTGAGGGGGTGACCATACAGAGTGGTACAGTAAATTAAAAGTTTTAAAAAAAAATGCCACTGCAGGGCCATGATACAGACATGGTGATGAATGCGGTCGTAAACATCAACATTCAGGGTCCACTTATAAAGTTTAAAAAAATGGCTACTGCAGTGTCAATCATGATGCTTAAGTGCACTTTCACACCTACCTGACACGACAATGAAAACAGCTTTTTTTTGCCAATGGTGTCCAGAATTAGCAAAAAGCACTGGATAAATCAAAGAACAGCAAATTACTGTGAAAGGCAAGACCTATTGTCTTTGCCACTGCTTGTTGATCCTTTTGTCTGCCCCTTGTAGTATTTTAGATTGACATGCGCTTTACAAGTAAAAAAAAAACATAAATGCAAATTGAACATATAAGGACATATCTACATTCCTTTCCACCACTCCTCTGAATGAAGGACAGGTAGGCCTGGGGTAAAGTTTGAGACCTGACAAGGCCCAATCTGCAGAGGCGACTGGGGTCAGCTGGACTGAAAGAACCTGGGCCATCTCCAGCGCCCCATTAAATGCCATAACTCTTTATTTACAGAGTAGAGCAAGAACACATAGAAATGTAATCAGCCTTAATAGCAGTTTAATGCATTTTGAGTTTAAAATGATTGAATCAAAGCTGGAAATAGCTACACTCGCGTCCCAGAGAGCAAATATCACGTCATCCGGTTTTAAATGAGGTCATTTATTTATGGTGGGAAAATGAGCTCTCATTTCTCTGCAGTTGTGGTGGAGGGAGATTGGGTGGGGTGGCTGGTGGGACACGGGGATTGCAGATCAGTGAGAAAGACCAGTCTGTTCAAGGGTCTGTTATGTTGTGCAATATGTAATTTATCTTTAACTGTGCACATCTCCTAAAGGTAAAGATGATGTTAGATCTTTCATTGGTTTAGCTGAATTTTGTTCCAAATACATTCCTAATTTTGCAACCAGGACGTATAATATTAGACAACTTTTGAAAAATAAGACTAAGTTTGTATGGTCTGTGGAGTGTGAACAGGATTTTGAGGACATAAAAAGTTGCATCACAAACATTGCTTCTTTAAAAAGTTTTAATCCTGAAGCACAAACCATTATTACTACTGATGCCAGCATCAAGGGTTTGGGTTCCGTTTTGTCTCAAGTTGGATTGAATGGAAAAGAGCAAATAGTGGCTTATGCGTCTAGGTCTTTATCACCTACTGAGGAAAAGTATTCGACTATTGAAAAAGAAACCTTAGCTTGTGTGTGGGCTGTGAATCATTTTAGAGCTTTTGTGTGGGGGACAAAATTTATTTTACGTTGTGATCACAAGCCGTTACTCAGAATTTTAACCACTGAAGGAACCACAAATACTTCTGCAAGAGTAGCCAGACTTGCTATCAAGTTGCAAGATTTTAGTTATAAGATGGAATTTGTACCTGGTAAAAAGAATTGCATAGCTGATTTTTTGTCTAGAATGCCCAAGCGGCTTGTAGAATGTGAAGATGAGTTGTGGAATTCCTTTCAAGTTGCGTATGTACAAGACCTGGAAGGTAATGGTATTGTGAAAGAGAAATGGGATGAAGAATATCTCAATGATGATGAATTAACATCGGTCAGATCACATCTAGCTGGTTCCTGGCCTAAGAAAGTGGATAGCAAACATCCTTTGAAGTCTTTTTGGGAGGTCAGATTTGATCTAAGTATCAGGGAAGGTAACATTTGGTTTGGTGAAAGGGTCATTCCTCCCAAAACGTTGCGTTCTTCTATCATGGCTTTATGCCATGAAGGACATTTTGGAATTGTCCGTTCCAAACGCACTGTGAAAACTTCATTTTGGTGGCCTGGAATGGATGCAGATATCGATAAATTTGTGAGGAATTGTAAATCATGTCAAGTTGCTGATAAATCTTTGGTCTTGTGTAAGCCTCCTATGGGCACTATGGTGGAACCTAGTTCGCCGTGGGAGCACACAGCTATTGACATTATGGGTCCCATTGGTGATGACCAAAAGTATATTTTAGTGTTGATGGATCTTTTCTCTAGATGGCCTTTTGTAAAGATTGTTAACAGAGCTGATACTGATACTGTTTTACAGTTCTTGGACAATTCTTTCACTTTAGAAGGAATTCCTTCTGTTTTATTAAGTGACAATGGAGTTCAGTTTATGTCCAGTAAAGCTAAAGAGTACTTTGATAGATTAGGTATCAAGCACAAAACCACTGCTTTATATAACCCCAACAGCAACGGCATGGTTGAGCGCTTCAACCGAGTCATTAAAAACACCATTCAGATGTCTGCCAGTAATAAGGATTGGGAAACTCAAGTATTAAAAATGGTTTGGTCTTACAGAACCTCTATTTGTGATGCAACTGGGTTTCCTCCCTTTGTTCTTATGTGTGGTAGAAATCCACGAACAAAATTCACTCCTGGGTGGTTGTTCAAATCCAATGTTGTTAATTGGTCTGAAGACCTTGTAAAAGAAAAGAGTCAGGCCTCGCACCTAAAGGGTAAAATTTGGTATGATTCAAAGCACAATGTTAAAAATGTTGACATTGTTATTGGTCAGTGGGTAAGAGTCAAAAAACCTGGCAAAACTCCAAAGGAGGAAAGTCGTTTTTATGAGCCTATGCAAGTTGTGGAAGTTATGAACAATTCTGTTCGTCTTACTGATGGACGGGTGTGGAATCTTAAAAGAATTGCTAAATGTTGTGATCCTTTGGATTCTCTTGACAAAAACAATTCTTCTGATCCTTTGGATTCCTTTAACAAAAACAATTTTTCTAATTCTGTTCCTTTGCACTCTTTCAGTAAATCCTCTAATTTGTTTGACTTGGAGGATTTGATGGGTTCAACTTCTTCTGTGTCATCTAATGCTAACATCTCCAGTGGGAATGCTGCTAGCTTTAACTTAGCTGTTCCTAGTGTTTCAGGTTTAGCTGATCAAGATGCTTTGACTAGTTTGACAATTCCCAGTCTTCCTGTCTCAGGTTGTGCTGGTCAGGAAACTTTCAGCTCTAACAGGAATTCTAGACGTGAAAGAAGGCCTCCTGTTTGGTTGGCTGATTACATTTCTGAAAGTTTTCCACTTTAAATGATGTATTGTTTTTTTTTTTTGTTTTTTTTTTGTTCAAAGGAAAGGGATGATGCTTGTTATGATCATTTTTATATTTTTGTTTTTTGCGTTCCGAAGGGGATGTGTTATGTTGTGCAATATGTAATTTATCTTTAACTGTGCACATTCCACATTCTTTGGAATGTACTGTACTGTGTTCCACTTTCCTCTATGTGTTCTACTGGTTTTCTTATTGACGCTGACTGACTACCTGTCAGCTGTGTACCTGCTTGCTTAAGGATTAAACTACATTATAACCTACATTGAAGTGTCCTTCTTCAATTCAACAGGGTCTTCGACCCCCCTCCACCGCACATGACTCACTCCTCCGGCGGAACGCGACTTCCTGTGGCTTGTGGGCGGGCCTGACAGGAGGGCACGCACAGCTTCCTGCTGTCAATCATTGCTTCAGCAGCAGGTGATGAACAGTAATGGCCACGTGCCCCTCTCCCTTGAGACGGAAGACGTCACCAGGGCAGAGTTGCCAACATTTGAAAACCATTTCCAGGGACACTTTGCAGCACAGCTACCAATTACTTACTTGAAAATTGACCACACCCACTGCCCAGAAGCTCTGCCCACTCCGCCCAACCCACCAAATTAGCATAATTTAACGTTCACTTTTGGCACTTGTGATAACAGGATTAAGAAAAGTACAGCAATAAATTGATAACATTTGAAAACAAATACAGGAATGCCATCTGTTGGCTTCTTGGCAAAAATACTACACCAAAGGGTTTGGATACGCACAGGACAGATATCACGTTTTATTGTAACGTATTAAAGTGAGCAATCTGC
The DNA here is from genome assembly GCF_964263255.1 of Lissotriton vulgaris. Taxonomy (NCBI): domain Eukaryota; kingdom Metazoa; phylum Chordata; class Amphibia; order Caudata; family Salamandridae; genus Lissotriton; species Lissotriton vulgaris. The sequence goes on from NC_141697.1 coordinate 1,215,743,016, forward strand.
AGATCGCGCAAAGCTAAGTGATTCGCCAATTATGGACCAATGCAGACATGTTGGGACTATTCCGGGATAGTGACTTAGCCAGGACAGTCTCCAACTTGCCGGGACTGTTGCAGCAATAACGGGACAGTGGACAGCTATGCCAGGAAGGAAGGGGTGGAAAATTTGGTAGGTCAAAAAATATGTGATTTAAACTTTTTGTTTGCGACTAAAACTGATGTGATTAAAGAAGCAAACAAGTTAAACTAGTGAATAATACAGAAACAATGGAGGACGTATTCAAAGAATGTTTAGCTGCTTGTTCAGTTTAAGTGAACAATATACCCGCTAGTGTAGTGGTTCTTAACCTGATGACTTCTGTGGACCCCCACTGAATCACTAAAGGAATCTGAGGACCCCCACTGACTCAGTGGAATCAGGGAACCTCCACAGAGTCATTATTGGAATCCAGGCACTGGTCGAAACAAATCCCTTTAACTCAAACTGTAAAATAATACACAAAAATACAAAAACAAGTATTTATCAGAGATAAGCAAATTATGAAATATTGTATTTGATTCATACAAATGTATTACAAAATCAAAAATTTAATTTTAAGGTGCAGCTTGGAGCAGTTCCAAATTCAATTGAATACTATATTTGGTTTGATGCACTTTCACTGATTACTCAAATCAATCTGTGGATTTCAACTGAGGACCTCAATGAGGCCCTTTGTGGCACTTTTGTGTCGCCGCAATGTCACTTTTCTGACGTTCCAGTGGTGCACTGTGCTGTGGCCAAGTAAAGTCATTTTACGTGGCTTTTCATGGCCTTGTAAATATGTGCCCAGTTCACGAAGAACACTGCGTTTCCAAGAAACACCCATGGACTCTAAAGCATTCCAATATTTATGAGGAATCGCAAAGCTGGGAATGCGTCAGAATCTAACGCCCCCCCAAGGGTGGTGTTAGTGAGGCGCAACGAGGAGCAATGTTCTCATTTTTTCCTTTTTCTGTGTGTGCTGCATTCTGCCTGAATTGATTGATTTTGTACACGAAGATGTCCCTTCCTGCACAAAATCAATCTGCCCCGCAAGACAGTAACCCTAACACCATGGTGCAAGAGTGCCTGTGTTGGCTTGCCTGTGTTGGCGCAAGGCAGCTCATTGTGCGCCAGCACAGGGAAAAAGGGCAGGACTGCACCGCATCTTATGGATACAACACATTCATGCCCTTTTCTTTTGATGCAGGGCAGCTCAGCGAGATTCCTTGTGGCCCTTCCCTCTGCCAAAACCTCATAAATGAGGCCCTGAATTGTTTGCCTCCAAATCCAAATTCCTTCACATTTACAAATGTTCAGTTTTCTGTATTTTTTATTTTTATATATATATAATTAATTTCAGAATAATATTTAATGTTTTTAAGCAGTAGAGGGGCCCTAAATAGGCATTGCAGACCTCAGGGGTCCTTGGGCTGTAGGTTCAGAACCACTGCACTAGTGAATCTAGTGAGGTGCTCAGAAATGCGAGAAACCAGTGAAAGTGTGTTCTACGAATTTCACAATAAATTAAAATCCTACATGTGTGCATATAAACAAGTGTTTTTCATATAAAAACAAAACACAAAAGGTTTAAATCATAGCCCGGTGAGCATCTGACGAAGGATATATTTAGTCAATATTTAGTCCAATAGGTCCTTATTGGGTACAAGGGATGCAGAGCAGACAATGAGCCCACAGTCTCCGCACTATATACAAAATTCTGAAGGAGTCAAGAGAACATATTTCATGAAAATCGCGAATTTCGCAGATGTTATTGTAAGACACAAGCATCCCAGGGTCTGAAGTCCAGTTGTCATTGCTTTAGAAACATAACAGCTCTTTACTCTCAGACCATATGCACCCTCCAGCTTTACCCTTAGCTTTTCACACTCTGGCTTGACTGCTCGACTGTTGCCAGACAATTATTTGAGAACCTCCAGGAGAGGGGCTTTGGCTCCGCTCACATGTTGGGAGCCAGGAGTGCATGTTTTGATAAGTGCTAGCCCTTCACAAAGCTGTGATCTTTTTGTTTATTTATCCAGCAGCCTTAGCTTGAACTCTCAGTGGCACACACACTTCATTGTAATGATATTAAAGTGTCTTAAATAACCAGATAAGTTGTGCCATTTTCTCTGGCAGCAGCACAGATGGGAGGAGGCAGTCATTAACGTACATGGATTTTTATGTATGGCTTGGCAGTGCATTCGTAAGCCAGGCCTATTGGCATTACCAATGCTTGTTCTACTACTATTTATTCCTTGAGTCTCTGGGTCATTTATGCTGCCTGTTTCCAGCCTGCACATTCTTCTCAGACGTAATCTGCTCTGCACCTTTCCTAACTCTCGTCCTGGGGCCACAAACCACTGCACTACTGCTGTCAGCTGTGACCTGGACAGTGATGAGGAAAGAGAGAGAAATATGTAAAGAGGGAAGGAGACATCAGGGTGGAAAGGAGGAGGGAAAGAAAGGATATAGGGTGAACGAGGAAGGATAAAGATGAGAGAAGGAAAGGTGGTGAACAAGAAATGAGAGAAAGTAAGCAAGGGAGAGAGCACGGTGGGGCAGTTTCTGGACCCTCAAAAATGAAAATGAGGGCAGGTCAGAGCGTAGAGAAGAGATGCCTGGAGTATATTCTGCTCCAAAAAACGTTCGCCAATCAGCGTACACACAATCAGCAGCGCTGCGTACCCTTTTTCCTTCCTCCTCAAGCGGTGTCCAACTTATTTCTTCTTTCCTCCTCAAACAGCGTCCAACTTCTGCCCATCGCCTGTAGTGCGACCGTTGTTACCTCACAACCAGATGGGGCTGCGACATCACATGCTTGTCTCCTTCTCTCTACAAACAGGCATCCCGTGCTCGTCGCCACTTTTGGAGACACACAGCTGCACTGATTTATTTCTGTAACTTGTTTATTGCGGAACAACCGTTACACAAATAAGGACAGTGTAACCCCAGGCAGGACAAAGTCACCACTCTAGAATCCCTCAATGTCACCCCCACCATAGAGATAGTCCATCCAGAATGTCCGTGCCGTAGAGTGCGCATACAACAATGATTCTGAGGTTTCTGTCGTGGTTGGACGGAGTGGGTGCGTGTCCTAGGTCTGATGACCACCAGACGTCGTTCCATGTGTTGCTGCTGGTGCCAAACATCAGTACTTCTGTCTTGTCTGTGTTTAGCTGCAGGCAGTTGTTCTTCATCCAGTCGGCGACATTTGTTATGCATCTGTGGAAGTTGGTTCTGGTGGTGGTGGGGTCATTGGAGAGTCAGAGCATGAGTTGGGTGTCGTCTGTGTAGGAAATTATGTTGAGACCGTGGGAATCTGACGATGTTGGCAAGTGGGGTCATATATAGGCGTGGGAGGTAAATGCTGCTTCGCCGGTGAAGTTACCGGAATTTTTTACACTCCGCGTTCTCAGTCCTCATTTCCAGGGTGGGCGGTAAACTCCTTGTTCTAGCAGAGTTTACTGCCCACCCAGGGAACTGAGACAAACACCTCCAGCCACCTTCCATCAGCAATTCAGCATGTGGTCTGTGGGCAGCTGTACGGAGAACTGCTGACTTCATTTATTCCGTAGACACCCCCAGGCTCTTTCATTTTCACCTTTCCCTTCAGGAAACAACTAATTTTTAGTCCAGTACATAAACTTCTAAATTGACCACGTTTGCTAACCTTGCAAAGCAGTGAAGTAGTTGGAAAGAATTCGGGTACCTTTCAAGTCTTGGCCCCAACGCTTCTGTTGCTGGAGACAACAGCAGAAAAAGGACATTTTCCAGCCTCCATCAGCGACTGGACAGGAAATGTTTGACTGCTTTGGCTTAGCCATAAAGGCTGCTGCCAAGGGCTGGTCTGGGTGTGGGGTGTGTAGGGGATAGGGCAGGGGTGCTCCTACAGGTTTTGTCTCTACAGAGCCTGTCACTGCTGGTTGTGTAAGTAACCACTTCCTCGTGTGTTGTCCATCTTTTATGTTTACCGCTCTGTAACCGGCACTCCTAAAGACGAGTGCGCGTCGGTGAAGAGCCTTTGTTTTGCCTCCCTCAGCTCTGTTAGGAGTGCTGCCTGGTGTGCCCCCCTCCAATTCCTGATGCCCCGACTCCGTCCTTTCCCAAAAGGCCATGCCAGAGGCTGCTCCTGCCGTGGCCCTTCTCGGAGAGCCTAGTGTCCCCTCAGGCTCTTTGGCTGCAGTGGAGAGTATTCATCTGGAGATGCCCAGGATGTGCCTTCCGCACAAGGAGCATCCCTGTTAGTTAAGAGAGAGTATCCGTTTGCGAGCCGGGGGTCCTGGGGACAGAGACATGGGGCGGGGGCTTACAAACATCCTCCTGGTTCTCAGAGCTCCACTTCCCTGGCTGTCACTTTGTACTTTTCCGTCTCAGCTAAAGTGCTAATGGGTCGGGACCGAGCCGCATTATTCTAATGTAGTGCATTACTCCACTCATATTTAACGAATAGTCAATATTTTTAACGACATACATACTGTCTCTACGTCATCGAGGAGAACAGTTTGTTCAGCGAAGCTTTGTCGTTAAAGGGCCCAGGGCTCCAGAAAGCTGATTCTACCAGTTAAATGCACTGCCCTCAGGTCAGCTGCGAACTCGTGCTGCCCCCAGGGCAGCACATTCAAGTGACGTACAGAGCGGCTTCGGTGAGAGGAACTCCGCGGAATCACCGAGTTTTTATATAACCCTGCGTAATTCCGCGGAGTGAAACTCTGCCCCGGTGTGGTCATACATGCATTGAAGAGCTTGGGGCTGAGAGATGAGCCCTGGGGGACGCTGCAGGTGATTTCCTTGGGTTCAAAGGTGGGAGGTGGATCCTCTGGGTTCTTCCAGTGAGGAAGGAGGAGATCCATCTGAGCGCATCCCCTTGGATGTAAATGTGGTGGAGTCTTTCGATCAGGGTGTGGTGGGATACGGTGTCGAAGGCTGCAGAGAGGTCAACGATGATCAAAGCTGCATTTCTCCACTGTCGAGGAGGGTTCAGATGTCATCGGAGGCTATGATCAGGGTGATTGCTGCGGAAGTCAGATTGGGAGATATCGAATAGCTGGTCCTGCTACAGGTGTATCATGAGTTGATTGTTGATGATGTTGTCCAGTACCCTCCCTGGGAATGGGAGCAGGGAGATTGGCCGGTAGTTTTTTAGTTCCCTGGGGTCAGCGAAGGGTTTTTTGAGTTGTGGTCTGACTTCGACGTGTTTCCAGGCATCGGGAAATGTTGTGGTGGTGATAGAGATGTTGAGTAGGGTGGTGAGTTCCTGGCCGATCCTTTGAATTCTGAGATTTAAGATGTGGTGCGGGCACAGGTCTGTGGGTACTCCCAAGTGGATAGATTTCATGCTGGAGGTGGTGTCCTGGGTGGAGAGGATTTTCCAGGCGGTCAGTGTGTGGTTCGTGTCGGTTACAGTGGTGGGATATCTGTTGAGGAAGGCGGAGGTGAGGGTTGGGTTTTGAAGTTTCCGTATATGGTTGCTATCTTGTCGTGGAAGAAGTGGGCGAGGTTGTCGCACTGCTCCTGTGAGGGTGTGATTTGTTTTTTCACTGGCAGCTGGGTTGGAGAATTCCTTAATGATGTTGAATAGCTCCTTGGTGTTGTTGGCACTGGTTTTGATGCGTGTGGCAAGGGCTGTCTTCTTTGTTGCCCTCAGCAGGCAGTGGTAGAGGTTGAGGGAGGTCTTGAGGGCTGCCCTATTGGAGCAGTCCTTGCTGGTGTGCCATCTCCTTTCCAACTATCTGCTGTCTCGTTTTGCTGTTCTGAGTTCTTGGGTGTTACCAGCTGGCCTCTTTGGAGGATTTATTTGGGTGTTGCTCTTGATGGGTATGGTGCTGTCTGGGCGATTGGTGATCCAGTTGTTTAAGTTTTTCACTCCCTGTTCGAGATTAATGGAGGTAGCAGGGTTGGTTGCCCAGCTGGTCTCTGAGATTTTGTTCCACCTCATGTGGGGGCATTGGTCATCTTGGGGGTGAGGGTGCAGGGGCTGGAGATACAGAGTTGACGGTGGAGTGATCGATCCATGTGAGTTCTGTGACATAGCTGTATTTGACGCTGTTGCTGGAGGTGAAATTGGGTCCAGCAAGTGTCCTGTGGTATGTATAGGGTTGTGGATGATATGGGTCAATCTAATGCTGCTCATACTGTAGAGGAGGTGTGCAGTCTTTTTGTTGTTGGGGTCGTCGATGTGGAAATTAAGGCCACCGAGGAAGATGTAGTCTTTGGAGTCTAAGGCTAGGGGCGCAATTAAGTCTGCAAAGGCGTTGTAGAAGCTAGAGTGCAGGCCTGGGGTTCGGTATGCGAGGGTGCCTCTGATGGTTGTCTTGTCTGTGTGGAGTTTGAAGTTGAAATGTTCCATGGGGGTGGTGATAATGTCGGTGGTGGTGGTACACTGTATGGTCTCTTTGTGGATGATGTCTGTTCCTAGCCCCAGCTTGTTGGGGCCGTTCGGGTGAGTGATTTTATATCCGATCACTGTGGCAATGTCTGGGGTGGATGTGGGTTTGAGCAGGTCTCAGTGACGAAGTCTATGTCAGGTGCGAGGGTGTCGACGAGTTTCCATAATTCAATGGAATGCTTGCACAGTGAGCATGTGTTGAGAGGGGCGCGTGTACCTTGTTTTTTTTTTCAGGTGGTGTCTGTGGTGTGTTCGGGGTGGGACTGGTCGGTGGGCTGGTCTGTTTGCAGTGGCAGCTGAAGTGGCAGTGGGTGCGGGTGAAAGGCCCTACTCTGAAGCATGGGTCAGCGCGGTGGCAGTGTTTGTTGCGGCATTCGGGGTCGAGGGTGTAGAGCTCACTGATGGTGTATCTTTGGGGGCGGAAAGGCCGGGGTCATGGCATTGGGCTCAATCCAGGTGCGGACGGGCGCAGGTGGGCTTGCCTTTGGCGCGGTTGAGCTGCGGCCTGCATTAAGTATGCCCTGGGGTGGGTGGGGCTTCTATTGGTGGGAAGAACGGTCAGTAGGTAAACCCGGTCAGGAAAACCCCGGCGGGAAAACCCGGGCAGCTGCGGTGTCACTGGATCAGTCTGGAACAAGCAGGACCTGGAAGCCACAGGCAAGTGGCAAGCTAGGCGCCCAGGAGGAGAACTTTCCTGCAATGCCACCTGGTCTCTGACCATGAAAGACGCGAACACTAAGCAGTCTTTTTATAAGTAAATATCTTTATTTACTTACATGGTCTGTTTAGATTTTGTTCGTCTGAAACTGTAATAAATGTGAGCTTGGTCTGACCGCTGCTGTACTCCACTCCATGGTGAGAATTGGCGTGAAAGGGACTTTTCTTGAGTAAATACAGCTCGTGGGAGCTGTGTTTGCAGAGGTCTGCTGACCGGCTGACTTTTCTCGGACCATGTAAATCTTTTTTGATGGCTAAGCAGCTTTTATTGCTGAGTGGAAAGAAACACTTGGCAGACGGTGGCACGCGCCACCAGGAAGTGGCTTTTGTAAACACAGCATGACCAGCAAACCTCATGGAACCTTCAATGCATCTTTTCAGCTTTTGGAGAAATTGTTACTCATTTCCAGGAAATATTAGTTCACCTTTTAAATCTGGGGTTGAAGACTTCTTTAACTGGCTGGCTGCCTGAGCAATGTTTTTCAGAAACAAAAACGTACAAGGAGCAGGACCTCGGGTGAACTGCGGTCCCCAGCAACTTGTTGAAAATATATTTCAAGTTTTGGACCAGCTGACAGCACAGCAGACATGGAGGGGGTCCCCATTTCCCCATTCCCAGACACTTATTTATAGGCCCGAAGAGCTTTTGTAAATAATATATAACGTAATAATAACAATAAACGGGCTATGGGCCAGCCCCCTTCCGCTATTGGTTGCTGGAAGTGTCATTTTGGACCAGCTCACAATACAACACACATAGGGGGAAACAATGGGCCAGCCCACTTCAGAGATTGCTTTGTTAGAGGCATTAATCACGTTTTAGATCAACCCACAGACTGCTGCTTATTTATACATCTAAACACCAATAACAAAGTGTGCCCTTTGTGATGACGTATGTCACGTGCAGCAATATTAATTCAAGAGGAGTACAGAGAGCACGTGCCCTTTGTGAGTACAGGGTCATAAGTACCAGCATTCATTCTGTTTGTACAAAGGATTTGCCCTGTTTGTGTTTTAATGTATGTTACGTATTGCAAAGTACGTATGGCAAGCATATGACAATACAACACTTCTTCCTGCTTCACACCATGGTTAAATTTAGCCACAAGGGTGCCACAACGTTTGGAGCTTACCCCAACCCTCTAAAACAAAACAACATACTTCCAAGGTAGATCACACTATGAAACACACACTCTACTAACCATGCAAAATGGAGCAGCTACTTAGTAAACACACTAGAAGCTCTTTGCAGCCTCATTAGGTGAAGGAAAGTGCTGGAAAAAAGTCTACAGCACAATGCAAGTGGGAGCACTGCTGTGTTCGCTGGGACACATGTTCCCCTGGAACTCACAGCTGGTCGGGGGTCTGATGCTGTATCTGCTTCTCTCGTTTCTTCTTCTACTGGGTAGGGGTGCATGAGAATATGACTTTACAACTGACTGAATATTTTCGAAAACTTTTCAGCCAAGTTATACTGAGAAACGATTGAAATCTAGGGTTACCTTTAGTCAACGATTTGACCAAAACTAAAAAAAGGCAATAAGATGTTTGCTTCGAAAATGTATTAGAGATAACTCTCAATTTGTAGGTCTTTAATTAAGAGAGACTGTCAGAAATGGCCTTAGTGACTTTGGAGGGGTTGACCCCTACCAACTTAATAAACACAATCTGGTTAGGTCAAAGCACAGATCTCAGAGAATCTCTGCTCCACACAAGGCAGCATTGGCAGGAGCTGCAGTCCACCCCTGTGGAACTCTGTGTTGAGTTCAAGCAGCTCCAATCATTTTAAAGTAAAGAACACAGCACAATAACATTCCCAAACCAATATGGAAAAATATGATGAAGAAAATATAGACTAAGATTACTATAATATGATGAGGTGAATCGGGTTTATCCATTTTTCTAAAGTTTTTGGTCTGAATGAAAAAAGTAAAGTGTCACTGACAAATATCCGTTTGTGGTTGCCCGGAAACTAGACGCAATTTGAGGGTGACCGCGATGGATTGGAGGGTGGATACACGAAGCAGGTCATCCTGGTAAAGTTTTACCCACAAACATAGGACTGATTTAGATCTTTGCAGTGTTTATTCTCTCCTTCAGGTTGGAGGAGGACATTACATCCGCCACCCTTGCGTACAGAGGCGTGCCATGCTTGCAGGGCACGGCCAGTCCAGGGTCGAGCACTGTTCGTTTACAGGAGCTGGTACCATGGTGTCTCCCATGAAGGCACTGACAGTTGGGTGAGCAGCCACCATGTTTCAGGTGGTCACTTGCGAAGCTTTTTTGGTTTTCAAAAACAAATTCCAAAAGCAGGAGTTTGTTCTTGAAAAACAATGTACTACTGATGACACCCTGGCTGTTTCAGGCCATTTTCGCAGGTTTGTGAGGGGAGAGCCCATAGGGGGCCCAGCTGTCAGAAATCCACTCATAATCGAGCAGGCGGAACAAGGGTTTGATGGACAGGGTGTTCGGCCACATTTGTGGCAGTGTATCATGTCTGCCAAACTCTAAATCGGGTACTTCGTACTGAAGGACTGGGTTCTGTAAGACCCAGCGGTGCCAGGGCACAACACCTGAAACCTTCGTGGGTAACCTGCTCCGGCGTACAAGTCACAGAGACACGGGACACTTCCTTCGGCGTCAACGATTCAAGGTTTATTTGCTGCAGGGAACACAGAGATCACGACAAGTACACAGCGTGCAACTTGGGGAGACTGCTTCAAATTGGTTCTGTGGATCGCTCCTTTTATACAGTTTTTACCCATAAGACAACGTTGAACACAAAAGTTTACAACCCGGTTCCCACAATTATTCCCCAGGGGGGTCGCTTTGGTCACTTTGAAACACATGAGGTCCGAAACATAAGTGCGGAAACATTTGGCGGTTCCCAACTGTAAAAACCCATCTTCCCACCATTAACAAATTCCAATCAGCAATAAAACAGATCGAAATTGGAACAAGGACAGGTGTAGAGGAAGACGGAGACAGTGGAGAGATCGGAAAGGGTGTAAAAGGGGAGGTAACGGGAAACACGAGATGCAGGCATCAAAGGGACGTGCCTAATGAGATGCACGGCTGAGACAATAAGCCCGTGCGGCAAGATGAGCCTCAAGCGGCGTCATCTGCCTTACAGTAACATCCCCCTCGTCATAAAGACACTCACAAAGAACATGTGGCTTCCGCAAATATCTTGGGAGTCCCAGGGTCGCGAAGCGGACAACGTCCGTTCGCTGGCTACTTGAGGGCAAGAGACAAAATGGATGCCGTATCTAAGATGGAACCCGTGGGTACAGATGAAAAACCCACATAACAAACGAACGGTTTTAAGTTAGCACAGCAAAACTGCGCACACTTACTAAACTCGTCATTTGCGGTTCATAGATACCAGACTCGACCATATTCGTGCGAGTCGAAAGCACTACTTTCAATTGTCACGGAACCTCAGACGCTCCTTTTGCCCTCATGTAGGCAAGCACTAGTCGGAATCATATTCGATGTTCATCAGACCATCGAGATGTTGCTGTAGCATAGCTCTGTCCAATCGAGTCCCCTCGGTAACAGATGGTTGTCTCATACACGTTGTAGCACAGAGGCCACATAAGGCGGGACCACACTGCACACAAAGGCAACACGTGAACAGGAACACTACCACAACCCCAATGATCATCAGAATTTTCCAACCCCAAGCCGACATCAGGCCCCAAAACCATCCTAGCAGCGTCCAATCTCCTACATCCACGTGTATGGATTCGGAGATCTTATGCAACCTCGAGATGGCTTGATAGACAGTTGGAGCATTATCTGGAATAAAAATGCAGCAGCTCGAATGGATCACCTTACATACCCCACCGCGATCTGCTAAGATAACATCTAAAACCATACGATTTTGTAACGTCATAAGTCTCTCCGCCTGAAGTTCTGTAGTGATGTTACCAAGGGCACTGGCAGTAATATTAGCTGTCGATTCTACCACTCGAGTCAACTGTCTCAGGTTCCTACTGTTAACCATAGGTCCCCAAAACGGGAGGAAACCCTTGAAAAAGTCTCCTGCCTCTTGACCGGCAGTATCCTCTTTGCTAATTACGCCTCTCACAACTCTAGTTTTGTGATAATCGGCGTCTACAGTGAACGTCGGAGGCAACAGATTTGCAATGAAGCATGAGCCCATGAAGTCAGCGGGCAACCATGCATATGCACGATCATAACAGATAAAGTATGTACCCTTGGCAGCCAGAAACACAGGGGACGAGAACATCGGCAGAATGTAATTTTCGGTGCAAGCACTTGCTCCAAGTCGGGCTTGCGATCTTCGACCACGACCCATAAGACAAAAATTACCAGTGTGGGGTACGACCCATATTGGAGGCGAGCTTTTAAGCTGCTTTTCGCTAGTGAACACACTATATTCACCTCTACTTAGGACTCTATAGGCTTGTACCTCTTCTTCGGGAATAAGCGAAGGATCATAGATATCGCTATCTAAATCCTCTATTGCTATTGACAAAGGTTTCTGATACGAGGTAGGCCCAGAGTAGGGAGAACGTGGTTCTCGAATGGGGTGGAAACCCAGTGCGCTTCGGAACATTGTTTGAAATGCTCGAGCAGACCCTTGGGAACTATACGGTAACACCAGATATGGAATTCCCTTATCCGTAGTATGTGGCATCAACCCACACACCCAACAATTAGTAGTGTTAACCACTAACTGATGCTGATGAAGGAGCTGAATAAAGGAATTGTTGCGAAATTCTACACGTCTAGCCTGCTCGTGTTCCGGTAACATGTGAAAGGAATGGGGAGAAACAGTAGAGGTAAGATTAGGGTAGGGAGTAGGAGTAGGTGTAGCAGGTAAGAAGTAAGACATCGTGTAATACACCCCACCCGCCAATAATGCAGAAGCAGTCAAGAACAATACAAACAGTTGCAATATGAAACATTTGGTACGACTGAGTTGCTGCAGCTTGAATCTGTGCGCCTTAGCTCCCTCCAAATCATTCAGCTTCGAAAATGCCATTCCCTACGACCGTCCGCAACGTTTCTTGACGCACTTCGTTCTGTGTAGCAATAGTCAATCCCTAGGAGTTCCCAGGAACCGACGGCCTTTAACCTAGCGTCAAGACCTACTATCCAGAAGGAAGTACGCGCGCGGCCCTACGGCCTTCAATACACAATATGTATATACAAGCACAAAGTCTCTCGGCTGTGGAAGTAAAAAGATACAAGGAAGAAGCTCAATATATGTGTACAAAAATCAATTATAATAATACGAATGTTCAAAACTGATCACGGAAAACGGGGATAATGCAATCGTCAATTCAGCAAAGCAAAATATTTTATTTGTCCTTAGTGCGGGATCGCAAAGAATATCGGTGTTTCCCGGGACGTGTCTGCTCGTCGAACAAAGGATCCGTTGAAGAGACAGCGTCCTGCTGATCAGTCGATTGTTCTGGTCTTGAGTCTTTTGCTGACAATTGTTCAACAGTGTCTTTCTGCTGCGCTGAGGATTCTCCAACAAGCTGCGCGTCGCTGAAAGGTACAAACGCCGGCAATGTTTCTGTTTCTGTAGACGCAATGCCTCTCCTTACCCACGGGTCTGCCGGCAAAGGAATGGGGACTCGTTTAGTATGGGTGGCATGCACCCAATTTTTACGCCCCTCAAGACGAACGGCAGTTCTCGTGGCCAGGAGCACTTGGTAAGGTCCGGTAAACCTCGGGTCCAGATTATTCTTGCGTGAAAAGTTGCGTGTCACCACCCAGTCTCCAGGCTGGAGCTGGTGGCCTGGACCCTCCGTCTGCGTCGGCAATGCGTCGTAAACCTGTTGGTGAATTAACCTCAGTTTAGCAGTCAAGTCATGTAAATAGTCAATCAACATTGGATACTCAAGATCAGAAAACATTCCTGGCCTAGGAACCCCCCACACATTCGCAGGACGGCCGAACACTATTTCGTAGGGACTAAGCCCTACTCGGGAGTGTACAGTCGCCCTAGTTGACAGTAATGCTAAAGGCAAAGCGTCAGGCCACGAAAGACCAGTCGTAGCCTGAATCTTCGCTAGCTTTAGTTTAAGGGTGCCGTTGTACCCTTCAACCAATCCAGCTGACTGGGGATGATTGGCGCTGTGGAATTTTTGATTTATTCCAAGGCCCTTACACACACTCTTCATCACACTTCCAACAAACTCACTTCCGTTATCTGACCACACGACTCTAGGCATTCCATACCGAGGAAAATATTCCTTCAGTAAGATTTTCGCAGTAGACAAAGCAGTATTGTCTTTGAGAGGATAGGCCTCAATCCATCGGGAGAATGCACAAACCACAACTAAAACGTATTTCAGGTTATTGCATCGCTCCATATGGATGAAGTCCAATTGAATCACCTCAAAGGGATATGAAGAGGGAGCAAAACTGCCGGGAGGAGTTGGGGTTCCTTTGCCAGGATTATACATCATACACACCATACAATTCTTCACCAATCGTTCAGCACATTTCGTGATACCATCATTCTTCCATACGGGAGACAACAATTTACAAATGCCTTTCACGCTAATATGCGCTAACCCATGTGCCATTGTCACAACGGCCAGCACATACGCATCCGGCAACAACCATCTTTTCTGATCCGACAAATCAATCCAACAACCACTCGCATCCAACTTTCCCGTACTTTCTTTCCACTTCGCCTTTTCAGTCTCGGTGGCCTCATTCTGAATTTCTTTCACACTTTCAATGGTGTCTTCATACATACTCGATTCCGTAGGCCATCTAACCGAACTCGTCACATACATTCGAGTACTAAGGTTCCGGGCAGTCTCCTTAGCAATCTCATCTGCAAACGCGTTACCACAACCAACATCATCCGTCACCTTACGATGCGCACTACATTTAACAATCGCAACTTGCGTAGGCAAAGTCAATGCATCCAAAAGATCATTCACAAGCTGGCCATGCTGAATCTTCGTACCGTGCGACGTCAAGAAACCTCTCTCTCGCCACAATCGTCCAAAACTATGCGCTACACCAAAAGCGTATTGGCTGTCGGTGTACACATTCACACGTTTACCTTTTGCTAACACACATGCTCTAGTGAGAGCAATCAATTCCGCAGCTTGGGCAGAATTCTGATTCAATCTTGCAGTCTCAACAACAGTATTCAATGTTACGACTGCGTAAGCAGTCGTCACATCACCATTCGACAACTTAAAACATGACCCATCCACATACAGAGTGCCATCCGGATCTTCCAATGGGGTGTTTTTAAGGTCCACTCGACCTTTTGTTTCCTCTTCAGTCCTCAAGTAGCAGTCATGTTCTGCTACTTCATCTGACTCTGCACTAATTGGTAACAAAGTTGCCGGATTTAAGACATTACAACGTTTTATCTGAATATGGCTTGCCAATAACGTCAACTCGTACCCAGACAACCTCGCACTCGTCAAGTGCTGAGTTTTCGTACGATTTAAAAGAGTATCGACTGCATGCGGAACCATCACCGTAAGCATATTATCCATGACCAATCCTGCTGATTGTCGGATGGAGACCGCAGCTGCCGCTGTTGCTCGCAAACAACTCGGCAATGCTCTAGCTACTGGGTCCAAGGTCGAGGAAAAATATGCACATGGACGCTGCTTACCACCAAAAGGTTGCGTTAAGACACTCAAAGCACAACCTTCCTTCTCGTGAACATATAGCGTAAACGGCTTGCTATAGTCAGGAGTACCTAACACAGGAGCCGAACACAATGAATCACGTAGTTCAGAAAAACTTTTCTGACATTCTTCCGTCCATGGTAAAGGAGTTGGAACATCCTTGCATGTAAGAGCCACCAATGGTTTCGCTAGCAATGAAAAATTAGGAATCCATTGCCTGCAGTATGACGTGATACCTAGAAAGGCACGTACATCTCTTTGGGTTGTTGGCACAGCCATTCGCGCAATCGCTGCAATTCTCTCTGGGGTCAACCTCCTTCCCTCCTTTGACAATAAGTGACCTAGATAGGTTACTTCTTGACAACAATATTGGAGTTTAGTAGGTGACACCTTGTGATTCAACTCACAGAGATGTTGCAGCAACGACACCGTAGCAATTTTGCAAATGTCCTGAGTATCGGCAGCCACCAATAAGTCATCGACGTATTGGATCAAAGCCGCACCAACCGGCAACCGAAATGCATCCAGTTGACCCTTCAAGGCTTGACTGTAAATCGATGGACTTTCACAGTAGCCCTGAGGAGCGCGTTTAAACCGGAAGCTACGTCCACCGAGAGAAAAACCGAAAAGGTCTCTGCTCTCCTTGGCAATCGGGATGCTGAAAAACGCATTTTTCAAATCAATCACCGAAAACCATGATGCAGTGGCTGGAATCAGAGTCAGTAGCGCCGTGATGTCAGGCACAACAGGGAATTGAGGAACCACGATTTTATTCACCTCCCGTAAATCGATAACAAAACGATAAACAGGCGGTTTTGTAGGATCCGTACGTTTAAGAATAGGCAATACAGGGCTATTGCACACGTTTCCCCGAGTCTCTTCAATAACATCTTTCTCGATCAAATCATAAATGATCGCTAATAATGCACGTTCACCATCAAGAGAGATACGATATTGGGGAATACGTGGCAATCGCACATTAGATTTCAACTGAACAACATAAGGGGAGATATCAAGTAGGCCCACGTCATTTGGACCCGTCGCCCACAAAGACGCAGGAAGAGAACTCAATTCCGGTGGAAGCTTATCAAAAGACAAGTACATAGGAGAGACAACCCTTTCTCCTAACGTAAGCTTTACACCCGCAGGAGAGCAATACAAAGTTGCATACAAACGTTTAAGCAAATCCAGGCCCAAGAGATTCTCGCCACAACCCGTGGTTAAAATCAACGGAGCTTCTAGCTCACGTGGCCCAATTTGAAGGGGCAAAGGGCGTGAAACTGGATTGCTAACGGGGGCGCCAGAGAATCCAACGGAAACATTTGTTAAGCCAGACAAAGGTGCGCCAGGGAGTTTCGAATGCATGATAGAACTTTTCGCTGCACCAGTGTCCAACAGAAAAGGCTCAACGACGCCCGATGTAGCAACTGCGACGTAAGGCCCTCTCTGATCAACCGGAACTGATACCACTCCCTCTCCTTGTCTTCGGCTGTCCTAGTAATTACTGTCGTCAGTTCCCTGATCGACGTAATAATCGTCTACATTGTACTGCGCAGATCGTCCTTGCGATGATCCACGTTGATCAAAACAGTTATTAGAATTAGATGAGTTATCTGAGCGATCATTCTGAGCACCACGACCTCTACCACGTGACGCCTGTTGCGAACCATCACGACCTCCTTTAGACGAATTACCACTATTACGTTCGTTTAAAACAGGGCAGTTAAATTTAATGTGTCCCTCCTGTCTACAATAAGCACATTGATTGTACCCTAACGATGATCTTTGGGAGGAGGGATCATTACGCGGCTGTGACCGATTCGATTGCGATCGATTTTGTTGTGAATTGTTCTGATTTGGCCGCGGAGGATACGCTTGTTGCAACAACACTTTAGTTTTCAGCTCTTTCGTCTTTTTGTCAGCACGGTCGCTCTCTTCTTTCTCTCTATTCTCATAATATTGTGCCGTAGCCAATATCTGAGCTGAAGTAGAAACGGCCCATGCGCTTTCCGAATTTCTCAATTTATTGCTCAAGTCGGGCAATAAATTTGAAACAAATTTATCCACAAACAACCTTTGTCCACCCTCAGTACCCATATCCTGACCACTATGGTCAATGAATGCTTCCTCAAACCTCGTAAAGAAGTCGGAAACACTCTCATCTTTCTTTTGTTTGCAAGCTGACAATTTGTCCCAATTCACCTTCATAGCTGGCATAAGAGTTTTCATTAACGTTATTATTCTTTGGGGAAGGGCAGCAATCAACTGGTCGGGTTTAGTAGCAGCCACTTGTCCAGCATCTGCCGCTAAAATGGCAGCCCAATCACCACCTAATTCATTTGCGTGATCTTGTTGGCGAATCTTAGCCCATACCGGTTGCGGTACGACATTGCCGAACAACATGTCGATATCGGCAAGATTCATTACCGTAGCATCTACAAGCTGCGATAATTCTTTGTAATACCCAGTAGGATTTTTGCGAGGGTCAGGCAATGATTGCTTCACCTGCAACACTTCCGATCTTTTCCACGGGAGGTGTATCCACACTCTCTGGAAATGGCCCACTGTTGTCGGAGGAGCGGCATTAGGATTAGGCGGTATCCAAACCGGCGGAACTTCACGCATGGGATATTGGCCAGACTCATCTGGTTGTTTTTCAATATCCTCAACAAACAATGCATGAGGGATTGGAGCGGGACGAAAAGATAGTAACCGCTCGATAGCACGTCGAACATTAGTATCAACTATCAACCCAGTTGCGAACTGAAGCCGAAGTTCAGACAGGGCGGTCAGCACCTCGTCAGGCGCATCGGCCGCTATCTGATCATAAAGGAACTTGCACATTTCATCAAACACGTATCTCTGGGTTGGTATATTGAATTGACAAAACGTTTCGAGGACAACACGTGGTGGATTTCTCTGTGGATTTACCATCCAACCCATCGCCATATTATATAGCGCAACGCGTTCTCTATTTCCAGGAAGCTGACTTCGTCTCTGGGGACCATCGGAACCAGCGGACCCATGAACAGATCCGAGCGACTGAAAGAAGCTAGCCGCAAGAGGAGAATTGCGACTACGGGTAGAGGGAGAAGAATAAGACACAGGGCTAACAAGAGAAGGAGTAGAAACAGTAGCGACAACAGGGGTTAACAAAACAGGAGCAGTAGCGGGAGCAGGAGTATGAGGAAGCGGAGGAGCAGTAGGAATAGAAACAGACAAAGGAGCGGGAACAGTCGGAAGAACGGGTGCAGGTTGAGGAACAGGTGGAGGAATAGGTACGGCAGGGACCACAGGAGCTGCGGTACCCTGTACGTACGGAGGTGGCGACTTCATAAGATAAGACATTAAAGGATCCTCAACTACCTCTTCCTTCTTATCCGACTCCGTAGGCAAAGCAGGATAACATTTATCTATGGTCATACGCTGTAGTCTCTCAAACACTTCCTTATCCTTAACCTCCTTATCACGCTGGAACTGCTCAGCTTTCTTCACTATGGTAGCAACATTATCTCGCTGACTACGTTTATTTTGTCTGATCTCTTTCTGTCGGGCTTCTTTGCGCCACAACCGAAAGGCATCAAACATGGCCGGCCTTGATTTTCGTTCGAACAACTTCATTTCTAGATTATCTAAGATTGACGCTTCGAAACTACCATGAGGTGGCCAACGAAGGTCGCCGTCCTTCTTTGTATATTTAATCCAATAATCGTTAAAGGTAATCGGGCCTAGCCCATGTTTGCTATATAGATCATAAGTAGGAGTTCCAACCGGAGGTATCGGACACGAGTCCTCCAGTCGGGAATCCGCACCACAAGGTCTGAAACAACTAAACAAAGTACTACGACCAGGCATCTTGCACACTAGCCGAGTTTCACAAACTTCAAGGGTTACGGGATTTACCAAGTCCCAGAAAAAAAAAAAAAACCCTCGGTCTTTGGCGGCTGCAGTCGTCAAACAACACAACAAAGTACGCTAGCAAAGTGTCACCGACAAAAACACTCACACAGCGTGTACAACAAAAACACTCGCTAAAGTGTCAACAACCAAGAGCTATGGGAGCGACCCACAAATACTTAACTCAAAAATCGATGGCGTCACCAGGAAGGCCCGTCAATCGTCTCGCTATACCAAGGTCTACGCCAGGCGCCAAAACAGGTCTACAGTCAGGGCAGCAGTCCGTCGCAGCCGTCCGGAGGCGGGAATCTTCGCGGGAAAAGTCTTCGGGCCACTTATTTCGACAACAGGATCGATGAAGCGGAGTGCACCTTCCCTCGGAGATTTCACACGAAGTTCCTCACGACCGTCGGGCTTGGACCGGTACCACTGATGCAGCCCCACGTTGGGCGCCAACTGAAGGACTGGGTTCTGTAAGACCCAGCAGTGCCAGGGCACAACACCTGAAACCTTCGTGGGTAACCTGCTCCGGCGTACAAGTCACAGAGACACGGGACACTTCCTTCGGCGTCAACGATTCAAGGTTTATTTGCTGCAGGGAACACAGAGATCACGACAAGTACACAGCGTGCAACTTGGGGAGACTGCTTCAAATTGGTTCTGTGGATCGCTCCTTTTATACAGTTTTTACCCATAAGACAACGTTGAACACAAAAGTTTACAACCCGGTTCCCACAATTATTCCCCAGGGGGGTCGCTTTGGTCACTTTGAAACACATGAGGTCCGAAACATAAGTGCGGAAACATTTGGCGGTTCCCAACTGTAAAAACCCATCTTCCCACCATTAACAAATTCCAATCAGCAATAAAACAGATCGAAATTGGAACAAGGACAGGTGTAGAGGAAGACGGAGACAGTGGAGAGATCGGAAAGGGTGTAAAAGGGGAGGTAACGGGAAACACGAGATGCAGGCATCAAAGGGACGTGCCTAATGAGATGCACGGCTGAGACAATAAGCCCGTGCGGCAAGATGAGCCTCAAGCGGCGTCATCTGCCTTACAGTAACATCCCCCTCGTCATAAAGACACTCACAAAGAACATGTGGCTTCCGCAAATATCTTGGGAGTCCCAGGGTCGCGAAGCGGACAACGTCCGTTCGCTGGCTACTTGAGGGCAAGAGACAAAATGGATGCCGTATCTAAGATGGAACCCGTGGGTACAGATGAAAAACCCACATAACAAACGAACGGTTTTAAGTTAGCACAGCAAAACTGCGCACACTTACTAAACTCGTCATTTGCGGTTCATAGATACCAGACTCGACCATATTCGTGCGAGTCGAAAGCACTACTTTCAATTGTCACGGAACCTCAGTACCTGAAATAGAAGTCAAAATCTTCCATCAGGGCAGGGTCCAAGGCTGTAGTCTGAAAAGGGCCATCAAAGTCAAATGCATCGTTCTCGAGTTCATACTGAAGCCTTTGGTTCGGGTAAGAAAAGCTTTGAGTGGGACAGAGCTGGATTTTGCAGGCTCCAAGAGTGCTTTGTCAGTCAGATAGATTTGCCTCCTCAAAGGTTTCGCCTTCTTAGTCACTTTTTTGAAAGTCACAGTCCTTCAGCGGGGCAAGACTGGAAGCAGTAGCCAGGCAGGTTTCCACAACGCCTGATTCCTTTGCCTCAGTGTCAGGATTGAGAGTAGCGCAAGAGTACGCAAGCGCCACTAACCTTACTCTGATGGCCCGCAGAGACGATAGACGATAGTCCTTCCAACTCCGCTCCGCACAAACCCCTACAATGGAATATACCCACTGTTTGAGTCTGTACGAATAGTGGCCGGGAGGTAGAATGACATCGGGGAATGGCACGTCAGGTATCGTCTGGTCTGTTACCATGAGGTGACTGGTACCGGGACACTGCAGGCAGGGGAGACAGAGAACAAAGGATTATTTCTGCAGTAAGACTTACAGGAACCCAGGATCCCTTCCCTCTTCTCTCTACTCACCAGTTTCTCCACCCCATGTATCCTTGAAGGAATCCTCAATATAGAACCCTAGTAAAATAAGTGACCAGAAGTACAGAGGAGTTAACGTCACTCCGCTGTCTCTCAGTTAGTAATCTCAAATGAACCTTTGAAATACGCACTAACAAAACGTGGAACCACCACGTAATAAACCCACTGTTTCCTTGTGGTTACGATTATAACATTATCAGAAATTGTCAGTAGCCACTGACAACAAGCACCTAGGTTTTCCCCGGAATGTAAACAAGAAATGGCGGCGGTAGAGACGCCGTTTGAAATAGTAACAATACACAAAATAAAGAGGAGGCGAGCCCGCACTCCTCTTGGTACTTGCACGACTGGAAATGGCTGTGGACCAAAGGTTCTCCACCAAGATATCTGACCACGCTGGCTGTTGCTCGGCGTCGTGCAAACCAAGATATCTGACCACGCTGGCTTTTGATCGGCGTCGTGCAGACTAGGATAACTGACCACGCTGGCTTTTGATCGGCGCTGTTCTCCAGGATCTTGACTTGAAGCAAAGGAAGGCTCATCCACAATGAGCGAGTACAGAACACGATTGACAAGCCCCGTTGTGTTCCGGAGGTGGAGCTTATATAATGTCCTCCCACTGAGCCAACCCCCAGCGCCGGATGGCCTTCTGGGACTTGTAGTGTTTCCGCCATGGACAGGATATACGAAATCCTTTACCTTGTACCTTGTTGATGGTAGCGATCGCTACAGAACCCCCTCTCGTGGACCGCCGTCCCGGCGGACGTCCCGGTTTCCCTGGAAATCTTTCATGGAATTGGTCCACCAAGTCGGGACAATGCAGATGGTCCAAGGGTTCCCAGGTTCTATCCTCGGGACCAAACCCTTTCCAATCCACCAAGTACTGTATGCGACCTCGTACCAAACGAGAGTCCAGAACAGAACTCACTTCATACTCCTCGTGGCCCTCGATTTCCACTGGAAGGGGACGATCAGGCAATCTCACACTCGGAAGGCACGGACGCAGGAGTGACACATGAAAAACAGGATGAATAGTCCACGATACAGGCAATGAGAGCTTCATGGCCACAGCGTTTATCCGCTCACTAATGCCATAGGGACCCACATACTTTGGTTTCAGTTTTGTAAGTCCTTTGATATGTAGATTACGCGTTGAAAGCCATACCTTGTCCCCCACCTTATATTCAGGCTCAGGAGTACGTCTCCTATCTGCGTAGGTTTTCTGGGAGTTTTGGGCATGTTCGAGATTGTTCCTTGCCTCAATCAGTATAGCTCGAAGATGAGCATGGTGTTCATGAATGGCTGGGACCAAAGATTCAGCAGGCCATTCAAAAGGGAGCATGTTAGGATGGAATCCATAGAGGCAAAAGAATGGGGAACATCCCAAGGTGGTATGTACCGCGTTATTGTAGGCGAACTCTGCCAACCACAAGAGAATGGTCCAATCTGTGGCGTTCTGTAGCGAGAAACACCGCAGGTATTGCTCCAACGTCTGATTCAGACGTTCCGTTTTGCCATCTGTTTGCGGATGAAAGCTCGTCGAGAGTCGCGCATCAATCTGTAATATGGCACATAGAGCCTTCCAGAAACGGGAAGTGAATTGTGTCACCCTATCTGTGATCAGCACTTTCGGTAATCCGTGTGGACGGACGATGTGTTGGAGGAAGACTTTGGCTAATTCACTGGAGGAAGGTAGTCCAGGCAAGGGAATGAAGTGTCCCATTTTCGTGAGGTGGTCCACTACTACCAGTATCACAGTTTGTTTCTCACACGGGGCATCTCTACGATAAAGTCCATGGACAATGTGTGCCAAGGTTTGGGTGGAATGGGCAACGGTTGTAGCAGTCCCGGAGGTTTGATGTGACTGGCTTTCCCCTGTGCACAGATTGCACAGTTCTTCACGTATTCCTTGGTATCCATTCTGACCCCAGGCCACCAGAAAGAGCGTTCCACATTAGCGATAGTCTTAAAGATGCCCATGTGTCCCCCTAGAACAGAATCGTGAGACCATTCCAGGACTTTGCGTTGTAATGCAGGGTTGGGGACATATAAGGCATGGAAATGATAGGCCAATTGATCTTTTTCACATCGTTTATCGGGCTCTTTTTGTACCCAAGCAGTAATATCTTGGTCCGTTAGGGCAACCCGAACGTCGTCCAGGAAATCTTCGGAGGTGATCAAGGCGATAGCTCTATCCGTGGAATCGGCCTCTTGCAATATAAAAGGGGGGTCCGTACAGGTAGTTGTGTCTTCTTCACCCAACCTGGATAGCGCATCTGCTTTCCCGTTACGAGTTCCCGGTCTATATTTGATCACAAAATCAAAATCCGAAAAGAAGAGTGTCCACCTCAATTGTCGAGGAGTCAAGGCCTTAGCCGTCTTTAGGAACAGAAGATTGCGGTGGTCAGTGATGATTTCCACAGTATGTAACGCTCCCAAAAGGTAATGTCTCCATTCTTCGCATGCTCTTTTGATGGCCAAAAGCTCTTTGTCGGTGATTGAGTAGTTTATTTCACACGGAGAGAGTTTCTTCGAGTAGTAAGCCACCGGGTGGAGTTGACCAGAGGTAGGATGGCGTTGAGAAAGGACTCCCCCTAGAGCAAACTGAGAAGCATCAGTTTCCAGGACAAACGGAATCGTGGGGTCTGGATGTCGAAGGATAGGGGCTTGTGTGAACTTCTCCTTTAGGAGTTGGAAGGAGGAATCGGCTTCCTCTCCCCATTTGAAGGGAGCATTCTTTCGCAAGAGGGCTGTGATGGGATGGACGATCCTGGAGAAATCTTGTATGAAACGCCGATAGTAATTGGCAAATCCGAGAAAGCTTTGCACCGATTTAACGTTCCGTGGCGTTTTCCATGTAATGATAGCATCCACCTTACTCATGTCCATACGAAATCCGTGAGCGTCAATAACATACCCCAAGAAGGCTACTTGCTGGACATGGAAAAGGCATTTCTCCAGTTTGGCGTACAGTGAGTTCTGTTGGAGCCTTTCCAGTACGATTTTCACATGGGTGATGTGATCAGCTAGAGACATGGAATAGATCAAAATGTCGTCAATATAGACCACACAAAATGTCTCCAAACACCCCCTTAACACTTCATCCATAAAAAACTGGAAGGCGGCGGGGGCGTTGCAGAGGCCAAAGGGCATCACGCGGTATTCGTAGAGACCGAACTTTGTTCGAAACGCAGTCTTCCACTCGTCGCCTTTCATCACGCGGACCAGATGATAAGCCCCGCGGAGATCAAGTTTTGTAAAATAGCGCGCCCCTTTCAGCTGGTCCATCAACACCGGAATTAAGGGGAGAGGATAGCGATTCTTTATGGTCACCCTGTTAATGGCGCGGTAGTCTATACATGGTCTCAATTCATCGCAATCCTTCTTTGGTATGAAGAACATGGGTGACGAGGCCGGGGAGGTAGAGTGTCTGATGAACCCAGATGCGATATTGTTCTCCAGATAGGTTTTGAGGTACAACGTTTCTTTTTCCGTTAGGGCATACACCCTACTACAGGGGATATCAGCGCCTGGAACGAGATCAATCCGACAATCGTATGTACGATGTGGAGGTAATTGGGTAGCGGTCTGTTTATCGAACAAGGCCTGAAAGGAGATGTACTCTTCAGGAAGAGTGTTGGCACAACAATAGGCATCCACCACACATTCATGAGCCAAGAAGGTCGCGATCGACGGAACAAGGGGAAAATCGTGATGCATTCCTTCTCGACAATGTTCCTTACAATACTCGGAGGTCATGCTCACGGTACGGGAAGCCCAACTCACCACCGGATCATGTAGTGTCAACCAGGGCATGCCTAGAATGAGCCGGAACTGAGGGGCATCGATCAAGTCAAACTGAATATATTCACAGTGATCTTCACCAAACCTCATTAAGAGGGCCAACGTATGGTAAGTCACTGGGCCTGACGTTAGTATGGTACCATCCACCGTTTTAACCGTTTCAGGTATCGATTTCTTCTCACAGGGGATGCCCATACGAAAGGCATAGGTCTGGTCTATGTAATTTCCTGTCGCCCCCGAATCCAACAAGGCATCTACCTGTACAGGTTTCTGGTTGGCAACCCATAGAGCGACATTCACATTCATATGGGCGACTGCAGGGTGTAAGGTATTGGCTACAAAAGGAGAGACCGGATCATGAGGTCGTCTCAAACCAGAGGTCTCTACCTGATTCAAGACCGACAGTTTTCCGCCGGTTCATCAGAACTAAGAACAGCCTGCCCTCGGGGAAGGGGATTTTTTCCAGGGACGTAATTCCTAGCCCGGCAGTCATTGATGAAATGCCCCCCTTTACCACAGTAGAGGCAGAGTTTCAGCCTCCTTCTCCTGTCTCTTTCCTCCCGGGAAAGGGGCCCACGTATCCCCCCTATTTGCATGGGTTCCGGTCCTTCTGGTGTCTTAGCTTTGTCATCTACCCCCTGTCGGGATTTAAATAAAGGATAGGAGTATCGGTAATCTCCCCCTCTTCTATCCCCCTTTCGTTCCAACAGCCGGTGATCTAGTTGGACAGTCAGGTCTATTAACTCCTCACAGGTAGTTGGTAATTGTACCACCTGAGCTAAGACATCTTTTAGTTCCCCCCGGAGTCCTTGATAGAACAAGGAGATCCGTTTCTGGGCCGGCCAGTCTGTTTCCACAATGAGACGGTTAAAGGTCGTGATGTAAGACAACAGATCTTGGGACCCTTGTCTCAAGGTCATTAATTCATGATCCAAGGACAACATGTGAGACTTCCTGTCAAACAATTTCCTGAGTTCTACGCAAAAGGCAGCAAAATCATGTAGAACGGGATCGTCTTTTTCTAATAAAGGAATAGTCCAGCTGGATGCGTTCCCCCCATATAGGACATCAGAAAAGCCGTTTTGGATGCTTCGTCCTGGAAGACCATAGGTTTGCATAAAAAATGCAAACGGCATTGGTTCAAAAAGGTTTCAAATGTTCGTGGGTCCCCATAAAACCTTTCGGGTGGAGCCAGGGGTATACCATGATTTTGGATGATATGTACAGTCGGTGTGGCCTCCGCTGAAGTGGAAGGGGCTGCTAGCGAACCCCCGGGTTGGAAGGAAGGGGGAGGCTGCAGAGTGGCCGGCCGAATCAATGGTTTCGCCACCGGCTCTCTCATGGCTAGATCTGATATGTCTTTACGTAAATCAGATATCTCTTTATATAAGGCCTGGTTCTCTAACCGGGAATTCTGGACTTCCTGTTGAAGGCCTGTAAAGCTCTCCAACAGGGCGGTGAGAGTAGCATTCGTATCCATCGTCTAGGCGGGGCTGTATTCTTGGGCTTGTCAATCTGTCAGGATTGAGAGTAGCGCAAGAGTACGCAAGCGCCACTAACCTTACTCTGATGGCCCGCAGAGACGATAGACGATAGTCCTTCCAACTCCGCTCCGCACAAACCCCTACAATGGAATATACCCACTGTTTGAGTCTGTACGAATAGGGGCCGGGAGGTAGAATGACATCGGGGAATGGCACGTCAGGTATCGTCTGGTCTGTTACCATGAGGTGACTGGTACCGGGACACTGCAGGCAGGGGAGACAGAGAACAAAGGATTATTTCCGCAGTAAGACTTACAGGAACCCAGGATCCCTTCCCTCTTCTCTCTACTCACCAGTTTCTCCACCCCATGTATCCTTGAAGGAATCCTCAATATAGAACCCTAGTAAAATAAGTGACCAGAAGTACAGAGGAGTTAACGTCACTCCGCTGTCTCTCAGTTAGTAATCTCAAATGAACCTTTGAAATACGCACTAACAAAACGTGGAACCACCACGTAATAAACCCACTGTTTCCTTGTGGTTACGATTATAACATTATCAGAAATTGTCAGTAGCCACTGACAACAAGCACCTAGGTTTTCCCCGGAATGTAAACAAGAAATGGCGGCGGTAGAGACGCCGTTTGAAATAGTAACAATACACAAAATAAAGAGGAGGCGAGCCCGCACTCCTCTTGGTACTTGCACGACTGGAAATGGCTGTGGACCAAAGGTTCTCCACCAAGATATCTGACCACGCTGGCTGTTGCTCGGCGTCGTGCAAACCAAGATATCTGACCACGCTGGCTTTTGATCGGCGTCGTGCAGACTAGGATAACTGACCACGCTGGCTTTTGATCGGCGCTGTTCTCCAGGATCTTGACTTGAAGCAAAGGAAGGCTCATCCACAATGAGCGAGTACAGAACACGATTGACAAGCCCCGTTGTGTTCCGGAGGTGGAGCTTATATAATGTCCTCCCACTGAGCCAACCCCCAGCGCCGGATGGCCTTCTGGGACTTGTAGTGTTTCCGCCATGGACAGGATATACGAAATCCTTTACCTTGTACCTTGTTGATGGTAGCGATCGCTACACTCAGGGTCCCAATGAAGGTCCCACTGAACATGTTTGTCAGTGCAGCAAGAGCTCAGGGTGAGGTGAATGTCGCTCTAGCATCAGCTGCAACTTTCCTGGGCAAGTCTCAGCATTTTGTCCAGGACCTCAAGAGCTGGGGGAAAAGATTCACTTTTCTCCAACTGCTGGGAAATTCCTTCTGTTAAATCTTATTTATTTATTTATTTATTTATGGAATTTTTAATGCGCAGCTACTACCCAAGGGTGTCTAGGCACAGTATGATGCTTTAGGATACAGTGGTAAGCACAAACCTATTGGTTGAAGAGCCAAGTCTTCAATGCCCTACGAAAACAAATGAGAGTAGGAGCAGTTTTGATATGTGAGGGTAGAGAGTTCCACAGTCTGGGAGTTGCTACCAAGAATCGTCTGTCTCCCCAGGTGGCGGTTCTTGTTCGGGGAACAGATAGTAGACAACTAGCTGCTGATCTTAGGTTCCTTATAGGGGTGTATGGCTGAAATGCCTCTCTTAAAAACTTCGGGCCGGTATGATGTATGGCCTTATAGGCAATACATAATGCCTTAAATTTAATCCTGCTCTCCACTCTTAGCCAATGAAGATGGCGTATAGCTGCCGAGGTGGACTGGCGCCTTGGAATGTTGAGGAGGATTCTGGCTGCCATATTTTGAACGGATTGGAGCTTGTTCAGAATATATTTATGCGTGTTAAAAAAGAGGGCATTTCCGTAATCAAGCTTGGAAAACACCAAGGTGGTAATCAGTGTTTTTCCAGCTGATGCTGGTAAGTACGGTAGCAGCTTTTTTATCTTTTTCAACGTGAAAAAGGCAACTGAAACAACCTTATTTACATGATGTTTGAAGGACAGATGTTTATCAAAGATCACTCCAAGATTCCTGACCTTTGCAACTGGGACCGGAGGAGGACCCATCTGAGTAGGCCACCAAATCGGGGACCATTCAGGAGAGATGTTACCAAAGGTCATAACCTCCGTTTTCTCCGCATTCAGTTTTAGGCAATTACTGTGCATCCAAGCTTGTACCTCCAATATCCCCTCTTGCAAATTAGCTGCCACCACTGGGCCGTTCTTATGCACCGCCAACACAAGTTGGGTGTCATCAGCGTAGGTAGTTAGGCGCATCCCATGAGATTTTATGACCCTTGCCAGATCTGCAACATAAATGTTAAAAAGCGCAGGGCTTAACGACGATCCTTGGGGGACCCCGCATGGCAGTTTAGAAGTCGATGAATAATAATTGCCCAGTTTAACTGCCTGTATGCGGTTAGCTAAAAAAGAAGCTATAAGATCTTTGGCCAGATTGTTAATCCCCAGGGCTGTGACACGGTCGACCAAGATGGTATGGTCGACCGTGTCAAAGGCCGCCGAGAGATCCAACAGAATGAGCACTGCTGCTCCTCCCGAATCCAAGATGTTTCTGATTTCATCGGAGGCCTTTATCAGCGCTGTTTCGGTTCCGTGTCCCCTCCGGAAACCGAACTGCGTATCATCCAGGAGTTCGTGTTGTTCAATGAACTCTGAGAGCTGCTGGGTCATGATGGCCTCTACGATTTTAGCGGGAAAGGGCAGGCAAGCAATGGGTCTGTAATCTTACCGCTCCTAGCTTCTCACAGTAGGCATGTCTGCACCAGGTCTCTCTCCAGCCAAGTCTTCTGCCTGATCTAGTCTTCTGTGGCCTGCAGGGCCCTCTTGGAGTCAGGAGTCCATTTGCTTTTGTGTATCTGAAGCAGACAAACAAGAGACCAACTACTTGAACTTTGAAGAGCAGTCCTAGTCCCTGGGTGTCTGCAGGATCAAGGAGGCCAAGAATAAGTCCTCTTCCTCCAGCAGGAGGTGGTGGTTGAAGTGATATATTCATCCTTTGGACCAGCCAGTGATTAGAGACTTTGCCACCTAATTCTAACTATGTTCTCGCAGTTCCCCAACTCCCTTTGCAGCGCCTCCTCTTTGCATCACTGTAAAATTGCACTGTTGGCCCAGTTTCAATATGGCAGAACCATTCCACCACCAGATAGGTCTCTCTACAGGTCCTTAGCCACGCCCCTATTCAATGGGCTCCCCTCCTACAAGGCAAGGTCCACAATATCTGCCCAACCCACTGTGTTTGAAGCCTGGCTGTCTAGAAAAATGCTGTGGATAGGAGTGAGCCTCCCTGACATCTCCAAGCAAAAGAAACTAGTGATAAGGCTGCCATTTGTCCTTCCAGCTGTTCCTGCCCACCCTCAGATACCTAATCCCTGCTAAGGGGTCTGGGTCAGTGTTGTGACCTAATTCTTCCCAGTGTATCCTCTCCTCAGCTGCTCAGCCAGAATGAATGTGATGTCTGCGTTGAATGTTGGAATGCCTGAGGACAGCGAGATTGGAATGTGAGTGTGCTTGTTGATGTGGAAGAATGACCGTTGGAGAGAGTGGGCTGAGCAGCAACCATGCAGCTCCTGGAGGGATTTTCCAAATAGATTTTCTATGAGACTTACAACTTATCTCTACTGAAGCAACTAATAAACCTCTACATGGAAATACTTCATGGCTACCTCTTGTCATCCTTGGAATTAACTTATTACAGTCAGCAATTTACACCACTTTGTGTTTCTAAGCCTCAGAGGCAGTCTATTCTCTTCTGACGTAGGATCGTTAACTGGGTTTAAGCCAGGTCTAGATCAGGCAGCCTAAAGTACATTTATCTAATGCTGCCGTTCCACTCATGTTATCAAATTCTAATTTCATCATTTAATCTGTAGAGGGGTGTAAACTTAGCCTATCAGAAGTAGTGTCCCTTGCAGAGGTGAGTTTTCAGTTTCTTCCATAATTGCCTATGTCTATATATTGCCTCTCATCCAATCAATGTACATAGTTATATTTATGGTCTACAGGCAGCAGATCACTTGAGGTGAGCAATATTACATACAATCTGTGACTAGTCCTGGTGGTGCGGTCATCTATAAAGCAGCTGCTTTTTCTCCTTTCTTTGCTGCTGTTCTGAGGCTGGAGGGTAAGTTGCACCAGACCTTGGGGGAAAAGGCTGAGAAGGTTTGCTTTCTTGTTTTCTCTTTCCTACAATGTTTAATCTCACATCTGTTGTTGACCTCCAAAATTTTATTCCGGAGACAGGGATATGGCAGAAAGTCTTGTAAGTGACACAGCAGATCTTGAAGATTATGCAGGCCTCCTGGGGCAGCCAGTGTAGATACTTTTGCACCAGGGATATGTGGCCAGATTTCCTCAGTGCCCTTAATGAGCCATGCTGCTGCATGAAGGATGCCTTTCAGGGAAGCGGGGGTGATCTCAGGGATGCTGTTGAGTAGGGCGTTGCTTTGATCTGGGAGGGAGAGGACTAGGGTTCCATCTGTTATTCTGAAGTCTTCTCCTGGAGAGGAGCTTTTTCAGGATAGAGAGTTGGAATCAGACTGGTTTTCTCAGCGTGTTTCTCTTTGAGTGAGATTTTTCAAGTTGAGGGTGAATCAGAGGGATTCGGTCTGTTCCATCAGGTGGACTGTGGACCCCATTAGCATTGGCTCAGAGAGACATGACTGAATCAGAGGATGTCTGGTGCTCTTGACAGACAGAAGGCATTCAGCCTTTGGGGGGCTGGTATCAGGTAGTTTGTTGACATCCAAGGTTGGTTGCGAGTGACGCTGGCTTTGAGTCTCTGTATCTAGTTGGCTGAGTTGATTTTCGGATAACGTTGGGGTCTTCAGCCTCCTGATGGATCTTGATGTTGTTGTTTGCTGAGATGGCTCCCAGGGGTTCCATAGTAGGATTGAAAATGATGGTTGGCAGGATGGAGTCTTTGGGGGGCTCCACGGGTGGCAGGGAGCCTGCAGCTCCAGAAGTTCCTATCGGAATGAGTTGCGCTCAGTTTGTGAGGTAGTGTGTGAACCAGCCTCGGATTGCGCCAATGAAGCCCCTGCAGGTTTTCAGGGTGTGGATCAATGCTGGATGGTCAACAATGTTGAAAACATCAGAGAGGGCAAGCAGGACAAGGAAGAAAATCTCTTTATTGTCGTCATAGTCTACTTACAGCATGGATGTTTCTACACTGCAGAATGGCCTGAACCCCAATTAATAGTCTGGAAGTAGGCTCTTCTTGCTGGCGTGCTCCTGTAACTTGGTGGAGACTGTCCTATCAATGAGTTTTCCAGCAAATGGAAGGTGGTTAATACGGTGAATGTTGGCAAGCCCCGTCTTATAGAAGATACAGCTGAACATACACCGAAGTATCTCTTAGGACTTCAGTCACTGTGTGGGCAAAAGAACGATGGATTTAACTTTAACCCAGATCTTTTGACTGGGGAGAATGTTTGCATTGTCAGCATTCCGTCCATCATTTGTTTGCTGTAACACTTCAGTCACTGCGTGGGCACACCTTATAACTATAGAGTGTTCCACTTTGTTAAATAACAGGTACTCTACATTGTGGATTTACGAGGTAGTCTTTAAGGTGACATTAATATTTAAAAATAGATTTTCCTACATGGTAAATACACTTTTTCTTCCCCTATCTTACTGCAGTGCCTTTAAAATGCAGCCCAGCCTGGTACAGCGGTGCTCCTGGGAGATATATATTTTGCCATACATGCTGGTGATGTAAATTCATACTGCAGCTCACATATAGCCTTTACCTTTCCATGCCTTTAGTTCTTTTTCTGCACCATACACCATGATCTAAGAGGAAAGTTAAATCGACCAATTGGTGAAACCGGTTTTACCAATACTATTGTGGGTTGGTTCAGAGCGGTGCTCACAAGGAGGCTGCGTAACTGAGTGAGGGATCCTTGAGGCTAAACGGGAGACTGGAAATCCCATCCCAGGTGCTTTGAAAGTTCATCCAGGTGGATGCTAGTCTCTTGGCCTCTATTAAGGAGGACAATATTATTAAAAAGTATAGCATTTATGAATTTATCACAAGCCGCAGGGCCTGATGGACCTCTGTGCTGTATTCATGAGCATCCCAGATGTGTGAGCAAACATCTTTTTCTCTTCTCCAGATGGGTTGCTGAAAAGTTAATCCCAAATTTAGGAAACGATGAGAAACAATCCATTATGTTACCCTATAATGTCACCCATGGATAAGAAAGTTAAGACATTCACTAAACTGGTTTTAGTACAACTTAATAAATGAGTAACATGAAATCATCTTATTACAATAGAACAGGCAGGATTCTGGATGGTGTGGTCCACCATGGGTCCTTGCTGCACTCTAAGGGAAGCTGCCTAGAGATTCATGGAGGTTCACTGTGTTTTATACCATTGCTTGATGGGTTTCTGGGCAGCGTTTGATTCCGTGGACAGAGATCTTCTCTGGGATAATCCTGTCGGTCATGAATATTCTTCCGCGATTCAATGCTACAGCTGCTTCATGCTACTAGACACAAAAAAGCTTTGGGGGTTAGACCAGCACACCTCTCGTTATACCATAAAATTTCAATGTAGCTACACTAGACCCGAACATATAGACAGTCACAAACAAAAACAAAAGTTTTTTTATATTTGTATATAAAGGGATCCAAAACGTGCGATGGTCTTGATATTCTTTTATTCAAAATACTTCATTCAAAGTTCCCAGCACACAGCTTGCTGACACGTGTTTCTTCTTACAAAGACTTTATCAAGGCAGCGAAACTGTAGGTCATATATATCCAAGTCTCCGGATGATCAAATTCGATCCCCAAATGTCATTTGGATGGTGTATAAGGTCACTATGCAGTCTCAATCTATGGGGCAATCAGTATAAGGTCATACAATGTGTAATCCATTCCATGGTCCCGAAATATAAGAATGCAATATGCAGCGAGTACAGGAGATGTAACCTGTAGTATACTCTTTGTGCGGTCGCCAAATATAAGCAGCCACCAGAGGTGAGTATTGTGTCCCAAAATTCAAACGGTCATGACCATGATACGTCTTGACCTTGTATAGGTTGATATCTGTGCAAAAGTCAAACCCTCCGTATCCAACAGAGATGCCCATTTTGCTTGTATTTGTAATTGCAAATTTACATCTTGTCACTTGTTATTAGATTGTAGTTTTTGAGGTGGATCACGATTATCTCCGACCAGTGTATGTAATTACTTCTCGCATACAACCTGCTGACTTGTTACATAAGAAGGTAAGTTTAGATGCTGCTAATGCATAAGGAATTTTTTTATGTAAATTGAAACATTACCCAATCATTATTTTTTAATGTATTAGCTGAATATTTTTATAGCTGCAGCAAATGAAAAAAGAACTAAGTAAATAAATAAAATTGACAATCATTGCAATCTTTGTGGAGAATCAGGTTCATGAACTTCCCAGGACTAGACAGCCTTGGTATTGGAAAACCCAGCAATCAGCGGGGCCAGAGGCTGGCTCTTAAGAAAAACTTTGGGACCCTAAGGGGCATATTAGCAAGAACCTCGTTAAAATTATCGCCGTTTTAGCGGCAGGAAACTGCAGCTAAAACGGCAATAATGGGCTTGCTAATATGCGTTATAGAATTCCAATAGAAGCCCAGGTTAGATGTGCGGGACATCTAACCTGGGCTTCTATAGGAGTTCTATAACGCATATTATCAAGCCCATTATCTCCGTTTTAGCTGCGTTTTCTGCCGCTAAAACGGCGATATTTTTAACGAGGTTCTTGCTAATATGCCCCTATGTTTTTAAAGATTAAGGACAGGTTCTGTCCCAAATGTCAACCTATAGGACACTACTTTAGTGTTTATGTTCGGGCCCATTTGTTGCAAAAAAGATCAGCCCTTATAGTTTATACCTGTCCCTGTGAGGCATATGATGCCGAGAGGTCTATGGATCTGCATTGACACCTGTATAGGGGATTGGGGCAGAGCTGTCCTGGATTTTGTTTGTTTACTGAAAGCCAAAACAAACTTCTTAAGGTTCAGAAAAAACTGAAGCCCTGCTGTTCAGCAGAGCATTCAAACTGGAAGACTGATCTCAGACCCTACAGCCTCACTGCCCTCGCGATAGCAGTCTTGGGCCAACCAGAGCTATCAGAATTTGTCCCATGACTCCCTGAACCTATATTAGGACCCTTAAAAACACATTATATTACTTCTTCGTTCATAGGCACAAAAATGCATGCCGGTCTGGTGGCTAAGTAGACTAATATGGCCACTTGAGGGGCCTGTGTTCGACCTCTTGGTCACAGGTTCAAATCCAGGCTGGTCCACTTTGCCTTTCATCCATCTGAGGTCGATAAAATGAGTACCATTGAGTTGGATAACAATAAACATCTGCTATTTAGCGCCAAGATACCCTTCTTGTTGAGTGGGTGCTTTACAAATACATGTTATGTTCCTCTCCCCAAACGTTAGCTGAAGCCTTGGCAAGCTTCTGTCACTTGTAAGGTCATTGGGTTTAGACACAGATCAGAGCCGGGATGATAAGTCAGACTAAGGCAGGTCCAAAGAGGGGCCAAGCCAATGATTAACCAGAAGCCAAACAGCCTTGGCAGCTGCAGAGGGAGTGTGTAGAATGCTGCTGCAAGTGTTCTCACCCAGCAAAGATTGATCAATAAATAGGTAAATGTTAAGTAAGCTCTAAGCTGGGGCCAAGCAGATAAATCGCGAAAAAAAACCACGCGAGGTCTGGTCACTTTGTTGTGTTGGTGTCGGGTCAAAGGAGGAAATGAGGAGCCAACAGGTACAAGATGAAGAGGAAAACAATTGTAAATCTGCAAAGATTTCCATCAGGAGCAAAACACAAAATAAAGAGAAGAAAATTACCAAGTGGCATATGTATAAAAACATTATTTTGCGAGTTCTTAATAGTGATTTTTTGCAAATCGCTATTAAGGACTCGCAAAATGCAACATATGTAGGAATCGCAATAATAATTGCGATTCCTACATATTCCTTAATTGCGACTCACAAATTGCGAATCGCAATTAAGGAATACTTTCCCATTTATTCCTATGGGCCTAAAGGCCCATAGGAATGAATGAGAAGACATTCGCAATTTGTGAGTACCCATTAGGTACTCGCGAATGCAATTTCAAGGGTGTAAGGGTGTCAAAAGGACACAATTTGCAACCCTGAAATATGTATGTGTGCACATGTGGCGCACATACATGCCCTAAGGGTATGTATGTGCACCACATGGCACTTTGAAAAATGCAAAAAAGTGTACTCGCTAATTACCACCAACCTGGAGTTGGTGGAAATTTGCAATTTCTTAAGCCAAAATCGCACAATTTGGGTGCTTCATACATTGCATTTAAGGAATCGCAATTTTAACAATTCCTATTTTGCGAGGGCTTTTTGGGAGGATACATCCCAAAAGGCTTTTTCTCGTTCTGAGAATCGGCCCGTTTGCGAACGGGAAATGAGCTTGATACATATGCCCCCAAAATAATTATTTGCTATATTGTGTACCGTGGTCAAAGGATGTTGAGGCTTCGGTGAAATAGAGGACGAACTCCTGGTGGAGAACATTCCAGTTGCAAAATATTTCTAATTAATTTAGTTTGTGTGGATACCGGACTACGCATGTGGAGGTGAAAACAAGGTACTGTTTAAAAAATTACCATACAAAAATATTAGAAACCATTAAATACTATAAACCTGTTTCAAAATGGCCGCCACCAGGATGTGCTGAACCGTTGTACCTCTATGAAGTGCGTACTTCCTAATCCTATTACTCCAATTATTTTTCAATTCAATTCAATTCAAAGAATCTTTATTTCGGCATTAATGCCATAAAAGAAACAATTCATGTGCATACAATAAAAGCATATTAAAACTGTACAGCGTGGAACATAAAACCATTCATTAAGAACAATTCATTTGCATTGGAGACAATTGTAAACAACGACATTAGGGTTTTACAGTGGACCCCCATTAAGTAATTGAAAGAGAATTTTGACATTTCTACCAATTTACAATCGATAGCCCAATTTTTTTCTTTGGAAAAAGATGCAATGCAAAAATCTACTGACACTAAATATTATAGGTTGGCTTGTGTTGGTAGAGAGGATTCTCAGACCCTGGAAACATGATCTCACACCTAACGCTAGGCATATTGGTTTGATCCATCTTTTCCTGGTCCAATTATTTTTACATTTCTTTTTTTCACCTCTTTTAGTTCATCAATTTGTTTTTTGTGCATTTTTTCCCCATTTGCCCTCTTTTTCTTTATCTTTTTTTTAGTTCTCCTTTTTTCGTTCCGGGTGGAACACACAAATACTTTTCACATTCTTCTTCTCATCTCTTTGGATTCTTGTTAGGATTTCTCTTTTCTTCTTTCCTTCTTCTGTTTTTTTTGTTTACATCGGAAGCCTCCAGTAACTCCATTTAAAAGCCTGGCAGCTTTAGCTGCAGTCACACGACTGCTGGCCCACCTACCATCTGTAGCCTGACAGTGCAGTTTTAGGATCAGCTCTGAATATTGATCTTTTAGAAAAAAACATAGACAATCATAAACAAGAAAAGAAATCCAAACCGATATCCAACAAGTAAGTAACCCACTTCATCCGGCAGTCATTTAATACATTGTCAGCTCATTAAATTTGTACTGTAGGAGATTAATATATGGGGCTCACAGCTCATGCAATGTGTCAACTTTGCGTTCTATAGAGAGTGTAGCTTTTCCATTCCCAATATATGCCATGTTTATGCAGCCAGAGCAGGTGAGTGGTAACCCGCTCCGAGCACCATGTCTGTATGCGAGCCGGGGTTAACCCGTTTAGCGCGTCGAACATTCCGCCCCAGTGCGGACGTTCGATTGCGCTAACGGGCTACGGACGTCCAACGGTCGTGCGCAGCACTAGCGAGGTAGTGCACGCGACGACCGTTGGACGTTCGAAGCACTAAAGGGGTTAAATACCACTATGTGACTATGGTAGTAGCAGTTTCCCACTGGAGACATTATGTGCCATGTGTCGTTAATGGTAGTACACATCTTCCCATTCCTTATTGTGAGCGTGAGCCCCAAATCAGCTTCCACTGTCTTTGGCCTGGCACTTTCCCTTCTGGAGGGGGCTGCGCTAGTAAAGAGTATGGTCCTGATTCACAAAGGTAAACATACACTTATGTGTAAGTTTACTCTTGTTTTGGTATTCACAAACTACAAGTTAATAGTAAGTTTACAACTGTGGAGACTCCACAATCGGGCGGAGAACTCTGCACATAACAAGACATGACCGGCCTATCTTTATTTGGGCGCAGGTCTCCAGTTGTTTGAAAAAATCCTGAAATAGACAAACCAGTATAGCATAGATCTCAACTCAACTTATCTCCTGGCTGAGGTGATAGTCAGCAGAAAGAGGACATTAAGGGACAAACGCTTACGAAATAACTCCTGCTCTGACTCAAAAGAAACACACGAGAAGATAGCCAAAGCCAG
Source organism: Lissotriton vulgaris (assembly GCF_964263255.1). Taxonomy (NCBI): domain Eukaryota; kingdom Metazoa; phylum Chordata; class Amphibia; order Caudata; family Salamandridae; genus Lissotriton; species Lissotriton vulgaris. The sequence continues at coordinate 1,215,780,431 of NC_141697.1, forward strand.
GGGCAGATTTACAAGCCCCTTGCGCCACCTTTGCGTCACTTTGAACATGGGAAAAGGGACGCAAAAGTGGCGCAAGGGGCTTGTAAATCTGCCCCCCAATGTCTGGTCCGAGGGAGGATCTCCAGCGCCATTGTCGAGGGCGCACCCATTTAAGGGGCTTGTTGTAAAGAAATAAAAAAGAATCTCTCTACGTATGGGCCGCCTGGGATGGGAGACGCATCATGTGTACAGGCAAGAAGTCTCCGCGCTTGTAAACTTACTATTAAAATGCAGTTTTGTGAATACTGAAAAAGCGTAAACTTACAGGAACGTGTAACTTACCTTTGCGAATCAAGGTCGTAGCGAATACGTTTCACCGGAGTCCAGAGGGTCTTGTTAGGTAATCGAGGAACTTTGTTTCTGCAGCCAGGACCTTGTTATCAGTCCTAGGAATACGTTTGGAGATTATTTTCATTTCAAAAGCATGTTTGAATTCCCAGTTGAGTACAGAGTAGTGGTTTTAAGAATACAATGGTTTCTTGGCAACACACTTTGTTAAAAAATAGTTCTACTTCAGAGGTAATGTTAAAGGAGAACAAAATGCAATTTTCTGTTTTACATTTGATGCTGAGGTACATGAGGAGCAAGAAAGAAAGAATCCTCTTCCTAAAAGACTGTGGCTATTTTCATGGCGTTTATGTTTTATTTAAGGTGGTTTGTGCTGAAGAAAGTGATGTATTTGGTTTCAGTGTGCGCTATATAACCCTAATGAATGTTTGCACTATTACAGTTTAAGAAACAGTGTAGAATGTATCTCAGAACCAGATAGCAGGTATTCATTAAAAAAAGAAGGGAAAGGAGTGGGATTATTATCAAACTAAAAGAATATTGATTACATGGCCATTCTCTTCGCTCCAATTCCAAGAATGTCAGAGTCCCACTGAACACGGAGGGCCTGATTCTAAAATGGCTTCTGCACTCCCGAGGGAGGCCCCACAGTGGTGATGGGGGTCCCGCACTCATGAGGCAGGCCTGACAGTCATGACGGGGCCCCGCACTCGTGGCAAGATGTCTGCAATGAGAAACTGCAAACGCGGAGCTTCCGCCGTGAGAGCAGGCCGCCACCACGAGTGCGGACGGGCCTCAACCATGAGAGCAGGGCCTCCACCATGAGAGTGTGGCCTCCACCACGAGTGCGGGGCCTCCACCACAAAAGCACGGCCTCCACACGAGTGTGGGCCTCCACAACAAGTGCGCGGCCTCCACAGGAGTGTGGGCCTCCACCATAACAGCGGGGCCTCCACCACGAGTGCTGGCCGCCACCAGGAGAGCTGGGCCTCCACCACGATAACAGGGCCTCCACCATGAGAGTGGGGCCTCCATCATAGAGTGGGGACTCCACAAAGAGAGCAGGGCCTCCACCACGAGAGCAGGGCCTCCACCACGAGAGCGGGGCCTCCACCACGAGAGTGGGGCCTCCACCATGAGTGTGTGGCCTCCACCACGAGTGCGGGGCCTCCACCACGAGTGCAGGGCCTCCACCACGAGAGCAGGGCCTCCACCACAAGAACAGGGCCTCCATCACGAGAGTGGGGCCTCCACCAGGAGTGCGTGCCTCCACCACAAGAGGTGGGCCTCCACGAGTGCGATACCTCCACCGCGAGTGTGGAGGTCGTTTGTCAATTAGGACGAGAGTCTGAGACCTAGAGATTGGCTGAACATAAATCATTTGTTATAATGACGACTCCTGTTTTCCGTTTTTACGGATTTTCACAGATAAATACAGAAGGAAAACAATTTGTTTTCTATCTGCATTTATTTTTAAAAGTGGATAAATACAGAAAATGTTGCTTCTTTTAAGTGACTCTCCGTGCTGTCTTTCATGAATTATAGGCCAGCTGTTTAGCAGATGGGCAACATTGGAACTTAAAAAACAGGATGGAATTTCTTTAAATAAAGGCAAATGTGAACATACATTCATGGTAATGTGCTAGTTTTTACCAGTGGATGTATGGCTATGTAAAATTTGGCAGCTTAAATAGCTAAAACACGACAGACATCAAAGTATGGGTGCGCGTCTATCAGTTAAATAGGTGTGTAAACGTACAGTTTTAGAACTTCATTTACACGCAAAACACAAAATAAATATGGATAAATACAGATAAAATGGCCCAAAAATAAACATCGGTAAATACAGACGGAAATGGACAAATAATAAATATCATAAAACTGGGAGCCCTAGAACTTATAATCCTTTGTGATAGTGAGTATTAGACACTTCAGTCCAGTGAGGGGGTACTAAAGATATTACTCATACACTACAACCTCGAAGATGTCGCGCCTCGAGAGTGATGAGGCCAGCCACGGCCCGACGAGGGAGTTTCGGTGGGGCGGGGAGGCGGGGCGGGGGAGGGGCAGGGTGAGGGGTGCTAAAAACCGGTGTATGGATAATTGAAAGTAAGTAAACAATTTAATAAATAAAACGAATTTCGTAGCGCACCCTGCATCACATTTTGCGATGCAGTGCGCGCTACGAAATTCCTCTCCGGTCCTCTCCGCCCCACCGAAACTCCCTCTACGGGCCGTGGCTGGATGAGGCCAAGTAGTGCCTTCTCGGTTTTCTCACTCATCCCACTCTCCTATCCTGGGCTCTGGTTCCCATTGTGAGCGGCTGGCCCTGGATAAGGTTCAGGGCGGACATGTTCATAGCGCTCACGGGATCTGGAGTTCAGGTTGGCACCTTCTGACACACAGGCACTAAAGTTCACCGCTGTCCTGCGTTTGCATCGAGTCTGGCTTTGCCAGGACAGCCGTGGTCTCATGTTTGCTGGTCTGGCTCAAGGAGAGAGGCAGGCAGGACACCTCTCTGTCCCACGTTTTCCCTCTCTTTTTTGACCTTCAAAAGTAAAAGCACAAAAATATTGCCAGGTTTACTTCTTTCCCTGCAAGTTGTACAAAGGGCGCAATAGATCACTTGAGCCGGTGCACTAGTGATGCCCAGAAACACAGACAAAGCAATGATTTGTTCATGTACATTCTTTCACAGCGGCCAATCGAGCTTTTTCTGTGTCATGTCTGAAAAGATGAAATAACTATTGGCCCGGTGTAGGTAATAGTGAAATACCGAATTCTAAATACCGAATTTTACCGATTCAGTATTTAGAAATCGGTATTTCAGATGTAGGTAAGAATTCAGTAAAAATTACCGAATCCTTAATATTCGTTATTACCGAATCGGTAATAACGAATACCTACCCATTCATTCCAATGGGCTTGGAGGCTCATAGGAATGAATGTGAAGACATTCGATATTACCGAGTCTGTATTACCGAATCGGTAATACCGGGAGGTATTTCAAGGGTGTCAGGGTATCAGGGTATCCATAGGACACCCTGTTGCACCCCTGAAATGTGCATGTGTGCACATGTGGCACACATGCATGCCCTAAGGGCATGGATGTGTGCCACATGGCACTTCAAAAAAAGCAAGAAAGTGCTTTTTTAAAGGAATTCGGTAAGTGGTAATTACCAATTCCTTAACCCCTTCGCAGCTGGGCAAATTCTCCTGCTGTGCTGGGGGGCGGGGGGGGCACACACAGCGCCCCTGTGCTCAGGACGAGGTCAGCTCGTCATGAGCCATGGTGATTGTGTGCCTATGACGAGCTGAGCTCGTCATGACCACACCTGTTTCTTTAGAACGTTCGCACAGCAGGGGAATTAGCCCAGCGTGCGAGCGTTCTAAAGGTCATGACGAGCTCAGCTCGTCATGAGCACGCGAGCACCGTGGCGAAGGGGTTAAGGCCCAAAAGCACTCTTTTATGTGCTTTCTACACTGCATTTAAGGAGTCGGTATTACCGATTCCTTATTAGCGATTCCTTCCCTACATCAGGAATGGCTAAATACGGGTCGGTAACGGTGAAATTTACCGAATTTTACCGTTACCGACCGATATTTGGGCCACCTACATCGGGCCTTATTTACGGAGTTGGAGCCCCAAAGTGGGGCTCCAGTTGGATATAGACCACTGCATTCTATAATATGTGACACTTTATTAAAGGGCGCTCTGAGCAGCAAAAATGTAGTAGTCAATGCCTGAAACACGCATATTTTTCACATTTCTTTTCTAGAAGATGGGGTCCATTTTAGCCAAAGATTTTGTCCTTCCGGAATTTTTTCTCACTTTAAGTCACCGACCGTAGAAGGGGCGGGTGCAACAAGGAAAGGAAGTGAAAGGTGGAAAATGATAGGCAGTGGCAGATTGTGCCCCTCTAGGGTTAGAATTAGGGGTGTGCGAAATTTGCATAATTTGCTTTTGTGTAATTATGTGAAATTCTGCAAAACATGTGAAAATGTGAAAAATGCTAAACCGACATTTTGCTCTGCATTTTACCATGAAATGTGTCCTCGCGCCTTTGGAACGAGAGGGTGCATTTTGCACTAAAAACAACAGCACAAAACGCACAAATATTGTGAACAGCAGCTGCTCGCGTGCCTGTCGTTCACGTTGCTCCTGAACTCAAATCTACCTAACACGGAGAATAATGGTTTCATGGTGTCATCTTTGAAATTTCATCTATGAAGTGTAATGCGAAATTACGCCAGCATAACAGAAATTCCACCCAGGCCTAATTAGATTTTTTTTTTTGTAATCTTTTTTTGGAGCGGGCACTGGCTTTGCTCTCTGGCCCAGTGCAGTTCAGTCTATTCCGTGTCACCTGCCCTCACTTCCGGGTCGCCAATAAATGTTGCAAGTGCGTGTAGCATGAATTGGCTTTTCATATTTATGGCAGGATGGCAGATTGGCACTCTCATGGGATACAGACCTGCCTTTCTGTTAATGCACCGCTGATAACATGTTTTATGAGCGCAGAGCACAAACGGGCCTCAGAAAAGAAACTGAACCTTATTCAAAAGTGAGCGCAATCGGCCTCAGATCGGTGGGAACCTCCGGGCGTGTCTCACCCGCAGACGTGCCAGCCAATCAGAGCTGCAATAAAAGTGGTTTATCTCACCCACCTACAACTGCCAACTGCCACTTCAAAAAAACAGAGGTGTGCAAAATGGCACTCGTGCCGGTGGAATACTTTGGAGGTTCAAAGGTTACAAACTTTACAAGCCTTGGTCTACACTCCAGTTTCTGGCAAACAGGGTTTGGGGGCAAGCTTTATTTAAAAAAAAATGCAGTTTAAACTATTTTCATCTTACACAACCTTCTTTTTGCAGTTTAACCTGTACTTAAAAAACTTTTGATACATTTGTGAAACTTTAAAGAGAAACGTCCTTCTCAAAGTGGGCAGAAAGAAAGTTCAGGAACTCGACATAGCCCCGTACAATGTCCATGACTTGGGCACCTGTGTCCTTCGGGTAAAGCCACCCACACCCGAGTCTGAAAAGCCGAACAAACGTGTATATAACATACAATAACGTGTATTTGTAAAGCGCAGGTTCACCCCAAACAGGGTATCTTGGCACAGAATAACAGATGTTTATTGTTACCCAACTCAATGGTACTCACTTTATCGACCTCAGATGGATGAAAGGCTGAGTGAGCGTGCCAGGATTTGAACCTGCAGCACAGGCCCCTGCAGTGGGTGTATTAGTCCACTGAGCCACCCGACCTGGCATATATTAAATATTAAACAGACCTGCCACGTTTTCAAAATTCGTAGAAGTCGTGGCATATTTGCTGACATCGCAGAAAGGGATGACGGCGACCTTTGGAAATTAACATCTCAGGAAATGATGCTGACATGATAAAAGTGGTCAAATCAATATAGCATGAATAAAATAATAAGATGCAGGAGGCCATATTTGTGCTGAGTGGCCAGAATACTGCAGGCCTGGGTGAGACTGTGGGTGAGGGCAAGAGCTGCCGACTGTGGAGCTGGGGAGTCAGGTTCGAGTCTCAGCGTTGGCTCAACATCCTGTGATTCTGGACAAATCACTTAATCTCCCCCGCCTACCAAGAAATGAGTGTGTCCTTGTGTAACGTAACTGGTGCTCATGTAAAGTGCTCCAATACCTTTGGGTGGAGTTTGCGCTATGGAAAAATGCAACAAAAAAACTGCAATGCTGTGTATTAGTGGAGCAGAGCACCGCTGTGTGCAGAGAAGCACCCCTCTCTGCCTGAAGGGAGTGGGGCTGGTTCTCCTGAGAAAAAATATCAAAAAGGGGGAGTGAAGAGGTGATGCTGAACTACACCAAGGTGGGCGCGTCCTCCTCTCTTGAAAGTACAGATAATCAACAAGGTCCACCTTACGTAGAGTTAGTGTATAACCAGGTGTTGATGGAATGAATACACTGTATGCGTTAAAATACCCCTCACACACCGAAAGGGCCCTTGGTGTCATGCTTCATCATTGGGGTCTTCCCGCCCCGCTGCGGGACGGGGCAGTGCTGCGACAAGCGACTACGCTGGAGCACCTTTTATTTTGAGGTTACTATGTGAGTGAATGGGAGTGAGTGTCAGTAGGGTCAGGGGTGATAATAAATAAGTGATGTTAAAAAATACCTGTCCTAGTGGTAGAAAAAACTTTTTAATAAACACTGGCTGGTATTGTTAAAAAAGTGATGCGGAGAGGTAAAGTGGATTAATTAACTTACTCTCCTGTGTGGGTCAACATGTTTCTGGGCCACAAGCCCCTTCAATCGCCCGAAGAACTAGTGGGGTACCGACATTAACATCCAGGGTCCTGCCGTAAAGACTGGAGTTTGGCATAGAGCACCCCTAGTGTGCTTTTTGAGATGGTACCCCTATGTACCAATCAGCCTCCGGATCGCCCTGTAACTCTGCCAACGACCTGAATGTGGCCACCATCACAACCAGTGCTGCCCCACCAAGGCAGGCAACTTAAGTACCTACAACCTGCTGTTACCAGTGTTTCTCCCATGTCCAACAGAAACAGGTCTGTGCCAACCTCTGACTGGTGTACCCCGTCCTTATCAAAGTACCCCTTGGTGCTGGCATTGATTAGTCCATTTCTTATGAAGCCAAAAGCCCCCTGCTCTGTGAACTTGCCCATGCCACACCCTCTGCGGGATAATCTCAGACCACTATAACTCACACTGCCCAGTGCAATTGCTGATCTCCCCCTTAGTAGATTTCATAGCCTTTACCAGCGCCCAGCGCCCCAGGGAGGTAAGGTTGTTGCCAAGTTGGATAACTAAAATGTGAGGAGGTGCCCCCCCCCCCCCAAGCTACTCTCTGCTGCAGCTCATTGAGCAAACTGCGGCAACGCATGCCTGGGAAACTTAGGGGCATATTATCAAGAACGGAGTTAAGATTATCACCGCTTTTTCGGCAGGAAACTACTGCTAAAGCGACGATAATGGGCTTGATAATACGCCGTAGAGAATTCCAATAGAAGCCCATGTTCACACCAGAACATGAGCTTCTATACGAATTCACAAGGGCATATTATCAAGCCCATTATCGTCGCTTTAGCAGCAGTTTCCTGCCGCTAAAGCTGTGATAATTTTAACACCAGTTCTTGATAATATGCCCCCAAGTCATGCTATATGCATGCAGGTGAAACCGTGCCTCCAGGCCCTGATCTTAGTGCCCAGTTTGCCACCCTAGCAATGAATGAGCGGCCAGTCACCCACACCTGGAACGCTGACGAAATAAAGAAATGTGCATCTGTACACACTGTTTAATTGTTGCACACACAATAAAACAAAGAACAACCCAGGCCCCTGCCTTACAGGTTCTAAATCTCCAACAAACAATGCTGAAAGGCAAAACACTCAAGTTAAAGAAACACACACATTTACACACTTTTACACATTATTTACACTGCTTGAGGACCTTGTGCCTCTATGCCCCCTTTATGGTTGAATATAGTGCCTGTAGCATTGTGAGCCCCACCGCCACAACTTCTTAATGCGGTCGGGGGGAGCCCCACCTTGTAGGCTGTGGTGGTTGCTTCTATTAGGAAGGAATGGCTGGGGCATTGTTTATCCCCCCCAGAGTTCCCTGACAGTCCTAGACAGGACTTCACCACTTGTCCAAACTGACATCTGGTAAGGGGTGTGTGATTCGCATGTAGCAATACAGGTAACCCCCTGTATTAGGGCGTACCATGGGGTAATATGTGACCAGTCCGACCAGGAAGTAATTCTTGCTGCCCAGGGGCTGCAGTACTTTGGATTTTCTCTGCCCCACCTGATCAGTTTCAGATCTTCTCAACGTTTTTCAAGGTGCCCCCCTGAGCACTGATGCCCTGTCGGCATAGGGCATCCTTTGTTCCATCTCTCTTTGACCTAGGTACCAACTCGCTGACTCTGATAGCCCCAAAGAATGCTAGGCTGAATGCTGCTGCGAATAGACTGGCCTCGTAGGTGGAATATGTAACCCTGTGCACACGGTCTACCATCCCCTCTGGATGTGGAACGCAATGGGTGGCCTGTCATCCGGTGCCCTTTCCTCCTCTCTGGCCCAGCCTTCCAATGCCGCCCTTATGGGGAATGCCCTGGTAGGGCCCTGGTGACCTCCCAGTTTATCAGGGTGACTAACTGCTGCTCAGTGTCTCGTGATCCAAGAGAGGCTCTTGTTCTGCTCACAGTCCCATAGGACAAAATGCTGCACCCGCCACTCAAGGGTTGCTGCGTCGCAGCCACTGGCCCCTGACACCTCATAGAATGTGGAGACGCATTTCCTGTACTGCCTGCTTGTCCCAGGGGTGAGCGACAGCTCACTAGTTCCATTAAGCGTTGGTCCACTGTGATAGGTACCACAGATACAGAGGGAACGGTGTCATCTCTGCTCTCGCTCGTGGCCAAGCCTCCAGGAATCGGAGCCACTGAAAACGAAAGAGTGTCACAGCCACATTCTTTACCCCCTGAATGTGTCGCACCCGGAATTCAACATTGTTGCACAGGCACAACCTCACTAGCTCCCTCAGCAAAGTACCAATGGGCATTTGGCAGATTGTGAATTTATGGCCTGCACCACTGCCATGTTATCCGATCAGAACAGGACCCTTTTTGCAGAGAGTGCCTCTGGATATAAAGAAAGTGCTGGGAATAATTCCAGGATAGCGCTGGCTGTGAACTTTCTTTCGCACCAAAAATTGGGCCATTTCTGTGCGCACCACACGCTCCCTATGATTGCACCAAAACCTTCCCTGCCCGAGGAATCAGTAAAAAGGCACAGGTTAGGGCTGCCAGCCCAGAGTGATCTCCATATTAAAGTCCCATTGAAATTGGCCAAGAATTCCGCCCACATTATAAAGCCCTGTTTCAAACCTTTGCTGAATCTGACTAGATGGTGTTTACGTGTCACATCAGCTGTGGCCCTGGCGAATCTTCTGGCAAAAACCCTACCTGCCAGGATCACCTTTGCTGCAAAATTAAGTTTACCAAATAGCCTCTGGATGGTGCTCAGGGCAGTTTTGTCTTTGGCCAGTCCTGCTGGATGTCCTGAGTGAATGCCTTCACCTTGTCTAATGGGATTTTGGACACACCCCTCACAGTGTCTAGTTCTACGCCCGAAACGTTAGGACTGTGCCCTAAGTCTTACCGGGCGCAAGAGGTACCCCTAGCTGGTACGTCAGACCCTGAAAGTTTTGCAGTGCAATAGTACAGTCCTATGTCCCTTCCTCCCCAATGAACAGGAAATCATCCAAGTAGTGTGTTACCTAGCCCTGGGCGTAGTGGGCGTAGTGGGGCTTCGCGGAGCTACGTGAAGTGGGCGAGAAACTACGCCCACCACCGCACTCCGCGTAGCCCCACTACGCACCACAGGCCTCCCTTCCGCCCCCCCTAAATACGTTAAATTAAAAGTCTAAAATAATTAAAAGGCACTTACCTTGCCCGCCGCTGCCCGCCGCGTCCCTGTGGCTCGCTATATTGATTGCTGCCGTCTTGTTTACTAATGCGCATGTGCGGGCGGCCGCGCATGCGCATTTTTTCGTGAGAAATGCGCATGCGCGGCCGCCCGCGCATGCGCATTAGTGCACAAGACGGCAGAATGAAGATAGCGAGCCCCGGGGACGCGGGGGGCAGCGGCGGGCAAGGTAAGTGCATTTTAATTAATGTAAACTTTTAATTTAAAGTATTTAGGGAGGGCAGGAGGGAGGCGGGTGGCGGCCAGCTACGCTCCGTCTGCGGAGCGTGCGTAGTGCCGCCTGGCTACGCCCGCTACGCAAAATGCGGAGTAGACGGCACTACGCACACTCCGTGCACGGAGCGTAGCTGGCCGCCCACCCCTAGTGTTACCCCACTCACACCTTGTGACCACTGGAGTGCCCGTTGCAGGAAGCATCTGAAGGCCTCAAAGTAGGCGCAGGACACTGAGCAACCCATTGGCATGCACAAATCATAGTAAAAGTGGCCCGCCCACTTGAAACCTGATAGGTGGTGGCTGTCTTCATGTACAGGCAGCAGGTGGGACGCTGATTCTATATCCGCCTTAACCAACTATGCCTCCTTGCCTGCTCTCCTCACCATGTCCACCACCATATCAAAAGAGCGGCAAGTGATGGAACACAGCCCGCCATCCAGCCAGTAGTTAACTGAATTGCCCTGGTGGTTAAGCCTGACACTTCCTACTTCCTTCTTCGGGACCACACCCAGAGGTGAAACTACAAAATTATCCAACGGGGGGAACTAAAATTGGCCTGGTACCCTCCCTAACGCTAGTTCCTTCACAATCTTCTCTTGTACTATTGACGGACGTTCCTGGGCAGACCTCAGGTTGTCTGCATCCCTGCTTCCCAGTGGGCCTATGCAAGTTATCGTGAAGCCCTCCACAAAACCTTTCGCTACCAGTATACTGTCTTTGGTGTTGGGATATTTCCTGAGCAGTGGAGGGAGGGTGGGTAGGATTATCAGTGATGGGCCCTTCCCTGTGCTGGTGATGACTGTGCAGCTGTCTGAGATGACTGTGGGGGGTGCTGTTGTGGGGTCTTGCATGCTGGTCGGTGCTCCACTATTCTGTTTCTTGTTAGGAGGTGGTGATGACCTATGGGTTCTATTGCAGGAGGCCGCTGAGTGTGAAACCTCACACTTGGAGCAGTTGTGACTGAATTTACAGGTTTTTCCCCACAAGCAGGACTCAGTGTTGAAGAATCTGCATGCCCCAAGAGGAGGCCTTCTGAAACCCCACCTTTGCCCGGCAATTCCATACGCACCTGGAAAGGGCTGTTTGACGTTAGCTGTCATGGTGGTGTTGACCGCAGACTAGGTTAACGACAGCTGTATCTCAGCCGCTGGTAGTGGAGTCGCTAGGGGTGGAGTTGTAGCTACACCAAGTATCTGCTTATCGCCAACTTCATTTGCCCACACTCTTTCTATTGTAGGTGCACCTTCCCCCCCAGTGCTGCTTTGTGCCCGGGCAGGCGAACATGGCTTTAAAGTCTACCATCAAATTCATCATTGTGCCCATTAGCTTGCCCATTCGGTCCAGGGATCTCTGCTTGCTGGTGCTATATTGAAAGTGTCTGTTGGTGTTTCCCCTGGTGCTGTCTTGCGCTCAGTCGCCGGGGCCCCCACCTTTCTCACAGGGGCCTTAGTTGGGGTGCCCTTGTTGGGTGGCCGGCGGGGCTTCTTCGGCCTCCTGGACCCTAAGTCTGCTGGAGCAGGCAGCTGCCCGCTGGGTCTGTCACCTTCAACCCATGAGTCCTCGGGCTCTCGAGCATTCATGATGCCCCTTGCCCACTCCAGCCCTGTACGCCTGGCCATGAACGCTGCCCAGTCTGCATCCTGAGACGTGCTGGGCTGGAACCCATCCACTGTTGTCATCTGGGTAAAAAGGGGGGGCGTGCCCAGGCTATCCATGACCTTGATGTTAGAATCTAGCCTCAGACTGGCAGGGTCCTGTAGGAAAGGAATGTGTTTGGAATTAGCCTTGCTGCCCCTATGCCCCTCGCCGCACTGTTTTCCCTATACCCCCGGAAAATTGCCACAAGTTTGGCCGTCTACTGCCTGCGGAGGCCCCCCTGAGCATTTGCCCAGTTTTCTGTTATACTGACTTAACCAATTTGTGACCAAGGCGAATGGTCGGTGTGATACCACACACGCGTGCACTGCCGCCGGGCCCTTGATTCACCGTAAAGTGGCTCTTGTAAAGCGCAACCTTTAGCATAAGAAAGAAAGATGTGGATTATCCAATGCAATCAACTGCCCCCGCCAACTACTTTGGTTTATTCCTGCATGGGGTTTGCCAGATGACCCTAACTTCTCCTCGTGCCCCCATGACTTACCCTTCAGTTCTATTCCACCACTTTGCTCTTACGAGGCTGAGCGGCCAGTCTCCGATTTCTCACTAGTCTACGCAATACTAAAATAAAAGGGGGGGGGGACAGTAAAACAATTGAAGGACATGTTCCTAAAACACCTCGCGGCAGAATGTGGGGCTAAACCCACACTCTAGAAGACATTATAATTAAGTCTCCATGTTTTCTGTTTTCACTGATTTTTACAGATAAATACAGACAGAAAACATTTTATTTTCTTGTCTGTATTTTTAAATGTGGATAAAAACAGAAATTGAGTTGCTTTTAGAGTAATTCTAAATACTGTCTGCCATGACTGTAAGGCCAATGAATAGCTGTGTGGATTGATAGGTAAAGGGGCTAAAAAAAGGAGGAATTTTAGTAAAGAGGAATTAATAGCAGGTTGATACAGAAATGTGCATATTTTCATATAAGTGCATTAATTTATCTTCTGCTGGTGTTCACAGCATTTAAATCTGGCAGCAATTCAAGCATGAGTGCAGATTTCTCGGTTAAATAAATGTGGAAATATACTAATTTCAGCTTCATTTTTTGCACAAACCCCAAAATAAATATGGATGAATACAGATAAAATTAGCAAAAAATAAATATGGATAAATACAGATAAAATTAGCAAAAAAGAAATATGGATAAATACAGACGGAAATGTCCCAAAAATAAATACCATAAAACCGGGAGCCCTAATCATAATAAGTCTGGCACCCTTTCAAAGAAGCAATAGCCATTAAAGTCAGACCTTCAAAAATTACCTGAACCTCCTAAATAAAATAAAGAGAGAGAACACAACCGTACAGTTATCCAAAGCAGACTCCTGGGTACTCACATCCAGCCCAATGGGCACATGAAAAGTAAATCAACACACTGTCCCAATGCATCCCGTTCACCTCAGGCACAGTATTGCGAATGGCGAATCTTAACTCCACCTTGCCTCAGCGCATCCGTCCCGTGGAGTCCCTGCAATTTTCAAAGAAAAAACAGTTTGCTATAAAAGGGCACCCTTTAAGGTTTCGGTCGGTATTATATCTTCGCTCAATTTGTGAACCTTTCAACCATAGCTGTTTACAATTCAAGGCTCACATCCCGCTTAAAATTGATCAAACAGTGCCGCCCGGCGGCCAATGTAATTATTGCATCACATCTAATTGCTGCTGAAAATGATGCATGCTGCGTTAGTTACATCGACCAATTACCGTAGCGCAGTTAATTATGGACAAACTGCAGTAAACAATAAGGCAAGGTTTTGGTTATATGAAATAAAATTGTTATTGATGGTTAGGAAAGCAAACATTTTCCCCTCGCTTAGCACGAGTTTCTAAAGCAGCGCAGCACTGCCTCTCACTCCACGCAGAGCACTCCTTGTCGCCCCTCCCGCTCCCAGCTCAGCCCCCGGCACCATCCCGATCGGGCGCTCTGCCATGGATGCGCTAACCTTCGAGCGGGATGCGTCCACGATGACCTTACTAGGCGCGAAACGCCCATATGGCTGAAAAGGTTTCAGGGTTTCAGCCCTCCCCCGTCGTGTGTCAGCCCGGGCTGAGACAGCTTCCCGGGCACACACAGAGACAGAGCTGCCGTGGTCTGGGCTGGCTGGTCTAGCGACTGGCGTCGTCAGATTGCAGCCGCACCCGAGAACTTCACAAGTCTTTAAAAGACCGTTTACTTTTTAAAAAGGCTTTGTTGTTTTTTCACCCCTTCTTAGAGCCCCTGCATCTCCACTCTGACTATTGCTGGAAGAATTAGCCCCCACCCTATAATTTGTAGTAGCCACCCCACCCCCTCCCCCTCCCCCCGAAATGTGCCTCTATTTGCACCTCTGGACCTTACCACGGCTGCTGGGGCTTTACACCCCGCCTACGAGGGGCCAATGGTCTCAAAATGCTGGACACCCTTTGCCACCAGGGTGAATTGGAGTGGGAGGCAGGGGTTGGGCGGTTTGGTGGTGTTGGTGGGGTAGGCACGGTAATTCCATCTCTTTTGCACCAATCATTCAAGTGTACAAATGTGTTGGGCCCAGAGGCGCAGCTAGTCAAATTTCGGGGGGTGGGGCTACTAAAAATGTTGGGGGGGGGGGGGGGGGGGCTAATTCTTCCAGCAATGGGCAGAGTGGATATGAAGGGGTGAAAAAACAACAAAGCCTTGTTAACACGTACATTTTCTTTTAAAGACCTGTGAAGTACTAGTGTGCGGCTGCGATAAGCTCAAAAACTGTCTGTGTGTGTGCCCGGGAAGCTGTCTCAGCCTGGGCTGATACACACGACGGGGGGCTGAAGTCCTTTGAATCCTATGGGCGTTGCGCGTCTGGTTGGGCCCAGTGCTCAATCACATCAACAACCACCACTACCCATGCCCCACCACCCCGCCCCCATTCTAGCCCCAGCCTGCCCCACAAATGGGTGAACACAAGATGGCCCGGGATCAATCCATTACTCCCAAGACAACAAATCCCATCCACTCGACAACGTGGTCACCATGAGGAGACTGCACACCCAACAAGGACCCCATTGTGTATGGGGCATGCAACAAAAGCCCAACATTTGTTCGGGCATCAACGCCCAAATCCGTGGGATCGAAACGATCCATGGCCTTTACTGTGGACAAATGTCTCCCAAGTTCGTCGAGCCAACGACCGCAATGCAATCGGAACTCGCTTCATACTCGATAGCACCAAAATCGCAATGGGGTTTCCCCCTTTTGGTGCACATCAGGCCACCCACATCAGCCCGAAAAGCAATACCTTCGAGAACCAACCCACCAGAGCTCCTCGATATAACCCATGGAGCAAACAATTGCCTAAAGACCCCATTACAAATACCTCCAACACATGGCCATACCAGTGGAACTGTCCCCCAACTGAGGGGAGGTAGGTGCCTGGAGTGACCGCGGAACCAGAGGAGGCTGGTCCTCGACACGAGATGACCGACACCACACCACACACCACGGAATAGGACCACCATGCCACCAAAGCCAGATCAAGACCTCTGGACAGCGTGTTCAACGAGGGGAACAAAGAGGCCGGCACCTGGGTGGGGCAGGTATAAGTACCTGACCCTAGCCTCCTATGTGCTGGAAAAGACTTTGCAAGACCGCTGGAGATGGGGGACTCTCGAGGGGGGTCCCGTGGGTACAGCACAGTGAGAGAGCCAGAATGCAGCACTAAGATGGCAGCCCACTTACAAGGGCGCACTGCGAGCGCCTTGGGCAGCCACATTAATGGTGGTGAAAGTTGTGACTCCACCGCATCAGCTTACAATCGCTTCAACTGGCCTAGCTCTGTGGTGAAGCGCGTCACCTTCGGGTGAGTGAGAGTTCTCGTCCTAAGAAAAGCATTCTCCAACGGACTACAGCCCCTAGGGTTCTCACTTCCCTTGTACGTACTTGACGTACTTGTGTGTGGATTTTACTTCAGTGACCTCCACTGACGTGTTCCTCGTGTAACACTTTGGAACTATGGGCCATATTATCAAGAAAGGGCGATACATTATCGCTGCTTTTATCGGCAGGAAACTGCCGCTAAAGCGGCAATAATGGGCTTGATAATATGTCCTTGTGAATTCCCATAGCAGCCCAGGATCTGGAATTCACAAGGGCGTATTATCAAGCCCATTATCGCCGGTTTAGCAACAGTTTCCTGCTGATAAAAGCGGCGATAATGTATCGCCCTTTCTTGATAATATGACCACGAATTTTTTCTGCAAACGCTTAAGCTTTTGGTTCAAAACCTTGAATCCTCACTCGCAAACCAATCGTGTGCTCACTTACAGAGTCAAAGAAGCCATATTGACAACATTTGGGTTTCCTGTTAGCTACTGATATACATGTTTCTAGTTTATCCCGCTTTCTAGTTGATGTAACATTTGTAAACCGCTCTGATACCCTTCCAGGGTCTAGTTCGTGCTCTATAAAACTTTAAGTTTATAAACAAATAAATAAAAAATAGAAGGGTGTAAGAATTGATTTGAATTTCTCTGAATAGGCCTTCCCCAGGGCAAGCTATGATGGGCCCAACTCACAAAGAAATTGTGGAATGTAAACAGCAGTAATCGATAGAATTCGTAACAGGTAAAAATGGTTTTACTACCTCAGACTTCTCTACCACAAGCACACAGAAATCTGCAGTAGAGAGACCAGGGCAGGAGAGAGGGAGTTGACAAATGACGTCATGAAAAGTTTGAGGAGACCCATAAACTCCTGAGAGGGTTGGCATTCGATGCAGCCCCTTCTCACCACGGAAATGGTTGGAGAGTTACTCAATCAAGGAGCTGTAGTTTCTCCCCTTGCAAGGTGGGAAGGGGAACGGTTCACCACCAAACTTGTAGGGGAAGCGGTTTCTTCAAGGGGAACATATGTTTTCCCAGTGTAGAAACAAAATGGCATTTGCACACCGGGCTGCAGTTCCCCAAAGTGAAGTGTGCACGCTCATTTGTACACGGAGAAAGGGAGGTCGAGAAACACGAGGCAGGACAACATTACACTGATTCCTTCTTTGAAGAGAGAGCTGGACATGTTTGACAGAATGCTCCAGAGAGCAAAACACGATTTTAAACGGACAAATTAGGCACGTTTCCCACAATAAACAGGGCATTAACTGGCAGGCGTTGAGGGCCCTTCATCTCTCGAGACCAGTGGGTTCAGCGAGTGCACACCTGCCCCAAGGCCCTGCTCTCAGGGGGGGGGGGGGGGGGAGGGGGGGGGTTACCTTATCTTTCATGCTCACAAAACACACCTTAATTCCAGGGATTGAGACGGTGAAGCTTGCCAAGAAACTGTTTACTCCAGACATGCCTTGCAGCAAGAAAGGTGGATGGGGGGGGGGATATTTGGAAGGGGGGGTCGGGCTCCCAGACTGCTGAGTGTGACTGCTGTGCAAACATTTCACACTTTACGCCACTCCCAGCATTCACCCCAGGGGATTACAGGCCAGTCTTGGTTTGAGGATGGTGAAAAATAGCGCTTTTGAAAGGTGTACGTCTTCTATTCGCTTATAGGTTCACTCATATCCGGGCACTAGTGTATACAAAGGTTGCTAACCCAATCTACCCACGTTTTGCACGACTGCTTTTAGACAGTGAGCCGATGGCATAAACGACACTCTTTGTGTAGTAGGCCCGAGGTCCGGCCTAGAGTAATTGTGTACGCAAAGGGCAGGGGTGCAACTAGACCCAAACTTTGAGGGGGGTAACACTTCCAACCAGGGCTGTCCCTAGCACTGGTCGCATAAGGTGCAATTGTCTTTTTTGGTGCCCCCTCCCCCATTTCATCCTTCTCCATGACTTCCCTCACTACCACTCACCAACCATGCACCTCATCTCTCTATAGCACCTTTCTGACAAACATTTAATCTTTTATAGCGCTACTCATGGTTTACTCACACTCAGTTCTGTGATCTGCATGGTACACGTTCTTTGTAGCAGGCACATTAACCCTCTGCGCTGTGTGGGTGGCAGGAGTGCCCATGTGAGTGCAAGGTGAGCGATGCGACGGTGTGAGAGTAGGGTGAGGGTAGTGACTGCAGGGTGAGTGAGGTGACCATATGAATTTGGGTGCAGATGTAAGTGCAGAGTGGGATGAATGAATGTATGGGTAGTGATGGGTTTGTTTGAGTGAGATTGCAGCGTGAGCAGTGACGGGGACAGGTGAGTGAAGTGTCACATGAGTGCAGGGTGAGTAGTGTGCTCATGTGACTGCAGGGTGAGGTACAGGGTGAACAGCGCAAGTGCATTGTGAGTGCAGAGTGATCACTGTGAGTGCAGGGTAAGCGGGTGAATGGTGTGAGTGCATGGTGATCAGTGTGAGTGCAGGGTGAGCGGGTGAATGGTGTGAGTGCATGGTGATCAGTGTGAGTGCATTGTGACCGCTGTGAGTGCAGGGTGAGCGGGTGAATGGTGTGAGTGCATGGTGATCAGTGTGAGTGCATTGTGACCGCTGTGAGTGCAGGGTGAGCGGGTGAATGGTGTGAGTGCATGGTGATCAGTGTGAGTGTATTGTGATCGCTGTGAGTGCAGGGTGAGCCTGAAAGTGAAGGGCGAGAATGAGGAGCGAGTTGTCTGAATGCAGGGTGCATTCCCAGACACTTGAAGTAACTCAGCATGTTATTGACGGCATCATAGGGTTTCAGATATAAGTTAAGTGTTTGCTATTATGCAGGGCTTTAAGTGGGATGAAAAACTGAGGAGTCTCTCAAAGAGAGGCATGGCTGATATAACTAAGGGCGTGATTAAAACATTTATGCTAATATAAATCTTTGCTCAGCATAATGTGCCGCCCAACTGGTATTTCGCTGCTTTTGTTATTGCCTCCAAATAAGTGACATTTCATCTACAACAAGCCAGGACTATTGGCTTTATCAAAGGTAGTTAGTTGCATAAAATAAATATACTACATGTATACATACAACTATGGCTTTGTTGTATATAATATTGAAAATGTGTTATTCTTTCGCAAGAGGTTGTGGTGTAATGGCTAGAGCTACCAAGTTAGGAGCTGAGGAAGCAGGTTTGAGTCTCAGCGCCGGCTCAACATCCTGTGTTTCTAGGCAAACCACTTAGTAAATTAAGATGTCCTTGGTGCCCATAAAAAGCACTTCGAGTTTAGCAATCCAGATTGCCAAAAAATAACAGTTACATCAAAACAGTGAACAGCAAATATAAATAGAACGCACTTCTGTTTGTGGTTTAGGGCTGCCTGAATGATCCATGACTGATAATTAAAGGGAACAAAGACAGAGATGTCACATTGTAAATGAATACATACTTTTTTATTTATGACCCTATTTAGTGTCAAGGCGAGGTCTTTGCAGGCTCTTGGCTGGCATTTTTCTTTTGGCAACCTTACTTTATATTCCTTTTCATGAAATGCATTCTCGCACTACAGCAGTAAATGTAAAATACAAATGTAAGGAATAGAAGGAGTGGGACCCAGGGGGTACTGGAACCAGAAAAAAACTAAGCCTCAGTAATCAGTTTACAAAGGCATGTAAATATGCAAATGGTCTTTAAAGACGTGTGAAAAATTTGGGCGGAGATAAGACTCCAGACACCGCCCAGCCGAACCCACAACACCTCGAGCTGCAGCAACCCGGGCTGAGACACGGGGGGTGGGGGCTGAAGCCCTTTCAGCCTTATGGGCGTTGTGTGCCTGGCTAAGGGTATTATTGAGCGTAACACCAACATGAATACATATTTAAGTTGTTACTCAGATATTTGCCCACTAATAGTGTTTAAAAGCACACCATGTACCAGGGCATATGTCAATTGTACCTGGTGCTTTAGAGCCCTTTCAAACTTCTGGGATCTGAATGAACCTATGAACAGACTCGGTAATATTGAGTAAGAAACAACAACCTGGTAGCCGTCTCCGAAGCGAGGAGTGAGTAAGCATGCCTCATAGGCCAGCAAACTGCTCATTTGCATGTTTTTGTACACCCAAGGGGGTGGGGAGTGGGGGCGATGCAGGAATGGACTTGGGGGGCCAGCTGCCGGGTTCCCTATACGTGCCCGATGGACATTGTGTTCCCATGAGGTTGGCTGTGATTGGTTATAAGTGCATGGACATGGCAATGCTATCTTGTGTGTCTTCTGTTCCCAAACTTAAATTGTGAAAAAAAAACCTGATGCGAATATCATATGCACCTGTGTATCTCAGTGGCCTGCTCTTGAGTTGAAGGCTTTCCTCTCTTTTCTTGTCCTCGTGCCACCCAGGAGCACTTCAATCATAGTGTTCAGATTGGATGAGCTCTATCCTTCCACAACATCCTTGAAAGGACTATTTCTATTGGTTATTGAGCAGTCCATGGAAGTGCCTGTGCTCCATTGCTCTCTGTCCCTTACTTCAAGATTTGCCGGCCATGCATGCACATGCATCTTGTATATATTCACATGCCAGTGACAACAAGCCCTGGATGTCTGCCTGGCTACACCATCACACGCTACCCTGGATTTTGAAGCAGAAGAAAGAATTGTTTCAGTTAGGAGGGGATCACTTCCTGAATTATAGGGCAATCCTACAAGCAGCACAAAATGTTTGGGGTGCAAGAGAAGAAGAACACCATAACTTTGCCACATTGTCGGTAATATTACCTACGGATGAGGGCACAGGGGTGATAACCCTCACGTATCAGGTAATACACACAGACACACATACATGTATTCGCAGACACGCACACACACACACACACACACACCTCCACTACACCCAAGACAGAAATGGAAGACAGACTGACCAGTACCACAATCTGGCTAAGGCCAGACGGGCAAGCTGCATTAAAGACACCAAGGCTGGTCACCTTGTTGCAGGGATTCTGCAGAGTCACAGAACTATGCTTGGCATCTTAGGACCTTAGTAGGCAGGGACTGGTTCCTCCTACCACCCGAGTACCCATGAGCCCGGGACCGACTAGCTATGGTGTCGGACTGCCCTCCTACTCACTCACAGAGGGACAAGTGATTAGACACTCCCGAACACAACACTCCGACCCTCTCACGAATCGTGGTTACATGACACACCCTTTCGCTGTCACTCTCGTACCAGTCCACAATAAGAATAGACAGAGACACGTGAAAAGTTAAAAACTTTTATTTTAACTATTGTGCCCTAGTATGCAGTATACCTGCCACAATAAGTAAGAAAATGCCAAACACAAATACGGTCAGCATAATAAGTTAGTGTTGTGGAATGGTTGTTGGTAGCTTTTGTGGGATACGCTGCATGCAAAAATGGGAGAATAAAGTAAGCTCATACATAATTCTCAATCCATTTTGAAGAAACTTTTTCATAGTCCCAATTGGCTGCACTACCTAATGGCCCGTAGAGTCAAGAGACTTCATGATAATTCAGACCAAAACAAAGGTTTCGCAGTGAATGGAGTAAATGAATGAAAGACAACGGTTATTCTGCAAGCTTCAGTGAGTTTGTGTCAGCCGTAATTGGAAAAACAAAGTAGAATTCCTGAGCACCTTTTATCTGAAGTCCACTTGAAGTTTAAAACTCACGAAAGTTTCACGGTGTGCCAGAATTCTCTCACAGAGACAAGGACACGCTTTATCAAATGCAAGAGAGAACAAGCTGTAGCCAACGTGAAATAAATGTAGTGCTTACCGACTAATGAAGGAGACAGTGTAACGCCGCAAGTAAAAGATCCAATCCGGACGGGCGGTCCCAAAAGGAGACAGGGCATTTACAAGAAGGGACTAAGAAGCCTCATTCTCAATTGGAAGCCAGCATTTACCATGGACGATGACATCAGCCAATGAAAAATATGGGCGGGGCTTCCACTCCACTTCTAAAACATACCCTAATACAGCATGCCTGTAAGCATGGGCAAATTTTGCGAATCTGGCGTTCGCGAATTTGCGTATTTGCGAACTCGCAAACCGCAAAATCCGCGAATTCTCGCAAATTTGTGGAATTTTTTTTTGTGTTCGCAAGGGTTTCTGCAAGTTCGCGAGGGTTTAGTACCAGTTCGCAATTGTGAACTTACTAGTCGGCTCGCAACGGTCGCGACTGTAGGAAGGTGGCTACCTGACTATGGTTACCCCAGATTTTTTGCCTTGTGTTTAGCTGGTTTTTGACTTAGTTGGCCTGGTTCCCTGCTAATCAGGGCCCCAGGCTATCTGCTCTCTCTGTAAAATGGATTCCATGTACCCTAGGTGCATAACTAGATTGGCTTGGGTCACCTTATCAGCCCCTGTACAGAGCACTATAGGTGCCCAGGGCATAGGTGCATCCAAGGCCTACCAGGGGCTGCAGCATATCTTGTGCCACCCCTGGCTGGCTATCTAAAATTGACACAACTGGCTGATCACTCAGCTGGGGCAAGGTGGTGAAATCACCCCTTGCTTAGATATAGTATACCTATATCTAAACCTATCTGGACACATACATACCTATCAGTCACTCCTATGGCAGGCCTTAACAATCCTGGAGGCAGAGTGCTTGGTTTTCTGTGAGATGGTGCTCTAGCATGAGCTGAGCCTGTCTGCAGATGTCAGGACCAATTCCCTAAGCTGTTCCGGGATAATGCCATACCATATACTATTAAGTGCCTTATAATCCTCGCGGTTATATAGCAACTTTGGTTTGGCTTTATCAAAACATATCGTGTAAGGTGTCATACGATTTGGAATACTACCCCCTAGCATTCCACCCCTTTAGGGGGAGACGACATGTTACTTTGTTAAAACGCGGTTGATTTTTAAAAGAGCCTCAGATCCACAAAATGGATGCTTCTGCCACAGACACATGTCTGACCTCCTGCTGCTGACCGAAACTCAGCAGAGGAGGCCTGGACAAAGGCTTTCCTGTCACAGGGAAGTGTCACACCACCCCAGACAGGAGATAGTGGATTGTAGCAGGGAGGTTTGAAAGAAACCAGACAGTGCCTGGGGAGCACAAGGCTTCCCCTTGCATAATCCGGTCAAACTGGTTCTGGGGCACACCAGCCCCAGCTCCAGTGCGACCTGGACAAAGGGAAAGGGGTGTAACCACCCCCTTCCTGGGTCCCACCCATAGGAGGGGACCTAGCAGCATATCCAGCCCCCAAGATTGGTATAAGAATGGGAGCAGTGCCAAAGCACTCAGATCATCCTGAATCAACTTTAAACTAAGAAGACAACTGGACTTCGACATTCTGATGAATAGAAGACAGAAGAGCATCTCCCTTGTGGCCTAGGAGGGGCCACCCTGTGAACACAGGCACCACTGAGCACCTCGACGTCTGCTTTGCCGCCGCCTCCCGCCAGAGCCCGAGTGCAGAACCTGACAAGACCCAGACTCTCAGACTTCTCACAGCCTGATCCACAGTCCCTGCAAAGAAGGGACCCGTGAAGGTACTGAGAGACGTGGGACCAGACATCTTGGAAGACCCCCAAGACGCTGACTGCGCAGCACCCAAGGCACTCTCAACTCTGTGCTGTAGGGTTTGAAAAGCCCCACAACCGAGCAACATTTGCACCAAAGATCAACCCTCCAGCATCTCCACAATCTGCGTGGGGCCCTTTTGCTTTGTGCCACTTGACGCGCCATCCTGGCCACTTGCCACGTGGTCAGCGGCCATCTTAGCAACGAAACTTACAAATTTACACCGCGGGTCTGGTTGCTCCAGACTTTCCCTCACTCCTGTGGAAAGGAGCACCCGCTCTGACCTTGCTGGTTCGAGTAATAAGCCTTTTTCACTTTCTGCGTGGCTTGCATTAGCCAAGGCCTGTTTGCTTCAATCAAGTTGCCGACACCGCCATCAGATAGAGCCTTTATGGGACAGCTTGTGATCGACTCCTGGACGTCCTTGACCTCTTCGTGTCCACGTGGCTGCAGAAAGAAGCAACACCTCATCACCTGTTTGCACCCGACTTTGCCTGGTTCCAGTCTGGTTCCACGGTGGTCACTGGTCAGTGACTTTGAACATTGTCCCCTCTGCTTTCAGGTACTTTACAACTCTGATCCACCCTTGGATCCCACCGGACACTTCTCCTTCACAACGCCTGCAGCATCTTCAGCTTCAAGCACCAAGAGCCTGCGTGTCAAAACCTGACGCCACTTCGACCCTATGCACCCGCTTTCTGTGGGTGAGGTAACATGGCAAAGCCGGTGTACCCACACTGGTACACACCTCTAGGGTCTGTGTCTAAAGTTTGGTTCCTCTAGGTTCCGCGGAAGTGTCCTTAAACTCTATTTGTGTAACTTTTACGCACCATTGACATTGCATTGGTGCAAGCCGCACTTTAAGTGCTGCACCCGAATCCCGCAGGCTTTTCTCAACTTCAGCATTGCTTGTTCCGACTGCTCCCAGCTATTCCCTAGGCCCTAGGCCTAACCACTGTTCGATTGGTATCTCTTATACCACTTTTTTAATATATGGTTTGAGTGGCCACCCGCCCTCATCCATAACTGTGCAACTTTGTATGTTATACTGTGCTTTTGATTTAATACTTGTACCCCTTTGCTCATAAAGAGTACTGGGGATTATTTAGAAATAAATACATATATTTTTATAATATATACTTGTGTGGTGTCCTTTTATTTGATATTACAGGACTGTGATTGGTAAAACAGCTCGCTTAACACGACCTCTTGAGTTAAGCCTTTAAGGCTGCTTAGTCTATGCTACCCTTAAGATAGCTTGTCTAATAAGGTTGACTTACAACCAGACACCATAAGGGTTGTTTGGACTGATACAAGGTGGTTCCAGAATTGGAAACATCATATATCATGCCAACTTCTCACATTGGTGTGCAGCAGTGCGGATTTGAGCTTGCTGTTGTGTTACCGTTGCAATATTTTTATCAAATTGAAAGATCACATCAAGTACCTTAGGTACATATAAATCAAAAGCTTACATATTTAAGTTCTACTGAACTTAGTAGTTGCAGATTAAAGGGATTAGCACACCCTGACTACAACTCACTAGCAAGGTACAGTAGTAAAAACACATAGGGGCTCATTAGGATTGCGTTTTTTCCGCATTCTCGGGCCGGAGGAAGCCACCGCCGGCGCCGAGGATGCGGAAAAACCGCAGCCGACTGACCAAAGACCCACCGCCACATTAGGATGGCTAGTGGGTCCTGGTTACCGTCCGCCGCTTTTCTGCCGCGGTTGGCTTACAACCGTGGTGGAAAAGCTCTAATCTGGTGACGCTGTCTCTCAGACACCGTCAGGCAGATTAGGATGGGATGAAAAACATGCTTTTCCGCAGCGGCTTTTCCGCTGTGGAAAAGCATGTGTAACTTCACTGTGGGGGCCCGTTGCGGGCCCCCTAGGTGAAAGGGGGGTGGGGGGTGCACATGGGGGGTACCTATGGTACCCCCCTGCATTTGTATGCAGAAAGCGGCAGGCACCGCGAGGTGCCTGCCTCTTTCTGCATGCAAATGCAATGACTGCATATTTAACATTGCCGCGGGTGCAGCTTGAAGCCGCACCCGCTGCAATGTTAAAAATAGAGGATGTGACCGCCAGGGTGGCGGTCACATCTTAATCGCACAGGAGGGGACTCCGCAGCCCATGCGGACGTCTCCTCCTCCTCAGTGATCGCGGACGGACGCAAGTCCGTCCGCGATCATAATCGGCCCCTTAGTGTAGGTAAGTGCACCACTTGCACCTCACTAGCAGTCATGTCTGACGCAGGTGGAGCCTCGGGCTCTGTCCCTGTGACAGTTGACCCTACCAAGGCAACTTCCAGCTATGACAAACTTAGCCACAAAGACTTGAGTGCCTTGTGCATTGCAAGGGGGCTAAAAAGGGGTAGATACCCCACCATTCCTATCCTGATAGCCATCCTGGAAATGGATGACTTAAATAAGGAGAGTGTAGCTCCCTTAGCTTTAGGAGATGGAGTGAACCACCCTCAGAAAGAGATCACTCCAGAAGATGAAGAGGAGGAAGAGGAGGATGGCTCAGAAGAAGATGAACCTGAGAATCAGGATCAGCAGGGTAACCAGGTCCCAGTGGGGAGGCTTAACCAAGCCAACTTGGACCTACTAGGGAATGGAGAGGGCCAGCACCTCCCCAGACCCTATAACCTAGTTCCCACAGGCAATAGAAGGGTGAGATCTCCCTCAGTGGATTCTCACATTTCTAGTGCCTCCAGAAACTCTCAAAGGGGAATGACTCCCCCCCAGAGAAGAGAGCATAAGGCCAGGATGAGAGCTGTAGAACTCCAGATAGAGAGGGAAGAGTTAGCCCTGGCTTGAGCTAAACTTGCTTTAGCAAGGGAACAGAAAATGTGTGGCTTAGATGCCACTGGTGGCAGCAACAATAATCATAGAGAGAAAGACAGGTCCTATAATACTAGAAACCTGACAAAGATTGTGCCCCCCTACAGAAGGGGATGACATCCACAAGTGGATAACTGCTCTTGAGAGAGTCTGCATGGTACAGCAGGTTCCTGAGGAACAGTGGGCAGCAATCTTATGGTACTCCTTGTCAGAGAAAGGGAGAGATAAGCTCCTCACTGTCAGACATGAGGATGCTAAAAACTACAAAGTCCTGAAGAGTGCTCTAATAGATCGGTTTGGCTTAACCACTGAACGGTACAGGTTGCAGTTCAGAGACACCCAGAAGACACAGACACAGGACTGGACTGATTTTGTAGATTGTGCTACTAAGGCTCTGGAGGGTTGGCTACATGGCAGCAAAGTACATGACTTCACATGATTGTATAATTTGATTATGAGGGAGCAGATCCTAAGTAATTGTCAGAACCAGCTCTTACACCAGCACCTAGTGGACTCAGATTTGACCTCTCCCCAAGAATTGGGAAAGAGGGCAGATAAATGGGTCAGGACCAGGATTAGGCCTAAGAATCAGGACAGTAACCAGAAGAAGGAGTCTCCCAAGCCTCAAGAAAAGGGTGGGGATAAAAGTAAGGAAAAGACTTCCCCAGGGCCCCAAAACTCCAAGAATGGGGGTGGGTCCCAAGACACTTCTTCAACCCAGAAAAAGCCTTATTGTCATGCCTGTCAGCAGGTTGGGCATTACAAAACAGACAGCTGTTGTCCCAAGAATGGCAATAAAGAGAATATACCTCCAAAGCCAGCTCCAACACCTCCTGTTACTGTCAGCAGTAACCCCCCAGGAAGTGGGAGCACACCCAGGAGTCTGGGTGGGTTTTCTTTTGGAGCCCAGGTGGACCCTGGCCCATCCAGGTCCCAATCCCCAAATGATCTTGTTTATGAGACTGGCATGGGGTTTGCCAACTTCTCTGATTGCCCACGTACCTTGAGCAAATATAGACAAGAACCCATCATCAATGGTTTGAAAGTTGAAGCCTTTAGAGACACCGGGGCTAGCATCACCATGGTGGCTGACTGCATAGTCCCCTCTAAGCAACTTTTACCTGGTGCCACATACCAGGTAACAAACATTGATGGCATCCAAACAAATCATCCCATGGCAGTAGTAAGTCTCAACTGGGGAGGTGTCATTGGCCCAAAGAGAGTGGCAGTGTCACCAAACTTGCCTGTAGACTGTCTACTGGGTAATGATTTGGAAATCTCAGCCTGGGCTGAGGTTGAACAGGAAATCCATTCTAGAATGGTAAACTCCAATGGAAAGGTTAGTGGGGCTGCCATGGCTACAGCCCCAACCCAAGATGTCCTTCCTGAAAAGGTTGGTAGGGCTGAGCAACTCTCTGCCCCATCTTTAACAGAAGCTCTTCCAAAGCAGAATAGCAAAGCTGGTATGATAACAGCAGAAACCCAAACTGAGTCTCCTCCTGAAAAGGTTGGTGGGGCTGTGATGGCCACAGCCCAAACTCAAACAGATATATGTGTTGTGAAGCCTGAAATGATGGATCACTCCACCCAAACTGAGAGCATAGAGGGGGAGGATAAATCTTCCCCTCACCAGACATTTGGACAGGATCAGCCTCCTCAGGGAACTGATCTTACCCCTGATGAAGGAACTGCCCCAGAGGTTGTTAGGCCTGGCCTGACAGAACCTCTGATGGCAGTGGACCCTTCTTAGGTGGGACCCAGTCTGGAGCAGGTAACTTGCCCCTCCCTACCTTGCCTTAGTCAGCCCAGGGCTGCAGAGGACAAGAAGGACAGTGAGACCCAGAGGGCCCCCTGTCAAATAAAGCACCCCCATCAACAGTTTAGGGGCACCAAAACTAGTAGCCCTAGTGAGGTGAAAACTTTAAAAACTCCTGAGGGAGCCCCCTTAAAAGTAGTTAGGGACCTCCCACAGATCGATTCTGTTGGGCACAGCCAAACCTGGGACCCAAAGGGCCCAAACCTGAACTGTCCCTCCAGCAAGCCAAACAGAGGGACCCAGCCTCCAGCTTTAGGTAGCCAGAGGTTGACCCTGAGAGCACAGTGCAACTCAGTTGAAGAAAGAAAGGCACACATGGTGGAAGATAATTGGAGGAAGCTGAGCCCTAAATTAGTGGAGCCTCACTTCAATACTCCATATCCAAACCAGCCTTTAACTTTGCATAAACACACCCAAGGTAGTGATTCCCTATGGCGGAGACCCTCTAATACCCCAAGGGTGAGGGACTGGTTAGTGGACCATGAGACAGGGGGTACCCATGCTAGTGCAGGTACTTCCTTATATGGCCACTCAGGCAATATAGGCTTACCTGGCCAAGGATAGCCTTATCTCCTTTCGTTTGGGGGGAGGTGGGGTTATGTAGGAAGGTGGCTACCTGACTATGGTTACCCCAGATTTTTTGCCTTGTGTTTAGCTGGTTTTCGACTAAGTTGGCCTGGTTCCCTGCTAATCAGGGCCCCAGGCTATCTGCTCTCTCTGTAAAATGGATTCCATGTACCCTAGGAGCATA
The DNA here is from genome assembly GCF_964263255.1 of Lissotriton vulgaris. Classification (NCBI taxonomy): domain Eukaryota; kingdom Metazoa; phylum Chordata; class Amphibia; order Caudata; family Salamandridae; genus Lissotriton; species Lissotriton vulgaris. The sequence goes on from NC_141697.1 coordinate 1,215,808,916, forward strand.
ACTGGATTGGCTTGGGTCACCTTATCAGCCCCTGTACAGAGCACTATAGGTGCCCAGGGCATAGGTGCATCCAAGGCCTACCAGGGGCTGCAGAATATCTTGTGCCACCCCTGGCTGGCTATCTAAAATTGACACAACTGGCTGATCACTCAGCTGGGGCAAGGTGGTGTAATCACCCCTTGCTTAGATATAGTATACCTAGATCTAAACCTATCTGGACACATACATACCTATCAGTCACTCCTATGGCAGGCCTTAACAATCCTGGAGGCAGAGTGTTTGGTTTTATGTGAGATGGTGCTCTAGCATGAGCTGAGCCTGTCTGCAGCTGTCGGGACCAATTCCCTAAGATGTTCCGGGATAATGCCATACCATATACTATTAAGTGCCTTATAATCCTCGCGGTTATATAGCAACTTTGGTTTGGCTTTATCAAAACATATTGTGTAAGGTGTCATACAATTTGGAATACTACCCCCTCGCCAGTCCTGGCGACGGGGGTAGCATTCCACCCCTCTAGGGGGAGACGACATGTTACTTTGCTAAAACGCGGTTGATTTTTAAAAGAGCCTCAGATCCACAAAATGGATGCTTCTGCCACAGACACATGTCTGACCTCCTGCTGCTGACCGAAACTCAGCAGAGGAGGCCTGGACAAAGGCTTTACTGTCGCAAGGAGGTGTCACACCACCCCAGACAGGAGATAGTGGATTGTAGCAGGGAAGTTTGAAAGAAACCAGACAGTGCCTGGGGAGCACAAGGCTTCCCCTTGCATAATCCGGTCAAACCAGTTCTGGGGCACACCAGCCCCAGCTCCAGTGCGACCTGGACAAAGGGAAAGGGGTGTAACTACCCCCTTCCTGGGTCCCACCCATAGGAGGGGACCTAGCAGGATATCTAGCCCCCAAGATTGGTATAAGAATGGGAGCGTGCCAAAGCACTCAGATCATCCTGAATCAACTTTAAACTAAGAAGATGACTGGACTTCGACATTCTGATGAATAGAAGACTGAAGAGCATCTCCCTTGTGGCCTAGGAGGGGCCACCCTGTGAACACAGGCACCACCAAGCACCTCGATGTCTGCTTTGCCGCCGCCTTCCGCCGGAGCCCAAGTGCAGAGCCTGACAAGACCCAGACTCCTAGACTTCTCACAGCCCAATCCACAGTCCCTGCAAAGAAGGGACCCGTGGAGGCACCGAGAGACGTGGGACCAGACATCTTGGAAGACCCTCAAGACGCTGACTGCGCAGCACCCGAGGCACCCTTGACTCTGTGCTTTGGGGTTTGAGAAGCCCCACAACCGAGCAGCATTTGCACCAAAGATCAGCCCTCCAGCATCTCCACGATCTGCGTGGGGCCCTTTTGCTTTGTGCCACTCAATGTGCCATCCCGGCCACTTGCCACGTGGTCAGCGGCCATCTTGGCAACGAAACTTACAATTTACACTGTGAGTCTGGTTGCTCCAGACTTGCCCTCGCTCCTTTAGAAAGGAGCACCCGCTCTGACCTTACTGGTCCGAGTAATAAGCCTTATTCTTTTTCTTTTTCTGCGTGGCTTGCATTAGCCAAGACCTGTTTGCTTCAATCAAGTTTCCGACACCGCCATCAGCTAGAGCCTTTGTGGGACAGCTCGTGATCGACTCCTGGATGTCCTTGACCTCTTCGTGTCCACGTGGCTGTAGAAAGAAGCAACACCTCATCACCTGTTTGCACCCGACTTTGCCTGGTTCCAGTCTGGTTCCACTGTGGTCACTGGTCAGTGACTTTGAACATTGTCCCCTCTGCTTTCAGGTACTGTATGACTCTGATCCACCCTTGGATCCCACCGGACACTTCTCCTTCACATCGCCTGCAGCATCTTCAGCTTCAAGCACCAAGAGCCTGCGTGTCAAAACCCGATGCCACTTCGACCCTATGCACCCGCTTCCTGTGGGTGAGGTAACATTGCAATGCCGGTGTTCCCACACTGGTACACACCTCTAGGGTCTGTGTCTAAAGTTTGGTTCCTCTAGGTTTCCGGGGAAGTGTCCTTAAACTCTATTTGTGTAACCTTTACGCACTATTGACATTGCATTGGTGCAAGCCGCACTTTAAGTGCTGCACCCGAATCCCGCGGGCTTTTCCCGACTTCAGCATTGCTTGTCCCGACTGCTCCCAGCGATTCCCTAGGCCCCAGGCCTAACCACTGTTCGATTGGTATCTCTTATACCACTTTCTTAATATATGGTTTGAGTGGCCACCCGCCCTCATTCATAACTGTGCAACTTTGTATGTTATACTGTGCTTTTGATTTAACGCTTGTGCCCCTTTGCTCATAAAGAGTACTGGGGATTAATTTAGAAATAAATGCATATATTTTTATAATATATACTTGTGTGGTGTCCTTTCATTTGATATTACAGGACTGTGATTGGTAAAACAGCTCGCTTAACACGACCTCTTGAGTTAGGCCTTTAAGGCTGCTTAGTCTATGCTACCCTTAAGATAGCTTGTCTAATAAGGTTGACTTACAACCAGACACCATAAGGGATTGTTTGGACTGATACAAGGTGGTTCCAGAATTGGAAACATCATATATCAGGCCAACTTCTCACAGTAACTATGTTGTTTCTACGTCTGGTTCATCATCACAGGTTCCCAGCACCCTCTGTTTCACCACTGCCACCCTCTGTTTCACCCATGCCACCCTCTGGTACATCAATGCCACCCTCTGGTTCATCATCACTGTAGATTATGGGGGGGAAAGCAAGCACACCTGCCCTGCTTCAACTGACATGAATTAATTTGGGATTGATTTATTAATGTGTCACTGTTTTAAAATTCCAGTCTGGCACCTGCTTCCCTATCTGTAATTTGCTTTCTGTTGCAGTGCAATTTTTTTTTCCAGGACCTTTGTGGCCTACTTGTAGCTATTCTATGAGCCTGCTGTGAGGGTCAGAGCAGGGTCATACAATTGTTGCAACTAGCAACTGAACTCCGGAGGGGCCCCAGTCAGGAAGCACTACAGGGAATTGTTACTAATGATGAGTTTGAAGTTGAACTTTTGCACCTGCTGAGTGCTTTCAGTTTTGCAAAACTCGTTTTTCTGCAGAACAGCAACTGTAATGCCCCAAACAAACTTGCTTGTGAAAGTTGATTTCTAATACAAAAGTGATCCAAAGAAAGTCAAAAGGCCTCAAATCCAAAAAAGTGCAGGCAAATGTCAACCTGAGGAGTTATTCTGATAAAATCATCATTTTCAGAAGGTCTATGATGCTTGCTAGTGGATTTCTTGTGCAGAATTGCAAATTTTGTAATTTCGCGAGTGCGAGATTGTTGCTGCCCGCCGCACCTACATGTTCGCAATTGCGTCGCCAAACTCCCGCGGGATCCCGCAGCAAGATCCAAAATGGCGCAGCACTCGCAAAATATCGAGAAAAACAACTCGGCAAACGCTGAATGGCGGTAAGTGAACGCCGCACGCCGCAAAAATGTATCACCTAGAAAAAAAATCCGCTGCTTCCGAATTTGAGGATTTTTGATAAATTTGCAAGCGTTCGCGGATTGCGAATTTACCGAAAATCCGCAAAATCCGCGAGCGGAACGGATTTTCCGCCCATGCTTACATGCCTCGCAAAGCGAGCAGTGCATGCGTTGCAATGCTAGGCTCGACCTAACAATATCAACGTGTGATGAGGGGGCAGGGCCTTGAATGGGGTGGGAACTTGTGCCGCAAAGTACCAAGGGGCACATTTGAGCCCTACCCCGACCCCAAGCCACCTCACCCCCCCTCTAAAAAAAGCTTACTAAGGTTGGTGTTGATGTCCCGGGGAGTATTCACACCCCTTAATGGATGTCAGCAGTTCAATCCCTCAGAAATCAAGCTGGGAAACCACTATATACAGTGGTTTTCAGCTAGTTTTCCCTGCCACCGTGTGATATTGGCTCCTCACCGGGATTTGAATTAACAGGTATGATGCGGGTTTTACAAATTAAATTTTCTTTATTTTCTAAGTGCTTCTTCTTCTGTGTTCCTATGTTGATAAGAGCTGTCATTATGTGCAACACCGTTGATTTAAAAATGTAGTCCTTCTTCTATTTTTGCAAAATGCCTCGGTTTTTGGTTCTCAAGATCTGGTCACCCTAAGTAAAAGAGATAGTTGAGTTCTCATGCAGTGCGTTACCGGTGGGAAGATTTAGTGTTGAAATTCTCTGAAATTCTTTGTAAATCTCTCTGCAACTTCCAGGACATTCCTCTCAGCACGATGGGTGTGTCTCCTGTGGAACCCATGTATGGGAGGAAAATTCTCAGATGGGTAATAAAAGAAAGTCATAATAGAGTGCAATGGTCTCCACAAACTTCTGGGCCCCAGTGCCACTGCACCTCTGCAACACCGATAGTTCTGGCCAGGCTGGCAAAATGACGTCACACAGAGTGACCATCAGACGTGATTCCCGCTTGGGTCCAATCAGATTCAAGGGCGTTTCCATAGTCTCTGCCAATCAGGAAATTTTTGTCGCAGACGAGCCAAGTGGGTCGCTGGGCATTCAATTTCTGACAGATTTCATGTTGGCGCTATCTTGGAAATTAAGCCCAGGGCTTTAAATGGGATGAAAAAAGTGTGTGTGGGGGGGGGTCCCTCGAAGGGGCGCGATTGATGTAATTGCTTTGTCGCCCTAAGTGGGATGGGTATGCCCAGACGTGAGTCCCTTGCTCACTGTGACACTGGATTTAAGCAATCCTGGCTGATGAAGGGTGACATACCCCGCAACTGGTCCCAGGATGTTTGTTTCCGGCCAGGTAGGACCTCGCTTGGTAGTTCGGTCTGGTCTGTTTAGATGCGGAGCAGGGTCAATACTCATTTGCATATGGCTGGGTCCAAACTGGGGTGGCGTGGTAAACAAAAGAACTATGGATTAAACCCAGATCTTTGTGATCGGGGGGTGAATGTTTGCATTGTTCAGCATTCTGTCTATCAATTGTTCCTTTTGTAATTTGCTGCCATTCTGAAACGATGAGGCTGTGAAAGAACTATACCGACTCTCTGAAGTTACCTCAAAGGCAGTGAAGGGTGGTTCTGCTAGAGAGTTAAGATGTATTTTTTTCACCGAGGGTGAGGGCAAAAATGGAAGCACGATAGGGACCCGTCTCAGCACCTGCTTTTCAGAACTGCCGGTGCTGAACACTGGAAGGACCCGGCCCACTTAAAGCCCTTGCTGTGGGAGTACTGCTCAGCGAGCTAAATGTTCACCGCTGACAAATGCAGTGAACTGAAAATCACGAGATTCAGTCTCGGCAGGGCAGGCTCGGCATGTGATCCCTGCAAGGTCGGTAAATAAAGGATTTTAAATTACGCACTATTGACATTTACAGCGGTTAAAATGGCAGAAGTGTTCATAAAGCGCTATGGGTTATATATCTGTTAAAATAAAAAAAATAGCAGACATTTAGGGTGAGTGGCCAGGGGTCAGCGCTAGTCTTGCTTCGTTTTGAGCGGGGGAGGGGTTACAACTCTCCCGAAGCCCTCGACAAACCCGGGCCATTTCCTCAGCCAGATGTAAACATCCCACAAATATTTACCCGTTTGCCTGACGACGGGGCTGTGTTTTCCACTGTCTTATGAGGCAGCCTTGAAATCACTGCTGCAGGAAGCAGGGCAGAGAGCCAGGCGTGCACAGCCTGCCACAAGCACCATCAACAACAAGCCCAGGCAAAGCCAACAAGTCAGGCCTTCCTGTGGTAAAGCCTGCAGATGTTGGCATGCCCAAATGGCGCTGACATCGGTAACAGTGGAGCCAATGGTGGAAAGGATAGTGGCGGCTAATGATTTAGGACATGGTGGGAGGTGATCAGTGCTGGAAAGTAGGGGGTCCTGGTTTCTGCAGCTGTTTTTGGGGAGGATCTGGGATCCGGCCAACACTGGGAAACATGGCAAACCTGTCCTGGTCACTGGAGGAGGAAGTTTACCCTACTACAGCCCTACCACAGACACTGCAGGAGTAGGCCTCTCACCTCTGGTGCAGACACTCATACCTCTGGAAGCAGATCTCTCACAGCTGAGATCTCCCCTCTGACTTTAGATGAGGGATAAACCTCTCATCTCCAAGCAGATCTCTCCTCTGGCTGCAGACAGGGGATAAACCTCTCATCTCAGAGCAGATCTCCCCTCTAGTTGCAGACAAGGGATAAACCTCTCACATCTCAGAGCAGATCTCTCCTCTGGCTGCAGACAGGGGATAAACCTCTCTCATCTCAGAGCAGATCTCCCCTCTAGTTGCAGACAAGGGATAAACCTCTCACATCTCAGAGCAGATCTCTCCTCTGGCTGAAGACAGGGGATAAACCTCTCTCATCTCAGAGCAGATCTCCCCTCTAGTTGCAGACAAGGAATAAACCTCTCACATCTCAGAGCAGATCTCTCCTCTGGCTGCAGACAGGGGATAAACCTCTCACACCTCAGAGCAGATCTCCCCTCTGGCTGCAGATGGGGATAAACCTCTCTCATCTCAGAGCAGTTCTGGAAGTCCAGTCCTGAAGAAAAGCATCCGATGCTTAGGCTTCCGTATCGGGACGTCAGCTGAAAAAAGTCAGAATCTGGCAGTTGAGGTGTCCACTGAACAAGGACCCCACAGGCAATTCAGTGCATGGAACACTCGTGGATGAAGCCTCCAGTTGCTGAAATCCTGAAGATGACAGGACTGCCAATCCGCGACGGCATTGCTCTGGCCCGGCAGATAGTCTGCCACCACTGAGATCCTAAGCTGGACACAAAAATGCCAAAAATCCTTGGCAATCTCCACCGGAATGCAGGATCTCCTCCCACCCAATTTGTTCACATACTAAACTGCTGAGATGTTGTCCATACGAAGCAGTATGAAACAATCTGACTTCACCGTTAAAAGGCTGTGAATCGCAAATGAACCTGCTAGGTGTTCCAAGCAGTTGATGTCGAGGGTCAGTTACTACTGGGATTTTTTAGTCGCCCACATTGAACTAAATATGCAGGGCCTCATTTACAATATTTTAACGCACGGCAGCGCAGCAAGCCTTCCTGTTGCGCTGCCGCGCATCAAAAGAAAAGGGCATGGATGCACCATATCTCCTAGATACAAGGCATTCCTGTCCTTTACTCCAGTGCTGGCACACAATGGGCTGCCAAGCACCAACGCAGGCACCCTTACGCCATGTTGCATTGTAGTGGTGATTGTTTTTGTGCAGGAAGAGACGCATTCCCAGGTTTAGAAAACATTTTAAATCTGGGAATGTGTCAGGTTCCTTGGATGTTGCATGGACACACCCACAGCAACACCCAAGGAACGCCCCTTTCACGCAGAGTAATGCGTGAAAGGGGGCCATATTTACAAGGCCATTAAAAGCAATGCAGGTAAATACGGGCAGACACACTGCGCCGCCGGAGCGTCAAAAAAAGTGATGCCCCGGTGGCCCAATGGGCTTGTAAATAGGCCCCACAGTGTATTATCGAAGTTGGTTCCCTGGTTTCCTTACTGTTTCCGTGGTTAATTGTTTACTACTGCAGAGTTAGTGAGTTTTCAATCACAGATTGTTTTTTAAGTGAATTACGTGGTGCCACCCATTGCAAAATTCCCTCACAAGATGTGTTTTGAAATGAGTTACGTGGAATTGCTTATTTTGTATTTCTTTGCATGGCTGCTGTGATTGATTAAGCCTCTGGAGTTTGACCATGCCAAGAAGTACGGTGGCACTACAAATCCCAGAATTCCCCTATTCGCTCGCCTGTGTTAGTATGGACGCGTTACATTTTCCACAACTCTTTTTCTTACCTGCCTGCCTCATTAAATAGGGTGTGTTGGTTGGTATTATTGTTTGGACTGTGAGAGATAAGGTGCAAGCTGATGTAGGCTTTTTAAGTAAGGTACACACACATAGGCTTTTGAGGAGGGCCATACACTTTGTTTGTTAAATGTCCACAAAGGTTCCTTTATTTAGGCTGTTGTTTTCTGATTAATTTTCAGGATCTATGAGGTATGGTCCTTTCGCTTTTTGGGTGAGCTGATGTTTTGTGCCCCCAATTCTTATACACTGTGACACATTTAGTGCACACTACATGGCCTTTAATAAGTTGGAGATTACAAAAGGACGTCGCGTGCCCGTTTATATACCCAAACTTGACTATAATACGGTCTTTCTTTTTTTAAGGCACTTGGATCATGTTTTTTCAGTAAACTAATCTCTCTCCTCCGCTCCTCCAGGGCTGCGTACGTGGGCTCACGCAATTGGAAAAGGTTCACTCTCCTTCCTTTTTACCTGAAAGTTTTTTATTTATCAATTTTCTCTTTTATTTTTTTATAAAAGAAATTTAAAAATATCTATTGAGTACCTTTATCTTGTTTTTGGTACCTTTGAGTGTGCAGGGGTTTTGGTGCAATGGTAATTTATCTCATTCCTATTGAGACCTCCTAGCTGTAGGGTCTTACTACCCCTTTTAATGATTAGATTTAGCAATCTGTAGAGCGCGAACAAATGCCTGAAGGAGTCAAGGCGCTAATACGGTTAGTCTGTTATGGGAGGAGAAGAACAGCATGGTCCTAGTCCTTAAAGGAGCCATTACAAGATGAGAACCAGGTCTTCAAAACCTTTTGGGAAGGAAGGTGGGCTTGCATACAAGAAATGGAATTAGGAAGAGTATTCCAGAGCTCAGATGCAGCTACAGAGAAGGCTCTCCCTCCCCCTCTTGCATTTGTGAATTTAGGATTAACCAACAACTTTTTCCCTGTACAACACAGCTGTCTTGATGGCGCGTATCATTCAAACACGTTCCTAATTCCATCAGGGCCTGAATTGTGTAGTGCCTGGTAGACAACTCATAATGCTTTGAATGCGATTCGTTTGTTGACTGGTAGCCAATGCCATTTACAACTCACAGCAAAGACTGAATGGGATTATGGAAGATAAAGAATGGGTCTAGCCACCACATTCGGACAAGCTGTAGTTTAGCTAAATCCGTCTTATTAATGTTCATGTAGATCGCATTGCAGTAATCCAACTTGGACGTAATCAACGCTAAGGCCGCCTGTTTGTGTGCGGGGAAAGGGAGGAAAGGAAACACTTTCCTCAGAGCCTTAGTCACCCAAAAGCATGATGATAATGTCCTCTTTATGTGAGGGACAAAAGACAAATTGCTGGCCACCAAAACTCCAAGGTTTTTTGCAGAGCCAACAGGGTGGGGAAGTTGACCCAGCATCTCTGGCCACCAAGATTGGGTCCAGAAGGATTGATGGATACTAAAGATCAAAACCTCAGTTTTATCATCATTGAATCAGAAGTGTTTTGTTGCCATCCAGATGACCACAACCTGCATGCAGTTCTTGAAGTTGAATGCAGATACCTCTATGTCCTTCATGATAAACAAAATTATTTTGTGTCATCAGTGGAGGATAAGGCTCATATCCCAAAAGATCTAATCAGTTTGGCCAGCGGGGAAACATATAGGTTAAACAGTCAGGGGCTCAGGGAGGAGGCCTGAGGAACCCCATATGGAGTCGCTATGGGTTCAGAGTAGAACTGGTCCACCACCACTGCCTGTGACCTATCCATCAGAAAGGCGCTTCAGGGCTGAGTCTGCAATCCCAATTTTCTGCAGGCGATCAACCAGCCGAGTGGGAGAGATGCTGTCAAAAGTTGTGGATAGATCCAGAAGGATCAGCACTGCAGGCTGTCCTGCGTCCACCATGGAGCAGATGTTATTGGCCGCAGATAGCAGTGCAGTCTCAGGCCTGTGGCGACTCCTGAATCCAAACTGGAAAACATCCAGCAGATGTTGTTGTTCCAAATAGGTAATCAGCTAGAGATTCAGATGTTTCTCCAAGAAATTTGTGGGAACCAGCAACAAAGAAATGGGCCAATATTTTTTACTTCGGACTGGTCCAAAAGGCTTCACAAACACATTTCCAATTTTGGGGATAACAGGAAGAAGTAATCCCCTTGTTAAGAGTTGATGTAAGGTGAGGAATAGTAAAATCAGCTCCGAGCTGCATCAATTTAGGTTCAGGTGGGGAGCCTGATTTCACACTTCGAAGAAACTGCGCTGTCAAATCGTGGGTCGGGGAGGAAAATCAGACAGGCATCATTACAGGCTTTTAGAGTGTGGAGAGCATGGGCTATGCGTATCTACTTGAGCAGAAATGGATGTCTGAGAGTTCAGACTATACGAGGTAGAGTAGATATCACAAATGTTGTTGTGAAAAAAGTTAGACGTGAGATTACAGAAGGCCTGAGAAGCACTGGGTGCAGAAAAAAAAGTCAATACAAGATCTCTAGAAGTTAGGGTTAGGGGTTCTCTAGCCTAACGGCTGCTTTGTGTTCTGCCAGGATGGCCTTATAGTAGGCTCTTTTGTGCGGTTCACAGTGTTTATACCATGCTTGTTCTTTGCGGCTGCAGGCCTGCCTGTGTATTCTAGGTTTCTCAGAAGACCAGGGAGAGGAAGGATTCTCCCTTCATGCATAGGATTCCTTCAGTGGGGCTAGAGAGTCAATTGCTGATGTAAGCCATGAAGAAAACTCTATCGCTGCAAGATCAGTATCGACCCGATCTGTCCAATTACAATCCTTCAAAGCCAGAGAAAAGCATGCCTTACTAACCCCTTTCCAATTCCTCCTAAGCACCTTGGGCCTCATTTATGAGGCCCCTTGAGCCATTGGAACTTCACTTTTCATGAAGTTCTGTGGCGCAGAAGCCAGCGTGGTATTTATCAGGCAGCAGTACGCCAGTTTTTGTGGCGTACTGCTGCGATAAATATCAGTCCCTTTAACGCAGTGTACTGCGTTAAAGGGGCGTGCAATGGGTGTTGCTGGGGGCGTTCCCAGCAACATCCATGGCCTTTTGACACTGCCCCAGATTTACGAGAAATCGTAACTCTGAAGCAGTGTCAAAAGCTTACGCCTCCCCAGGGGAGGCGTAAGGGAGGCGCAACAGCGAGAAATGTCTTTATTTCTCCTCGTATTTCCTTTTTCTATGTGTGCTGCATTCTGCAGCACACATAGAAAGAGGAAAAGCCTCTTGTGATTATTTTTGTACAGAAAGGTTTCCCTTCCTGTACAAAAATAATCTTCCCCGCAACGCAGGCACCCTTGCACCATTGTGCAAGGATGCCTGCGCTGGCGCAGGCAGCCCATTGTGCGCCAGCGGAGGGGAAAAGAACAGGAATGCGCCGTATCTTATAGATACGGCGCATTTCTGCCCTTTTCTTTTGCCGTAGGGAAGCGCAGCAGGAAGGCCTGCTGCGCTTCCCTACGGCAAAAAGTCATAAATGAGGCCCCTTGTTCCTTTCCCCGGAGCAGACTTGTGTGAGGTGGAAAGGAAGAGGAGGGAGGGAACAGCATGGTGATCAGACCAAATGAAGGGAAATGGGTTTATCAACCCTAAGATGGTAGTCGTTGGAAAAAATACTGTCAAGAATATGGCCCGCTTCATGCGTAGATGTCCTTACTAACTGCAAGAGTCCATGACATATCTTTGTCTTTAAAAACCTAAGAGTCATTACACAGCTCACTGTCTAGTTGGAAGTTAAAATCTCCAAAAAGGGTGAGGTTTTGTTTCCCTAGATAGGGTTCTATTAAGTGAGCAAATTTTAAAGTAAAAATAGATCTAGGTCCTTGTACGTATTGCCTATGCGTTTTATCACATTTATATGGGGGATGAGGTTCTATCTACCCAGTATCTTGAGCTTGAAGCAGATGCCAATTGAGATTAGTTTCTTCCTAGATCTCACTTTTTTGCTTTTACTTCTTCTCACACCAGCCTACACATTGGGTTATTGATCCTTTTCTGAAGTTTTATCGTTCACTTTTGATCTTTGGGCTTCCACCTGCTCTGGATTGCTCTGTCACGTACTCTTGGTTATTCAAGCACTATAGATTGCGACACCCTTTTTAATGTATATATGTATATTTAAAGATGTAAAGTGCTGACTGTGCCCCATTTGTTTTCATTCCTTTCTCATGTTGTTTAGTGTTCACATTAATAGTGTGCAACTGTATTTTGTGCATTACTTGTTGTCCTGTTGATGGCCCTGGTCAATTTTACTTCTGGGCCGAAATGTTGACCATTTTCCAATTGAGATGTATTGCCATAAACGTACTATATATCTGTCTATTATAGATATTTGAGTTCTTGGATTCAACACCTGTTAGTCTTAGCGCTGGGACGCCCCGTTGCTGGGGCAGCCATGCGCTTTATAAGAACAGTTAACATAACATAACTATTTGTTCCGTTCCATTGTAGACTCATAGAAAGCCATCTACACTGTATGGGCCCGATTCACAGAATGAACTTAAGACTCAATCCTAAACTTACTACTACTTTAATATTCACAGAATACACTTACTACTTTTGGTATTCACAGAAGTTAGGATTTTGTCTTAAGTTTGTCTTAAGTCTGTCTTAAGTTTGTCTTAAGACACATTTAAGACAAAATCCTCACTTCTGTGAATACCAAAAGTAGTAAGTGCAATCTGTGAATACCAAAATAGTAGTAAGTTTAGGATTGAGTCTTAAGTTCATTCTGTGAATCGGGCCCTATATATTTATATCAGGATCATTTGTGTTGCTTTGCATTCTTTATCTGTTTTGATTAAAATCACATATGTCAGATTTACTCCTAAGTATGTGTTTGGGAAAAAATTGTGTGACCAAAACATAGAATTGGTCGGGACAAATTAATAAGGTCTTTATGATTGTTGTTTGATGAGTATTTCCTTTGTGTTAGGCTTTAAGAAGTTTTTATTTTTGAAGTACATGTTATAATTTTATGATATAGCGTGACTTCATTTAGACAGCGCTTTCCCAAGTGAACCATAGTCAGTTGCTAACAATTTTAATACCCTGGTTCTCAGGGTTACTGGGTTGACTCCGTAGATTGCTATTACTACTACAGATATAAATCTTCCAATGCATTTTTTAAGTTAATCCACCATGTACACTTGTTGGTTTTGGCACCTCCTTAAATACTAGCTGCAAAGAAAAAATACTAATCACAGTATCTGATCATGAAACCAAAAAGACTGAGTCATAAACTTGCATCTTGGCACCAACCGCTTTATGGTCCATTCATGCACCACATGCAAGACTTTCATCATGCTAGCCCAACCCAACACATCCGTGCACTCACATTAACATATCACCACCATTCAAGTGCCCATCACATTCATACGCCACTGGATGAAATCCCCAATCAAAACAGCGTCTCACCCAGTCATCAACCAACTTGCGTACAAACACACAAGTAAACTTCTAAAAACACATATGCCCAGACATGCATACGGTTGTTGTCTCAAAAACCTTCCCAAATGAAAAACAAGTTTGACTAAGTTTTAACTACCTATCAAGTATTCACCTGTCAACGGGCCCGATTCACAGAACTAACTTTAGACAAAATCCTAAACTTACTACCATTTTGGTATTCACAGAAGGCACTTACTCATTTTGGTATTCACAGAAGGTACTTACTCATTTCGGTATTCACAGAAGTTAGGACTCCTAACTTTAGGACTCCTAAATGCCTTCTGTGAATATCGAAAGTCTTAAAGTTAGGATTTTTCTCAGTTTAGGAGTAGTAAAGTTAAGATGTTGGTTATAGGTCTGAAGTTATTGAGATTGCTCGGGTCGGCGTCTGGCTTTTCAATTAGGGTGGTGACCTGGTAAAGTTTAAGAAAAGCCGGCATAGAGCTATTGGACAGGGAAGAGTTGATGATTTTAGTTCAAGTTGGAGAGATGCTGTCTCTGAGTTTTTTGACAAGAGAGGAGAAAACAGGGTCAGAGAAATGGGATGTAGGCTTCATGCATAAGAGCATTTCAAGGACTTCGTTTTCAGAGACATTTTTAAACTTGGTCCAGGTTGCAGTGTTTTTCAGTTGTACGTGATTGATATTGGTGTGTTTTTTCCTGAGGGGGTGGGTTTGGGGGAACCATTAGTTGAGGCGGCAGAGAGGAAAGGACCATCTTTGGTAGAAGAGCCAACTTTGGTAGCGGGAGGAGAGGTGGTTGGCTTTAAGAGATTGATGTTAGTTATGTTGTCTGAGAAGAATTTGGTGTATTCTTCACAGCGCTTCGTAGAGTCAACAATAGGATGTTCAGGTCTGGTTTTTGGATTGGTCGAGTTGGCTCTAAAGGAGAATCTTTCTCTGCGAATACTTTTTTTGTAATTTAGGTGTTCAGCTCGGAGAGAGATGGATCAGTGTGGGTTGTTTTCTCCAGGTTCGTTGAGCCATTCTAAATTGACGTCTCTCCTCATTAAGGTCTTTGTTGAACCAGGATCTGGAAGGGATACTTCTTGAGATTAAGGGGTGGGACAGTGTCAAGGTTTTCTGTCCCTTTAGAATTATAATGGGAGGTGAGGTCTTGGTGGTAGTAAGTTTGGCTGGAGGAAGCATTTGGGAACTGGCTAGGTATTCTGTCTGAGTGAGGGATTTGATGAATTTTCCTTATCCAGTGCTTAGGAAGATAGGATTGGGTGGGGAGTTTAGGTTGGTTGATATTGAGCTCGAAAAACATTTAAGAGGTGTTCAGTCCAAATGATGGGAAGGATGGAATGGGGGGAAATTGTATTGTGGTTGGTAATTATTGCATTTCGAGTAGATCCTTTCTTGTAGAATTGCGATTTGCAGATTTGAGTTACATCTTTCGATTCAAGGAGGGTGGATAAGGCTTGTACTGTTGTATTGTCAGCGTCATTCAGGTGCAATTTATGGTTCCCTAGGATAATGTCCGTGAAGTCCATCATGGAGTTTAGTGTTATAAGGTCTGTTAAATCCTCAAGGAATTGCAATGTCTCCCCTGATGGGAGGTAGATGGCATGGAATTTGATGGGGTTGGAGCCTTTGGAGGAGAGATCGACTCCTAGGTATTCAAAGGTGGCAAATTTAGATGTGTGAAAACGATTTGGGCACAGAGCATTATTGTGTAGGATAGGTAGCCCACCACCTATACCATCTTTACGGTCGCAGGCGTATGATAGAGAAGCACAGTGGGGTGAGGAAATAGACAATGAGGGATGAGTGGTCATTTAGCCAGGTTTCAGTAAACAAAATAGGTCGATTTTATGAAGCAGGATGGTTTCTGCTATTTCGGTGGCGTGCTCGATTGCTGACCAACAGTATAATAACATACAGTTTAGTTTGAGTGATGTTTTCAGTTCCGATTGAGTAGGCTGGATAGTTGTTATTTGGGTTGGTGGTCTGGGAGGGTGATTAGTATGAGGGATCCTATTAGTACTGAGTATAACTGGAATCTTGGGATAGCCGGGTTGGCTAGGAGCACTTGACATAAGTGTGGCTCAGCATTTCCGCTTACAACTGTGACATTCCAGTTGTAGTGTGCCTGGGTTTGGGGTTGTACTGGGTAAAGTGGACGGCTGGCCATGTGGTAAGGCGTGAGGAGTCCGGGTGTAAGGTTGTAGCAGGATCAGTGTTTGTCTTGGTTGTGAGAGAACGAGGCAAGTTGGGGCAGAGCTTGATGTCCTTTCGTAGTGAGGTGAGTTCATCCAGTATGATGTTGATTTTAAGTTCCAGACGGGTGATTATGGGGATCAGTTGAGATGCAGTTGGCTCTAAGGAGGAGAGAAGGGTAGGCTGGTGGACATCGTAGGCTACAGTAGGGGCTAAGGGCGAATCTGCCTTGAGGTGGTCCAGGGATTGTGAGGAATCAGGCGTGGTTGTGTGGTCTGAATGTGCAGAAGAAGTGGGACTTGATGGAGGGGGAGATAATTCACTGTGAGGCCGAAGCTTTGTGGGGCTGAGGAAAGGGGAGGATGTAGAAGTGGTATAGGCGGTGTTAATGTGTGGGGGTTGGGAAGAGAAAGGTTCTGCCTGATGCCGAGAGGCTGAGATCCGTGGGGGTAGGAGGTAGAGAAAGATTGAGAGTGGGTGCTAAGCAGGTGCAGAGAAAGGGGAAATGTTGGTCCAGGATGGAGAGGTTCTGTTCAGAGGCTTGGGTTCGGATGTTTCCATTTCTATAAATGGGTATGGAGAGTTCTTTGCTAAACGTCTGAGATGGGAAAATAGTTTGAATCCATATTGGATGTTGGTTGTGTTGGTTACATGTAGGTGCTGTAGGAAGATTTCTCTCCATTTTGCAGGTTTCTTGAAGTTTGTTATAAAGCTTCCTTGCGTTGAGCTGTAGTTGATGTATATTATCAGTGATTCTGGATGTTCTTTGTATGCAGTAGGAACTGTGGCCATCTCTTTCCATGATGCTGCTGTGTGTAGGGTGACCAACCGTCCGTAAATTTCACGGACAGTCCATAATTGGGACCTCACGTCCGTTGTCCGTGAGGATTCCTTTTACGGACGCCTTTTGTCTGTAATTTTGCCCATCACAGGGAGCAGCACTGCTCCTCTGGGAGAAGCCTTAGCCCCTTGATGCTGGCGCCTCGCACTCCCTCTCGAGCACAAGAGCAGCCCCTCCCGCCCATTGTCATTCTGTATGCCGGCTAATTGCCACATAGAGAATGACAATGGGGCAGTCTGGGGTGGTAAAGCATGTGGCGGGCTCCTCCTGCCCCAGGGTACAGCAGGGCATTCTGTAAAATAAAAGGTAAAACGCTAATGCTGCAACTTTAGCAATGTAAGAAAACAGTTTATATAAAGAAGCCTGTAAAATAAGTTAAAAAGAACGGGTTATTATTCTTTCACTGTCTCCCCATTTTTACCTGAAGTATTTTCAATATTATATTCAACAAAGCCATGGTTGCTGCTTTTTTATTTTAAACAACTAATAACCATTGACAAAGCCAATAGTCCTGTTTTTTTGTTGGTGTAATGATACTTGCTGTATTATATATATATTTGGATGCAATGACATAAACTACATAATACCAGTCGGGCAGGACACTATGCTAGCGCTGATTTTTAGCCTAAGTGTTTTAAACTACGCCCTTAATTACATCGAACACCCCCTTTGAAGAGACCCTCCAGTTTTTTTACACCACTTAAAGCCCTGGAAACAACACCATGTCACAGTCACCTAACATCCTGGCACTATGCATCATGCATGACTCAAGACTTCTACGTTTTCAGACTGCCTATGTGCAGGGGCATAGTGAACTCTCCCCCACTGCACCCCACCCCTTGCTTTAGGAACTACAACAATGTGAAGTTCTTGATGGGCCTCTTCTGGCTGCAACTCTGCCGACAAAGGCTCAGCTCATAATGTGAAAAGGTGGGTGAGTAAATAAGTAAAGGAATGTGTGAATGGCTGGATGGATTACTGAAAGGATGAATGGATGAATTAAAGGGTGAATGGATAGATAAAAGAAAGGATGGATGGATGAGTGAATGAATGGAAGTATGGATGAGGGAAAAGGTAAATATTTAGATGTATTGGTCGAAGGGTAGATGGATGGGTAAAAGGGTGGATGGGTGTATGAAAGGATGGATGGATGAGTGAAAGCTTAGATGATGGGTGAGTGAATGGGTGGATAGATGAGTGAAAGGATGGATGGAATTGATAAGTGAAAGGGTGAATTGATGGATGGATGTGCGAAAGGGGGTAGATGGACAAAAGGATGAATAGATGAGTGAAGAAGTGAAAGGGTGGATGTATGAGAGAACGGATGGATGAATGTGTGAAAGGATGGAAGAGTAATAGGATCAACGGATGGAATTAATGAATGGATGAGTAGATGCATGGGTGGATGATGGATAGGTGAAAGGGGAATGAAGAGAGAAAGGGAGGATGTATGACTGAAAGGGAGGATGAATGACTGAAAGGGTGAATGGGTGGAAGGATAAGTGACTGGGTGGATGGATGATGAGTAAGTGAATGAATGAATGGCTGGATGGGTGAAAGGGTAAATGGCTGGATGGATGAGTGAATAGATGGATGGGTGGAAGAGTGGATGGATGACTGTACGGATGGATGGGGTGAAAGGGTGGGTAGATGAATAATGGATGGATGAGTGAAATGGTGCATGGAGGGATGGATGAGTGAAATGATGGATGGAAGAATATATGGTGGATAGGTTTGCAAATGGTTGAATATGTTTTGACATAAATGGGCACATAGATGGAAGGACAGAATGATTGGTGAAAGACTGAATAATAGATAAAAGAATGATTACACCTTGTAGCACCCATTATCTGAAGTAACATTTCCTGTACATTGACTTTCACGTTGATATGAGTCATTGTCTCTATATAATGTATGTGATGTAACGCACTCCGACACCCTGCCCTACATAATTGGGATGAGTAACACTGTAAGAGAAATTAAATACACGTGACAGACGGTCTAAGTGAAGATGAGGGGCACCATTGAAGGGCGGTAGCAAGGCAGGACTGGCCGGACCGGGCATCGGGTGTTTCCCTGGGAGGCTGGAAAGGGGCGGAGCGGTTTTGTTACTGGGGGTTGGCACTGCAAAGTTCCTTGTATATCCAGTAGTTTTCACTCAATAATAAAAGTGGCTTCGCTTATATTCAGGTGTGGTGTACCATTGTCTGGTGACTAATGTACCTGCTGGAGCGAGATACGAATTTAGAGTCGTCTAAGGCAACAAGCTGCGGCCATACTGAAAAACTGTGAAGTGCACGATTGTCTCAACCTAATATAAACTTATTTTGACATGTACTTAGATGGTTGTCTATTTACTTACTTCTATACTGTTGCGCAACCACCTCTGACGTGTCTGTAAAACTTACCTTTTGTCCCCAAGTTTCGTCCTGAATTTTGACCTTTTGTCCTGAATTTTTGTCCTGAATTTTTACCCTTTGTCCTGAATTTTTACACTTACCGTCCTGAATTTGCACCTATGCCAGTTGGCCACCCTAGCTGTGTGATTCGTAAATTGGGAGCGAGGGGTGTGGGAAAGGCTAAGGACCATGGGACAGAGCAGAGGACTGTAGTTTGAAGGTTCCTGAGGGCTTAACTGTGAATGTTGCCTTTACTAGTTTGCCCACTAGGTGGAGCTCTGAGGCTGTGGTTGGGTATAGTGTCTTTTAGTTTTCCAGGATACTGAGATTAGGGTTGCACTGGGGTCGACTTTGTTTGGAAGAGAATTGTAAAGGGATAAGAGGGAAGATGTTTACTGTGAGAGGACAGGGGGTTGCCATAAGTAAGTCGTGGGGTGAGCGCTAGTTCTCACTAAAGTGCAATTCGGCCATCGGTAAACCCAGAGCAGGATTTTGTGCATTTCATTAGGCAAAAAAATGAAATGGTTTAAGCTTTGCAGTCCCACAATATGTCTCAGCGTATTGCAATAGGGTGAATACTATAATATCTCCATATAACTTATCCCTGATTCCACACAAAGGGTGCTGCACTGCAACGTCATCACGCTCCCATGTTTGTACAAAGGCTTCCTAAATTAAATATATAACGTGTCTATTGTGAAAAGCCTGCCTGCTGGTTGACGCATGCATGCCCACAGCAGTCTCTTTTCATTCGGACATAGCCTCAGAAACGAGCCGGCTGCCACTTGCTGAGAGTATGAGCTTTGTTTCCTTTTCATTCAGACGCCTGGAAGCAGCAACCGGCGAGCAGCGCTGACATCAATACTGTCTCACTGACTCAGTCAGTCAAATGTATTTACTGCACAGTTACTTAAAACCATTTGCAATATAGCAAGATAAAAAAAGAAAAGAAAGGAAGTGATTCAATAACAATTATGACCATTTTCTTTCCATAGGAGAACATATAAAAAATATGGACATAGTATAAAAGTTAATAAATTAGTGATGTTTAAAAAGACATTATCACAGAAGTGTCCCTTTGTTTGTGCACAGCGGGACCATTTTTTTGCAATTAACTTACTGTCTCACTGAGAACCCCACTTCAAGGGCTCAATCCCCTTTCTAAGCGCGTCGCTCAAGGTCCCATACAAGGACAATTCCTTCAAAGGCAGACACATTGGCGAGCAGCATTGTTTTCGCAGCCTGATCTTCATGTAGCCCTGGGAAGCCCCTTTTGGAGGGGAACAGTGCTTTAAATGGGCGGTACTGTCTGGTACGGAGTACCGGCACTTTTTTATTTTGGGAGGGAGTGTATCGGCACTTCTCAAAAACAAGCAGGTACTCTGCTACAGAGTACCTGCACTTCTATTTTTCCATATCAAGCACTGGGGGGAAAGGGCGGGGGTGATCGGGGGGGGGGGTGTTTTATATAGCGTGAACTTGACCCAATGGTATCAGAGCACTTTACATAAGCACCAGTTGCAGTACACAAGGACACATTCATTTTTTGTAGACACGGGGAAATTACGTGATTTGCCCAGAATCACAGGATGTTGAGCGTCGTTGCTGGGATACGAACCAGAATCCCCCGATTTTAGGTCTACTGCCCTAGCCGTTAGTCCACATCCTCTCTGTTGATGCCTCCATCTCAGGTGTAGGGGTCTCCGGACCTCCAGATACAGGAAGCGCCAGGGAGCCTAACAGTGGATGAGGTCCGATCGGGACCCTCTATCGCCATAGATGTGTAAAGGTGATTCCATCCTTTTGGTGCAAGACAGAAGCCACTACTGCTTGTTCTGGTGCTACGTATGCATGGAATGTGCGCAAGTACGAGTCCAGCTGAGCAAAGGTGTCTGGAAGTTTTCTGAAATCTGATGCGGTTTCGAGGTAAATTTGGTCCAGTGTTGCATATGGCTTTGAATTTGTGTGTTAAGAATTTGAAGAGACCTGCGAACGGGGAGCGAGTAAAGTTCTTTGAGGTGCAGGGTGTAAGTATGGTGGAAGGTTGAGGGAGAACCTGGCTGTTGCACTCTGTATGGTTTAGAGTCATCTGGTCAGTTGAGTGAGGCAGTAATCGAGTTTCAGAGTGAGTGCAGCACCAATGCGGTTGAGTCCTTTCTTGAAGATGAAGCCTTTCAAGGTCTACGTTCCTCAGAATGAGTGAGCATATCTACCTTTGAAACTAAGGCAAGCATGCTGAGGAATACTGCCTCAGTTCCCTACAGAGCACTTCAAAAACTACTAAAGCTTTATAATTTTGGCCACACAGGGTAGTCTGTGACAATGTGGCTGATGTACCTTCCACCGTTATGTGCATAGAACCGTAATCCACTTGTCATATGGCCAACACAGCACCGACCATGTTCTGATGGCGGATAAAGGAATCGAGCAAGCCATAAGCAAGTCCATGATTTCGTTAAGTAAAGGAAAACAGGACGGAGGAGGTAATGGTGTCAAGAGTAAGAGCCTGATTACGATGTTGGTGGACGAGTTACTCCATAACAACGGTGACCGATATTTCATCCACCGAAATACAAATCTCATCATATCCTATGGGATTTATATTACAGCTAATTAGATGTCTGCCACTGTTGTGATCGAGTAACCCATCCACCAAGATCGTAATCAGGCCCTAAGACTTTAACGCGCTGCAGTGCCCCATAATACTGCAAGGACTACGCATTCTCCATAAAACAAACTGGACTTACACTATTGGCTTATTTCATGATGCAAGGCATGAAGTAAACTCAAGGGTAAAAAGGAGTTTCCGTACCAGGGACAGGATGATGGTATAGCGCTTTCCCGACAGGCTATGTGCTTGAATCTCCCGTAATAGTGGCCTCAGCCCCACTCTGCTCAGACACAGTGCAGTGGGTTTCAGTCCTCGGAACTGGCGAGAGCTGGCAGTGGCGCTGTTGCTTTCTTCCACATTGTAAAGCATCAACACTGTCTCAAGGGGTAACGTTTGGTATGCAAAGAATTAGAGTGCGCAATGGATTGCAGAGAACGGGGGAGGGACACAGGGAAACAAAAAGACCGTGAGGCAAAAAAGTTTAAGGAATTGCTTTCCACATATATTTGATTAAACAGTCAAAACATAAGTAAATAAACAGCCAATCATAAATGCACTTTGCTACATTAAGTGTCATGTAACCTGTGATACGGTGCACAAGTGCTTGTGAGAGGTGAACGGTGATGATGACACGTAAAGGAATATGTACAGCGGGAATAGAGGAGCAAACAAGGTTATATATACAATGTGGTGGATGTACGTTGTTACAACGCATGCTTTTACCATGCATGCTTTTACAACGCAGGTTTTTCAACGCAAGTCGTTACAACGATTTGCGTTGGGGTACTGGATAGTGAATAGTTTAATTTACTATTCCAACTCCAGTCCCCATGGATAGTAGGGAAGGTGTTGGATAGTAAATTAAACCATTACCTATCCTAGAGCGTCCCCCAGCGCAATTTGTTGTAATGACTTGCGTTGAAAAACCTGCGTTGTAAAGGCACTGCGTGGTAAAAGTTGTGTCGTAAAGGATGTTTCCCCAATGTAGTCATCTGTGATGCCCGTACAGTTGTTACATTTATGGACAAGTTAATTCTTCTGGGCAATCACAGAGAAGGCTCCGTGAATTATGTTGTGGGGGTCGACAGCGTTTCAGCCTATATACAATAGTAGGCCATCATCAGGACCAGGTTACAGAATTGGGAAGCAGTGTTGTATGAAAAAATAATAATAATGATAACATTCAATGGTGGACCTTTAAAGGGAACACATGAAGTAGTAGAGGAGGACAGAATAAACGCCATGGGGCAAGGTAATGAGCCAAAGATAGATTGACAGTGGTAGCGCTGAGCCATTGCAGGCTCCATCAGGTCATTTGGGAAAGACCAGACCACTAGAATAGTGGATAAGAAATTGTATTGTGCCTAGGCACAGAAGGTTAGGGGGGGGCAACAAGAATGAAAAGATAGACGCGGAGGTAAGAATCAGCATAAGCCTAAGAAACCTATATAATGGTAGTGAATGGGCACGTGAGGCATTGAAATAGACGTCAGAATTACGGCCGGCAAATTCTAGGATGCTGGGGAAAGATGAAGAGTAAAGGGGACCAGATTGAGAGAAAGGGGAATAAAGGCAGTGCGACTTACTGGATCGATTCTAATGGTGAGCCATGGTCTGTGTCAGAGAAGGCGGCCAGAAGCTGATCCAAAGGCCGTCTAGGGCAGTGGGGAATGGTACAAAATTGCAATTCCCATGAGGCCTATAGATATAGGAACCCTAGGGGAGAGGACTGTGGGTGAATGGTGGAACAATTAGAGGCATAGGAAAGAAAGTGGATGGGCCACTTACTAATTGCGGACTACTTGTGGGCCGCGGTTTGAATCACGACATGTTGAGTACCAGGACAGGCAGAAAGGTGCTGTTCCGATGGTCATCTAGGGGAGAGGGCACTGGTATTAATCCACATAAGGTCGTGGGAGGCGTGAGGATGGATCCATTGATGCTGCAGACTGGAGTTTATCAGAGCTTGCTGAGCAGCTTGGATGTAGCCGTTACACTACCCTACAGAAAGTTATCGGCAGGTCAAAGGGAGACCACGGCGAGGGAGGTCGCGGAAGGCAGTACGGTGAGCGCAATGAGCTCTGTCAGAAGCCAAAGAGGGCCCAAAGACGGCTTAGACTTTTGTTTGGCCTTGTTGGCATGGATTCTAAAGCAGGGGGAGATAGATAGGAGCATGAGTCACAGCTAGTTGACAACACCACAATTTGTGGGAAAAACCCTGCACATACTTTATCTTAGAAACCCAGAATTGGTGCACCAAAAAAAAGGTGGTGGGGGGCTTTTTTCATGCTTGTAAGTCAGTGGTCTGCAATCTTTTTAATGCCACTGCCCCCTCACCCCCAGTGGAAAAAATAATCTTCGGGCCCTCTCCGAGTTTCTCACAATTATTTTATTAAATTGGCAAACTTTAAATATGTTTACACTTATTTAAACATTGCAGGTACGTTCTTTACCATATTAAAAATGCTATCAAAATACAGGCTTGCCATACATACTATTCTAGTCAGATAGTCTTTATTAAAGCATACAAGTACCCACAGTGAAATGTTTATAAGTGGGGTTTTTGAAGAATATTTGCAGTCCCTTCCCTTTTGACACATACTCCCAGCTAGGATATAAATGACTATCATGTTAGTGATGGCCCTTTACAAAGTAGCTTCCTGCCGCTTATTTTTTTCAGCTTAAAACAAAGCAGTTATCAGCATAATGCTTCTTTTGGCAAGAGCTTGTCACCCCCGGAATTATTTGAGCCCCCCCCCCAGTGGGGGCTCGCCTCCCAGTTAGAAGACCCCTGTGCTAAGTATAAAATCCCTCCTCTTTTTTTGAAAACTCTTGCTGAACCCCTTTGGGTCTCCTGTTTATATGCTCCTCCCTACGCCTGCTGTGATGTTGCCTAGCAGATAGAAATGTTGAAAAGAACCCTTCAGTGAAAAAGCCAAGGCCTCATCAAACTAGCTACATCTCCAGAGAGAATACCCAAATTCTTCAAGATTTGAAACCTCAAAAGCAGCAAGTGGAGGTTGCAGGAGAAGCGAAATCGCAAGTTCTTGGAAGGTTAGATCTAGATGAAAGAAACTTAATGTGGGACTGGCAAAAATCTACAGTGGAGACCAGTGCTCAGCAACTGGGACAGATGGAAAGGGCCATTTCACAGCCTTTTGCTCAGATTTAAACCCTCTGGGAATGGGCAAGGGAGATTTGCTTGAGGCAAGTTACGATTGGAAAATGGGGGAAGAGAACTTACATGTGGACGAGGACATTAAAAGTGACTCCACCCTGTTTCACTTCAGGGAAAATCACAAAACTGGGATGGCTAGTCTACTGAGAAGACTCAGTACCCAAAACTCATAACGGTTGGAAAACAGGGATGGGGTAGACCCTCCACCATATGTTTCATCATGTTCGGCGCCATTAATCCCCACCACCCAGCAGACCCAATCAAAATAAGGCTTCATCTGACTTAAAGAATACTCGGTTATCCTTCGAAAAGGAAAGAATCCTTTTCAGCTCAACAGGCTCAGTACCATTAGAATGTTGTTGAGGAGAGTGGGACGGATAGCTTAAAGCCTGTTACCTTATTGGCAGCTGTAAACATGGATTCAACAGGCTCGCTTGTGAGGTCCGAAACTGAGTTGGTCTCCACAGACCAGACATCATCACCCCCCACTTCCCCCACTGTCTTCTTCAGGTTTGGGGAATGTTTCAGGGGGAGCAGACCCTGAGGGTCCAGACTATTAAAAAAAAATTGCCCTGCTCCAGACGGTCCTAGAGTGCGAAATTTTAAAACTGCCCCAGTTGATCTCGTGAATAGAAATAAGGCTGGAAGCCCTGGAAGATAGAATGTCAGATTTAGACACTAGTCAAGCAACATCCGAGTAAAGGATGTATATGGAGGACACAGTTGGTTAGCTGGACAAATAGATTCTAAAAACACAGAAGGAACTGCAGACCTTGAGTGGAGATCTTAAAGACTTGGAATGTCGCTCTTACAGGTCTAACTTACATTTAGTAGGTATCCCTGAGAACTGGAAAGCAGGTTGATAAATGACAGAGGCAGTAACAAACTTTATTGCGACCCATGTTCTCAGTATAAGACCGGAGTATTGCTAGAGTGCCTGCTGGTGAATCATCTCGGGTCAACAAAAGGCATCGAATTATGCGGGTGTAGTTTGAAGACTTCAGGATTCGTGAGTGAATATTTCGGAAGTCCATTCAAATTAAAAGTGTAAATGTTTAGCAAGACTTTTATTTTCAAATTTTTACTGATATGCTATTTGAGATTTCCCGTTGGCGAAGGTAATTCAAACAAATGCTTAGTCAATTTAAAGCGAAAGGGGAGTAAGCTTCTCCGTCTAGAGACTTTCTGATGAAAGTGAGTAGAGCCTGAAAACTAACATCCCACGGTTTAGAGGTTTTCCCTTTTCTGTTTAGTCAGCTCTTGATGAGAGGTAACATAACTGATTAGTGAGGAGCTAGCCGAAGCCACCATGGGTGTCCAAATATTACACTTATAAAATGTGGGAGGATGGAGGGCTTTGTTGGAGGGGATAATGCACTTCACAGGGTGGGAGATAGTTGGTGGTGGTTCATCGAGGGGAAGGGAGAAGAGGGAGGGCTAAGGACATGGGTATTGAGGGTAGGGGCCACAGCAGGAACATTTAGTTGCTTGGTATGAAGTTTTTTGCAAGTAGTTTAGATAAAAAGGTTGAGAAGGGCGAAGGCACAGAATTTAGACCCAGGTCAGATGGAGCAGAGTTGGAGTATTTAGGGATGTTTATTAGGACAAGCTTTTTGACAATGTTTACAGCACTTTTAGATGACTAAGTATGGTCAACATGTAAAGCACTTTGGGGATGCACTTTGGGCTGCATTGTTTATGGTGAATATTCAGGAGAAGCATGTTTACAGCATTTCGAGCACTTTTAAAGGATTTAGGGATGCACTTTGGGAAGTACGATCTTTTGCTTTGTATTGCTGCCCTGTATTGTACTGCTGCTTTGTAAGCAGATTCCCCCTCTTTGCACTTTATGTCAGTAAAAACACTATTAGAACATTGGAATGTTGGGGGCTCCATTGAAAACAATGCAGTGCTCTGGGCTTCCAATGTTGGTTTAAGCTCTTGCTGTGAACAAAAGGCCTCACGGAGCCCGAGGGGATTTCTAACCCCTCAGAGTCCACGAGGCCTTTGTTTTACAAATTAGAACATGGGCCTGGGAGAGTGACCTCTAAAGGGGAGATGTAAAGGCCTGGAGGAGTGACATCACAAAGAGGGTAGGGGCAGGCTGTACAGGCTTGGAGGAGTAACATCACAAGGGGGGATGCAAAGGCATGGAGGAGTGACATCACAAAGAGGGTAGGGGCAGGATGTGCAGGCCTGGAGGAGTGACCTCAAAAGGGGAGATGTAAAGGCCTGGAGGAGTGACAGCACAAAGAGAGTAGGGGCAGGCTGTACAGGCCTGGAGGAGTGACATCACAAGGGCCAGGGGTGATGCAAAGGCCTGCAGAAGTGACTTCACAAAGGGGGTGGGGGAAGGATGTGGAGCCCTGTAGGAGTGACATGACAAGGGTAATTGTAAAGGCATTGAGGAGTGACATCAAAAGGGGGATGTGCAAACCTGGAGGAGTGACATCACAGAGGAGTGGGGGGAGGATGAGGAGGCCTGGAGGAGTGACATTACAAAGGACAGGAGGACAGGACTTGCAGCGCCACAGAGGGGCATCACGGAGGAGGGGATGTGCAGTCTTGGAGGGACATCACAGAGGAGGGGGCACATGGTGTGGATCCCTGTGGATGTGACATAATAGAAGAGGCGGGCCACATGTGCAGGTCTGGAGGAGTGACATCACAGGATAAGGCAGCATATACAGGCACGGAGGAGTGACAGCAAAGAGGAACTGGGGACAGCTGTCCAGGCTTAGAAGACTGAGATCATGGGCATGGAGGGGGCGGGGGGGGGGGTCATTAAGGACAGCAGGCTTGGAGGAATGACCTCACAGAGGAGGGGGCACGATATGCATGCTGGGAAGGTTGAGGACACGACATGTAGGCCTTGTTGAGAGCCATCAATTACAGAGGGCGGAAAGACAGGATCGAAAGCTGGAGTTGTGACATCACAAAAGGGGGAGGACAGGATAATGCGTTGTAATATCCTATAAGGAGATGTGCAGCCATGCATTTGCAGGGGAAAGGATGTGGCGTAATGGCCCGTCTCGGGGTCAGATCAACATCCTGTGATTCTGGGCAAATCACTTAATCTCCCCCGTGCTTCCCAAAAATAAATGTGTCCCTGTGTGCAGTAACTGATACTCATGGGGTCTATGGCATGAGCGGTGAACCTTGAAGCTGGGGACCCGAGTTCGAAACTCGACAGTCACAGGGACGCTCAACATCCTGTGATTCTGGGCAAATCACATCTCCCCGTGCCTAACAAAATGAATATTTTGGTCTGTAACACAACTGGTGATCATGTAAAGCGCTCTGATGCCGCTGGGTGGCGCTCGCGGTCTATCAAAGACAAAAAATGCGCTCCAATACCTTCTGGTCGAGTTCGAGTTACACATAACTGCAGAAAAATATGAGGGAAGTGACAGAAGCGAATCCGATATACATGCCAAGGAGTGTGACATCACAAATGCTGGCCTTGGGCCCTAATGCAAACAAGAAACATTTGCTGCCATCTATAGGCTCAGCAGCTATAGTCATAATTGGGGTGCGGTGTCCCCCTCCAACTTCAGCTTCTCTGTGCCTCCCAGCTAAGGCACTGGACAGGTGGGCCTAGGGGTGCAGGAACTGGGGACTAGAGGACTCGATGTACTGGCCAGCGGTGGGGGTGAGTTTTTATTTATTTTTATTTAATGTGATTTTATATAGTGCGAACATTACCCGAAGGTGTCAGAGCGCTTTACAAAAGAACTAGTTGCGATACATAAGGACTTTATTTATTTATTTTTATTTATTTATTTATGCAATTTTATATAGCGCGGACTTTACCCGAAGGTGTCAGAGCGCTTCACAATAGGAACAGAAAAGATACAAACTGAGAACATTACACGAGCAACAGATTGCAGAGGCATACGTTACGTTACATACGGTAAAGTGATAATTGTGAGCAACCAAGAATACATGAGGTAGTAAAAATTGTGAGAAACCAAAAATACATGAGGTAGACAAGGTAATTGTGACACTTGTGAGCAAACAAAATACATGAGGTAGTAAAAATGTGGGCTACCAAAAATACATGAGGTAGTAAAAAGTGCACAGGAGGAGAAAGTGACAAGTGTGCAGGCTACAAGAGAAAATAAGAGTATAATTTGCGGTATAATACTGCAATATATGTTAGACACTCAAGCACAAGAACAAACGATTACGTAGGCAAAAGTGGCACTTGTGCAAGTATCAAAGGTAAAAAACATGTGAGAGGAAGCAAACCGTGTGTTACAGGGGCAAAGTGGTGAGTGCAAGTTGCAAGAGGGTACCAAACACAAGTACATGGATAATACTGCAATAAAAGGCAAACACTCTAACCGCAAGAACACACTGGTAAGGCACTTCCATGGACATGAGAAGTAGAAATTATCAGTAGTGGGAGATCTTCCTTCAGATAAAAGAGAGTTACTTTTGGAGGTGTCTCTGGAGGAGGAGAGCTTTGAGGTCCCTTTTAAAGGCCTGGGAGGAGGCGGTGGTCCGGAGCTGAGGCGGGAATGAGTTCCAGATTCTCACTGCGTTGCCTGAAAAGGATTGGGCCATCGTTCTTTCCTTCTTGAAAGTGGGAGGTTCAAGCAGTAGATTCTCCGCATTGCGTGAAGGTCTAGAACCTCCAGAGAGTTTCAGTTTATTCGCCAGGTAGAGAGGAGAAGAGGAGTGCAGGGCTTTGTGGGTGATACAAGCGGTCTTGTAGATAGCTCTAGCCTCAAAGGGAAGCCAGCGGAGGGTAGATAACATCGGTGTGATGTGATCGCTTCTTTTGGCCCCATAAATGAAACGAGTTGCTGAGTAGAAAACAGACTTAAGTGGGGACAAGTGGGATTTGGGGAGGCCAGTAAGAAGAGAATTGCAGTAGTCGAGTCTGGAGAGGACCAGTGCTTGCACCAGGGTTATAAGGTCCCGCTCCGCGAAGAAGCGACGGATTCCCCAAAGAAGGCGCAGTTGGTATCGAGCTGATTTCGCAATGGAATTGATGTGGGGAATTAGATTAAATTTTTTGTCTAGTATGACACCAAGGGATTTGGCGCTGTCGACAATGATGGGTTGATTGTTTAGTAGATTCATCTGATCCATCCATGATTGAACCGGGGGAGGAGAGAGTGAGGAGGAGAAGAGGAGGAATTCAGTTTTGGAGGGATTCAGAATCAGTTGATGAGTTGACATCCAGTTTTGAATGGAGTCGAGAGTGGAGCTTAGGATGGAGAGATCGTGAGTAGAGGCAATCTTGAGGTAGAGTTGAGTGTCGTCAGCATAAAGATGATAGTGAATCCCGGATTTACTTAGGAGATTTCCCAGTGGTTCTAAATAGAGATTGAACAGTGTGGGAGCAAGTATCGAGCCTTGGGGAACACCTTGACCTACCGCCACAGGAGGTGAAAGACTGTTCGCTATTTTGATCATTTGGGATCTGCCAGAAAGGAAGGATGCAAACCATTTAAGCACAGTGCCCTCCATGCCCATTCTCTGTTGAAGAATATTGAGGAGGGTGTTGTGATTGACAGTGTCAAAGGCTGCGGAAAGGTCAAGGAGAATTAGCAGACAGGACCCCCCTGAATCGAGTATCCTCAACGCGTCATCAACCACTTGCAGTAGGGCTGTTTCAGTGCTGCAATTTTGGATGAAGCCGGACTGACAGTGGTCTAGAAGATCATTGTCCTTGATATGACAGGAGAGTTGTTTTGCTACACATCTTTCTGTGATCTTCGCCAGAAAGGGAAGGTTAGTGATGGGGCGGAAGTTGTTGAGGTCATTCGCATCAGCAGTGGGTTTTTTCAGAAGAGGGGTGACCTGCCCAGTTTTGAAGGAGGCAGGAAGGGAGCCTTGCCAGAGGGAGAGGTTGATCAGAGTGGTCCAATAGGAGAGGGAATGGGTATAGAAGTCAATGGCAATGGCACTGGGGATAGGGTCAAGAGAATGGTTGGATGGCTTCGTTTCTCGTATGCACTTGAGAAGGGCATCTTCAGATATGGGGTCAAAGCTCTGCCAAATGGCTAAGGATTTGAGCTCCTCTGGAGGGGTAGGATGAGCGACCTGATCCACAAGTGATTTCACTTTTTCATCAAAGAAAACAGCAAAATCCGCTGCTCTCTTTGTAGAATCATCCACCTTGGAGGTTGGGGGAGAGCCGTTAGGCATTTTGATGAGATCAAATAGTTTTTTGGGTCTATTTTTGGCGGAGTCAAGGAGGGTTTTGAAGTGTGTCGCTTTCCCAAGGAAGATGTGCTTGTGGTACTTGGATCTTGCTGAGCGAAGCTTGGCCAAATTGTCGGAGGAGGGCACTTGCCTCCATTGTTTCTCCAGGGATCTTAGCTGCTTCCTTTCCTCATAAAGGGATTTGTTGAACCAAGGTGCTGAGGGAGTGGGCCTTAACCTTTTGCTTTTGAGTGGAGCGACTTTATTAATTTCAGCTGCAAGAACTATGAGGCTTTGAGAGGTGAGTTCGTCAACATCTAGGTTCGGGTCGAGCCTTGGAAGAGATAGCAAAGCTGATTCACAGAGGGGACCGACATCAATATTTTTAGCATCCCGGAACCATGAGATGGCCCTCTTGGTTACATGAGTTACATAAAAGATACAAACAATAAAAATTGCAAATGTACAAGTTGTAAAGTCACTCAAGGAAGAGATACAAATGGATAAACTCTAAGAATCACATAGGAATGGACGGTAGTGAGTACAAGGGTCTACTACATACACTAGTGGTGAGAGTTATCTCTATATACATATATATACAAATAGTCGATTTGCTCAGGATTACATTTTACGAGCGATTATGCTGGACAAGTGTACATCACATATTTACAGAGTTAAAGGTGGAAATAAAAAAAAATCAAAAGGGGTAGAGAGCGGTAGTTCGCCTTGCTGGAGAGAGGCTCCGGTGGGCGGGGCTCACGCTCTTGCTTTAGTTTCACTTTTTGACCAAGTGCTGGAGTCTCAGGATATTTGGCTGACCTAGCGAACCATGGGGAAAAGAGATATCCCGCCGAAAGGGCCCAAGCAGGGAACCATAGACAATTTTACTGCCCCGCGCACGGCCACTGTGGGCCTCAGCGATACGTCAGGTACGCGCTCGGACACCGCGCTGCTGATGGAGGCCATTCAGGCATCACGGGCGGATATCCAGGAGTCCAGGGCTGCTCTGGAAGTGAAAATAGGAGAAGTATGCTCGGAGGTAACACTTCTGCGGCAGGATTTTCGGAACCGACAGGTTTAACACTGCAGAGACCCGGAGGGGTGAGGCGGAAGATGCGATCACTACCCTGCGCAAGGACATGACGGAACTGCAGGCTTCGCACCGCCAACTTCTGTGGAAGGTCGACGACGCGGAAAATAGTGCGAGACGGAACAACCTCCGCTTCGTTGGCTTTAGAGAAGGGATTGAGAAATCCGACATGGTGTCCTTCCTGCACACATGGCTTATGGCAACCTTCCCTACGGTACAATTTTCCCCCTGCTTCATCATAGAGAGGGCGCATAGGGCCCTCCTGGCTAAATCACCAGAGGGAGCAAGACCACGACCAGTCATAGCACGCTTTCTCAATTTTGCCGACAGGGACCTCATCCTGAGAGAAACAAGAAAAATGGGTGAGATACGTCTGGAAAATGCTCATATCATGGTATTTCCAGACTACAGTCAGGAGGTACAAAAACAACGCCGGGCCTTCGACTCCGTGAAGGCGAAACTCAGAGACTTAAAGATCACGTATATGCTCCTCTTCCCAGCAAAACTCAAGGTGATATATAAGGACCAGTCACTTTTCTTCACTCACCCGGAAGATGCTTGGCAATGGCTGGAGGAACGCCCGATCCTAAACAGCAGGGAAAGAGTCAGCAGAGAGTCGTCGGACAGAGCCCTGCAAAGGCAACCCACTGGGAAATACAGAAAGCACAAAGGCTGAGACTATCGAGGAGGTCGAGGAGGCAAATCCAGACGACACCCTACCACGGCCGAGATCTGGGACCCTCACGAAAAGGGCGTTCGGCCTCGCCGAATGGGTCTGCCGGGAAGGGTTCACGATTTGCTGGGCTACGTTTGAAGGCCCGGTCGGAACACGGGGATGTTGATGAGCTGGAAGACCACACGTCTGGAGAGGAGGAAGACGTGGAAGGAAGTCTATCCGCACACCCGCTAGTGGAAGAGATCCGAGTGCTGGAACAGGACTTCTCTGGACAACTGAGTGCGCCTGAATCAGAGACACAAGGCTCCTAATCACGAACCACTGGGTTATGGTCCGCTGAAAGAACTTAGGGGAGCACGGAGGCCCCCACGATGACACGCTCTTTGGACGATGGTGCGCATGGGCTATGGGAATGGCAGCCAGGCGGAGGAGAGGAGAGCACGCAAGTTGACATGCTTCCTTGTTTCACAAGTTTTACTATTGTTCTGTAATTTCTTGTTGTCTGGGTGCTTGATAGGGAGGGTGTTTGTGGGTGGGCGACAGGCCTACTCCTGCGGAAAGTTATGTCCTATCCAAGGATAACACTGGAAGGGGAGGAAGGTGGGGAGTGGGGGGGGGGAGAGGGAGTTCTAAAGTTTGCTCGGATGACGGTCCGGGAAGGGGAGTTTGGGGGGTTACAATTTCACTGAACTCGTGCAGCAACACACACTGAACACACCTACACATGCCGGGGCCAGGCCATAGGCAGAGGCCATGTTCCCCAATGGCCAGTACCGTAGGCACTCCACGAGGGGGAGATAGGAGATTGAGCATCCTGACATGGAACGTTAATGGTCTGGGTTCTAAAATCAAGAGAGGCCTGGTGAATGCCTATATTAAGAGGATGGACCCAGACTTTATCTTCTTGCAAGAAACACACCTCAAGGGTACTCTATGCGCTTTTATCGCTCGGGGGAGATACAGGGTCTTGGCACATGCGGGATACACCTCTGACTCTAGAGGGGTGGCAGTCATTGTTAGGAAAACCTCCCCATTCAGCATCACCCGCACCTGGCTTGACCCACAAGGAACCTACGCAGGGGTACAGGGCACCTGGAAACAACGCACCTACACGCTTGTCTCGGTCTATGCACCGCCCAAATTGCAGCCCTGTACACTCACAGCACTTAACCATATACTATTGGAAACCTCTGATACGATATAAGTGGTGGGAGGGGACTTTAATGATGTCATGCACACCGGCCGTGACCGGTCTGGAGATCTGGCCAGGAGCGACCACCAGACCGCACTCTGCAGTCAGATATCTGCCATAGGCCTTACGGACATCTGGAGGTGGCTTCACCCGACACAACAGGCATACTCGTACTACTCCGGGGCGCACAAGGTGTTCTCGCGACTCGACTACATTTTTATGTCCCGCCAATACCTGAGGACGGATGATATTGCAGAGTACAGGGCCAGGGGCATATCGGACCACTCGCCATTGTATGTTAGGGTAGGACAAGGCCAGCGTAGACACCCAGGAGCTCGGCGCCTGGGATTTACAAAACACGACCATACTTAGAGGCATACGGGCCGACATTAAGGTGTATCTGGCTGAAAATGTGGGTACGGTTGAATCCAGTGTTACTCTGTGGGAAGCCCTGAAGCCGGTACTTAGGGATAGGATAAATTCCAGGTTGGGTGAAGAACGACGGAGACTCCAGGCTGAAGTGGTCGCCCAGGAGCAAGATATCCTGCTGAGGGAAAGAGACCATTTAGCCCAAGCAAACGCTGAGACCCTTAGAAGGCTTCTAGACGCTCAGAAGCAATACAGGGAACTAGTGACTGACGAAGCGAAGACCCAGTCCCATGCTACCCTTCACAGGCTCTACGATGTGGGAGACAAGTCAGGGAAGCTCCTGGCATGGTCAGTAAGAAAGAACAGGCAGCGAGGTGGATTGACAGTGTTAAAACCAGCAAAGGCGATACTGTCAACACTGACACGGAAATAGCCAAGACTTTTGCAGCGCATTTTGAGGCGTTCTATGCAGCTCGTGATCTCGCCACTCAGGAGGAGGCGCTACAGTACCTAGGTACAACAGCCCTTCCGACCCAGGCACCCGAGTCCATAGCCACCCTGGAGGCGGACATTACGACCGATGAAATCACCAAGGCCATTACAAGATTAAGACCAGGCAAAACCCTGGGTCCTAACGGCTTCCCGGCGGAGTTTTACAAGCGTACAGCGGACCTACTGTCGCGTCACGTTAAGGGCCTCTTTGCGGGTGCCTTTGGGTAGGGAACGCTACCCCCAGACCTGACCAGGGCCAAGATCAGCCCAATATATAAAGAGAGCAGACCCCGGGAGGACTGCGCCTCATACAGACCCATCTCCCTACTGAATACGGAGGTGAAACTGTTAGCCACCATCTTGGCAGCCCGCCTGAGAACAGTTGTTACTGGTCTGGTTCATCTGGATCAGTCAGGCTTTCTACCAGATAGAGCCACTAAATTAAACCTCAGAAGAACCCTTAACTGGCTGCAAGAAGTACGGGACCGCAGCGACCCCCATTGTTTCCTTTCCCTTGACGCCGAAAAGGCGTTCGACGCAGTGCACTGGCCCTTCCTCTTTGCAGTTTTATGTAAATTCGGTTTCGGACCAAAGTTCATCCAGTGGGTGAAGCTCCTCTATACTGACCCGAGAGCCAGGGTACGAGTGAACAGGACTCTGTCGCATGAGTTCCAGATTCAGAGAGGCACTCGGCAGGGATGCCCGCTGTCCCCCCTCCTGTTTACGCTTACGATAGAGGTGCTCGCTGCCAGGATCCGGCAAAACGATGACATTCGTGGTTTTATGAGCAGCAACACCGATTCGATGCCTGAAAAAATCTCGTTATATGCAGACGACATTTTGCTCTATGTCACTGAGCCAGACACCTCGATTCCAGAGCTCTTTCGAGAAATAGAACATTATGGCGAGATGGCGGGACATAAAATAAACTGGCACAAATCGGTACTCTACGACCCTGGGGGTGGCGACCGATGGGGGATTTTACCAGACGATCTATTGATAACCTCTGAGGGATTTCAGTACCTCGGGATCTATATTACCGCGAGTGAGACTATCTCCTTCGGTAGAAACCTAGAACGGATCATACTTAACGCAGTGGCGGACATGAACCGATGGAGACAGCTCCCGCTGACACTCCTAGGAAGGGCGGCCATGTTTAAAATGGTCACATTACCGAAATTTCTATACGCGCTGCAAAATGAGTATTATCCGGTGCCGGCGTCGGTCTTTCGTAGGATCCATGCGGACCTACGATCCTTCCTTTGGCTGGGCAAACATGCCAGGGTGGCTCTGTCCACGCTTCAGAGGCATCAATATAGTGGTGGGATCTCCCTTCCTAACCTAGAGGCCTATTACTGGGCAGAGCATTTAACACCAATAAATGACTGGCTCCACGCTCCGGCGGATCACCCAACATACGCTCATGAACGAGCGAAAATATCGCCCAGAAACTTACTATGCTTTCTTTATGGAACCTTTCGAAGGTCTGCCCTCCTACCGGCAACAATCGCAACACTATCCGCGTGGACGAAGGCCAACCGTCGCATGGGGATGGGATAAGAAACCCACACGACAGACGCCACTGTGGCATTGCCAGTGGCTGGCGGAACTCCACAAACTGCGAGGTTTCCAAAGGTGGGACGATATTGGCATCTCTACCATAGGGGATGTAATTGCCAAGGGGGTGCTCAAATCGTTCCAGGTCCTTCAGACAGACTTCGGGCTTCATGACACACAAAAGTTTAAATATATACAACTACGACACGCCTGGACGGCCCAAAACATCACACTTTTAGAAATCCCGGAATACGCACCTCTTGAGGGGAGGCTCCTTCAGGAGCAGATGTCGGGAAAGGCGGTCTCCCTGACGTATAAAACGCTAACTAACCACATGCTGGGGGACCTGGCGAAGCTCAGGGCTACCTGGGAGGCGGATGTAGGCGAGATGGAGGACCTGGACTGGGATATAGTACTGATGCATCCCCGGGAGGTAGCAATCAAGTCCCGACTGCGACTAATACAGTTCAATGTACTTCATAGAACCTACTATGATAGACAGAGGCTATGTAGAATGGGAAAGGTGGAGGACCCAAGTTGCCTTAGATGCCATCAAGGGGTTGGGGATTTCTACCACATGATCTGGTCCTGCAGTATCATACAAGCATATTGGACCCAGGTGTTCAAAGAATTGGAGGAGGTCTTAGGAGCCCCGCTACCACAAGATCCCAAGCTAGCACTATTGGGCATGACCAACGAGGTTGATCTAACACGACCCCTGCTGATATTTTTGGTCCTAGCATTGGTAGTGGCAAAAAGGGACATTGCAAAGCACTGGGGGGCGCCGGAACCCCCAGCACTGGAGGAATGGAGGACAGGGCTTGACCTCTACATGGCAGCCGAAAGGGTAACTTATAAGGCATGGGGATGTCCCAAGAAATTCCGCAGAGTTTGGTCTAAGTGGAGACGCTACCATGGGTTGGATGGGGGGCTGTGAGGGTGGGCTCCCATTGATGGGCATGGTTTGGGCTGCCAGGTTGATTGGGACACAGACGCTGAGAGGGTGTCGTTCATTACTGTATCAATGGACTATCATGGGATACCCGCGATCTGTGACTCAGAACTATGGTGTGTGTCCCTGGCATGGGCAGGGGGGAGGGGGGGGGGGGGGAGTGGGTGGGAAAGTGTGATCGCTGCAGTGGTTTTGTAAGTATTTTAATTGACGAAAATACCATCTGTTTTACGGTTATGGAGGGGGGAGTTCAACAAAAGAGAAAATGCAGGGACTTGGAATACCACCTGGATGCTCAGGAATGTATATTGGATATGCCTTATGCGCTCTACCAAAACTTGCCGCCCAACCTCCGGGATGTGGGCTAAATGGCCGTGTATCCGTCTACTGATAGTGAGATGCCCCATTGGCGGCTCTTGTCTGAAGTATCTGAGTGTTTGTCACCGACCCTCTGTGAACCTGCAATAAAAATAATAAAAAAAAAAAAAAGAAACGACTATAGTGAGTAGGTCAGGATTGTGATGGAATCCACTACAAGCAAGGTTGTATTCTTGAACGACAGAACCTTACTGACGTAGGGAAATGAAAGTGCCAAAAGTGAGGATCTAAAAACAGCAATAAACGACGAAATGATAGTGAGACTAGCGGTGAACTGACCGATACCAGTGAAAACGAAGTGAACAATGTGGGCGCGCCGCCGATTACGAGTGCTTACCATGGGAATCAGCCTGACCACAGTGGGGGCCGGCCAGGTAGAGAACGGCGTGTTATTAGATCTAAAAATAACAAAACCGGGTAGTTAGGAAGTGCGGCTATCGCTCAAAATACCGAAATGCGGGGTGAAAACAATTTGTCTCTTACCCAAGGAACGGAAACATCGAGGTACTGAGTTCTGTGTATTTCCGGATGACCGGAGATCAGTCTCCTATTTAGGAAAGAGGGCAGGTGGTTGAAATGGTTACGTGGTGACATGCGTGACAGTGCGAGAGTATTGAAGACGCGCCAGCGGTATGCTCGGTCGCGTTGGGGGAAGGATGAGCCTAAATCAAAGAACAGGGAATCAGAGTCAGAACCGGTTTAGGGCTCTACAACCGATTTCCAATGGGTAAATACTGCTCCAGTCATGCAAGTGAAGGAGGCTTATCTTGTCAGTGGGCTGAGGTAGCTTCCCTGGCCGTTGCGGTGGCAGACTGAGGTAGACAAGTTATATCAATGCATGTGGTTGGCTAAGGGGGAGTCACATGCAATAACTAAAATAAAAGTAGGACAGTGCAGCGGCCATATTGGGTGTGAGTTTACATGCACCTAGATACTTGGGCTCCTTATAGGTTAGAAGGAGCCACATGTGACGGTGGAAATAAGTTTAGGACAACCCGACGGCCATAATAAGTGAGTGATAACATTCACTAACAGTCAATAAGTGTGGAAAGAATAGAAATTGTGTAAAGAATAAAAACCTACAAAGTATATATGATTCATAGACATAGCTAACCCAACTTTCATCAGTTTATGTTAAATTGGTCCAGTCCTCCTGCTGGTTGAGTCCTGAATTCAAGCAAGATCCATTTGAGCTCCTCTTTGTTCAGCATTTTGGATAGGTCACCACCTCTTGGGGACAAGGTCACTTGGCTGATCACAGTCCATCTTACATCATTCTCGGTGTGTCCTTTGTCAATGAAATGTTCCACGAGAGGGGCATTCTCGGTTTTACATCCGATTCTGCTCCGATGTTGCGAGATCCTTAATTTGATTTTTTGTTTAATCTGGCCCACGTAGATCAAGTCACAAGGGCACAGGATTGCATAAACCAAATTACAACTGTTACAGTTAGTAAAAGTTCTCAGTACATTTCTAGTTTCTCCAAAGACAAATTCTTTCCCTTCAATGCAAAAGTCACATACTACACAACTGCCACATTTAGAATGTCCTTTCAATGGAGGAAGTGACCAAAGGTCAATAAGGGTGGCATTGGCCGATCTCGGGAGGGGGAGAGCAGCCCTCACCAAGTGGTCTTTTAAGTTTTTGCTTCTCTTGAAAGCAAACATGGGAGTATCTAGATATAGATTCCCAGAGTTAAGGATGTGCCAATTCTTTCTGATACTTTTGCGAATTTTGTTGGACACCGGGGAGAAAATAGTGACACAGACAAGTTTGTCAGATGGCTTTTTTTCTTTTGGTTCTAGTAGAGTCTCCCGTGGACAATACCAGGCCCTTTTCATGGCATTCTTTACTAGGCGGCGTGGGTACCCCCTAAATCTAAGTTTCTCAGCCAGTGTGTTAGCTTCCCTGAAGTAATCCACCTTAAGGAAACAATTACGTCTCAACCTAAAAAATTGGGAGTAAGGCAGGCTATCTTTTAGGGCTCGAGGGTGACAGCTGCTATAGCTTAATAGTGTGTTTCTCTCCGTTGGCTTACGGAACAGGGAGGTGAACAACAGACCATCCTTATGCTGTATACAAGGATCTAAAAAAGGGATATTAGTTTTGCTGTGGGTTAGTGTGAAGGTTAGACCATTACAGTTGTTGTTCAACCAATGTTGGAATAGTGGCAGAGCTTCAACTGGACTGCCCCAGATCATAAAAACATTGTCTATATATCGTTTCCATTCAACCACCCCTAGGTGGAATGGGTTGGTAGAAGGTAGGATAATGTCACATTCAAGCCAGTCCATGTATAGAATAGCCAGATTGGGAGCAAACATTGCCCCCATGGAAGTGCCCTTTACCTGTTGGAAGTATTCATTGTCATACATAAAGAAATTATGGGTCAGGCAAATTTCCAGCAGTTGAATAATGAACAGAGTTGGTACAGTGTGGGGACGTGGTCGGGTATTCAGAATTCTCTCCATGATAATTAGGGAGTCTTTTTAAGGGATGTTCGTATAAAGTGATTTAACATCTAGAGTGCATAGAGTTTCGCTAACAGGGTCAAAGGGATGGTTCTCGATAAGATTTATCATATACATGCCGTCCCGAAAATAACAGTTTGTGCTGGGTACAAAATCTTTCAGAAAATAGTTTACATAATGTCCAAGGGGTTCCAACACAGACCCACAACCAGAGACTATGGGACGGCCGGGGGGATTTTCCAGCCGCTTGTGAATCTTTGGAAGGGTATAAATAACTGGGGTTCTAGGGTGGTCAACGTTCAGGAAATTCAGTTCATTTTTAGTGAGGAATCCGGTTTCGAATGCCTCTGTCGTGACATGTCTTATTAGGCTTTGTAGCTCTCTGGTGGGGTTGGTATGAAGTCTGCAGTAGTGGTCTGTATTGGAAACCTATTGTGACAGTTCGATTTTATAACTGTCTATGTTTTGTAGCACAATGCCACCTCCCTTATCAGCAGGCTTAATAATTAAATCACTCCTATCACGTAGTGAGGAAATGGCCATTTTCTCATCAAGTGTGATGTTATAAGGAATGAACGTGTGGGCTTTCGCCAGGGTTGTGGTTTCCTCAAGAACAACTTTTTCAAAAGTTATGATCTCTTTGGGTATCATACTGGACGTGGGAGAGAAGGATGATGGTGGTCGGTAAGGGCAGCTTTAGGTTGAGCGGGATTAAGGTAAAAAAATGCACAAAGTCTTATCTTACGGAAAACCCTATAAGTTCAGACTGGAGATTCAGGAAATCGGGGTAGACTGTAGGTACAAACAAGAGTCCTTTACTTAAGATGGAAATCTCCTGCGATGAGAGATTATGTTCTGATAAATTAAATAAAGGGATAGTCATGTCTGAGGGATCAATGTCCGTTACCACTGATAGAACTTGCTCCTCGTTTGCCTCTCCCCTGGGGGGTTGTGCCATCTCGCTTGCTGCTTTACCCGGCCCCTTTTGGGTGCTTCCCTTGTCCTCTCCCTAAAAAATGTGGGTTAGGGTTACGGTTGGCAGTTTTTATTTTTATTCTTTACACAATTTCTATTCTTTCCACACTTATTGACTGTTAGTGCATGTTATCACTCACTTATTATGGCCGTCGGGTTGTCCTACACTTATTTCCACCGTCATATGTGGCTCCTTCTAACCTATAAGGAGCCCAAGCATCTAGGTGCATGTAAACTCACACCCAATATGGCCGTCGCACTGTCCTACTTTTATTTTAATTATTGCATGTGACTCCCCCTTAGCCAACCACATGCATTGATATAACTTGGCTACCTCAGTCTGCCACTGCAATGGCCAGGGAAGCTACCTCAGCCCACTGACAAGGTAATCCTCCTTCACTTGCCCGACTGGACCGGCGCGCCCACATTGTTCACTTCATTTTCACTGGTATCGGTCAGTTCACCGCTAGTCTCACTATCATTTCGTCGTTTATTGCTGTTTTTAGATCCTCACTTTTGGCACTTTCATTTCCCTACGTCAGTAAGGTTCTGTCGTTCAGGAATACAACCTTGCTCACCATTAGTGTAGTGGATGCCATCACAATCCTGACCTACTCACTATTATAGTCGTTTCTTAAGCATCACTTTACGTAATACAGATTGCAGCATGCACTTCGGTCTCTTTCAACTAGGGGCACAGTTACTCTGACCCTTTATGCCTAATTCTCTACGCACTGGCCCTTAAGGCAACAGTCCTGTCACTATTGTATTTGGGTGTAACCAAGTCACTATCACAGCTCTTAAATGCTCTTCTAAATTGTACATTATATGGTATCTTTACTATGCGTCTCTTTCTAGATTGTACCTTGTATGATTTCTTCATTTTTCTTTTACCTTTAGGCTATCATGGCTTGTAATATTTAGGCATTATTTTGTCCTGATGCTGATCCCTCTGACTCTTTAATGGGCTCGAAACGCCGTTGACCTTTTAAAATACCATATACTGTGAAATGTGCAACTGCTATGTTAGGCTAGTAATGGTGTTAAATGGAATTTCTGTTATTGTAATATCTACAGAAAACTACAGCTTTTGCCTAAAAACTCTGCTCTATTCTCGGACTACTTTCCTCACCATGCCAATTTGTATAAGTTTGGGTACAGGCTTGTGCCCTTCTCTATGGAATTGTTGAAGGTATCTTTTTAAAACATTTTCTGTCTGAAGTAAAAATTGGACCTCTGTCCAGCTGGACAAGTCAGTACTTAATATAGCTTCCATTGTGTCTATATTTATTCTGTGCTCGTATTTCTCGTGTGCATGGGACCACTGTTCTCAAAAATATGTTCCCCGAGGTCCTATGTTGACTCGAATGGGTGCCCTTGTTGTTTTGTATAACCAAAGGTGCTTTAAGCACATCCTTTGTCTCTGCCAAGGACGACGTCTGGTTGCATTACCCGTCCACACTGCCATCTTTGAGCTTGATGACACAGCAGGGATTCAGCCCTTTCCGCTGAGGCATGTTTTGGGGCCACAGGGTGTAAAATGCAACTTAAGGGGTGCCATGGTGAGTGGCAGCTGTTACATTTTCAAGATAGAGATGAAAAGGGGAAAGAGTGAACAGTAGGGGCTGGAAAAGTTTGAGTGTCATAAATGCCCATGACGAAAAATACAGAGAGAGTGAAGCGAACAAGGCCTAATTGCTCTAGCAATGTTGAGTTGGAGTCCTCCCGTAAATAATGAGCACAATTTGTACCTCCCAAATTTGATTTAAAGCCATAGGTCATGGAGGGTTACACATATTACCTTCCAGTATCATCACTAAGTGCCAAGGTAGGCAGACCCCTCCAGTTTTTCATTTCTAGGTATGGGCAGCCCATGCACTGCTCTTCTGCATGCTGTACTGTGGTATGGAATAGAAGCTCCACTCTTTTCCCGCCCATCTTTTTAATTGGCTCCTGTTACTGTCTTTTGTGAATGATTGCTTTTGATTCATAAATAGGCTTTATTCCCTCATTAGTACCACCATGTCTGCATTTGTAGCCTCCCATGAGGAATGGACCATTTACTTGTGTTGTTGCTCGGCAGCTTTTATTACCAGTTCGTGAAGACTATTTACTTAATTAATGGGTTCTTTGTTAAGCTGCAGAAGCACGCAAGAAGTGCTGTTTGTGTTTTACAAACCGCCCTGGTTTATTTTTAGTTGTTGTAGGCTTCACAACATGCGTCTTGCTTTTGCAATCTGTGATGTTGCAGAGGAGGTAATATTTGTATTTAGAAGATTTGTATTTGTAAAATGGTTGTAATTTTTACCAAGTGAAATGCATTTGTTATATTTATTTGTTATGCTACATGTTTTATTGTCCCAGCTATACAACGTGCTGTTTGCTTGCTAAATTAAAACCTATTTCTGTTGTAGTTTATATACATATATTTTCTTTATTTTGCGTGACTTTTTGGGTGTGCTGTGATTTGCTGTTTGTGTTTTATAACATGCATAAGTGAAAGTCATGTGTGTTATACATTTGCGGTTTGACCAGGATCACAAGAAGTTGGGGCCACGGCAACACTAGAACTTTGATTCAGCATGCGGTTCAGCATGCGGTTAGACTTTTACAACATACAGAAGTGAAAGTCATTTGTCTTGTACTTAGTATTTATGTGCCTCAATATTGCTTTTGCGTTCGGTTTGTATTGTCCTCGATCACACTGCTGTCACTGCTCTCCCGCTGACTCTGCGATCACTGCTCTGCTTCTGCTGCCACAGCTCTCCTGCTGAAGCTACTGTCACTGCTCTCCTGCTGACTCCACTGTCACTGCTCTCCTCACACTGCTGTCACTGCTCTCCTGCTGACTCCACTGTCACTGCTCTCCTCACACTGCTCTCCTGTTGCTGTCACTGCTCTTCTGCTGTCACTGCTCTCCTGCTGTCACTGCCCTCCTGCTGAGGCTGCGGTCACTGCTCTTCTGCTGAGGCTGCGGTCACTGCTCTTCTGCTGAGGCTACTGTCATGTTCTCCTCACACTGCTATCACTGCTCTTCTCACCTCAAACTTCTGTCACTGCTTTCCTGCTGCTGCCACTGCTGTCATTGCTCTTTTGCTTTCACTGTTCTCCTCACACTGCTGTCAATACACTCCTGCTGACTCTGCCGTCACTGCTCTCCTGCTGCTGT
This sequence comes from Lissotriton vulgaris, assembly GCF_964263255.1. Lineage (NCBI taxonomy): Eukaryota > Metazoa > Chordata > Amphibia > Caudata > Salamandridae > Lissotriton > Lissotriton vulgaris. Next base: position 1,215,852,828 of record NC_141697.1, read on the forward strand.
CACTGCCCTCCTTTTGAGGCTGCGCTCACCGCTCTCCTGCTGAGGCTACTGTCACTGCTCTCCTCACACTGCTATCACTGCTCTTCTCACCTCAAACTTCTGTCACTGCTTTCCTGCTGCTGCCACTGCTCTCCTCACACTGCTGTCACTGCTCTCCTGTTACCGCTCTCTTGCTGCTGCCCTCACACTGCTCTCACTGCTCTCCTACGACTTTTGTCACTGCTCTCCTGTAGGCCTGGACGGTGAACTCCGCTCCATTTGCGGGGAGTGTAGAAAACTCCACTTAGCGTAGCAGAGCAATTTTTTTCTCTGCTCAAGCTCACCAGTGGGAAGTTGGCAAGCGCGAGATGTAGGATGATCAGCGCGAACAGCAGTTTACGCCACACTTCCACTGCTTACAGAACACTGTGGAGTTTTTTTGTCACTCCATGACAGACCTACTCTCCTGCTGTCAGTACTATCATGCTGCTGTCACTGCTCTGCGGCTACTTCTGTTGCTGCTCTGTTGCTGCTGTCCTCACACTTCTGTCACTGTACTGCTGCTGCCACCGCTCTCCTGCTGAAGCTACTGTCACCGCTCTCCTCACACTGCTATCACTGCTCTTCTCACCTCAAACGTCTGTCACTGCTTTCCTGCTGCTGCCACTGCTCTCCTCACACTGCTGTCACTGCTCTCCTGTTACCGCTCTCTTGCTGCTGCCCTCACACTGCTCTCACTGCTCTCCTACGACTTTTGTCACTGCTCTCCTGTAGGCCTGGACGGTGAACTCCGCTCCATTTGCGGGGAGTGTAGAAAACTCCACTTAGCGTAGTAGAGCAATTTTTTTCTCTGCTCAAGCTCACCAGTGGGAAGTTGGCAAGCGCGAGATGTAGGATGATCAGCGCGAACAGCAGTTTACGCCACACTTCCACTGCTTACAGAACACTGTGGAGTTTTTTTGTCACTCCATGACAGACCTACTCTCCTGCTGTCAGTACTATCATGCTGCTGTCACTGCTCTGCGGCTACTTCTGTTGCTGCTCTGTTGCTGCTGTCCTCACACTTCTGTCACTGTACTCCTGCTGCTGCCACTGCTCTCCTCCTGGTGTCATTGCTCTCCTGCTGTTGTCACTACTCACAAGCTGGATCCACTGTCACTGGTCTCCTTGTGATTCTGCTGTCACTGTTCTCCTGCTGCCACGGTCACTGTTCTCTTCAGAGTGCTGTCACTGCTCTACTGCCGTCACTGCTGTCCTCACACTGCCATCACTGCTCTGCTTCTATCACTGCTGTCCTCACAGTGCTCTACTGCTCCTGCAGCAGTCTCCTGCTATTTGTCACCTCTCCTGCTGCTGTTCCTGCTCACCTGCTTCTGTTATCATTGCTGTCCACACAGTGCTCTCCTGCTGGTATCACTGTTTTCACACTACTCTCCTGCTGCGGTCACTGCTCACATGCTGACTCCACTGTCACTGCTTTCCTCCTGCTGTCACTGCTCTCATGCTGCTGTCACAGTTCTGCTATCACTGCTGTATTCACGCTGCCCTCCTGCTGTTGCTGGCACTGCTCACACTGCTCTCCTGGTAACACTGCTGTAACTGCTCTCCTCATGGTACTGTCACTGCCCTCCTGCAGACTCTGCGGTCTACTCTCCTCACACTGTCACTGGTCTTCTGTTAGTACTTCTCTCCTGCAGAGGCTGCTACTTCCACTGCTGACTCTGCTGCTACTGTCACTGCCATCGTCTTTGCTCTTCATCCAATACTGTCATCGCCCTCCTTCGTATATCATCATCTCACTAATGCGGTTTCCACTGTACATCTGATGCTCTCACGGTATTTCTGCAAATGTTGTCTCTGTTCTCCATCTGATGCTGTCACCACTGTGCTCCTGATGCTCTCACCTCCTTTCTGCTGATGCAGTCACTAATGATAGTTATGGCTCTCCATCTGATCCAGTCACTACAGTGCATCTGATAGTGTCAATATCCGGCTTCTGTCTCTGCTCTTTTGATGCTGTCACTGCCCTACCACTGATATGGTCATCGCCTTCCTGCCAATGCTGTCACCAATCTCTATTTGATACTGTCATCACCCTCCCACTGATGTGGTCACCACTGTGCATCTGATACTCACTGCCCTCTTCTCATAGTGTAATCGCCCTCCCAGCGAAGGTGTCCCCATTGTGCATCTGATGCAGTCACTACATTCTGCTGATGCGGCCACTGCTCTTTATCTGATAAAGAGCGGCAGACTCTGATGCAGAGGTCTAGCCCGGGACCAGGGTTCAATTCCCCGCCTCGGCGGATCTTGGGCTCAAAATTCCACAGACTTGATAATTCTCGCCTCGGTGCCTATTCCAATCATAGAGTCCCACTCTGCAACTCTGGGCAATAGCTTGCTTAATCTCCACAACTGCCCCCACAACGTTAAGGATGCCTGGCCTTCACCCTGTGGGTGCCCAGGAGTGGACGCCTCACAGGGAAAGCCAGGACGGGTTCCACAGCGGTATTCGTACAAGCGCCTTGAGACCCTTGCGGGTGAGTAGTGCGCTATACAAGTATCAATTTACATTTACATAATAGCATTGCTCTTTCTGATGTTGTTACCAGCCTGTTGCTAGTGCTGCCTCTTCCCATCTGATGCCGTCACTGCCCTCATGCTGATGCGGTCACTGTTCTCCATCTGATCCGGTCATTGCTCTCATCTGATGTCACCATGGTGCTTCTGATGCTCACACCTCCCTTCTACTGATCCTGTCTCGGCTCTCCATCTGATGCGGTCACAACCATTCATCCAATAGAGTCAATATCCTGATGCTGTTGCTCTTGTAATGACAATGCCTTTTATTTAACTGTTTTAAAAACCACAGACACTGTCATTTACAATGTCAATAGCTCAGACTCTCTTAAATGTGAGACCTAGTGCATTGCAAATGCTTGATAGTATATGCAGGTTTGATTCCCAAAAACCAGTGTATCACATGAGAACAATCTATCAACATCCCGTGTAAATCAGGTCTATTGTTTTCATCACTATGCCTGGGGTGGGTCACATCTTATAAAGGATTTTCACATTACACCAATCACATGAGGTATGCACTTTCTGCCAGAGGGAAGAGGGTCTGCCTAGTAACCCATTTGCCTGGTGAAAGAGGGTCAAGTGTGCTTGGTCCTGCAGGGGAAAGTGTCCAGGAAGAGAAGTCCAGCATTAGGAAAACCCAGAGAAAGTAGATTGCAGTAGGCCACACAGCCAGCAGATACCGATAACATGAGTGATTCTCACTACTCAACTCCTGTTGAGAACGCCCCAGCCTCAAAGACTTCACCAAATCAAGTGTTCCCATGTCCCCTGACCACCACTGTGGGACACAAGCTAGTTCCAGAAATAAATAAAACATATTATCACCAAGTGGAGTCTGGTGGGCCTGGAATGCAAAACAATGTTTACCAAACAAACATTTATAGATTTGCACATGGGTGGTGAGTGTCAATCTGACCTGTTGTATGCACCCACTTTCACTACAAGGTCCAATCTTCAACTAGGATTGATAAAGGTATGTCCTTTAGCATCCATGCAGAGATTACTGTTACATGGCAAGTTGGGGCCAATATGACCTGTATTGGCACCTCAATTGGCGCCGTTAGTGGCACAAGTCCACCCCCTTTGGATCCCGTGAGGTGGAGTAATGTACAAAGAAAGCAGAACTGTGATTGGAGATTGAAGAAGTCCATTTGTAAGGATGAAACACGTTGACTGTCTTCGCTGTAAACATGCAACGCTTTTTAAGAAAAAGAAAATAGAGTGAAGAATTGCACACTTTTCTAAATCTGAATAGGATTTTGTTTGCTCAGAGGATATATTTTTTAATGTGGTGCACCTCTATTTTGTATTACTGTAATGTCCATGTTCCAAAGGTTGCACCTTGGCAGCAGGTGCCTATAGTGAGTGCACGAAGATAGGATCTGAATTGTTGACATTTACTTCTTTGGAAGACGGGTTAGATGCTGAAATCTCTGGTGCACCGCCTTTTTTTCTATGGTGAGTACATTTTTATTTGCGGCATAATAAAAAATAATTGCAAAAGGAAATAGACTATTACAAAGATACAAAAATCTACATACAACCTGGCAAATAAAACATGAATTCCATTAATAAGATATGCTGCATAGATAAGATAAAAACAACATGAAAACTTAAATTTGGTTAAAACCAGATAAGCCCTCGTGGTACAAGAAACCCAGACAGAGCTGCGCTGCAAGAAAAATGTTGCTAGGTAAGATGCTATGGAGCCAATTCGTGGGCTGGTGTGCCATTGACTGAACTGTAAGTCATAGTACCCACACAGTGCCCCTGATGCACAGATAGCAGACTTCACCACTAACTTTGTATCTACAGAATGGATGAAATTCTACACATTGCAGTGTATAAGGCACATTTATTTGTAGTTATGCCTCATAATATTTTTACATTTGTTTCTGCATGTCCTAAAAAGCAAGTTGCTTATCTTCGGTAATACCTTATCTGGTGGAAACTATCTAGCCACAGATTTCTTACCATAGAATTATCCCCAGGAGTCAGACTGGATCCAGAAAGTTTCGGGAGCAGTACACCTGAGCGTCAGTAGGTGGGATCAATCAGCTCCGCATGGTGGTTGCATCGTGCACAGTACCTATACAAGTGCCACACCAGCACGCTGACGTCAGTTTCTTTTCACAATTTTACAACTTAGGAGCATGGAGCCACAAAGAACACAGACTAATGGTGTGGAAAACTAGGGCCCTGATTAGGGAGGATGCCCTGTCCCTAGAAATCTGCTCACAGAGCTGGGAGGATGGCTGGGTTGGTAAGGAACCTGCAGCGAGAGTATCTACAAGATAAGGCATTCTCAAAGGTAAGTAACTTGTTCATCTGATGGAGACTTCTAGCTGCAGATTCTTGGTCTTGGAAAAAATACCAGATCAATATCTCCCCAGAGGTCGGTCAAGTGAAACAATATCATACCAAAAAAGTTGTGCAGGACAGTAAGGGCAATGTGCCCATCCCGACGTACATGGCTGTCCAGGCAGTAGAGAAGCCCACGTTGCTGCCTGACAGATTTCAGGACCAGTAATAATGCAGAGGAAGCAGCCTTGGCCCTGGTGGAAGGAGCATGCAAGCCCTTCGGGGGTTGCTTCTTGGCCCCTGTGTACCAGATCTTAATGCAGAGCACAATCCATTGTTTCCCTTCTTTGCTCATACATACCACACGAAGAGTTGGTCATCCACCAGGAACTCTTGTGCGGTTAAGGTAGAACAACACTCTTTGTAGGTCCAGTCAGTGAATGCGCCGCTCTTCTTTATTTAGATGTGTTGGAGCTTATTAAGTAGGCAGAGTGACAGACTGGCCTACATAAAAGAGTGACAACGTTCAGCAGAAAGGAAGCTCTTGTTTGTAGAACCAGCTTATTTGGGTATATGTTTAAGTGTGGAAGCTTGGAGACCAAGCCTGAAGCTCACTAACCTTCCAGGCAGACAGGAAGGTTGGCTTGACAGTAAGGAGCCGGAGGACAGCTGTGCAAGGGCTCAAGATTAAGGTCCCACTGAGGCATTAAGAAGGAGAAAACATATGTTGCAAACTTTTCAATAATCTCTGTACAATAGGGGATGTAAAGCAGGATGGCTGGTCAGGCAACTGCCAAAATGTAGCCCTTTAAGGTGCCCAGGCACTTCATGATGTGGGACAGAATGAAATGATGGGCCTGAGAAAAGGAAGAAAAAATGATGGGGTCAACTGTGTGTTTTTTTTTTTACACACCATGCCACAAACTTGCTCCAACGGAAGGTGTATACCGATGTGGTGGAGGGACACCTGACTGTCAGAACAACATTGCAGACTTAGGGCAAAAAGGTAAAAAGCTGCCATTGCTCAATCTCCATGCAAGTAGGCTGAGCATTGTTGACAGGTTCTGGTGGAGAACCCTCTGCTGCTGCTACAAAAGATCCTCCTGAAGGGGTAGCCTGATTGAAGAACCGATGGCCATGCTCGACAGCTCAGGATACTAAACCATTCAAGCCCAGTCCCGACCCACATGGATGACTTGGGCCCGGTCGTTCCTGATCTTTAGAACTCTGGGCAGGAGTTGTATGGGTGAACAGGCATACAGGAGGCCTGATCTCCACTTGAGATGCAAACCACCTCCGAGCGAGAGCCACATTGGAAACTCCGGAATGCAGAACTGCTGACATTGCACGTTCTTGGCGGTGGCAGACAGATCTAGCCAAGGCTGTCATCACTGCTAAAAGAGATCTTGCACCACCTCTGGATGGAGACATAATTTGTGATCCACATGGCATCTTTGGCTGAGTTTTTTCTGCCCTGGTGCTTAAAGAGTCTGGCAGGTGTTGAACCACCAGGAAATGCCCTGATGTTCTAGCCATGTCCAGAGAAGCAGGGCCTCTTGACAAAAGGTCCATGACCTCACCTCGCCTTATTTTTTTTGCAGTACCACATGGTGGTGGTGGTGTACATAAACACCTGCACTAGCCTTCACTTGATGAAGGGTAGAACGTCTTAATGCCAGTCAGATCACTTAGAGCTCCAGAAGGTTGTTGTGGAGACCAGAGGCCTGATTTCCACCTCTTTCAGATGGCCACCCCATCCCGGGAGTGATGCATCATTCACCACCCTCAGACCTGGTTGGGGAAGGGAGAAGGGCCTGTTGCTGATCCAATCACGGTTTGTTAACCACCACTGCACTTATTGTGTAGTTATCTTCAAGATCTGGACCATGACAGATTTCCCTGATGCTGCACCCACAGGAAGTTCAGGTCCCACTGCAGAGCCCACATATGCCAGCAGGCAAGTGTCACAAGCAGCAGGCCATGAGGTCTAGCAGCCTCACCAACTTCCAGGATAGAGGCTGAAACATCAGTATCATAGCCTGAATATCCTGGACTCGACGTTCGAAAGGATAGGCCAATAACTGCACTGTTTCCAGAACTGCTCGGCTGAAAGGGAGCATCTGAGAGGGAGTCGGGTATGATTTCGGCACACTGAGAGTGACCCACATGGAATGCAAGAGGTCTGCCATAATCTGGAGGTGGGAGATAGCCTGGGGAAAGCCGGCCTTCAACAGCCAGTCGATGATAGAGGGACATTTGGTAGACTGGCACCCTTGATCTCAGCACATGAGCTGCAACCACCGCCTGTCACTGCGCACTCTAGGTGCCGCAAGAGAACACGGACACGACAGGCAGCTCAGTGTAACAGGAATTGGTAGTTCAAAGTACAGTTCTCGTGAGGCCATGGGGGATGTGCCGCCAATGACATCACAAAGTACACCGGAAGCAGTTTTATGCGCTTCCCGATCACCTGACTGTTGATGTTAATTCTTGAAACTTTCCTTGGATTGAAGATATAAAGGATTCTTGTAGGGGTGCTTGCGCACCAACTTTCATTATTTCCTGAGAAGTTCTCGAGCTTCACTTTCTTCACGAGCGGAAACAAGTTCCTGCCCGAGCAGCTCCGTTGGACGAGCCAGGTCTTGGCTCTTGCAAGTAACTCTCCTCTGACTTTCATTTTCCCCTCAGGAACAGAGGGAACAATTCTAGTAGCGGGCAGCTCACGCAGCTGCACAAAACTTTAAAGCTGAATGTGTTTTCTTCTTTGGTTGATTAATTGTACCATGGCCTGTATGAGGGTAATACGGCCAGGTCATTGGTAGTAACTCCTGCATAAAGCCTACCGTTTTACCTAAGAACTATTGGTATAAACGGGGTAACCTTGGTAGCTTTCTTTTTTGTGCTTGAACAACATGGATGCTAAGTACATATTTGCTGATTCCGATATACGAGGTATTACCTTAAATTGCCTATTGAAATAGACTGCTTGTTATATCTACGTATTGTGTTACTTTACAGACAGTGAGTAAGAACAATAGTTACTTACCTGTAATCTGTGGTTCTCCAGTATTGGTGTCTTTCATAGATTCACATGCCTGAATCATTCCCCGTCGTCGGAGTTGGAGTCCCACAGTATATAAAAAAGCAGTAATATGCCATTTGTACATAGCAAATAACAGTTATACCCAACCAGGAAGTAAAGTAGCCCCAGCTACAGTGGAGAAAACTTCCACATTAGTGACTATCCAAGTCATTATGTATAGACCAAACTGCAGCCAATCAGGCCACAGCTCCCACCAGAATGCTCTCCCCAGAGACCCAGGCTCTCAGATTTTGTAGCACCGGAGTGTACCGGAGTATACATATATATATATATATATCCATAGCCTGAGTGAGACTCTGAGGGGAGGTGGGTGGGTGCATGTGAATCTATGAAAGACACCAATACTGGAGAACCACACATTACAGGTAAGTAACTATTGTTCTTCTCCAGTATTAGGGGTGTCTTTCATAGATTCACATGCCTGAATCAGAGTAGTTAGCAGTAATACAATACATCGCTCTTGGACGCCAAGCTACACAGTTTTCATGCATGAACATAATGTAATGCAATAACATAGTAAAAGCGTCAAAAGAGCAAGAGGAGGTGGGGAAGATCATCAGAGGCTCACCTTATTGAAAAAGATTACGCAGGACTGCTCTTCCCACCGAGGCATCGGTATCACTTGAAGAATCCAGACAGTAATGCCTCGTGAATGTGTGCCTGCTGGACCATGTTGCAGCTCTGCAGGAGAGGCACACCAGCAAACAAAGCAGTTGAAGAAGAGACTGCTCTCGTAGAATGAGCTCTAGGTAAGGTCTGTAAGGGGTTACCTGCTTGTTGATGGCAGAGCCCTATCGTTGATGAGACCCACCTAGCGATAGTCTGTTTTGTCACTGCACAGCCTTGTCTCAGTCTGCCATGCGCTACAAATAGCTGATCCGTCTTCCTGATGGCAGCTGTCCTTGAAAGATAAAACTTAAGACATCTCTTGATATCTAAAGAGTGTAAAGTCCGCTCAGCTAGCGACTGCGGATTCGGAAAAAATGTCTTTAGTATAACTGGCTCATTCAAATGAAAATCCGATGGTACCTTGGGCATGTACTTCGGGTTGGTGCTCAGTATCACAGAGTCATTCGTGAATTGCAAGAAAGGTGGTTTAGACGTGAACGCCTGCATGTCACTAACCCTTCTGGCTGATGTTAACGCCAGCAGTAATGCGACTTTCCAAGTGATGAACTTCAGATCAACTTTATGGATCGGATCAAAGGTATGGCGCATGAGCTGAGCTATTACTATATTCAAATGCCAGGGTGGAGGTGGCCGACGTATTGGAGGAAACATGCGAAATAAACCCTTAAAGAATTGTCGGATTATTCTTGAGGAATATAGAGAATTCGTACCATCCTGACGGTATCGGGATATAGCCGCTAGAAACACCTTAAGAGTTGAGTGCGCCAAACCTGATTTAGCCAACTGTAAAAAGAAGGGTAAGATCTTTTCCGGTTCAGCATACATGGGATGTAAATTCATAGTTTGGCACCAAGCACAAAAACGCTTCCATTTAAGCTTGTAAGTTTTGTTTGTTGAAGGCGCTCTAGCATTGGCTAGGACTTCTTGACAGTCTTGTGGAATGTTTAAATGTGCAAACTCATGGTGTTGAGGAGCCAAGCCGATAATTTCAGAGAATGAGGGTCCGGATGATATACCCTGCCTTCTTGAATTGTCAGAAGATTTGGAATTTGAGGCAGTTGGACTGGTTCGCGTTCTGAGAGAAGAAGAAGCTGTGTGAACCAATATTGTCGTGGCCACCGTGGAGCAATCAAAATTATTCGACACGGTTGTCTTCTCATTTTCTTGATGACCTTGGGAATTAATGGAATTGGCGGGAAGGCGTAGGCAAATATCCTCTCCCAATTCATTGACAGAGCATCCCCGCAAGATTCTCTGTGGGGAATCCAGCTCGCAAACTGTGTACATTTCTTGTTCCGATATGTTGCGAATAGATCTAGATCGGGGTGACCCCATCTCTGGAAGATCTGATTCCAGCGCTGGTTGATGCGGTTCCCACTCGTGAGTGCTGCTCTTGGATCTGCTCAGGGAATCTGCTAGCACATTGGCTACTCCTGGAACATGCACCGCTGACAAGTTGATGTTGTGATCCAGAGCCCAATTCCAGATCTCTTGAGCCTTCTGGGACAACAGGGGTGATCTTGTGCCCCCCTGCTTGTTCAGGTAATGCATGCTCGTTGTGTTGTCTGTTCGAATCAACACTGTTGAGTCTTCCAGTATCGCTTGAAAAGATTTCATGGCTAGGAAAATGGCCCTTAATTCCAATAAATTGATGTGCCATTTCTTTTGCTGTCTGTCCCATTTGCCACTGATCGACATCCCTTGAAGGTGAGCGCCCCAACCTTCTAGCGAGGCATCCGTGGTTACGATGTATCTGGGGACTTCTGCGAGGAAAGCACAGCCCACCTGCAGGTTGTGTTCCTGACTCCACCACAGGATTGCGTTCTTCATTCGAGGCGTTAAGTGATGATATCCTCGAAGGAACCTGATACCTGCACCCATTGGTGACTGAGTTCCTCTTGCAAGGGTCTCATTCTCAGATGACAGTTTGGAGTGAGAGGGATGCACGATGAGATCATCCCTAGGAAAGATTTGAATTTTCGAACAGAAACGCACTCTTTTCTGAGGAGTGCAGTCGCCATCTTTTGAATCTTCTCCGGTCTTTCGCTTGAAATGAAGACCTGAGCGAGCTTGGAATCCAGCGTTGCTCCTAGGAAAGACTTCCTTTGTGATGGTTCCAGATCTGATTTCTCGTAGTTCACCGAGAAACCCAGGCTTTGGACCAGGCAAAGGCATTTCTGGACACGTTTGCTTGTTGTGGCGTAGGAATTGGCCTTGATAAGGCAGTCGTCCAGATGTGGGTATATCTGAATACCCTGTAATCGTAAGTGGGCCGCTACAGGTGCCAACATCTTTGTGAATACCCTCGGGGCTGAACGTAGTCCAAAAGGAAGCACCTTGAATTGGAAATCCCTGCCAGCCACTCTGAACCTTAGGAACTTCCTGTGCCTGGGGAAAATGGGTACGTGGAAGTAAGCATCCTGAAGGTCTGGTGTTGCCATGTGGTCCCCTTCTGTCAGAAACTGGAGGATCTCTTCGAGTGTTAACATTCTGAACGTTAATTTTTTGACGTATTTGTTGAGGGCACGCAAATCGAGGATGGGGCGCCATTCCCCCGATTTCTTTGCGTATCAAGAAAAAACGAGAGTAAAAACCTTTTCCTCTCTGATGTTGAGGTACTCTCTCGATTGCCCCCTTTCGAATCATTGTATTGATTTGGATGAACAGCTCTTTGAGATGTGCTGGGGGCAGTCCTTTTGGGGGTGAATTTGGAGGGGTTTTTACAAATTCCAGTATGTGGCCCTTGGAAACCACATCCAGGACCCATCTGTCTGTGGTAATTTCTGACCATTTTGAGCAATGTAGGGATATTCTTCCTCCAATTTGTTTCTGGCTGGGACAAGGTGGTGGCAGGATGTGTTCCTCACTTTTTGGTAGTGTTGTCTCTGCCCGATATGTTGTTTTCCCTCGGGGCTGTGAATAATTATTTCGTCTTTGGCCTCTGGTTATTTTGGTTGTTCGAATATGAACGTTGTTGGTAATATCCTCCTCTATTTGTGAAGTTACCTCTTCCTCTTGCACCACGAAAGGAAGATTTCCGGTACTGCAGAGTACCCAACGATCGTGCAGTTTCTGTATCTTTCTTGATGGCTTGCAAAGCCTCATCCACATGCGAGCCGAATAGGTACTCTCCATCATAAGCCATATTCAACACCTTGGCTTGCACCTCCTGCCTAAAGGATGTAGATTTCAACCATCCCTCTCTTCTAAGGACTGCAGCTCCTGCCAACTGCCTGAATCCTGTAGCTGCCACGTCCACTGCAGCATCAATGATCTCCGACGAAGCACACTCCCCTTCCTGCAGAATTTTTGTGGCTTTGGTCCGGTTCAGGCAGTTTTTGAATGTAAGGCGATATGTCTGACCACATCTGCCTATCATACCTGCCGAGAATTGCCAGCGAATTAGCAGCCCTAACTGTGGTCGCTGCAATAGTCGATACCTTTTTCCCAATGGTATCGAGTCGCCTCCCATCTCTGTCCGTAGGAGTGGATATCTGAGATGACTGGTTCTTTGCTCTCTTCTGAGCTGCTTGCGCAATGACTGACTCCGTCTTGGCCTGGCCAAGCAGGTGAAGAAGTTGGTGCCCTGTACTTTTTATCCACTCGCGGTAAAACCGCAGGTAAAGAATTTGGTGTGGCCATGTTCTTTAGACCTTCTTTCCAAATAAAGTCTATAATAGGAATAGACCAACGTTGCCTCTGCGACAAACTCTTAAAGTCGTACAGGAAACATTTGTCCTGTTTAGCCTCCAAGGTAATGAGAAATCTCTTAGTTGCTTTGTCCATAATCCTATGGAAATTTGCAATATCCACCGGTGGTGACTCAGCTTTTGGTTGTTCATCTGGAGAAGGTGTGTCAGCTTGATAATCTTCATACTCCGACGAATCCGTTTTATCTAATTCACCTTCTTCATGAGTTTCCTCATCATTATTCTCACCCTCCGTTTGGTGGTAGGACACCGGTGTTGATGGTCGGGCATGCTCCGCTTCTTCAGTCATTGTAGCCATTGGAGTCGGGGTTACTCGAGGCCATGGAGAAGTGATTTGTGATTCGCCTGACTCTGAAGGCGGAAAACGGCAATAATAATCGCTCAACATATACTGCAAATTTTGGAAAAGTTCCATTGGCATTTGCATCCCTGGTGTTGGTTCAGTCTCCAACCTAGGCGGTTGTATCACTTGCTCCTCTTCCTCCTGATCCTTTATCTGTATAAGCAAATCAGATGGGCTCTCCGCTGCCTGAAATCAGAATCCAAGAGCCTGTCTGGCATTTTTAGTGGCGACATAGATGCAGATTGTGATGAACGCTTTTGTAATAGTGCCGCAGTGGTGGCTGGAGATGGCAGCGGTATCACATTGCTCCTTGCTGACCAGACTTGAAGATCTGTGCAAGATGACAGCTTTGGTGTTGTTGGATTCTCTTGTGCCATCGTTAATTCTGTTTCTTGTGGCTTTGTCTTCGACGATAATTGCTCCGTCGACGACTGTGGCTGTTTAGTCTTCGTCGACGAGATGGACTTTGTCGTCGACGACGAGGGGACCGTCGACGGGACCACTTTCTTCGTCGACGGGGCTGTCGACGGGACTATTTTCTTCGTCGACGAGGCCGTCGACGATGACTTCGTCGACGGGGCCTTCGACGAGGTCTTCTTCGTCGACGATTGACTCGTCGACGGCAGCTTCGTCAACGATGATGTCGTCGACGGCAAGGTCTTCTTCGTCGACGGTAAGGTTGTTGTCGACGGCAAGCTTGTCGTCGACGCTCGTATTAGCTTCGTCGACAGAGGCTCGTCGACGAGAGGTGTGACTATTTTCGTCGACGAGATGGGACAAACCTGGACATGCACATAAATTGAAGAGGACGCTGAGGACATCACAATAGAAGGTTTTGGTGAGGAAAAAGTCATAGTAGAAGTCACTGCCGTGGCTGCCTTACAGGAAAACGGCAGAGAAGTCGCTGCCTTGGTCACAGGCCTCTGAGGTGACACTAAAGACGCAGTCTTTTTAGATTCTGTTGGCCTCACCGATTTCTCAGAGGATTTTTTCATTTTTGAGGTAGAAGGCTCACCAGCGTCATCAGTGAGCTGGGCCTGTCTTGCCACCTTAGCCTTAGGAGTAGTCACTTTACTCTCAGCCATCCTCTTTCTAGATCCCATAGAAGACCCTGAGGCCAAACTTCCTACCTCAGAGAGTGGTTGATCCTTATCTTTAATCCGCTATATCCATAGCAGCAGGAGACCCTCTCTGTCCCTGAGGGTCTTTGGAGGAAAGGTGCGACAAATCTTGCACTCCTTAGCCTGATGATCAGGGTACAAGCAGTAGATGCAGAGAGTATGCGGATCCTCCTTAAACAGCCTTGCTTTTCCGCAGGATTCACAGGCCCTAAACAGGGACTTTGATTTAGACATGTTAGAAAGTGAAATCTTTCAGAAGTAGAGAAAAAACTGAGCAGAGCTCAGAGAGACTCCCTATCACACGACGTGCGGTAAAAAAATCTGAGCGCCTGGGTCTCTGGGGAGAGCATTCTGGTGGGAGCTGTGGCCTGATTGGCTGCAGTTTGGTCTATACATAATGACTTGGATAGTCACTAATGTGGAAGTTTTCTCCACTGTAGCTGGGGCTACTTTACTTCCTGGTTGGGTATAACTGTTATTTGCTATGTACAAATGGCATATTACTGCTTTTTAATATACCGTGGGACTCCCACTCCGACGACGGGGAATGATTCAGGCATGTGAATCTATGAAAGACACCCCTAATACTGGAGAACTGTGCAACCATTTGCTTGTTTATCTTTTATAGCAGGGGCTTGTTGAGCTCCTCTGAAGACAGCTCCAAATCCCCTGTTGCATGCCGCTAGCGTCTCTAGGTATGTGATTATTAGTGACTGGTATTACTAACCTCCAATTTGAGTCTGTTGATTTACTCAGACCGTAGTGCTATCAGGAGGTGGAACCCCCCCCCCCCTACTCCCCCCAGAGCATCGTACATCTCCGAGGATCTGACAGAATTAACAGCCCACGAATTTGCATCCTCCTGGACGCATGGTGCTATGGCCACCATAGAAGATGTCATAGCTGCATTGGCCCTTTGCAGGTTGAGTTGCGCGCCTCTAAGACAGAAACCGCAGCCCTTCAGGCACAAGTAGATAGGATTCAGCGTAACCCTTTTAATGCTGGTGTTCATCCTACCGCTCAAGTTCCATCAGTTGTGGTGGAGGTCCCCACTCCCATACCATTGGCTACACCAGAAAGGTTCAATGGTGACAGCAGTAAGGTTCAGGTATTTCTCACACAAGTGTTATTGAACTTTTCATGCAAACCCAAGGCATTCAGCACCAGACATTCAAGAGTAGCTTTTTTGGGGTCTTATCTAGTGGGGGATGCTGCACAATGGGCGGTACCCTTAGTAAAAAAAAGGGATGATCACTTAATGTATGATTGGGATTCCTTTATAAAAGAAATTGAAAAAACATTTAACCGCAGAGCAGCTATTCTCGCGGCAGACCAAGACTTGTTGGAATTAAGACGGAAATCGGGACCTGATCTCCTACCTCAACGATTTCCGACGTTTGGTGACTGAGTGGCCAGAGGCCAAACAAGCTGCAATCTTTCATCAAGGACTGAGAGGAGATGAAAGATGTCTTGGCTCAAATTGATCCCCAACCTGTCTCGTGTGATGACCTTATTCAGCTGGTAATATGGTTGGATCTTCGTCTTAGTGAACGCAAAGGCGAAAATAAGAGGAAGGAGCGATACGCTATACGGGTTGATCAACCCTGAACACCCGATAACACGAGCAAGACGATCGAAGAAAGAAAGGGGTTTGCACTTATTGTGGGAGAAAAGTTCACTTTATCAAAGAATGCACCCTTCGCCCAAAATATCCCAGGGGGAAATATAAAAAAAGTGTCTACGGTTACTTCAGGACCTCAGACGGGAAACTAACGAGCTTGAACTTCCGAACATAACCACTTGCGTTTTACCGGTGTTAAACTTAAAGCAGTTATCTTGCATCCACCTGAAGACTTATTTCAAAATGGCACACTTAACTCTTCCAATTTTGACCCCTTGAGATGGTTAGTGCGGCCAACAACTTCAAATGCATGTCAATTATGTTTTTTGAATACTACAAAAGGTTATAGACAAACTAGACCTGATTCATGCCTCCCACATTCGCATAGTTACCACATAACCTGTGGGTAAATTATGTCCGCAATGGTTGCAACAATCCACGCTGTCGTGTGTTAAACAACAACTCTCTCACTTGTCAGGTGACATCAATTTGGATGATTTTCTTTTAGGTCCAGAGTTCCCTCGCACTAAAAGCTTTATGTATTCCACTTTTAATGAATTTTGGAAACTGCTGAAGACGCAAGCTGTAGTGCTTCTCCGCCAAATTGACAAGGCTAATTTAGAAAGCCTTGTAGTGGTGGATAACAGCATTAATGCACAAGTTACTTACCTTCAGTAATGATATATCTGTAAGAAACAGCATTTAGTGTTAGATTCCTTACCTTAGAATATCCCCAGGCGTCAGACTGGATCCGGAAAGTTTTGCGTAGCAGTACCCCTGCGCATCGGTAAGGATCGTCTGCGGCTCCGCGTCCACCGTCGGAGTCATGATCGCCGGGATGACATATGAGTACTTAGACGCCGCCCGAGCATGACGTCAGTTCTTGTACATAGCTTTCCACGCCAGGAACAAAGCCATGCCAGAGACCGACACTGGTGCCATGAAACTAGGGTCCTGAAAGGGAGATACCTTAACCCTAGATATCGGTTTGCAAAACAGGGAGGATGGGTGGGGCGGTAAGGAATCTAACACAAACTACTGTTTCTTACAGATATATTGTTACCGAAGGTAAGTAACTTGTGCATCTGAAAGAAACAGGTTAGTGTTAGATTCCTTACCTTAGAAACCCCAGCAATACCAACCCCGGAGGTGGGTCTGCAAACCAAGATCACACCAGAAAGTCCTGGAGAACGGAACGGCCGAAAAAGCCATCTCTCCGGACTTGGTTGTACAGGCAGTAATGTTTAGCGAACGTGTGCAGTGAGGCCCACGTAGCTGCCTGACAGATGTCCTGCAAGGGCACTCCTCTACCCAGGGCAGTAGTAGCCGCGGCCCGAGTGGAATGGGCTCTGAGCCCAACAGGAGGCTCCTTTTTCGCCAAGGAATAACAGTCCTTGATGCACAAAACCCCTGACCGAGAGATGGTCTGTTTGTGCACCGCCCGTCCCTTCTTAGCGCCAACGTGACCAACAAAGCTGGCGTGTGGGGTCTAGATAGAACGAGAGCGCACGTTTTGGGTCCAGACGGTGGAGCCTCTCTTCCTCCTTCGAAGGTTGCGGAGGCAGAAAGAAGGTGGGCAAGGTGATGGACTGCCCGATATGAAAGGCTGTAACTATCTTGGGCAGGAAAGAAAGACAAATCTTTAAGACAACTTTATACGGATGGACAGAGGAAAGGAGGCTTAGAAGATAGAGCCTGGAGCTCACTCACTCTCCTGGCAGAGGTGATGGCAACCAGGAATGCAGTCTTAAGAGTCAGAAGATGAAGAGGGCAATTGTGAAGTGGTTTGAAAGGAGCGCACATCAAGTAGGTTAGAACAAGGTTCAAGTCCCACTGAGGCATCATGAAAGGAATAGGAGGAAACATGTGTGTGATGCCTTTAAGAAATCTATTTACAACAGGGGACTTGAAAAGAGAAGGCTGATCAGGAAGCCTCAAGGTGGCTGAAATGGCAGAGAGGTAGCATTTGATATTGCCCAGAGCAAAAAGAAGAGAACCTCTGAAAGGGGGGCACAGAGAGGATCCACAGCCTTTGCTGTGCACCATGCCACAAATTTGTTCCACCTGCAGGCGTATACCGACTTTGTGGAGGGACACCTGGCTGCCAGAATCAAATCACAGACTTTAGGAGGCAAGTCAAATGGCCTCAACTGTCGCCGCTCAATCTCCATGCATGTAGGTGGAGACTGGACAGGTTCCGGTGGAGGACCGTCCCCTGCTGCTACGACAGAAGGTCCTACCGAAGAGGCAGACTAATCGGGGGAATAGACTTACATGCTGAGTAGCTCGGGAAACCAGTATCTTCGTGCCCAGTCCAGAGCCACAAGGATGACTTGGGCCGGTCTTGGGCATGATCTTCAGCACTCTGGGCAGAAGTGGTATAGGCGTACAACAGACCGCAGCTCCACTCGTGACGAAAAGCGTCTCCAAGCGAGTGTCGCCTTGGAAATTCCTACGCGCAGAATCAATGAAATTGCGCGTTCTCTTTGGTGGCGAATAGATCTAACCAAGGCTCTCCCCACTGTTGAAAGAGGCCTTGCGCCAGATCCGAGTGCAGACGCCATTCGTGATCCATCATGCACCGGCGGCTGAGTTCGTCCGCCCTGGCGTTTAGGGAACCTGCTAGGTGTTGAACCACCAGGGTAACGCCCTGGTGTTCCAGCCATTGCCAGAGGCGCAGAGCCTCCTGACAAAGGGTCCACGACCCCACCCCGCCCTGTTTGTTGCAGTACCACATGGCGGTGGTGTTGTCCGTGAACAGCTGCACAACCCTTCCCCGGACAGAGGGAAGGAATGCTTTCAGTGCAAGCAGGATCGCCAGCAGCTCCAGAAGGTTGATATGGAGCCGGGACTCCGCCGGTGACCAGAGGCCTCTGATCTCCGCCTCTCCAATGTGGCCCCCCAGCCCCAGGAGGGACGCATCTGTTACTACTACGTGCTCCGGTTGGGGTAGGGAGAGGATCTGCCACTGACCCAATCGCAGTCCATAAGCCACCACTGCAACTGTCTCGCAGTGCCCTCCGAGATCCAGACGTGGTCCGACAGGTTGCCCTGATGCTGGGCCCACTGAAACCTCAGGTCCCACTGCAGAGCCCGCATCCGCCACCTGGTGTGATGCACCAAAAGGATGCAGGAGGCCATCAGCCCCAGAAGCCGCAGCGTCAACCTGCCCAAGACTCAGGATAAAGGCTGAAAGATCGGAATCAGAGCCTGAATATCCCAAACCCGCTGTTCGGGAGGATAAGCCCGAAACTGCGACGAGTCCAGAACCGCTCCGATGAAGAGGAGCTTCTGAGAGGGGCACAGGTGTGACTTCAGCACATTGATGGAGAACCCCAGCAGGGGCAGGAGGTCGGCCGTAGTCTGGAGGTGGCTGACTACTGCCTGGGGCGATCCCGCCTTCAACAACCAGTCATCGAGATAGGGGAAGACTGAGACCCCTGATCTGGGCAAATGAGCTGCAGCCACCGACATCACTTTCATGAACACCTGAGGGGCACAGGTAAGGCCGAAGGGGAGCAAAGTAAACTGAAAATGCTCGTGGCCTACCGTGAACCACAGGTACCACTGGTGGGCTGGCTGGACAGGGATATGGAAATATGCGTTCTGCAAGTCCAACACTACCATCCAGTCTCCAGGGTCTAGGGCAGCTAGGACCTGAGCTAAAGTCAGCATCTTGAACTTCTCCTTCCGGAGGAGGCTGTTGACGCTCCGGAGGTCCAAGATAGGGCGTAGGCCTCCTTTGCCCTTTTTGGGTATCAGAAAGTAGTGGGAGTAGCAACCACGTCCTACTTCTGGCCCAGGAACACGCTCAATGGCCCCCTTGGCAAAGATGGCAATAACTTCCTTCTACAGAAGTTGCAAGTGATCCTCTGACATGCGGTGGCATGGCTGGAGGGGTTGCCTCGAAGGGGAGGAAGTAGCCCCTTTGGACGATTTGCAGCACCCACCTGTCCGATGTGATGGTACGCCACTGGAGGAGGTGATGGTGAACCCTGCCCCCCACTAGTGTCGAATGGGCCTGAAAGCTCGGACTAGGAAGGCTTTGAGACAGATGCTGCGGGGGCGGATGTGGACTGACCTTGACCTTGCCCTTGTCCCCCGGCACCGCCACGGCGGTTACCACGTCCGCGACCACGTTGAGGTTGGTTCTACGGCCTGTGGCTAGCTGGATGTGTGAGGGCACCTCTTCCTTGGCCATGAAAGGGGCAAAAAGCAGAAGTTTGCTGGTGTTGGCCGAGGCCCAAGGACTTGGCCGTAGCCCTGGAGTCCTGGAAACACTCCAGCGCACTGTCCGCCTTGACGCCAAAGAGGTGACGGCCATCAAAAGGAATGTCATGAGGGTGGCCTGGACATTCCCTGAAAAGTTGGCAGACCTCAGCCAGGCGTGGCGGCGAACCGCCACCGTTGTTGCAATCACCCTACCGTGGTATCAAGTCCACACCATATTGAATAGCGTGCTGCATCCCGCCCTTCAGCTAGGGCTTGGGTGAGCTTTGCCCGGGCCTCCACCGGGCACGGCAACAGCACTTCCGCAACCGTATACCAAAGAGTGGATGTAACTGCCCCAAACTCAGGGAGGAAAACAGTTTCTTCCCAAACTGATCGTACCTTTTGGATTCCCGAACCGGAGGAGCGGTCGGGAATGCAGTCTGGGATGTAGAGGCCTGGATCACAAGGCTCTCTGGGGTAGGGTGAACGGACAGGAAGCTGGGGTCGCCCTGATCCGGGCGGTGGCGTCGGGCCACGTTCCGATCTACAGGAAGGCCTGTAGATGGCTTGGACCAGGTGCCCACCAGAATGTCGGTGAGGGCTTCGCTAAACAGCAGGAGAGGCTCCGAGGAGCTTGCCTGCGGTTTGAGCACCTCAGTGAGGAGGTTAGTCCTCACGGCCGCGACAGGGAGCTCAATAGACAAGGCCTTGGCTGCCCTAGTCAACACCACGCTGTAAGCAGCCCCCTCCTCCATAGCCACGGTAGGAGGGGAGACAAATCCAGTGTCGGCAAAGTATCCAGACCACTGGCCTCGCCCAGCTCGTCTGCACAGTCCAGGCTCAACTGGCACTGAAGTGCCAGAGGATCCTCAGACCCCTCCCAGTCCTCCTCGCCATCCATCTCATAATAATCAGGGGAAAATGATGGAGCCGGGTCATCTGTGAATGGCTCACCCATCGGCGTCCAAGACGCCGCCGGTCCAACGCCGGACCCGGACTGGAACCGGGGACGACGTCGCGGGTGACACCCTTGGGGACAGCGCCAACGGAGGGGTCGTAAGGTCGACTGGCAACGTCCCGGATCCGGGCCTGGATCCTGTGGAGCCCTGCGGCGTCGGGACAGGAGTTGTCAACGGCGCAGGGGCCGAAGCACCCGGCGGTGCCAGGGCCGCCGGCCCGCTAGGGCTCCCAGACGCTCCCCACGGGGCCTGAAGGCGCATCGACAGGGCCCGACGGAGGGAAGTGAGTCCTCATGGCCACGAGGAAGTCACAAATCTCCTCCGGCGTCGCGTGCAGCCCAGGGACCGGCGGATGTGGTGCTGGACGCGGCACTTGCGGCTCCTGTGGAGCTGCGTGGGAGGGGTCGCCAGAACCCCCGGCCGCGTTGCACGAGCGTCGGGAGTAGTCGGAAGAGCGATGACTCTTCTTCGACTTCTTTTTCGAGTGCCTCGACATACCTGAGGACTTGGAGCCCGATGAGTGGTGGTGACTCACCGAGCGGCGAGGACTGCGGCCCCGCGACCGGTCCCTCGACCTCCTCCTAGACCGGGACCTCGAGCGGCATGGGGCAGACTGCCAGAGCTCGAGTCACTTACGGGACCACTCCCTCCTACCTCTCAAGGTCAAGGCCCGGCCGTCGGGGCACAACTTGTTATCGTGGTCGGCTCCGAGACAGTAAAGGCACCGACGGTGGGAGTCGGTCACAGACATTAAGCGGTGACAGTCCTTGCAAGGTTTAAACCCAGGCATCCCTACCGGCACCGCAAGTCGAAGATCGACTCGAGAAGTGATCCAAAATAGATCAAAAAGTTAGTCAAAAAAATGACTAAGAGTACTGCTCTTCCCAACGTCAGCGCGCGCAGGCGTCGTCTAAGTACTCCGACAAAGTCATCCCGACGCCGACGACGGAGATGCAGACAACGCCTACCGACGCGCAGGGGTACTGCTACGCAAAAATTCCCGGATCCAGTCGGACGCCTGGGGTTATTCTAAGGTAAGGAATCTAACACTAACCTATTTATTTCAGATACACAGTCTTACCATATTTATACTTTAGATAATATTGTATCTTCCGTCATGGACATTGTTCTCCATGAAGTGTCTGGTTTGTATCATGGTCAAAATCAGTTACGTTCTGTAATGCAGTTTGCTTGGACGTTGCTAACACTCAAAAATGGAAACGTACCATGGGCTTATTCATTTAATGCTTATGCACTGTTTTTGCCGTTTAATTTGACTGATAAACAAAAATTGATGTCCATGAAAGATGTTACATACACATTGTTACATATTGAACAATTAGAACAGTTACCGTTTTTGGTAGCCGAGACGGATTCTGTTGCGTGGTTAGTACATGAGGTTATTTCACTGCCTATCTGCCTTTTTCAGTTCACAGCTTGCATGATACATCATCCGATTGGTAGATAGGAGTCCCTCAGGAATAATTTTAAACATTAATTATGGTCATTACCTTTCACTTACAGATGTCAGCATGAAGATAAGGAAGTTTTCCTTACAGGGAAGGACTGTGATTCCACAGTAGGACATTCACTAGTCTGTAAACAAATGAAGCTTCAACGAGCCTGTAACGTTTTGGTTCCTAATCTGGCTTGTTTTTTAAGAGTTACCCCTGTCCCGGCTATTATTCCCATATAAACTTTGTTTTCTAACGGTAGTTATCTTATTTTGAATAACCACGACTGATGCGGCTTGAGAGCTGAACTGGCATCCCGTATATAGTAAGAGTTTCTCAACGAGTTACATGATGCAGCAATGTCCTATTATCAGCCTCATAGGGATTGTAAATAGTTCGCTTTGGCATTCCATTCCAACTTTGAAAACCGATTTCAATAAACTAAGCAGACTCAACGCGCTATTGTTTCAATAAGAAGTGGCTCTTACATCGGCTCGAGAGACCTTTGAATTGCAGGTGGCAAGAACCGCAAGAGAGATGCACTCGCTGCTAAACACTAATCTCCCACTCCATTTTGGAGAATTAATACACCAAATATTTAATGCATCTGATACGGAGGGCCTTGCTAGCTTTTTTAAACTTGTGGGATCCAGCCTTGTTTCATACTATTTTTGGATTAATTCCAGCCATTATTCATTCTATTTT
The DNA here is from genome assembly GCF_964263255.1 of Lissotriton vulgaris. Taxonomy (NCBI): domain Eukaryota; kingdom Metazoa; phylum Chordata; class Amphibia; order Caudata; family Salamandridae; genus Lissotriton; species Lissotriton vulgaris. Next base: position 1,215,875,549 of record NC_141697.1, read on the forward strand.
TCCAGCGCCTTCGGAGGGTTTCCCATGGTGCTCCTATTGGTTTGCGGCGTGCTGGTTCACCTATTATTACTTTGCAATGGATGCTTGATCTGTGGAGCTACCAAACCCGGTCTAGATGCAGTTGTACCGTGATCGAATGTGGCAGCTCTCTGGTTCAATGCCAGTGGAGTCTTTTGCCATCGACTACTGGCTGAGCTTCCATAATACCAACTTCACCTGCAACCTGTGTTTCACAGCCTCAGGTGCCCTTTTCAATGGGCCATGGATGTCAGCCTGTCCAATACCACACACGCTGCCCAGGATCTGTAAATGGGTCAGTTAAAGGACCTTCACTAGGTGTGTGCCAGAGGTAGGAGTTTGGTGTGCGATCATCTACTTGGACCAACGTCAAACGTGACTACCTGTGCTCTTGTTCAGCGCCTCAGACAACAGTTTCATCAAGGTTAACGCAGGTTGCCCTGAGATGCTCCTACCGGCATCAGGATAGCCGGAGCATGTGTTCTCGTTCAACCTACTAAACAGCATTGCATACATTTTTACGATGGAATGAACAGACAACATTATGGAGTTCCCAGCAACATTTTTGTCTCTGACGACTAACCATGAATGGATAGCATTTTTAGAGCACCCAATTGGCAAAAATCTTGAACATTATGACTTGGCAGTACACAAAAAAATTTTGGGGATTTTTACGTGAATTGGTCTTCAATAATAATATAATAATCCACATTTGTAAAGCGCACAATCGCCCGTAAGGGTCTCTAGGCACTGGGGGCCGTCGGGAAGATTAATCAAGCTATTGCCCAGAGTCACACGGTGCTGGGCTAATCTGCCGCCGGTGCCGGGGATCGAACCGTGATCCACAGATTCCGGAGTCAGTCGCCCTAGCCGCGGCGCCACACCCCTTTCTTTACTTCAACAAAGGAGCTTAGCCTCGGCTTACCTCCGATTTTATTTTTTTGCATAAAGCTTACGCCCTGGCCAATTGGAGGGTGTCATGTGGCCCATAGGGACAATGTTGTTTTTCACTAACTTAGCATGAGCACGTTGAAGCCTGCCTGCTGCTTTGCACATGTTACTAACATTTTTTTTTTTTCAATAACTTCAAACACTGCTTTCACATGAGAACTCATCACTTTGTTCACTTTCTGCATTTTCCTGGGATTTTGATCAAACATTATGTGCAAGGTCGACCAACAATGCCCCTTGTTACTCTGTTCTGTCCATATTTAGACAAAACATACAGATGTAGCTGTTTGAACAGCGTACTTGCTTTTCTTTTAGTCAGGTGCACAAATATGTGACACACAATTGGCGAGGGACCCTACAAGGGAGAAGAGCACCTATGATGAAGATCTACCATCTTTAGGCTAAGGTATGGGGTCTGCTGACAAAGCCCAGAGATCTTCTATTATATAATAAAACTTCTTAGCAAGGGGAGGGAGGATAGGCACTAAAGTTGTTTTCTCCATTGTCTTTCTATGATGACATCTCCCTTCATGATTAATGGACTGACTGCTATGCTGACAATATTTGTACTATGCATTGTCCTGCTTGTTGTGGCACGTGCACTACATGTTAGGGTCCATTAGTTAAAATAAATATTTTAAACAATTTTGTGTCTCCGTCAGATCTTATTGTGGACAAGTACAAGAGAGTGAGCAAAAGGGTGTGTCTTGTTACTGCGATTCCTGAGAGATCTGAGAGTGTTGTGTTCTGGAGTGTCTAATCATTTGTTTCTCTGTGAGTGAGTAGAAGAGCAAGTGCAACACTATAGCTAGTCTGTCCTGGGTTCATGGGTACTAAGGTGGCAGGAAGACTCAGTCCCTATACACCAAGGTCTCATTCCCTGTACATAGTTCTGTATTTTTGAAGATTACCTGCAACAAGGTGAAGAACCTCTTAACACAGGGTCCAAGATCTCACCCTGCCCTGTTTGTTGCAGTGCCACATGATGGTGGTGTCCCTGAACACCTGCACCACTTTCCCTTTGAGAGACGGAATGAATGCTTTCAGAGCCAGGCAAATCGCCCAGAGCTCCAACATGTTGATATGGAGCCCGAGCTCTGCAGGAGACCAGACGCCTATGATCTTCGACTCGCCCAGGGCGGCCCCCTCCTGTGCTGGGCTTGGACCTGGTGCCCCGGAGGACGTCAGTGATGGCTTTGTTGAAGAGCAGAAGAGGTTCAGAGGAGGATGCTGTAGGCTGAAGCATCTCTGTCAGGAGGTAAGTCCTGACTACCACCGAAGGGAGCTCAAGGCCCAAGATCTCAGCTGCCTTCGCACCATTGCAGTGTAGGACACTCTCTCCTCCATAGGGGTAGGGGGAGAAACCATGCCAAGGTCTGGATTAGTGTCCAGCCCACTGGCGTCACCCAGGTCCTCTCTCCAGTCCGGTTCTTCCGCTGGTCTGCCATCTGCAGTCCTCACCACCACCATCTGGGCAGTAGGGAACACAAGGGATGAACATGGGAACAAAAGTACCCTCCGGCATCTGATCTGACGTCGACTGACGCTGGTCTGGCTCTGGGTACATCTCAGTGGTGAGAATGGAGACAGCGACGGCCGAGGGCACAGCCGTCGCCAGGATCAGTGCTGGGGAAGGTCGAGTGAGATCGACCGGCATCAATACTGATCCAGATCCAGGCCTGGATCCGTGGAGGCTCTCCGGCACCGGGGCTGCCGGCATCGAAGGCCATGGCCCCAAACCGGCTCCCCGGGGCCCGAACGTGCAGCAGCGGAGTGGGGCTGCCCAAAGACGAGATGGAGGGAATTGTAGAATTTCCTGTGTTGGACAGGGGACGCACTGGGGGAGGCGTGCAGTCGTCCTTGACGTAGGCACCGGAGATGGAGCCTTAGAGCGATGACTCTCTGAATCCCGGTTTGTGTCATACGACCGACGGGGAGAAGGGGACGAGTGTCGGTGCTTCTTTGCCTTCTTCTTGGACTTAACCGAAGACCTGTGAGTGGGACGAGGTGTGGAGGCTTTGTGAGCTGTCTCAAGACCTTGCTCTGGAACAAGACCGGGAACGACGTTGAGCCGACCACCAGGCCTCCAATAACTTTCAGGCCAATAACTTTCGGGACTGCTCCCGCAAAGACTCTGGATTCATGGTCCGGCAGTCGGAGCACGGGGTCGTGGTCGCGCTCCAGACACCAAGGGCACACAAGGTGCGGATCAGTCACAGACGTCAGCTTGCGACAGGAGTCGCAAGTCTTGAACCCGGTCCGGCATTGTAATATCCCACGCCCACCAGGAGTCAACAGAATCGAAAAGTAGACAAAATGTAGAAAAAAGCTAGTAAAAAAATGACTAAGGGGTAGCTCTCAGTTAGGCTGGTGCGGAAAAAGAAACTGAATTCAGCGTGCAGGGGTGGAGTCTAAGTAGGCACCACAATGTCATCCTGGCAAACAACGCAGACGAGGGCCTAGGAGTAGACTGATGCCACCTACCGACGCACAGGTGTTCTGCTAGGAGAAAAAAATCTCCGGATCCAGTCTGATGCCTGGGGGTAATTCTAAGGTAAGGAATCTATAATTAACAGTCTCTCTCAGATAAATAGATTTGCACCAGGGAGAACAATAAGTCTTGTGACCAGAAAAAGAAAGACAAATTTAAAGCCCAAGAGAAAGATGGGGATAAACCTAAAGATGGCAAAAAAGTATTTTGTCATGTTCATTAAAATCTTCCTCTGGGGGTGGGTCACAATCCTCTTACACTAGTAACATACCTCCTTGGTGCTTTGTTTGTAAGCAAAAAGGGCATAGAACAAATGATCCCATTTGTCCTAAGAAAGGGACCATGACAGCTACTACTTCCACTAGTGCCCCTTGCAGTAGGACTAGTTTATTTATTTATTTCTATTTAATATTTTATATAGCGCTGGCTAGACCCGAAGGTATCAGAGCGCTTTACATGAGGATCCACAAAATAACATCAGTTAACAGGTTACATAAGTTACTAGTAAAACATTTAAAGAGCATAGGAGATGAGATAAATGGAGCATAGAAGGGTAAGGGGGTAGGGTGAAGGGGTAGGAGAATGATACAACAGTGAGATGAAGGAAGTCTGCCCCAAGTCTGGCTGTAGCAGTAAAACCCCCAAAGGGTGTAGCTGGGTTCACCTTGGGTACAACAGTGAGCTCTGGCCTCGTCGCACAAGTTACTACTTGTGTAACGATATATCTGTAAGAGACATTAGTTAGTGATAGATTCCTTACCTTAGAATATCCCCAGGCGTCAGACTGGATCCGGAAAGTTTTGCGTAGTAGTACCCTTGCGCGTCGGTAGGCGTCGTCTGTGGCTCCGCGTCCGTCGTCGGCGTCGTGGGCGCCGTGATGACGTCGTCGGAGCACTTAGACGCCGCCTCCGCGTGCTGACGTCAGTTCTTAGCCACAGCTTTTCCGCGCCAGAAGCGCAGAGCCATGACCAAAACCGACACTGGTGCCAAGAAACTAGGGCCCTGAAAGGGGATGACCTTAACCCTAGATATCGGTTCGCAGAACGGGGAGGATGGGTGGGTCGGTAAAGAATCTATCACTAACTAATGTCTCTTACAGATATATCGTTACACAAGTAGTAACTTGTGCATCTGAAAGAGACACGTTAGTGATAGATTCCTTACCTTAGAATAGATACCCCAGCAATACCATCCCCGTGGTGGTGGGTCTGCGAACCAATATTTACACCAGAAAGTCCTGGAGAACGGAACGGCCGAAGAAACCATCCCTCCGGACTTGACTGTCCAGGCAGTAATGCCTCGCAAACGTGTGCAACGAAGCCCACGTAGCAGCCTGGCAAATGTCCTGCAAGGGCACACCTCGGCCCAAGGCAGTTGTAGTGGCCGTGGCTCGAGTGGAATGAGCCCGCAGCCCAACAGGTGGTTCCTTCTTAGCCAAGGAGTAACACGCCTGGATGCACATGATAATCCATCGAGAAATGGTCCTCTTGTGCACCGCTTTCCCTTTCTTAGCGCCCGCGTACCCAACAAAGAGTTGATCATCCACCCGGAACTGGCGTGTGCGATCCATATAGAACGAGAGCGCACGTTTTGGGTCCAGACGGTGGAGCCTCTCCTCCTCTCTCGAGGGGTGCGGAGGCGGAAAGAAGGTGGGCAATGTGATGGACTGCCCAATGTGGAAGGCCGTGACCACCTTTGGCAAGAAGGAGGGCCTAGTCCTCAAAACAACCTTGTCCGGATGGACCGAAAGGAAAGGAGGCTTACAAGAGAGGGCCTGGAGCTCACTCACTCTCCTGGCAGAGGTGATGGCTACCAGGAAGGCAGTCTTCAAAGAAAGAAGGCGAAGTGGACAGTTATGAAGTGGCTCAAAGGGAGCGCACATCAGAAAGGTCAGAACCAGGTTCAAGTCCCACTGAGGCATCACGAAAGGAACAGGAGGAAAGGTATGAGTGATGCCCTTCAGAAATCTGTTAACTATGGGGGACTTGAACAAAGAAGGTTGGTCAGGCAGCCTCAGAAAGGCTGAAAGAGCCGAAAGATAGCCCTTGATAGTGCCCAGAGCAGAGCCCTGCTGGGCAAGAGAAAGAAGGAAGAGAAGAATCTCAGAGAGAGGGGCATTGAGAGGATCCACAGCTTTTGCTGTGCACCATGCCACAAATCTGTTCCACCTGCAGGCGTATACCGTTTTTGTGGAGGGACGCCTGGCTGCCAGAATGAGGTTGCAAACTTCAGGAGGCAAGTCAAATGGCCTCAACTGTCGCCGCTCAATCTCCATGCATGGAGGTGGAGACTGGACAGGTTCGGGTGGAGGACCGTCCCCTGCTGCTGCGACAGAAGGTCCTCCCGAAGAGGCAGACGAACCGGGGGATCGACTGACATACTGAGTAGCTCGGGATACCAGTACCTTCGTGCCCAGTCCGGAGCCACAAGGATGACTTGTGCTCGGTCGCGCTTGATCTTCTTCAGCACTCTGGGCAGAAGAGGTATAGGCGGAAAGGCGTACAACAGACCGCAGCTCCACTCGCGACGAAAAGTGTCGCCGAGCGAGTGCCGCCTTGGAAATTCCAACGCGCAGAACTGATGACATTGCGCGTTCTCTTCGGTGGCGAATAGATCTAACCAAGGCTCTCCCCAACGCAGAAAGAGGCCTTGCGCCACGTCCGAGTTCAGACGCCATTCGTGATCCATCGAGCACCGACGGCTGAGTTCGTCCGCCCTGGCGTTCAGAGAACCTGCCAGGTGTTAAACCACCAGAGTCACGCCCTGATGTTCCAGCCATTGCCAGAGGCGCAGAGCCTCCTGGCATAGGGTCCACGACCCCACCCCGCCTTGTTTGTTGCAGTACCACATGGCGGTGGTGTTGTCCGTGAACACCTGCACTGCACTCCCTCGGACAGACGGGAGGAATGCTTTCAGTGCCAGACGAATCGCCCGCAGCTCCAACAGATTGATATGGAGCCGGGACTCCGCCGGAGACCAGAGTCCTCTGATCTCCGCCTCTCCCAAGTGGCCACCCCAGCCCTGGAGGGACGCGTCCGTCACAACTACGTGCTCCGGTTGGGGAAGGGAGAGGGATCTGCCGTTGACCCAATCACGGTCCGTGAGCCACCACTGCAGCTGTCTCGCAGTGCCCTCCGAGATCAGGACATGGTCGGAAAGGTTGCCCCGGTGCTGGGCCCACTGAAACTTCAGGTCCCACTGCAGAGCCCGCATCCGCCACCGTGCGTGATGCACCAGAAGGATGCAGGAGGCCATCAGCCCCAGAAGCCGCAGCGTCAGCCTGACCGAAACCAGGGATAACGGCCTGAAGATCGGAATCAGGGCCTGAATATCCCGGACTCGCTGTTCGGGCGGGTAAACCCGAAACTGCGCCGAGTCGAGAACCGCTCCGATGAAAAGGAGCTTCTGAGAGGGGCACAGGTGTGACTTCGGCACATTGATGGAAAATCCCAGCCTGTGCAGGAGATCCGCCGTAGTCTGGAGGTGGTTGACGACTGCCTGGGGCGAGCCCGCCTTCAACAACCAGTCGTCTAGGTAGGGGAAGACTGAAACCCCTAACCTGCGCAGGTGAGCTGCGACCACCGCCATCACCTTCGTGAACACCCGTGGGGTGCTGGTAAGGCCGAAGGGGAGCACGGTAAACTGAAAGTGCTCGAGGCCTACAGTGAACCACAGGTAGCGCCGGTGGGCCGGCAGGACGGGGATGTGGAAATACGCATCCTGCAAGTCCAACGCTACCATCCAGTCTCCTGGGTCTAGGGCAGCTAAGACCTGAGCCAGTGTCAGCATTTTGAACTTCTCCTTCCGGAAGAAGCCGTTGACGTTCCTCAGATCCAAGATAGGGCGTAGGCCCCCTTTGCCCTTCTTGGGTACCAGGAAGTAGTGGGAGTAGCAGCTCCACTCGCGCCAAAAAGCGTCTCTGAGCGAGTGCCGCCTTGAAAATTCCAACACGCAGAACTGATGACATTGCGCGTTATCTTCTGTGGCGAATTGATCTAACCAAAGCTCTCCCCACTGCTGAAAGAGGCCTTGCGCCACGTCCGAGTTCAGACGCCATTCGTGATCCATCATGCACCGACGGCTGAGTTCGTCCGCCCTGGCGTTCAGGGAACCTGCCAGGTGTTGAACCACCAGGGTCACGCCCTGATGTTCCAGCCACAGCCAGAGGCGCAAAGCCTCCTGGCATAGGGTCCACGACCCCACCCCGCCCTGTTTGTTGCAGTATCACATGGCGGTGTTGTTGTCCGTGAACACCTGCACTACACTCCCCCGGACAGAGGGGAGTAATGCCTTCAGTGCAAGCAGAGATCGCCCACAGCTCCAGAAGGTTGATGTATAGCCGGTATTCCGCCGAAGACCAGAGGCCTCTGATCTCCGCCTCTCACATGTGGCCTCCCCAGCCCTGGAGGGACGCGTCCGTCACAACTACGTGCTCCGGGTGGGGTAGGGAGAGGGATCTGCCGCTGATCCAATAGCGGTCCGTGAACCACCAGTGCAACTGTCTTGCAGTGCCCTCCGAAATCAAGACATGGTCGGACAGATTGCCCTGATGCTGGGCCCACTGAAACTTCAGGTCCCACTGCAGAGCCCGCATCCGCAACCTGGCATGATGCACCAGAAGGATGCAGGAGGCCATCAGCCCCAGAAGCCGCAGAGTCAACCTGACCGAGACTCGGGATAACGGCTGAGAGATCGGAATCAGAACCTGAATATCCCGAAACCGCTGCTCGGGACGATAAACCCGAAACTGCGCCGAATGCAGAACCGCTCCGATGAAGAGGAGCTTCTGAGAGGGACACAGGTGTGACTTCGGCACATTGATGGAGAACCCCAGCAGGTGCAGGAGGTCGGCCGTAGTCTGGAGGTAGCTTTAACAACCAGTCGTCGAGGTAGGGGGAAGACTGAAACCCCTAACCTGCGCAGATGAGCTGCGACTACCACCATCACTTTCGTGAACACCCGTGGGGCGCTGGTAAGGCCGAAGGGGAGCACGGTAAACTGAAAGTGCTCGTGGCCTACCGTGAACCGCAGATAGCGCCGGTGGGCGGCAGGACGGGGATATGAAAATAAGCGTCCTGCAAGTCCAACGCTACCATCCAGTCTCCTGGGTCCAGGGCAGCTAGGACCTGAGGTAGTGTCAGCATCTTGAACTTCTCCTGCCGGAGGAAGCCGTTGACATTCCGCAGGTCCAAGATAGGGCATAGGCCCCCTTTGCCCTTCTTGGGTACCAGAAAGTAGTGGGAGTAACAACCACACCCTACTTCTGGCCCAGGAACGTGCTCGATGGCCCCCTTGGCCAAGAGGGCCGTAACTTCCACTCGTAGAAGTGCCAAGTGATCCCCCGACACGCGGTGGTACTGCGGTGGCATGGCTGGAGGGGTCGCCTCGAAGGGGAGGGAGTAGCCCCTTCGGACGATTTGCAGCACCCACCTGTCCGATGTGACAGTGCGCCAGTGGAGGTGGTGATGGCGAACCCTGCCCCCCACTGGCGTCACATGGGCCTGAAAGCTCGGGCTAGGAGGTTTTGAGGCAGATGCTGCAGGGGCAGGTGTGGATTGGCCTCGCCGTTGTCCCCGACCGCCGCCATGGCGGTTTCCATGTCAGCCACCGCGCTGGACGGTAGTCTGCGGCTCGTGTCTGGCAGGACGTGTGGGGGCGCCCCTTCCTTGGCCACGAAAGGAGCGAAAAGCAGCCGTTTGCTTGCGCGGGCCGAGAGGCCCAAGGACTTGGCCGTAGCCCTGGAGTCCTTAAAACGCTCAAGCGCATGGTCTGCCTTGTCGCCAAAGAGGCGACAGCCATCAAACGGCATGTCCATAAGGGTGTTCTGGACATCAACCGAAAAGTTAGAGGACCTCAACCAGGTGTGGCGATGATTTGCCACCGTCGTTGCTATCGCTCTGCCCAGTGAGTCCGTGGTATCCAGCCCACACTGGATGGAGTACCGTGCTGCATCTCGACCCTCCGCAAGGGCTTGGGTGAGTTTAGTCTGGACCTCCGCCGGACATTGTGGTAGCACGTCCGCGACCGTGTCCCACAGAGAGTGGGTATAACGGCCCAAGAGGCACGCGGTGTTGACTGACCGCAGCCCTAAAATCAAGGAGGAGAATACCTTTTCCCCGTTTTGCTCATACCTCTTGGATTTCCGATCGGGGGAGCAGTCGGGAATGCGGTCTGGGAGTTAGAGGCCTGGATGACCAGGCTCTCGGGGGTGGGTGGACAGGAAGCAAGGGTTGCCCGGGCGGTGGCGTCTGGCCACGTTCCTATCTACAGGCTGACCTGTAGCGGGCTTGGACCAAGTGCCCAGAAGAACGTCAGACAAGGCCTCATTAAACGGCAGCAGAGGCTCGGCCGAGCTTGCCTGCGGTTTAAGGACCTCAGTGAGGAGGTTAGTTCTCACGGCCGCGACGGGAAGCTCCAGGCCCCAGCCGCCCGTGTCAGTATCACACTATAGATAGCCCCTTCCTCCGTAGCCACGGTAGGAGGGGAGACACAACCAGTGTCCGGCGAGGTGTCCAGACCTCTGGCCTCCCCTAGCTCACCTGTCCAGTCCTGATAAGACTGGCACTCCTGTGCCAGAGGGTCCTCAGACCCCTCCCAATCCCCCACGCCACCCATCTCCTGAGACTCAGGACCAAAGGATGGGGTCGGGTCATAGAAGTAGAAATCTCCCATCGGCGCCGTTCCGGCGCCGGACCCAAATCGAGGGAGGGATCGGGGACGGCGCTTCCCGAAGGCGGCGCCGGGGGAGACACCCTGGGGGCCGGCGCCGGCGAGGTCGTAAGGTCGACCAGCGATGACCCGGATCCTGCGGGGGCCTGCAGCGCCGGGACCGAAGTCACCAGCGGCGTCGGGACCGAAGGCGCTGCGGAGCCCGACAGAGGAGTTAGCGACCTCATGGCCGTAAGGAAGGCCTCAATCTCCTCCGGCGTCGCGTTCTGCCCAGGGACCGGCAGGTATGAAGCAGGCCGCGACGCCCGCGGCTCCGGCGGAGCCGCGAGGGCGGTGTCGCCCGACCCCCCGGCCGCCTCACGCGAGCGTTGGGCTGAGTCAAAAGAGCAATGAAGTCTCTTCGACTTCTTGTGCTTACCTGAGGACTTTGAGCCCGAGGACGACTCCTGGAGCTATGGTGGCTCCGACCCTGCGACAGGTCCCTCGACCTCCTCGCGGACCGGGACATCGAGCGGCACGGGGCCAACTGCCGGAGCTCGAGTCACTTGCAGGACCGCTGCCTCCTAGCTTTAGACGTCAGGGCCCGACAGTCGGAGCAGGCCTTGACGTCGTGGTCGAGGCCAAGGCAATGAAGACACCAGCGGTGGGGGTCAGTAACTGACATCAGTCGGTCGCAGTGTTTAAACCCGGGCATCCCTACCGACACCGTCTGAGTCGTTAGACTTCGAAAAAAATCAAAAATTATCGAAAAAGTTAAGTCAAAAATTTACAAAGGGGTACCACTTTTTCCGGATCTGCGCTTGCTGGCGCGGAAAAAAGAACTGATGTCAGCGCTATGGCGGCGTCTAAGTACTCCGGCGACGTCATCCCGGCGCCAACGACGGACGCGGAGCCGCAGACTACGCCTACCGACACGCAGGGGTACTGCTACGCAAATGTTTCCGGATCCAGTCTGACGCCTGGGGATATTCTAAGGTAAGGAATCTAATACTAACCTGTTTCTTTCAGATAGCCACACCATTGGCAGTGATCAAACACAGCTAGGTTGGGGAGGAGGCGGAGGAGTGTAGATTACTGGCACTAAAAAAGGTTGTGGTATCCTCTTAACATTTCTGTAGAGTGTCTCATGGGCAAACATTGGGAGACTTCAGCATGGGCTGAAGCTGAGTTGAGGACTCTTGCAGCCATACTTGGAATTTCTGAGAAGGTGTTTGTGATGACTAGAGCACATACCAGGAAACAGAGATTAAGGAGCAATGAAGCCTGGAATAATGGCCCAGACTGCTAGCAACAAGAGAGGTAGGAAGAGTAAACTAAACTGTTATCCTTCCCCCAGTGTTTATGTGAGGACATGTCATTGCAAGAAGATGATCTTGCCCCTTGTGAGGGAACTGCTCCAGAGGAGCTTGGGCCTGACACTGCAGAGCAACTGTCACCAGGGGGACCCTCCAGGGAGGAATTGAGACTGGAGCAGAAATCTTGCACCTCTCTTGAAAACCTCAGGCAGCCAGCTGTTGCAGGGGATGTCAGTGGGACCCACAAGGTTTATTGGGAGGATGGACTCCTTTATTCTAAGCAAAAGGACCACCAGCTGTGTGCCACTAGAAGAATGGTCATACCTCAGAATTGTAGGGAGCTCCTCTGTATTTATAAAGTGCGAACTTGACCCAAGAGGGTATGAGAGCGCTTTACATTTAGGATCGTAGCGTTACAAGTTACATCAGATACAAGAGCGTAGTAAGGTACAGTACACATAAACAATGTTTCAATAATTCGTAGGCTGGAGGGGAGGAAGGAAAAATAGCGGGGAGATGAGGAGGAACAATGCCCAATGTCCGGCTGGGTAGGTGACGGTCAAGGGGGAAAACCAGGGCCAATCGCCTCCTTAGCTGTCAAGCAGCTCCACCGGTCATCAGCCATGTTGCTCAGGTCTCAGCGTTCAGGAAAAAACAGTTTTTAGTTTATTTGAATTGCTATGGTTATATAGCGCTATCTAGACCCGGAGCTATCAGAGCGCTATAACCAGGGGAACGTTGCATTAGAAGGTACATCAAAAGGATTAAAAAGCACTGGCTAGACCCGTAGGTATCAAGAGCGCTATAACAGAGGAACATTGCATTACAATTCACATCAGTTACAATAGTGTAGTAAGGTACAGTAAACAAACAGCTAGGTTGAGGGAATTTATAGGAAAGGGGGGGAGGAAGGATCCATAGCAGAAAGACAAGGAAGAACTGTGTCCAATGTCCGGAGAGACAAATAGAGAGGGAAAGAAGAGAGGTAGAGTGAGAAGGGAGAGGATGAGGGGGGAAATGGAAAAGAGATAAAGGGAAAGTCAGCTCAAAGACCGAGTGGGTAGGTGGCGGCCAGGGAGATAATCCAAGGCCAGTCTCCTCTATAGCTCTCCAAGAAGCTCCAACGGTCATCAGTCGGAAAGGTAGTCCAGAGCCAGTCTCCACTATAGCTCTCACAGGAATCTCCAACGGGCATGAGTCAGAAAGGTGGATAGAAAGGAGACAGGGCAAAGGCAGAGCATAGTAAATACGAAGGGGGGATGGGGAGACAGGGAGAAGGCGAAAATCTGTGCCCCAGGTCCGGCTGGGCAGGTGACGGTCAGTGGGTGAGCCAAGGCCGATCTCCTCATTAGCTGAACAGAGCAGCTCCAACGGGCGTCGGACATAATGCTGAGACTCCGCTGTCAGGTTAGAGGTCATGTTAGCTCAGTGATACTCAGAAAAATGTGGGGGTGATGGTTGGGGGGCGGGATTCATGGTCCGAAAGAATGGCAGACATCCTCATGAGGACAGGCGCAGTTCTGGATGGGTAGAGTAAGTCAAAGATCAGTAAGGGGGCGGGGGGGGGGGGGGGGGGAGAGAAGTCATCATTGTCCGCTTTGCAGGGATGGACGATTCCGACGCCCATTAGTTGTTTAAACAGGCCACCAAGTCAATCACTCCCGGCGTCCCTAGGCGCCCTGTAGATGCGCCGGGATACATCTCCCTATACAGTGGGGGCTGCCATTTTGACTTGTGCATGGGTGGAGGTTAGAGGCGACCGCTCATCTCGCTCTTCGGCAACAGGAGCCTCTGGGCAGACTAGCCAGCTTATCTGCTGCGGTATCAAGGTTTCTCCAGACGCACCGCAATCCCCAGCACCTCACCACTTGCGCCCCCGGCAATGCGCTCACCTTGTTGTCACATCAGAAACTATTGTGGGCTCCCAACAGTGACTCCGATACAGATCTGGATTCCTTCCCCGTAAGAGTAGTAATCGATGTCGGGGCTAACGGCAGAACATGGCCATTTGCGGTATCTAAACTCGTAGTCTGGTGTCCATACCTGGCACTTTAAAGTCCTCCATATGACTGCCTGCGTTTAGTGCTGCGGGTGTGGGATGCGCTCCACAACATGACCTGTGGTCCGCACTTTAGGCCGGGGATGCAGCGCGCCACACAGGCCCCCGCCTGGCGCCCCGCATTAGCAGAGAGCCGGACAAACAGGGAGAAGGTCACAACAGCTCGTGGGGTCCGAGCGTAGCGTCAGCAGACCGCACTAGGCGCCCTAGCACATGACATACCCCTTGCAGGGCATCTTGGGCAAAGCAAGACATGGGATAGGCTTGTCCCACACTTCCACTGGCCCCACAATTCTGAAGATACCAAGGAGTTCTATGCTCCTGTCTCATTCGGTAACCAAGTCAAAGATCGGGCGCACAGCTCTACGTAATGGAGTGTATTACAACACAAATATGACGTGTGAACTCGAAGAGAGAAAAGGTACTGGTTGCCAGACAGTCACCAAAACACCCCAGACCCCCAGGGTAAATATGACAATCAAAACAGCATCTCTCTGAGCTCCACAGTTATAATCACTAAAACGTGGGTTCACCAATATTAAAGTAATGTTCCAATATGTTCAAGTGCAGAAGTAATGTCTTTCGCCACACTATTGTCTTGAAATGAGAAATTCCACCAATCCGGTATTCCAGTCTCTTTTAATGGTTTTTCCTCTTCATTCAAATTTCACAATTGTCCTTAATTGTAATTCAGCCAACACGTGTTTCGTCTGATGCCAATCCCTGCATCAACAGACTTCATCAGGGCTGAAACCCAAACATATTATTAATATTAAATAAATCTGCTAATCTGATTTTTTACGTTACCCATTACCAAATTACACCAGAAAAAGTGTGTAATGTTAGATAAGTCAAATCAGGAGGCTCTCGGTTTTGGCCATCATAGCAAGAAAAGGAATAACTCAAAGTCACCCCAGTGAGAGTTAATAAAATACCATGCATGTATTCAAAGGGAATACTGAATTAGAGTAGTCCCAAACGTACCATTATCAACCTCATTAAGTATTAAAGCAGTACAGTTTTACCTCAGTCGAAAATAAATCATGACAAAAATAATGATTCCAAATGTTTCAATGATTCGTAAAGATCAGTTAGAAGAACCTGAAACAAAGGTATACTATCCCGGTAAGTCTTGTATTTTATAGAAGAAATTAACACATGATGCCTAATGCCCGGTAAACCAGGTAGTGTATCGTTGTTGCAACTGTGATACATTCCTAAATTAAAAGTCGCTAATATTAGGTATTTGTACATCTAAAGTACCTAATGTCTTATATGGTCCTGCAAACTCAGAATTTGAAACAGGAACATGTCTCACCTATTATGTAGATTAATCCTCTTCAAACGGGACATCGAACGAGATACAACAGATTTGGTATCTGGATACACGAGTACGTGTGCCTGAAACAGACGAAGTTTCCTTAAGTTTCAATAAAAACCCATAGTATTCTATGCCACAAGTACGTCCACCAGTAAATAGTTATAGGGAATTAGATATTCTAACAGAGTATTCTTAAGTAAAAACTTAAGCATATTTATTATTATTGAAACATGCACTTATAAGTTGCACGAGTGCGTTTAAGCTGCTGATATTAAAGCAACATTAGCTTAAGAGTTCTATACTCCTGTCTCACCTGTCAAACCAGTGGTAAATCAGGTGGCACTTCAAAGGCCCCCTCAATCCCACTACCAGTAGTTGGGATTCCCTTTGAAAGGGTAGGGATCAACATTGTTGGTCCCCTAGACCCTCCGAGAGCATCTAGGAACAGTTATATCCTGGTGGTTTTGGGCCATGCCACCAGATACCCAGAAGCTATTCCCCTTAGCACTAGCACCACTACAACTCTGCAATGGCCAAGGCCCGCTTAGGAATATTTTACAGAGTGGGCTTTCCAAATAGTCAGACAGAGTTGCAACCTTTATGTCTGGCTACCTGACAGCCATGTGGAAAAAGTGTGGTGTTAACTATAAGTTCACTACACCCGACCATCCACAGCGTAACAGGTTGGTTGAAAGAATCAACAAAACCCTTAAAGGTATGATTATGGGACTATCTGACAAGCTCAGGAGGAGATGGGATGTCCTATTACCTTGCCTTCTTTTTGGCAACAGAGAGATTACACAGAAGGGAGTAGGCTACAGCCCATTTGAACTTCTGTTTGGCCATCCAGTTAGGGGTCCACTGGCTCTTTCAAAGAAGGACAGGGAACAGCCTCTCATACCTCCTAAGCAGACCATAGTGGATTATGTGCTATTCATGCAGGGCTCAACACATGAAAAAGGCCAGCAGAAACCATGAAGCAGGAAAACTCCAGCAGTTGTGACATGCACAACCACAAGGCTGTTTTGACTGTCCACCAGCTAGGGAATAATTATGGGTCCTGGAGCCTGTGGCCCCAAGAGCACTCAAAGACAAGTGGAGCGGCCCCCATACCATCCTGAAGAAGAAAGGTTTGGTGAACTATCTGGTGGACCTGGGTACTCCTCGAATCCCCCCACAGGGTGCTTCATCTGAACGTTGCTACAACAGGACTGACTAGCTTGTGCATGGCTACTGATAAGGGACAGGAGGAAGAGGGTGACCCTTACCCTGATCTTCTCTCACACAGTCCCGTTGATGGGTCTGCTGATTTGTGGTCTTTGGAGACAGCCTCACTGACAAACAATAAGCTGACTGCAGATAGGTCCTGAATCAGTTCCCTGAACTCTTTTACCTTCCACTCAGTCAACTTTGTGTACCCATGAGGTGGACACAGGTGACAGTGTGTGTGATGAGTAAAATCTCCGGCAGCCTGACCATATCGGGGATTGCATCAGAACAGAGGTCCAGAAGATGATGGAGTTAGGAGTCATTGAATCTTCAGATAGCCCTTGGGCTAGTACAGTAGTCCTTGTGCCAAAACCTCACTCCCAGGTTGGACAGAGGCCCCAGTGCATTCACTAAGACTGATTCCCATCCTATCTCTAGGGAAGATGAGTTAATAGATACTATGGCATCTGCCAAGTATCTCAGCACCTTTGACCTGACTGCAGGTTACTGGCAGATCAGACTCACAGATGCTGCAAACCCTATTACAGCATTTTCAACCCCGGAAGGGCACTTTCAGTTTACTGTAATGCCCTTTGGTTTGAAGAATGCACTTGCCAAATCTCAGAGGCTGTGAATCAAATTCTGTCGCACTCAACCCGGCAAGATCACCTGGTCAACCCCAGGACTGTACTTAAGGCCCTGCAAACTTCAGGTCTCAATATCAAGGCCAGTATGTGCCATATAGGGCAGAGTAAGGTTGTGTACTTGGGCCATCTGTTAGGCGGAGGCCAATTTTTACAGTTGGAGAGCAAAATCAAAACCATGTTTGCTCCTACTACCCAGACTCAGGTCAGAGCTCTTCTGGGCCTGATTGGGTACTACAAAATATTTGTTAAGGGGTATGGGTCCATTGTGACTATCCTTAAGGACCTCACCTCTAGGAAGATGCCTAAGAAAGTGAACGGGGCAGTGACCTGTCAAGAGGCCTTTGACGCAGATGGACTTTCCAGATATTTACATGTAGAAAGGGAAGACTCAACTAGGCAAGGCTAGTCTGATCTTTCTCTTTTTTTGGAGGGGTGTAGGAAAGTAGGATCTTTCTGGCATAGATACCCCCACTTTTTGCCCAGTGTCCAAGTGTTTTGACTGTAGTGGGGGGTGGGAGTGGGAGGGGGGAGGCTCCATAGAGAACCTCCAAATACCTACCTGTGTAGCCTGGCAGGGTCTGACTGCCAGCTTGCGCTGCTGCCGACCCTAGACAGTGTTCTGCTCCTCTACTGACGAGCTTGACTTGGGCCGGGGACGCTGACCATAGGATTTCCTGGGAAGGAGAGGAGTGACCACTTCTCCTTTAGAATTAGGTAGGGTTGGGACGCTTCCGATTGTCATTAGCCTGCATTGAAGGGTACAATTGGTGCCATCCTTGCATAGACCAGTTTTGCCTAGTTCAGGTGCGATTGGCTCCCACTCTGGCATGAAACTACACAAAGGACAGGAAATTGACCACCCCCCTGTCCAGCCCCTTACTAAGGAGTTGCCCAGAGCTCCTACAAGTGGCCACTTGATTTTGGCCTGTTAAATCTTGACCACAGGGAGTACCTGACTGGCTAGGACAGTTGGGTAGTGTCCCAGACCCCCTCTGATAGGTGGATCACCAGAGAAGAGGTCCTTCCCAGGGTTACTTAATGGCTCCCCTGAGGGTGGGTTCTTAGATTAGTCCCAGCAACAACTTCTAGACCGACTGCCTGTCGTCTGTCGATCGTACAAATACTCTTCTGTTGGTGGGCACTGGAACTCTGCTGTTCTTCGAGCCAGGACCAAAGAGAAGACTGTGTTTGCCAAGACTTGATGACTGGCGTGGGACAGCTCGTGGAAGGGTCCTACATCATTGCCTGGTCTCCAAAGCTGCTGCTTCAACCTCACCGTGCTACAGCAAGAACCTCCTACAATGACTGGTATTGTGCTCCTGTGCCTCGTGATCACCTCCTTGTGGTTTGGACTCGGTTTCTTCTGATTTCTGGTCCTTCTAATCTGCGTTCCACGTCCTGGTCCATGAGACTCCGTAGCTGCTGATCCTCCACTAATCTCTATTGGCGTCTACAGGCAGTTCCGATACCACTTCATCTCTATTAACCTGGGCTCCCTGGTGTAGGTAATCTAGTTTACGGGGTATCCATGGGTGGGGTGGCTCTTAAACCTTCCTTGATCCCAGTGGTTTCTTTGGGGTCCTTTGGAAAGTGTCCTAGAACTGTAAAATTCCAATTGTAACTTACCCTGTGCTATCCTATGAACCTTCTTGGATCCCTTGGGGGTCCCTGGCTTCTCGGTGAGGGTGGTTCTGTGTAGCCCCCGAGGTCCACCATCCTTGAAAACTAG
This sequence comes from Lissotriton vulgaris, assembly GCF_964263255.1. Classification (NCBI taxonomy): domain Eukaryota; kingdom Metazoa; phylum Chordata; class Amphibia; order Caudata; family Salamandridae; genus Lissotriton; species Lissotriton vulgaris. Next base: position 1,215,893,938 of record NC_141697.1, read on the forward strand.
TCCAGATTTGGTGCTTACTTCACATCCCACTAATTTACTATATGGTTTAGCCACCCAGTTGGGCCCTGTTTTTCTATGCTACCTACCTCTTTTAAAAATATTCCTTGTTCGTAATTGATATCACCAAGTAGGAGGGATACCAAATTAGTGTCTAGTGTGCAGTAATGAATATTAAGCATTTTTCTACTCACCTGGTGTGGTACTTTGTGTGAAAAGCTTACTGAATACTATGGTTGTACATGCAATTGCTTTACACCCTCCTGGATAAGCCTTAGCTGCTCTCCACAGCTACCCCTTGAGAGCTCAGGTTTTCAGGGACTTAAACACTTTCACTAAGGTTTGCCTGGACACAGGTCCTCACCATAGGTGGACACTTTAAACTGAGCTCGCCTCCTGCAAAAGCCAAGCTCAATCCCGCAGAATCTTGCTACCAGAAGATGGAAAAAGAATTGAGCTCACTGACACGAAAAAGATATTCTGGTAGAGTGGCATGCCTTAAAGGAGAAATGCAGGTGCTCTAGCTTCTGTTGTATTCAGTCTAACTAGTTACACTGCACTGATTGTATCGTTTTTTCCGTATTTCTCTTTTCTGTTTTGAAAAGGCTAATAAAAGACTCTTTCCTAAGATAAGTGACATTTTTAATGCATAATTTGGATTGTTTAAAAAAAGAGCAAACAAGAATTGGCCTGCAAAGCCTTAGGATAGGCTGCCATTTAAATATTTGTTCCTAAATAGAAGTTACATATTTAAGTATTTTTTGTAATGTGATCCAAAATCGTGGGCAGGAAAGTCACTGTTTTTAAGTGATAAGGAAGGACAATTCTTATTTTGTATTGATGTCAGCGCCAAGATGTTCAATTGCAAGTGGCTATGTATGCTACAAGTTCTTCATTCATTCATTTAAGATCCCCTAAAGGGCAATTACAATAATCCAGTGTTTAGTAGCAATACTGGCCATATAGCATACAACACATATTGTATTGTCTCTTAAATGGTACAACCTTGCTCAATGTTACTTAATTTATCAGCTTCAGAAAGATTAATTGTTAAGTTGGAATCAGCACACACTCTGCTGCTGTAGGCACCTGCAACGTAATAGAAACTCAAATGGAAAATTAGCAGTAGCTTCCAATATACAAATCAACATTTCCTCAGACAAACCATAGAAATACACGAGTCTGTAAAACAATATTTCAAATGCATGTTTATTTTAAAACGTTGGTGTTTTTGAGACGTAAAACATTCCTCATCTTTTCTGAACTTTGGTATTCGGTTACCGGGGTCTATCAAGCACAGCTTGCAGTGTTTTTAGAAAAAAAGACGACAAGTAGCTCTTCAGTATCCTGGTTCAGTGACAGCAAGAGCCATATAGCATCCAAATAAGATAGTTGTCTTTTAGGAATAAACTCACTTTTTCAAAAAGAATAAATGAAAATGTGTTTGATTTTGTTGTAAAAAACGTACTGAGGAAACTCGTGAGAAAATAACACAAAATTAGAAAACTATTGATATCAAAAGGATAAATGGAAAATAATACTATCCTTTCCAGAAACAAAATAGCAAAAATACTATTTAAACAAAGCAGTCTCACGTCCTTAATGAGACGCGTGTGGCAAAAAAGAAACCTGCATTTCATAATATTAGATGTCTAGAAATACAGCAGCCAACTGTCTGCGCAGTCACTTCGAAAGTGAACATGTCTGCAACATTCTTCTGGAGCTACTTCTGCAAATGGTTGACTGAATTTCAGTGTTCTGCGTTGTATGCCCCACGGAGTTAACTAACTCGACCTTTTTGTTCACATAGAAAAGCTGCCTTCTTTGTAACTAAGTTTTGCATTTAGGAATACCTGACAAGGATTTAAACAACAAAAACATGCACAATTGTGCAAAGTAGGGTACATTGTATCTGCATTTATTAATAAAAATATGTTCATGCTTAAGTGCAGGAGCTATAATAATGCATGTACAGTACAATATTGTAACTGTTGAAGGTTCAGTGAATGATAATGCTGTCGAGTGAAAACGAGATAGTTTACCAGTGTACACAAGACGGGAACAAAAAGGCTTAACTACTAAACAAAATATCTGAACGCAACATACGAATTTCCAGTATTGAAGAATTAGGTAAAAACCCAAATGAACTACAAAGCATTTTCAAGCTTGAGGTAGCATCTTTAGGAAATATCGCACACAAATTCAAAACAAAAAGTGCATATTTTGCTTGAAACAGGGATACTACAAAGCCTTCATGTACATAAACTTTTCCATGTTGATGGTAGTGACTGTTCTCTTGCACTTTTTACTGCTAGCCCTGTAGGTTATACAAATACTTAATCAAAAGGAAGGCCTCCTCAAGTCAAACATGCAGTAGGGCTTGGAACATATTTGCTAGAAAATGAAGACTAAGTGGAGTGAAAACAAAAAAGGGTATTTTGTCCGAATGGATGTACAAATATGTAAAAAAAAAAAAAAAGAAACATTCAGTTACAACTAACTTGAAGCGAAAGAAAAAAGCTGGCATTCCATTTTTAATACTCCGCAAAACTGCACATCTCTTTTAAATAAACAGTATCCATTTTGTGTGTTTTAATGCATTGTAAAACGTGTGCCAGATGAAAAACGAGTATCAGTGTAAGGACACCATTAACCACTAAAGGCTCCTCTGACTTCACAAAAATCACAAACCAAGTCGGAAATATTTCAAAAAGTCTCTTGACGACACAATCTCTTTAGCCACTTTGCTGCTGAATTCTCATATTTACCTCTCCCAGTTCATAATATCATTAAGCAATTTGCAATCCTGTTTGTGGAAGGAGGAACTCTCCATGCTAATATTTACTGAGAAAAGAATCAACTGCACAAATAAGTACCAAAAGATAGAAAAATGCAACATTTAATATGACATGAATAACCAACTTACCTTTGACAGATAAGTGAATGGAGAAAGGACTATTTTGTACGAAGATGTAATGGCATTTATACTCCAATAAATTGTGTTTCTTCAAGTAAGATCAGCTGTTATGGTCAAGGCACACTCTCCCATCCACCACTGCTTGTGTGAACATGTAGGCGTTTCAACTCATACCTGGCCCTCCTTTACCAAACATTAGGACGTGAGACAGGAAAGAACATTTGACTAATTATCAAGTAATCAGCTCCTACTGAAATACACATATGCTTGGCTTCTTGTAGATGGCGTGGAATGCTGGGAGTCTCAAATAAAACATATTAAAACCATGAATACAATTTCTTCTGGAATTTGGCTGTGCTGTTTAATGCAGAACTGATTATAAAGAGAGCAATCATTATACTACTCCAGTAAAAGTAGATAAAACTCGAATATACCCCACTGGTGAACACACCACAGCTTTTCTAATGAGAACTAAAAGTGTTATTTTAGCTAGTACAATAAAATATGCACAAATCGAATCTTTTGCTGAGAAGGAATAGAATGTTGGTGCAAAGTGAAGCAAACATTCAGCATCTTGTCCCACTGATGATATACTGACATTTACATGTAAAAACCAACCTTTGAAGTTGAAGTTGTAGCAGGCATGAAGCAACTACTTACCTGTAACACATTTTAACCAATATGAAATTCTCAACACACCACCAACTTTCTTTCATAATGGTGATATTATAATATAGATACAAAAAAATTTATAAACCTATATCCAAAGGGGTTGTTACATAATCTTTAGATCTAAATTCTGCTGTAGCAGAGAACAAAAGTAGTATCCAAAGTTTTAACACTTGATAATCTATGTCAAGAACTGGAGAAAATCTGTACAGGCAAATTGTTTCTTTATATCCTATTATCTTCCCTAAGAATCCAATCTAGTTTAGAAAGCAACCAATCAGTTTTAGATTCTGACATCAGCAGAAACAAAGGGTCAGTAGGCAATATATTTCAAATAGCAACTTCCTAAACAGCTTTCCAAGAGACACTTGCTGAGGGAAGCAAAACATTTTGATTTTCTATCTGGGTAGACTTTAAACCCTTGGAAGAGAGGAACATAACTGATCCCACAAGATAGAATAACTTTATTTTTTTGTAGGTGGCTTATTCAGAAGAAAAAGAAGATCTAGATTTCTTGCATGTAGTTGAGTTACTGCAGTAGCCTGCTCTAATTCTGTTCTCTTAAGATGTCCATCCAAAAAGCATCAGTGAGACCAGGGGAACAATACAGGGAAACAGATTTTCAGGGTTAGATGGAATTTCAAAAACAAAGTGAAGAGAAAGTTCAGAAGTAATATTAAGAGAACTTCCTCTGTTTCTTTGGTGGTTATTATAGGACAATAGTTCTGGGTCTGTAGCCTAACGGAAAAGAAAATATACGAAACGTATGCCATCAATCACTGCAGCTTTCTGGAATTACTTATATGAGTCTGTGTTTCTCTCAGTGTTCCAAGTAAGTTTGATCACAAACATGAGAAAACATTAGGGTAGAGGCTATTTGCGACCCCAAATAAGAATAAATAATTGGAATTCACAGCATGAAGTGAAGTCTCAAACATTTCCTAATCCACCACCTCCTCCAAATCATGGTGGATTATTGTTCCTAAACTGTCAAAAGCAACATAAATTCTATAAACCCTTCCACCTACTTGGTGATATTAAATGTGTTAGTTTTTCTAAACAAGATGTGCAAGAGAAAAGAAAGAGATAAACATGTTTACCAAAAAAACACTACCATGTAATGGTTCAATTGCGGGTAACCAGAGAAAAAGAAAGGCTTTCTACTTTTGAAAAACATGATTCGGCATATAGATCAATAAGTTTATGGCTTGAAAGCCAATGCTACATATGCAAAATAAAAACATTTGCGTAACTAATTCAATAAAGGCCTTCAGAAACTCTTGTGCTTGTATATGCCCACCACACAACGGCGTGTCAAGACTTGCAAAACAACTTACTGTATTATTGGTTGGAAAAATTAGCAAACAATGTGGGATTTGGATGTCATAACCGGAATATTTATGATGCAAAGCAGAAGATTTCAGAAAACTGAATCTGCACTCTAAGGAGATAGAAAACTCAGAGAAGATGCCCAGCACTATTAATCCTAAATGTCAGACTTGGGTTAAAAACTCAGAAGATGTCTAGGGAAATTATAAGATAATGCAGCTACGATGTCATTAAGCCTGGACCCAAAATAGGCCAACAGGGAAAGAACACTTTGAAACAGAAAAAAATATTAAAAATTGTCTGTAAAGAAGCAGCTCAGTGTATAGCTGTAGCTTACAGGACAAAAGTCAAGTACAGGCCCAACCTTGCATGTGGGACTGATGAACGCCTGGATAAACTGCAGCATAACAGGCAGGTAGGGGTGAAATTAACAATATAACAAGAAAAGTAGCACAGCAAGTAAAATCATCACAAAAACACAGATGTAAGCAAATAAATAGCACAATCAAATGGGGATAAGGAAAGACTGTGACAGGGTGACTGCCATTCTGTAAAAATGTCTAGAGCTTTAGTTGAGACAGTTTGCTTTAGGGACTGCTCAGGAATAAGTGAAAAAGTGTTTGATAAGAGGGGGGGAGAATCAGGCTCTTCAATACCCGGAGGTGAATGAAGGGTTCATTGTACATTATGTTTCGATTAGGCAAATAATGGGTACTTTCGTCAAAATACACAATGGCACTTTTCTAGTATTCCTGTATTGTTAAGATCACAATCACTAAACATATTTCATAATAAAACAGAAGACAGAGAAGTGATAATTTACTGTAGAGTTAAGAAGCCTTGTGGCTACAAACGATTTAAAATCTTGATAGCACAGAGCAGATTTCAGCAGCTTGTGCGCTCAGAGAACACAGGGTGGCAACACAATTGCAAACTCCTGGAAAACCAGATATTCTTTCAATCTCTACAATTCTCTTTCCTGGGCAAATCTTAATTACTCATGCAGCAGGAACACTATTCACATTCTGAGTGAATGGACCCGGTATAATTACTTTTAAGAACTAATTGGGAGCACAACATAAACTAGACTTTAAAAGTAATATTTTAATATTCAAAGAAAAGTAAAAATCATTGACAATGTCAGTCTCTGGGATCCCTTTTGTCACTCAGGAGATCTACATAACATTGTGTGTTCAGTTTGCACTGGCTGGAAAACGAATCTAAAGACAGGACTAACAGTACAAGCCATAAACGTTTTGCATACAAATATTTACAATGTGGCAAAAGTAATTCAGGTTTCTGCCCGGTTGATAGCTGGGGAAAAGAGTAAGGTATTCCTATTTGTTAATGGGACCTTCGTAAATGCCCCCAGATTCCACTTGAAACTCCAGAAGAACTCCTGCTTCATGCTTTGTTCGAGACCTTTAGGAGAAAACAACTGTAATTAAGAGAAAACCTTGACAGAAAATGACGGAAACTGGACCCAGGAGATTCATGATGATTTTCGAAGGGCTCTGGGAAACTCCTGGTAACAGCTTTAGACAGAAAAGTTCAGAAGAGAGAGTGGGAAAAGCCTGATTGACAACGGAAGATCCATCACAGCAAGTAGCTGTAACTATCAAAGAAAGCACTGCGCATCGAATAGAGCTGAGAAGCCTAAATCTTTCTTGTGCAACTGGTCCAAATCTCCTCAAAAAGAACAGATCAGACAAAAGCAAGTGAAAAATGGAATGCCTTGGAGCAAACATTAATTCTAAAGTAGTAGTTTTAACAAGACATATAAATAAGGACGACAAATTATGCTTTTTGAAACAGATAAAATTAGTCCCGTGGCATAGTTGTCACTGAAATGCCACAAAAAAGTTGGGAATCCAGCAACAGTTCAGAAGTGCTACACCAGCATACCACAACCTGATTCCTTTAACTTGAGAAAAACGTACATAAACTGTTACTATTTATTACTGGAATCAATACATGATTCCTCTCACGGACCCAGATACATTAGTGAAATGCAAGATTTCTCATGAGGTGGGAGGATGGAAACACAATATTTTGTGCACAGACCAACTCACTTCTGGGAATTATTCTAGTTAAATATATTTCTGGGGCATTTTGCCCTGTTAGTAATGTTTCAGCATCATATTTGGGGTAATACTGTAAGTCAACTATGTAGCAAAATCGATAATCAGACTTTCCAGTGCTTAAATACGTTGACTACCATACGGTGAACCAGAATGCCTAATACACATTTATGTGACATTAATAGTGAGTGGAAAATAGGCCGAAAGATGTCATAACTGCAAATTATTCTAAAGCACATCAATGAAAAGCAAAATGTTGCCAACATTTGTAATCTTTAGATTTGAAAATATAGTTGACAAGGCATGAAAAAGAAAAAAGGAGGGCAACCTGCAATAGACATTTCTTAAAATTACAAAATAGTTCGCTTTCTTTAAAAATGTTTTAAAAATAATCAATTGCAGGGAGAAATAGAGCGAGCACTAAAGGATAATTGTAGGAAGGAGGAATATATTTCTTTAGTGACAGAAAATCTGAATAAAACAGATACAGATATGAAGTAAACTAATTATTATACAAAACTGAAGATTGCCTTCTGGACATGTGTGCTAGAAGACGACTTGGGCAATGTGACGAAATTTGTATAAAAGCCAAAAAGGCCACTTGTTAGCGTGAATTAAACTTCAACATTTATAGAGAAATATACCCCTCCTCCTAGTCAGACTATAACCATTCATCGAAAGTACCATTACAACACTTATTATTAAAATAGTGTTTTCATTATAATTTATCCTTAAGTGAGCCTTTTCTTTTTTTTACGCTGGCTAACTGCAGTTCTTAGTAAACATATATCGTACAGCTCAACATTCAAACCTTTGTCACTTCGGCACAGAAACGTAGGAATTGTACTTACAATATTATGAACAGTCTATTATAGAAAACATTTCTGTAGATGTAAAAGTTTGTTGAAAACATCTTGGGGTTAGTTACTATTTTGTAATACTTTGGGCTTTGTATCAGGCACTTAAATGGTTGGAGTGACATGCCATTTGAACCAGGCGAGTGAAAGAAAGGTCCATGCCCCTCTTATTTTATAAATACTAGTAGGTCTAATAATGTGAGTTCAGCAGCAAAGTGGAGGCACAGGTTGAACCCCTACCATCCTGTGCTGAGACTATTTTCTTTTTGCAAAATGCCCATAACGACGGTAGTAGTAACGTTCCGTAGTGCCCATTTTCCTTGTGTGTTGTGATGCACATAAGAGGCTCTTCTCTGTCTTTTACTAGGAAGGCACTGAGGTATGGGGTGCCTTAATTCTCTGGATCCTTTATGTCCAAGCTGGAACCAAACAATGACACCAGCTGCTCCTCGTAATGAGAAATATTTCTTTTCATAATGTCCATACAGGGTCCAAGCAACCTTTCGAATGCCTGCACATCCATAACTATTTAAAAAAACAGAAAAAGATGCACATACACATTTTAAATTACATTGCAAATTTTGTGAAATCGAATCGACTTGCTTTCAAAATCAAAGTATCACATTTATCACAGATGTAATATATCGGCAAAAGAATGTTCTCAAATGTTAAATAAAGTACAGTGCAGTTTTATTAACAGTTGAAGCAACGAAATCAACTTTAATCATGAAAAAATACATTCATGGTAAAACTGATACTTAGCTTAATTACCAAACCTGTGTGACTAAAACGCATGGGGAGCAGATTACTGGATGACTTCAAACAGGAGCCAGTATCGGTAACATGAGGTGTCATGTTACCACATGAGCTACATCTATCTGTAGGAGTACCTAAAACATTGCAGGCATTAATTTACCTGACTGTATTAAAGATCATTTGGCATTTGACAGCCTACAATACAACGAATTGAGGCACAAGGCCTGAAATGGCTATAGGAAGACAAAGATGTGCCTTCTTACCTCTCTCATCTACATATTTGTAAAGCACAAAAACCCAATAACAGACACTACCTCCGCAGCACACAAAGCAGAATCACAGTTTAAAATCCAAGTTTTAAAACGAATAATGTCTATGTAGAAGTACAGGAAAGATAAAATTAATGGATCAAAATGATCTTGGGGACAAAATGAATTTAAAGAACAAGTTACTTACCTTCGGTAACAATATATCTGTAACAGACATATATTAGTTATAGATTCTTTACCTTAGAATTACCCCCAGGCGTCAGACTGGACTGGAGATTTTTTCTTTAGCAGTACCCCCGCGTGTCGGTCGACTGTGTCCGTCGTTGTCGCTGGAATGACTTTGCGGTTTCTACTTAGACTCCGCCCCTGCGCACTGACGTCCCGTCTTTACACGATATTCCATGCCAGAAGCACAGAGCCATGCAAGACACTGACGACTGGTGCACATAACAAGGGCCCTGAAAGGGAGTACCTTACTCTAGAAGTCAGTTCGCAGAGCAGGGAAGATGGATGGGGCGGTAAGGAATCTATTACAAATATATGCTTACAAAGACCAACTACTTATTTATAGCTGTTTTGCACTCTGCTGGAAAGAAAGCCTATTTTTAACTCTCGCCGCATACTTGCACTTTAAAAATTACGATCGAAGCGCTTTGCTTCTTTTATTCATGAGGAATTAGATCTGCATTTTAGAATTTTGTAAATTGTTGCTGTAACTCACTGTCCGTGGTTGTTGCTGATGACGCCTCACAGATAGTCCCTTCTCTCTTTCGGGGCTTCGGGTGAGCGCCATCTTGGTTAGAGCACTAGTCGTTCTGCGCTGCTACATAAACACACAGATGCTAGCGCGCAGCGGGCGAACCAGAGGAATTCCCGTCTGCGCCCGTCCGCGTCCAGCAACTCTGCCCGAAATCAGGTAAACCCCACCAGTAGCGGTAATGGCCTTAGCTACACTGCCATGGACTTAAAATCACTCAGGCACCGTTCATTCTCCCAATGTAAAACTTGTGTTCTTCCCTTGCATGGCTTTCGATGCCCTTGCTGTGGTTTTTCGATGGGTAGGATGACTAAGAGTAAGTTAATGAAGACACCTCTGCCCCTTTACTGCCGCAAATTTCGGTTCTGGAGCATTAATTGCAGGTCCCTCCCCAAACATAAAAATCAGATTTATGATTTTTGGGATGCCGAAAAACCGGATGCTGTGTTTCTCACTGAAACCTGGTTGCATGCCAGTTCAGGACCTGACGTTGCTGTGGCCCTCCCCTCTGACTATGCTATGGTCAGAAAAGACAGAGAGACTGGCAAAGGAGGTGGCTTTGCAGTAATTTTAAAATCTATTTACAGATGTAAATTTGAAGCCTTTCCTCTCCAGGGATGCGAGGCCGCTCAGTTTAAACTAGCAGTAATTCCTCAGATGACCCTGTCTGGCCTTCTGATATATCGCCTAGCTCCCCCCTCCTCCTCCCCCCCCCCCCCGGAAACTCGAATTCATGGACAACCTCTTTTTCTGATGCCATTGCCCCTCTTCTGCTAAAGGCTGCTAATTTCACCATCCTTGGTGACCTAATTTGCTTTTAGATGACCCGCAGTGTAACACTAGTACAATTTTTCTATCTGACTTAGAGGCCCTTAACATTCTTTTGTGCAACTCTGGACCTACACATACGGCAGGGCACCTATTGGACCCTATTCTTTCCAATCTCCTGTTTAACTGTGAACCCTCTGCTCGCCCTTCGGAGTGGTCTGACCACTTTGCAGTCCAATTTCTTTTGACATCTACTGAGATTGTTGTCAATGGCGGTGGAGACGCGGGTGAGAGCTTTCGGTGTTGGGGTAAACTCGACATTAAAGATCTTAACACTCTCTTGTCTAAAAATCCAACGGATACCAGTCTGCCCTTACCTATGCTTGACTCAGCTGTTCAAACTGGCTGAATGTTGCTGTTGATAAACTTCTCCCTCTGGTGCCTAAACACTCTTGCCTCACCGTCCCCCTGCGTCGTAGCTTTCAGAAAACGTAAAGGCTATGAAGTCTCAATGTAAGGCACTTGAGAGAAAATAGAGAAAATGGAGGCGCTCTTATTCGCTGGCCTGTAAAGTGGGCTATAAAGAGGCTCTTAGAGAATACCATAAACAGTGTAAATTTGCAAGAGCCACCTATATTGCCAATACCGTGACACATGCCCAAAACTGCTCCCGCACGCTTTTTTCAGTGGTGAAGAAGCGGACAGGCTCCGATACGGTCCCTGCTCCCCCGGTCTTAGATGAGGAACAATGCAACTCAATTGCGGAATTCTTTATAGCAAAGGTTGAGCTTATTTATGACTCCTTGGGCCCTCCTTCTCCCATTGAAGAATCTATTTTGCTTCCAGTACCCGCTTATAATAGCATGCCTTGCTCGGTAACCAAACTTGCTGCTTGGCTACCTTTTGATAATACTTCCTTTGCTCACTGTTTGGAAAGCATTAAATCAGGCTCCCCACGCGACCCTCTACCAGTCAAGATCTTGAAACAACTTGATCTGGACTCCGGCTGTGTTTTGATGGAGCTTCTTAACTCCTCCTTGAGAGAGGCCCATGTTCCACAGGAGTGGAAACATGCAATGATTGTTCCTCTTTTAAAGAAGGCCGGAGCTGACCCCTTTTAAAGAAGGCCGGAGCTGACCCCTGTAATCTATCTAATTTTAGGCCTATCTCGCTGCTTCCTATCCTCTCAAAGATCTTAGAAAGGCATATTAATACACAGCGTACTCATTTTGTGGAAAGCTCAGGCTTTTTGCATCCATCCCAATCAGGCTTCAGGTCGAATCACTCCACCGAAACAACGCTTTTAGGAGTCACCGAGAGATTGCGTCACTGTATAGATCATGGAGAAACGTCTGCACTCATACTTCTTGATTTGAGTGCGGCCTTCGATACGGTGTCACATTCCATCCTTCTCGCATCTCTTCGGTCTCTAGGAGTTGAGGGTCTGGCTATGGCTTGGGTGGCCTCCTTTTTAAGTGGCCGCACTTTCCAGCTTTTTTCTGCAAAAGCCTCTCCCAAAGTTTGCTCTTCGGCGTACGGTGTTCCCCAGGGGTCTATCCTGAGCCCTTTATTGTTTAACCACTTGGACGCTAAGGGAATCAGGTCCATTTAATGAGATTTCCATTGAAATGAATGGGCAGTGCATGACGAGTTACCCTTGTCATTAGCATTGAAGAGGTTAATATCTACGTTAGACCCCTGGCCACCATAGTGGAGGAAGCTGGCCTCACTTTATTCTCCTACACCGACGATACGCAAATGATCTTCTCTCTTTCAAATATGGAAGGTGGCCACTCACCGGACTTGTGAATTGGAGTTCTGCTTCATTTTGGCTGTGCGAGGAATCTCCCCCTGCTGACTGTAAACAGTGTTGCCTGTTCAGAGCTGACGCTCATTCTACATCGCTCCGTGGTGCTGCCTCCCCCTGACTCGCTGGTGTGAGCGTGAGCTGCTACCTGCACGCTCTGCCTATCGCTCCCAGCTAGAGTCAGAGGGGTAGAGGCCGGTGTGTAACAAGAGCGCACCTAGCCTGGGGGACTGCGAGGACCAGAAATCACAGCTGGGATCAGCTGGTTCCTCTTCCCCCAGGCGATACGCCCACGGACACGCCCACCAACGAGCAGGATATAGTTTTGTGACACCCGCTTCGCGGGCGCCACTCACCGGACTTTGGAATTGGAGTTCTGCTTCATTTTGGCTGTGCGAGGAATCTCCCCCTGCTGACTGTAAACAGTGTTGCCTGTTCAGAGCTGACGCTCATTCTACATCGCTCCGTGGTGCTGCCTCCCCCTGACTCGCTGGTGTGAGCGTGAGCTGCTATCTGCACACTCTGCCTATCGCTCCCAGCTAGAGTCAGAGGGGTAGAGGCCGGTGTGTAACAAGAGCGCACCTAGCCTGGGGGACTGCGAGGACCAGAAATCACAGCTGGGATCAGCTGGTTCCTCTTCCCCCAGGCGACACGCCCACGGACAAGCCCACCAACGATACGCATAAATCTCAAATCGCTCCCCGCAACGCGGGACGCGCGCGGGACCAAGCTCGGGGCTAAGCCCGGGCAAAGGGCGGGCCGTCTGAGGCCGTCCGAGGTCGAACTAGGACGGGACGGGCCACCCCGCTAACCATCTGCTCCTGGTAAGCAAATTCTCCTTCTGACTTGTTCCCCCTACTAGTGCTAATCTTTGCTCTCAAACCACGAGGGATTAGAAGCAAGCAAATACCAACAGAAATCGTGGAAACAAAAAGAAATGGGGCTTAAAAAATTACGATCTAGGACTATCTTTATGAAACGTATGGGTACGGAGGACGCTGTTCGGAAATCTTCAGACAAATCAATAAAACAAGGTCGAATTACACGGACTCCGGCCATCACTGAATATTTCTCTACTCTAATATCTAAAGACGAAATTGACAAAAAAATTCTGGAGACAGAAGAAATACCCAACTCAATACTGCATACAGGGTTAGAAGAATGTACGCTCACTAAATTTGGGTCAAATCTAAAACCAAATCTGAGCGTCATTGTACCCGACAATATACAAAAATCTTTTAACAACTCTAAAAATTTTCAAACCCAGGGTCACGAGGAAAATCATTTAACATCTTCAACACCTAAAAAAGGCCCTGGAAATACCTGTCATCTGGAAGAACTTTGTGCAAATAATTCCAAGATATCACAAAACCAACCTGAGCCAAAAATAACAAATAGTCCCCCTTTACAAAAAAACCAAGTGCAACCTCAAACACTTGAATCATCTGTAGACCCTTTTCTCATAAAAACCAACTATTCAGCTAACATAGCTACACCTATGTCAAAAGCCTTGTTCTCCTTACACGAAATACTTGAGTCGGTCCTTTCCTTTCTGGGGAACATATTAGAAAATTCAGACCAAACCCTGGATGATCAAATTGGAATCCTTAAGCATCTAGTAGAGGAAAAGAAGAAAAGGAAAGAACCTCCTGAAATGGAAAAAAACCAATTGAAGTTCAACAACAATGAACAAAGGAACTACACAAGTTACCAAAATACCGAAAAAGACACAGAAAAAAATGATCGCGGCACACAGACATCAGTAGTTTCAAAACAAAAAAAGGAGAAGCTAGTACGACAACATGAAACACCAATATTCTCCCTGAAAAAACTTTTTAAAGAAAAATCCGTTAATGATAAGCAATATCCAATTTTCACAAAGGTAATGAAATCGAATACACCAAAAGATGAAGATATGGATGAAAATACCCAAAAAGTCAGTTTTAATAACACATCAGAAAGTAAAAAAGGAGAAAAAATGAATAAAACTATAAATACTGAGCAAGTAGAAGGAAAAAGAAAGAGGAAAAAACCAATAAGACGTATCCATAGGAAAAAAAACCGCAAGCTGAAATTCCAAAAGTTTATAACTGTCAATAACAAACAAGAAGTACAAGAAATTGAACCTATTAAGCCCGGGACCATTGGCAATACGGAAATTAGCTCAAATAAAAGAGAAGAGAAATTGAAACCATTAGATCCGGCTGCAAAAGAATTTGTCTCGTATGATGTCCTTGAAGAATCACAACACCAAAATACGACTGAAAGAAATAATAAAGGAAAAAACCAACATGGAGCAGGAACACCATACTCCAGAACACTACAATTTGAAGAACTTTTCCCAATGGATATGATACCACTAAATAGAAGAAGGATCATCAATCTCCTTCACCATATCAAACCTCTGGAATCCTTGAACAGCAACGAGATAGATCTAGTAATCTTTCCGCAACAAGATAATAAAATAGCTACAGTAACCTTCTGGTCAAACGTTATACCTGGGATCATAATCAGTGAAAAGGAAACACTACACAAACATGGATACGACGTCTATGTAAGAAGGGATCCTAACGAAAACAGATTTCCCCCAGGGTATGATGAACAAATTCGAAAAATCTCTAACTCTCAATACAAAAATCCTCTGAGAGATACTGATGCGTCCAGAGCAACGTACTCAGGAAACAAGTATTCAGGGAAAGACACTCTGAAGGTAAAAGTGGAAAATGGCGAAAGGTTAGTATGGCAACAAGACCTAAAGGGAAAGGAATACAGAGAAAGCATCAGATCTTGGTCATGGGTATCTGAGAACTTGAACAGCAATAAATCCTCATCATGTTCGGGACAATCTGTTTAGCAATGGTCTCAAAATAATATCGTGGAACATGGTGGGAAAAACTAAGACCAAACTGACGAAAGCCATAAGCAACCATCCGGATCTCTTAATGCTACAGGAAACCTGGGCAACTAAAACATTTTCGCAAAAAAACTACTATGTATATGACATCCCAGCCAAAGCATCCATTCGGGGCCACGCAAAAGGTGGTTTGGCCATTCTCTTGAAGGAGGATTATATGTGGGCCCAGGAAATTATCCAGACCAAATCACTCTACCTGCAATGTTTAAAGGTCCTCCTAAAAACTCATAATGCAGCACCTAAACAATCATTCCTGCTATTCAATGTTTATGCTCCTCCGGGCAAGAACTACGATAACACTTTTCTAGTAATCATGGAATCCATCACACAAATTGACGAAGATCAATCATGTATCCCATATATAATAGCAGGTGATCCAAACGGCAAAATTTCCAATTCGGAAATTGGTAAATGGATGCAACTTTATGATGAGGAATTTGCCGATCTCTCAGCCCCGCAATTCCCCAAGGGTGCAAAATGTGACAAAAGAGGGAAATTACTATTATCGACACTACCTTCCCTAAGAGGGGTAATTCTGAATGGAAACATAGAAGGAGACATTCCGGCATCAAACACCAGACGGGGCAATGGAAGTTCATCCATTATTGATTATATTATCTGCAATATGAATCTAATAGAGACTGTCACTCACCTAAAAATACAGTCAAGCCAAGAGAGCGACCATGCTCTGTTGATTTTAAATTCTGAATGGAGGCCTCAAACAGCTACTGACAGGCAGCTAATATTTCATAGAAGTTCTGTTGTGGTAAATAGTGTCCAAAGAAGAATTTTCTGGAGCTCGAAAGCACTGGACAGAATATCGACACTGATTGAACAGAATGATCTCTTATTAAAAACAATCTCGGATGACCCAATAGAAAATTTTGAACACATCACTAATGAGCTAAAAAATCTTCTATTGGACAAACTGCAACATGCCTCTAAAGGTGCGAATTATGGAAACAATAATAGCCGTAATAAAAATAACACACAAAATACCCAAAATTCTATAACTAAGAAAAAATTGAACAGACTGGTACGTGCACAATATCTAAATCATTCTATGTCAATTAAGAAAGAAATAAATAAACTAAAAAACAAACTCAGTAGAGAAAAGCAAAGAATTGAAAAAGAAATTCAAGACCGCAATTGGGTGGACATTCAAGAAGCTGCAAAAGACATGAATTCTCGTAAATACTGGTCCCTTGTAGCTAAACTAACTGCCACGAAAAAGAAGCTACAAGCAATACCTGTTACACCAAAAGACTGGGAAACTTATCTAACAGATTTATACAAAGCAAACCCGATTAACTTTGAGGGGAAAAGCTCAGAACAAGACAAAGGAGACGCTGACTCACAAATACATGGAGTTACAGCTATCTCAGTGGAATGGAACATTAGAAAAGCGAGGAAAACAGGTGCTTCTGGCCCAGACCAGATTCCTATAAAGATCTACCAGGCAAACCCAAGGGAATGGAGTAAGTGGTTATCAAACCTATTTAATTATATTTTTAAAACTGGACAAATGCCTAAATCTTGGCAGGGGAGTACCATCATCCCAATACACAAAAAGGGAAGTAAGACAATCGCAGGAAATTATCGGCAAATCGCCTTAATGGATGCTGCTGGAAAAATCTTCGCAGCAGAGGTTTTACAAAGATTAAAAGACTGGGATTTTTCACTGGACAAAATTCCAATGTTTCAAGCTGGTTTTAGGCCAAAACATTCAGTTACGGATAATATTGCTATTATCCAAACAATAATAGACAAATACGTAACAGGTAAATCTCAGGCGGTATACGCAGTGTTCATAGATTACTCGACTGCGTTCGATCGAGTAGATCGACCTACTCTATGGCACAAACTCAAGGAACTTGGCATTCCAGACCTACTGCTCCAAACTATAGTGAACCTTCACACCGACACTTGGTGCCAGGTCCAAATGGGAGGTGAAAAGGGCTTAACAGAAAGGATCAAAACAGCTAACGGCCTAAAGCAAGGGTGTCTCTTGGCCCCACTACTATTCTCCCTATACCTCAGCGATTTACCTAAGTAATTACATCAAGGCTCAAATTTGTCCCCAAAAATCGCTAAACAAAGCATACAAGTGCTACTCTACGCCAATGATATCGTGATGCTTGATCTCACTCCCTATGGCCTGCAAAAATCCCTGGACATTCTTCATGATTATTCAAAGACAAACTTCCTAAGCCCGAATTTAAAAAAAACAAAAATTGTGGTTTTCTCAAGGAAGAAATCTAGTGTTAAATATAGATGGAGTCTAGGCGGAGAAAAAATAGAAACAGTAAGCGAATATCCATATCTAGGCAGGATACTCTCGAAGAATACTACAAATGTAAAACATTTAGAAAACTTAATGAGGAAGTCAGAAGTGCATACTGAGGCCCTCTTAAGACTATATCGGACAACTGGGAATCGGCATTTCTCCTCTTTAATAAAAATATATAAGGCAAAAATTCCTCCTGTATTGTCATACGCAACAGAATACATTCCAATGAAACAATGGACCTATATGGACCGCAAGGAGGGGAAAATCTTAAAAAAGATAATGAAAGTTTCTGACTCCACACCAGTTCAAGCGTTACGTTTGGAATTTTCGATCACAAGCTCCTACGCCACGGCGGTATCCAACGTAATCAGGTGGAGTTACAATCTTCTCCATGCAAAGGAGGGCACATTAAGACATTTGTTGAGACAAGAAATCTTCGAGGGAGAATTTAAAAATCAGACGTTTTTAAAAAATATGACAATTATCTTTCAAATGGCAGAGATTAGCCCGGAAATGCTAAAAGGCTGGACAACCGCCCAAATGAAACTCTTCCTAAAATGCTTCACTCCGAAGTTAAGTTACTGAACTAGATTACCAACACTGTAAAAAACTGTCAACATACAAATCTTACGTAGATTCTTTGGAGTATAAGCATAATCAACCATATATTGGGTTTTCACTGACTCATGGTGCAAGGAGGACAATCACCTTGTTAAGACTGGGCACCTTACCCATACTAACTTACACAGTAAGATGGCTGCCAGAAGGATCTTTGTTATGCCCCCTGTGTGAAGGGGGAGACCAAACCTTAGAGCACCTGTTGTTCGTGTGTCCCAACTTAAAAGTATCTACTGCACGGACAAGATTCCTTGCCCCTATCTATCGATCTTGCAGAATCACCCGAGTGAGCGAATTAATAGAACTATGTAAACTGCCACCAAATGAATTTGTCTGTTATAACTTTTATAAATTTCTTAAATCTTTTTTAACATTGTATTGATTAAAATGTGTAACTACTTTCTTAATTTTTTGTAAAATGTAAATTTGTGGTCCTCTGTTGAGTACCTATACAAATAAAAAATTTTGACTTTTGACTTTTTGGAAGGTGGCAACATTTCTGTTCTGAAACAAGGATTGACTCGGGTCTCTGAGTGGATGCGCAGTAACTTCCTTGAACTTAATGGAGATAAGACCGAGGTTGTTATCCTGGGCAAGGGGAGAGATTCACGGGGTCCTCAACATTGACCCAATGAAATGGGCCTTACTCCTCAACCTGTTGCCCAGGTGCGCAACCTCGGATTCCTCATTGATGAGAAGCTTACGATGCGCCAGCAGGTAGTAAAGGTGGCTTCCATCTGCTTTGTCACTCTAAGATGGCTCCAAAAAATCCTCTGGATGCTTCCTGTCCCCACACAGAGGACGGTGGTCCAGGCGCTGGTTGTTTCCGGCCTGGACTATGGAAATGTCCTCTACTTAGGAGCCGATCTAGCAACGTTAAATCAACTTCAGGTTGTGCAGAATGCGGCTGCACGGCTCCTAAGTCATGTCCCTCGGAGAGCCTCCGTCTCCAAAGCACTCCATGATCTTCACTGGCTTAGGATTGCCAGTCGAATTAAGTTCAAGGCTCTTTGTTACATTTTTGAGATTAAACAAGGCTCAGCCCCTGCATATCTACATGACCTCATCCAAGCCTATCATCCTCAGGGAAAGGTAATTTTGTAATTCCGAGATTCAGGCTGGTGAAGATGGGCGGCCGCTCATTTTCCCACCTGGGTCCGAAGTTCTGGAATGCTTTGCCCGCTGTTTTAAAAACTGAAACCAATCTTCTTCGTTTCCGCAAGGGACTGAAAACGTGGCTCTTTCAGTAATGACTTATGGTTGCTCTCTTCAGTAATGACTTATGGATGCTCCTTTTCCCCTCTCTTAATCTGTCCCTTGGCGCCGGGAAACCCACTGCGGGTAGTTGTGTGCCTTATAAGCTAAATAGATAAATTAATAAATAAAATATGTCTCTTACAGATGAACAAGTTATTTACCTTCGGTACCGATATATCTATAAGAGATTAGTTATAGATTCCTTACCTGAATTACCCTTAGCCGTCAGACTGGATCCAGAGAATTTTTCCGTCAGCAGTACCCCTGTGCGTCGAAAGGTGGCGTCGATCGGCTACGTGTTGGTCGTTGGCGTTGTGGTCGCCGGGATGACGTCGCGGTAGCTACTTAGACACCGCCCTCATGCACTGATGTCAGGTCTTTTATAAGACATTCCATGCCAGAAGCGCAGAGCCATGCAAGACACTGACCACTGGTGCACAAAACTAAAGCCCTGATAGGAAGTCCTTAACCCTAGAAGTAAGATCGCAGAACGGGGAGGTTGGGTGGGGTGGTAAGGAATCCATAACTAATCTATGTCTCTTACAGACATATCGTTACCGAAGGTAAGTAACTTGTTCATTTGAAAGAGACAATTAGTTATAGATTACTTACCTGTAGAATAGATACCCGAGGAATACCAACCCAGGAAGTGGGTCTGCAAACTAATTTCACACCAGGAAGTCCTGGAGAACAGAACGGCCAAAGAAGCCGTCTCTCCGGACTTGAGTGTCCAGGTAGTAATGTTTGGGGACCGTGTGCAGAGATGCCCACGTAGCTGCCTTACAGATGTCATTGAGGGGGCCTCCACCTCCCAAAGCAGAGGTAGCTGCTGTCGCGCTGGCAGAATGGGCGCACAGGCCGGCTGGAGGCTCTTTCTTTGCCAAAGAATAGTAAGCCTTTATGCACAAAACAACCCACCTAGAGATGGTCTGTTTGTGCATGGCCTGACCGTTTTTGGCACCCACATAGCCAACAAAGAGCTGGTCATCCACCCGGAATTGCTTTGTGCAATCAAAATTAAAGTAAAGGGCATGTTTTGGATCCAGACGGTGGAGCCTTTCTTCCTCCTTAGGAGGACGCGGAAAGAAGGTGGGCAAAGTGATGGGTTGACCAATGTGGAAAGTAACCACTTTGGGAAGAAAAGGTCTGGTTCTGAGGACAACCTTGTCAGATGAACAGCCAGAAAAGGAGGCTTCGAATAAAGAGCCTGTAGCTCACTCACCCTGCGAGCAGAGGTGAAGGCAAACAGAAAGGCAGTCTTTAAAGTGAGAGGATAGTTATGAAGCGGCTCAAAAGGAGCACATATAAGATAAGTAAGAACCAAGTTCAAGTCCCACTGAGGCACTACGAAGGGAACAGGAGGAAAAAGATTAGTAATGCCCTTAAGGAAGCGAATTACAACAGGGGACTTGAAAAGAGAAGGTTAATCAAGAAGCCTAAGATAGGCTGAAATGGCTGAGAGGTAGCCCTTTAGGGTGCCCAGAGCAGAGCCCTCAGAAAGAGGAGCGGAAAGGGGGTCCATAGCCTTTGCTGTGCACCATGTCACAAATTTGTTCTATCACCAGGCATATACCGTTTTAGTGGTGGGGCGCCGGGCTGCCAAGATACCATCACAGACCTCGGGAGGAAGGTCGAAGGCTGTCGACTGTTGCCTCTCAATCTCCACGCAAGGAGGAGTAGACTGGACAGGTTCGGGTGGAGGACCGTCCCCTGCTGCTGTGACAGAAGTACCTCCCGATCGATGGCCATGTTCAAGAACTCAGGAAACCGGACTTTCCGTGCCCAGTATTGAGCCTCAAGAATGACTTGGGCCCGGTCTCTCTTGATCTTCTTCAGCACTCTAGGAGGAAGTGGTATAGGCGGAAAAGCGTATAGAAGACCGCAATTCGACTCGCATCGAAAAGTGTCGCCGAGTGAGTTCAGGCTTGGATATCCCAACGTGCAGAACTGCTGACATTGGGCGTTCTCTTCGGTGGCGAACAGATCGAACAAAGGCTCTCCCCACTGCTGAAAGAGACCTTGCACCACCTTCGAATGAAGACGCCATTTGTGATCCATCATGCACAGGCGACTGAGTTTGCCTGCCCTGGAGTTAAGAAAACCTGCCAGGTGTTGAACCACCAGGGACATGCCCTGATGTTCCAGCCTAGTCCAAAGGCGAAGAGCCTCCTGACATAGGCTCCATGACTCTACCAGCCCCCCCCCCCCCCCCCCCCAGTTTGTTGAGGTGCCATATGGTGGTGGTGTTGTCCGTGAAAACCTGCACTACCCTTCCTTAGACAGAAGGAAGAAATGCCTTCAGTGCAAGGCGAATCGCCCAGAGCTCCAGAAGGGTTGAAGAAGCCCGGAGACCAGAGGCTCTCCCATGTGGCCGCCCCATCCCAGGACAGGAGTGACGCATCTGTCACTATTGTGAACTCTGGTTGGGGAAGGGAGAGGGATTTGCCATTCACCCAATTCTGGTCCCTTAGCCACCACTTCAAGTGGCGTGCAGTGCCCTCCGAGATCTGGACGCGATCGGAATGATGCCCTTGATGCTGCGCCTACTGAAAACTTCCGTAAAAATAAAAATGTTACGGTCCACTAGTAGCATTTTTCGTTTTGCCTCTAAACTTGGCTCACGAAGTATCTATGATATGACGAACATATATAATGTATGTTGTGTTTCCTCTGCTCTGTATGGGGCAGGGGTATGGGGTCACTGTGAGGGTATCTCCCTGCAGAAGGAGGAAAACAAGTTCTTAAGGAGGTTATTATGTGTTCCCCCTTCTGCCTCCATACAGTTGATCCATGACGAAGTTGGGATCGAGTACATCTCTGACTTAGCAGCAGTTCGGCCACTTTTATTGTGGCGATCTATTTGGGCTAAGTCGGAGACCCGATTCACTCAGGATATTATTCTTGACTGTATAGGTTTGGATCATTCCTCACGTGTATTATGGTTAAGATACATCCATCATTGGTATCTACTTTTGTTCAACATTAATGTGTTCCGAGAGCCGGAAAAGGTTGTATCTATTTCAAAAAAAGAAATTAAGATAACATTCCTTAATTTTCGTAAGGCTGAGCGAGACAAAGCTGTTGGAAATCTTGCTACTTTGAAATTTTACAAAGATTTAAATTTAGCTTTTGGACTACAATCCTATCTTGTATTTGTGACCCGCCCTTCCCACCAGTATGTTTTAACACGGGTCAGATTGGGTATAGTACACCACTTGGTTGCTTTTCCAAACACAAAGACTGGTTCAAACACACCTTGTCCGTGTGACGGTACCTCTCGTCAGAGTAGTTGCCATTTTTTACTTTTTTGTAAATTTTATCAGAATTTTAGGCTTAAATACCTTAAACCAATTTTTATTAAATACAGTATCCGTACCACCCAAACAGCATTGATATTTTTATCTTTACTAGTGAACGAAGAGATTTGTTTCTTCTTGGCTACTTTTATTTTAAAATGTACAGCTGCCAGGAAAAGTATCGTACTTTAATGTTGTTTACTGACCTGTCTGTACTTGTGCATACAGCTGCCAGGGTTTTTTCATGATGAAATTAATGTTATTATCCCTGTCTGTATATATACGTTTTTCTTTGAATTTAATATCAATGTCTGTATTAAGGAATTTATGCAGTACCCCACAGTATTGAATGATTATTTAATAATTTTAATATACAGTTCCCAGTAAAGGCCTAGTAAGTAACTTCTACTGACTCCTAGTTAGTACATGTAAGAATGTTGTGTATTTTATAAAAACATGTTGATCCATAGAGGCATGATTACTTTCCACTTGCTGCACTTTAGCTTTTTCCATTTTTTAGGAAAGATTATTTGGTGATTTTAATATTTGAATTGTGTTTTTGCTTGTATGATTTGTATGAACAAATCGAATAAAAGCTTTTGAACTGAACTGAAAACTTCAGGTCCCACTGTAGAGCCTGCATATGCCCTCTGGCATGATCCACCAGCAGAATGTCAAGGGGCCCAGCAGCCTCAGGGTCATTCTCACCGAAATCCGGGATAGAGGCTTTAACATGGGTATCATAGCCCAAATATCTCAGACTCTCTGCTCAGGAGGATATGCCCAAAACTGCACTGTATCCAGAACGGCTCCGATGAAAA
Source organism: Lissotriton vulgaris (assembly GCF_964263255.1). Taxonomy (NCBI): domain Eukaryota; kingdom Metazoa; phylum Chordata; class Amphibia; order Caudata; family Salamandridae; genus Lissotriton; species Lissotriton vulgaris. The sequence goes on from NC_141697.1 coordinate 1,215,917,341, forward strand.
GGAGCTTCTGAGAGGGAATCAGGTGTGACTTCGGCACGTTGATAGTGAACCCCAGCGAGTGCATGAGGTCGGCCGTAGTCTGGAGACAGCCTGGGGCTAGCTCGCCTTCAACAGCCAGTCGTCGGGATAGGGTAAGATTGAAACCCCTGATCTGCGCAGATGAGCTGCAACCACCGCCATCACTTTCATGAACACCTGAGGGGTACTGGTAAGGCCAAAAGGGAGCACAGTAAACTGAAAATGCTCGTGGCCCACCGTGAACCGTAGGTCAGGGATGTGGAAGTAAGCGTCCTGCAAGTCCAACACTACCATCCAGTCTCCAGGGTCGAGGGCAGACAGGACCTGAGCTAATGTCAACACTTTGAACTCCTTCCGGAGGAAGCAGTTGACGCCCCTGCGATCCAAGATAGGACAAATGCCTTTGTCCTTTTTGGGTACCACGAAGTTATGGGAATAAAAACCACAACGTACTTCTGGCACAGGGACTCACTCCATAGATCCTTTGGCCAAGAAAGCTGTAACTTCCTGACGGAGAAGGGCCAAGTGATCCTCCGACATGCGATGGAGTATTGGTAGCATGGAGGAAGGGGTAGCCTTGAAGGGGAGGGAGTAGCGCCTTCGGACTATCTACAAAACCAACCTGTCTGACATGATGTTGTACCAGTGGGTGAGATGATGGCAGATCCTGCCGTCCACTGGCAACTGGTGGCCCTGAAAGGTCGGACTAAGAAGGTGTGGAGGCAGCTGCAGAGAGGGCATTGGTGGAATGGCCTCGGACTCAAGAGGCTAGATCCACGTCCCTGGATGCAGAGAGACTGGGTGGATTGGGCGGCCCTGTGTGGGACACGCACCCCTTCCGTGGCAACAAAAGGGGCAAAAGGTCGCTGCAAGGCCCAAGGACCTGACCATAGCTCCAGAGTCCTTGAAGCGCTCAAGCGCGTTGTGGAATGGAATAGAAGAGGATTTATAAAGCTCATGGCTACCAGTGGGCGTCCCAGCGTTATGAGTAGAGATTTCAGCAAAGGTGAGGGAAGCTTAAGAAAACCTCAGGGAAAAAGAAAAGTTTTCAGGAGCTTGCCAAACTTCAGAACACTGGGCTCAATGAGGATATTGTGGGGAAGGGAATTCCAGAGTCTTGCGGCATTGACGGAGAAACAACGTCCTCCTGTTCGTGCCTTCTTTATTCTAGGAACATTTGCAAGGTAGAGGTGGTCTGATCTAAGTGCCCTGTTGGCTTTATAGGGGCTAACCAGACTTCTCAGGATGTGGGGGGCACTTGCCCTGTAAGGATTTGTGCATGATACACAGGGATTTAAATGTAAATATTTCCCGTATTGGCAGCCAGTGAAGGGATCTAAGGGCGGGTTTAGCTGAGAGTTTATTTGATGTTCCTGTTAACAGCCTCGCTGCCGAGTTCTGAATAAGTTGTAGTTTATTTAAGGTGGATTCTGGGGCGCCCAGATATAGCGAATTACTATAATCCAACCTGGAAAGGATGAGGCCCTGTATGAGGAGTTTCCTAGAGTGGAGAGGGAGGATTTTCCGTGCAGTACGGAGTAGGCCAAAGCACACGCCAACAGTTTTCTTAGCTTGAGTTTTGAAAGAGATCTTGATCGAGCCATACTCCAAGACTTTTAATTTTGCTTTTTGGAAGGAGAGTTGCTCCCATACATGTGGGCCACATGGAGTTAAGAATAGATGTAGTCTTATGTCCCAGAAGCATAAGCTCCGTTTTATCTCCATTCGGTTTAAGGAGGGATTTGTTCATCCAGCCGAAGATTTCTGACAGGATTGAAGGTTCACGGACCAGTGATCTGATTGGTTAAGTGAGACGACCAATTGTGTGTCGTCTGCATAGGTGATCATTTAATCCCACATGTAGACATTAAAAAGTGTCGGGCTCAAGTATGAGCCCTGTGGTACACCACACTGGAGAGGGATAGATTTGGAGTGCATGCTGCCTTCAGAGACCTGGAAGGTTCTGTTATCTATGAAGGATTTTAGCCATGCCAGGGCTGAGCCCGACACTCCTAAACTTCTGAGGCGTTGAATAAGGATACAGTGATCAACTGTATCGAAGGCAGCGCATAAGTCCAGGAGGATCACCGCTGCTGATCCTCCTGAGTCCAAGATCTGCCTAGCCTCTTCAATCACCGCTATCAGGGCAGTATCTGTACCCAGACCAGGGCGGAAGCCTGTCTGGGAGCCGCGCAGCAATTCACCTGCTTCCAAGAAGGCGGATAGTTGTTGGTTGGCGAATTTTTCCGCAATCTTACTAATCCCTGGTAGTAAGGAGACGGGTCGATAGTTGGACATCTCTGAGGAGTCTAGCTGTGGCTTCTTTAGTAGGGCTCTGACTATGGCTTTCTTCCAACTAGGCGGAACAATACCTTGGGAGAAGGAGGAGTTGATTAGATCAGTGGCTAATGGGGTGATGATTGGTGACACTAATTTCATGATGTTCATTGGTGCGGGATCAGCCGGGGACCCGCTTTTTATTGATCCGAGCATTTTACGAAATCTCTCCCTGGTGATTGGGGAAAAGGAATCAAGGTGTGGTGCGACCTTTAGGGCAATGGGAGAGCTAAATTCGAGTAGCTGGTCGATGCTAGGTAAACTTTTTAGGATGTTTTGAATTTTTATTGAGAAAAATTCCGCAAGTTGGTTGCATCTAGACCCTGAGATGTCAGGGGTGGGGGGAGGGTCAGGGACTTTCAAGAGTTCCTTCACAATACGGAAGGGCTCCCTTGAAGAGTTTGTGGAGGCTCGAATTTTCTCCTAAAAAAAAGCAGCCTGAGTAGCTTTAAGGGAGGCTTTGTAGGACCTAATGGCTATTCTATATTCAGTTTTCTTGATGTTGGCCCAGGCTCTCCTCCATGCACGTTCTAATTTTTTGCATAACTTTCTCTGGTCCCTAAGTTCAGAAGTGTACCAGGGAGATTTGAAAGGTCTGCTTTTTTCACTACTCTTTTCCTAGGTAGAGCGCTGTTAAGTGAATTTTTGATCCAGAGTGCGAAGTTCTTATCCGCTACCAACGGGTCCGGATCGTGTGTGGGGGTGATCGCTCCAATAGATTTATCCAGCGGATGTCTGGACCAGGGTCTTTCTTGATTGCGGGTCACCAGGACTTGGGGGGTGTCCGTGGTGGTTTGCCAGTTAAACGGGATTAAAAAATGGTCGGACCATGGGATAGGTATAGGTTCCCTGGGTTCCAAAGTAGTGAAATTAGAGAATATGGGATCGAGAAGATGCACTTTTGTATGTGTGGCATGGGGGCTTTTGAGAAGGAGTTCATAGGATTTTAAATCAAGTATTAGTTCGCCTGCCACTTTGTCTAGAGGGTCGTCGAAATGGAGGTTTAAATCTCCCATTAATGTAAAATTGGAAGAGGTACTGGCTTGGGAGATGACGGTCTCAAGTAGCGAGCTGCCAAAGTGCCCCAAGGCGCCCGGAGGGCGATATAAGAGAAGACCTGAAATAGATTTTGTGGGGGAGATCTGAATGTTTAAGTGAGAAATTATTTTTATAGATAATAGCAATCCCACCCCCTTTGCCATTGGGCCTGTTCCGGTGCTGAATGAGCTATCCTGGAGGGAGAGCTTGGACTATGTCCGGGTCAGAGTTAGTGGACAACCAAGTCGCCATTAAAAATATGTCAAGTTTTTGGTCCTGAATCAGTGAGTAGATTTCTAGGGAGTGTTTGGGCAGAGACTTACAGTTCAATAGGGCCATACTTATGCAAGTTGCGACATCGGAAGCGGACTTTTTTTTCCGAAAGGGAGTAATGGCAGGAGTTGCAATGGATGTGGGGTCTATCAGGATTAAGCGAATTATAGCATGCAAGGTTTATGTCTGGTCTCCATTGCAGGAGTGCATCGCGCAAGTAGGTGATGGTGGAATTGGAGGGAATGGCAGGGGTTCCTGTCCCTGGGCCCGGACTGGCGCGGACAGGCGCAGACGGGCTCGCCTCTGGCGTGCCTCGGGCGCCCCCGCTGCGCCCGTCTGCTGCGCGAATGGGTTGCGTGGTTCATTTTGTAGTGTGAGGCCAGTATCGCCCGCAGCACTAGCCCTCTGACCTCCACTCCCCCAAAGATGGCGCCCGTGGAAATGCGCCCGAGTGTGAGATTCCGCGTCCCAAGTGAGCCCAAATCGGCCGCCTGGAAGCGCGTTGACCCCCGGGGAGAGCGAATGCAGTAAGTAAGGAAAAAGTGAGTTTTAAAATTTACACAATAAACAAAGTGTTTCTACACAGTTTAAAAATGACTGCCTTGTTGCCAAACTGGCAACGGCCATTAAAGGGCATGTCCAGGCGGGCGTGGCCAAGATAGCGGCGAGAGCAGACGTGTAACTTCACTTCTCCCGCCGACGGCCGTTTCTCAGCACCGGTTCGGGCACTCCGGAGTCCTCTGTGTTGGACCCGTGGGCTGCCGGGACTGTGGACAGAGCGGAACAGGACCCGAGATCGCGCCGAGAGAGGGGAATCGCGCCCGGCCGGCTGCCTGGCGGTGCGGGGCGCCCATCCCCCACCGAACCAGAAGCGAGGCCTGACCCCGAGCCCGTGAGGAGGGCCGCGCTGCGGATCCCGGAGCCCGGGCACTGTGAGTACGGGCTGCTGCTGGTGTAACCGGGGTGAGTCCGGCTGTGGGCTGCACCGGCGCCGTGGGCGCCGCAGGAGGAGAGAGCGGCGAGGTCCCAGGGCATCGGAGGCCCGGAGGAGCGGCGGAGCCACGAGGGGCATACAGGGAGCCGGAGTGTCGGCCAGAGTTGTGGCGGAGGCGGCATGTTACATGGCCGGTGAGAGGCGGCCGGCGCGTGGGGATGAGAAGTGCTTCAGCGGCGAAGGGTGCGCCCTTCACAGGCGAGCCTGCACAGGAGAGCTGAGGCGGATCGGGGGTGACGCATGGGCCCTGGCAGCATCGGACAGGCGAAGGAGGTGAGGCCTCGAGGTGTGTCCCGGCGAGGCGCCATTGGGTGGCTTTGCCTGGCATCTGGGGTCGCGGCTGCAGTGAGGCCAGTGTCAGAAGTCCATTGGAACGAGAGCCAGGGCTAGAGAGGAAGCCCACCGGCCCGAGAGCTGGGAGAAGGTGAGGAGGACACCGCAGGGGCCATAGGCGACGGTGGCGGGAGCGCCCAGAGGAGTGTGTGGCCCTCTTGGAGGGGTGTGGAGGCGACCGGTAGCCCCAGAATTTGCGAGGCCGGTAACGGAGGGACGCCGAGTGGGTGCTGGCAGTGTGCAGGGAAGACGACCGTGCCGGATGTGGCGGGTTGGCAGTGCGGATACTGCGACGAATCAGAATCGCCCTGCAGGTGCGGCAGGAAAGGGGGCTAGGCCTACGTTCCGAGGGGCCATAAGATGTCGGCTAGCCGGGGAAACCACGGCAAGACGATGAAAGACCATTTTGCGAAAGCACAGGTCTCCCATAACCCCCCTCTCCCCCCCCTCCCCCGCCCCCCACAAAAGGACACCGCGGTCCCAGGCCCGAAGACCATGGAGCGGAGCGCAGACAACGGGTCAGAACCCATCAAGAAGGCGTTTTTAAAATCCCTCTTTACTTCCCTACGGGATGACATCCAAACCTTCAAAACAGAATTCACCAGCGAAATTAAAAAGAAGTCCGTCGTGAGATGGATGGTCTAGGAGAAAGGGTGGCGGACCTGGAGACCAAAAGCGACAATAAGGACACTGAACTGGCGGCTCTACAGCAAGAAATCATCCGCCTGCATGACCAGCAGGTGGATCTTCAGCTCCACATGGAAGATTTGGAGAATCGCTCGAGACGACACAACATCCGTATTCGCAATGTTGCCATGTCCAAGGCCACCCAGGACGTGTTTCGCTATGCCAGGGAGCTCTTCAATCATGTGCTGGGGCGCCCATTGGACTCGACCCTCCTGCTCGACAGGGCACACAGAACCGTACCTCCCAGAGCATCAACGGTGCCCCCCCCCCCCCCCCCCCCCCCCCAGATATACTGGTGTGTGTCCAGGACTTTCGCACCAAGGAGGAGATATTGCAGAAGGCGCGACAGAAGCACCCGCTCTCGTTCAAGGGTACGTCACCATTGCTCTTCCAGGATCTGGCGGCCCTCACGCTACACAAGCGCCGTCTTTTCCCACCTACAGCAAAAGAACATTCCATATAGCTGGGGGCACCCCTTCCGTCTAGTCTTCAGGCTGGAGAACAAGCAATACCAGCTCCGATCGGTTTCGGAAGTCTGCCGTCTGTTGGGAATGGAACAGCCGGAGGACGACGACGAGACCCAGAGAGCAACCTCAGAGACGGAGGAACACAGGCCCCAATGGCGCCAGCAACGGCGGCGGAAAAGAGTGAAGAAACCTCCAGCGACGGAAATTGCAGCGGGCCAGCGTGCAGCACTGGAGGCAGTGGCCATAGAAGGGGGTGCTGACCCCACAGGCTTAAGGACCTACGAAGATCCGGTGGCATTGTTACCCGTTCAAATCAAGTGGCCGTTGGCGGGAGAGTGATCCCGAACGCACTAGTGAGACTACCCCGTGTTGAGAGACTTTTTCCTTTTCATCTCTAGATGAAGGACTACCAAAGTTTGCTACTTGGTTTTTTGGGGGGATGGGGGTTGTACTTGGTTTTTTTCATGGTGGGGAGGGGGGTTTTGTTGGTGTGGGGGGAGGATTCCGGATCAGAGAGAGTATTAGAATGAATGAGGGTTGTGAGCTACGAAGACTAGAGGGTCCCGGGTGGTCGGGGCAACTGCGGTACAGACTATGGCTGATGTTTCGGCCAATGGCTGGTATCTCAAAGAATGTATGGGGGATGACTCTTTATGCCTGTGACTGAGCTGTGTGTCCTCACGCTGAATGTGCGCGGGCTTAATAACCCAGTTAAAAGGCGGGCGGTGCTGTCTCTGCTAGAGAATTCTAAAGCAGATATTTGCCTCCTCCAGGAGACGCACCTACTAGCTGAAGATTGTCACAGGCTTAAGTCCCGTCACTTTCCTACACAAGTTTTCCCCTCCGCAACCACAAAGACTGCAGAGGTGGCGATCCTGGTGTCAAGTCGATTTAAGGGGAAGATGCTACACCGGGGGACCGAGCTTAAGGGGCAAATCTTGTCCTGCAGGATCTCACTCGCAACTAACACCTTCACGGTAATTGCGGTTTACGCGCCAAATGAGGGACAAGAGAGGTTTTTCCACCAAGTGCTTAATGAGGCGGCGGCAGCACCTGATCGACACGTTCTGGTAGGGGGAGACTTTAATCTAGTTTTTGACAACCTCCTTGACAGATCAGCGCAGAGGTCCACGCAGGCAGGCACACTATCTGAAGGGGGACGAAACAGACTGACAGAGCTGGGCATGACGGACTTGTGGCGCTCTTTCCACCCGGGTGACCGGGACTACAAGTACTAATCCAGCGCCCACAAAACCCATGCGCGCCTAGATTACTTTCTAACATCTACCTCCCTTCGAGCGCTAGCGTCTAGGGTGGAGATAGGAGAAGCAGCACTTTCTGACCATGCACATCTCATTGCAGTGTTCGCCTTTCCGCCGGCTGGGCGCAGCACGCGCTGCTGGAGATTGTGCGATACGTTATTGCATAGACAGGAGGTAGTGGCCAAAATCAAGGGAGCTATAGCGGAGTATCTGGTGCACAACCATCCAACAGACACTTCCATGCGACTCATTGGGCGGCACTCAAATCGGTCCTACGGGGCGAATTCAGTGCAATCGCCGCGCAGAAAATGCGGAGAGGGCCCGTAAGAGGGAAGAGCTCTCCTCCCGTACGAAAGAATTGGAGCAGGTACATCACAGAACCGGGGCACCACGGGTGTGGAGACAGTTGCGCGTAGCGCGTCAACAGCTGGCAGCACTGGACCAAGATAGGGCAGAATATGAGGCACTGCGGGTGCGACAGGCATACTACACAGGGGGCAACATGTGCGGGAGGCTGCTGGGCCGCGCTCTCCGTGAGCAGCAACAGCGACACACAGTGCAGGAGATCCGCACGCAGAGGGGGGAAATAGTAACCGAGGATGGAGACATAGCGAAGGCCTTCGGCGACTTTTATACTGATCTGTGCGAGCGGGCTCCACTAGATGCTGCGGACAGTTTGGCCTTCCTGGACTCAGTGTCCCTCCCGGCTTTATCGACAGAGCAGTCGGAGCTCCTTGAAAGGGCGATCCGTCCCGAGGAGGTTATTGCGGCGATTGCGCGCCTTAAACTAGCTAAGGCGCCGGGACCGGATGGCTTCACCGCCACCTTTTACAAAACTTTTTGCCCCCAGGTTGCCCCATTACTGATTGCTCTCTTTAACTCCTTCTCAGACCCCGGCACCATTCCGAGGGACCTGATGGGTGCCATGATATCAGTCATTCCCAAACCGGGGAAGGACCGAGCACAATGCGGGGCCTACCCCCCCATATCATTGCTTAATGTGGATCTAAAGCTCTACACCAGCATACTGTCGAAACGGTTAGGACCACTTATGCAGGGTCTGATTGACCCGGACCAAGCCGGCTTTATCCCGGAGCGACAAACGGTCGATAACACCAAAAGGGCGCTCCACCTGGTGGAGCGGGCCTCTAGGTTACCGGGAGAGTTCATGATGTTGGCGATCGATGCGGAAAAGGCCTTTGATCGTGTCCATTGGCCGTACTTGGAGCAAGTGCTCATCAAGGCAGGGTTAGGAGCAAAATTCCGCACATGGATTCTAAATTGCTATACCTTCCCCACAGCGTCGGTATGGGTAAACGGCTGCTCCTCACCCACGTTCCCCATCGAACGCGGAACTCGGCAGGGGTGCCCGCTCTCACCCCTGCTTTTCGCGCTGTATATGGAACCTCTGGCGCAGGCCATGTGTACGAATCCAATTGTTAGAGGAATTAAATTCAGGGCATATATCCACACGATAAGTTTATATGCCGATGACGTCCTGCTCTCTTTTGCCTCCCCAGCGACATCCTTAACGGCCGGCGCGGCAATCTTGGATGAGTTTGCAAAGGCTTCTGGTTTTAAAGTTAACACGGCAATGTCAGTAGCCCTCCTTCTCTCCCTGAAGGCACAGACGCAGGCTTCGCTGGAAGCGCAATTCCCCTTCCGATGGGCGGACGGTGCCCTACCTGGGCATACAACTGGCTGCCACACTACCGGACACAGTGCGTATCAATTATGCCAACCTTAGTCGCACTATTTGTACGGAGGTCGGGCGGTGGCGTCATCTCCCGATCTCCTGGCTGGGCCGAGTGGCGGCGGTAAAGATGACTATTCTCCCGCACATTTTGTACGTTTTTCGGGCTGTCCCGCTCCGCCCCCCTGAGGGGTGGATCCGTCGCACACAATCTGAGCTGGCGCAGTTCGTTTGGAACGGGAAGCGGCCCAGGCTCAAGCTGAGGTTAGCGATGCTTCCTCCGGAAGGCGGTGGTTTGGGCATACCGGATTTACAAATCTATTACCAGGCGACCCAGCTCCGGATCCTTGTGGAATGGAGCAAATGGGAATCGGAACGACATAGGTTGTTCCAGGATCAGGCGGTGGCGGGGCGTCCGTTACAAGAGGTGCCCTTCTTGCGTCGCCAGCACCGGCCCCCAAATCTATAGGCCTCATTTATTACGAGGGCCCAGCTTGAGGTCTGGGATCGAACCTGCATCCTGCACGGCTTGACGACCTTTCCGTCCCACCTTACGCCGTTACTGGAGAATCCGGACTTTGGCCCGGGCAGGGATGTCCAGGCATTTGCACGGTGGCACCCGGTGGAATGCCGGTGCCTCTTCCATGTGTACTCAGGTGAAGGAGTGATGCCTTTTGAAGAATTACGGAAGGCATATGACCTTCCGGAAGCCGAACATCTTAGGTACCTGCAGGTCCGACACTGGGCGCTTCATCCCCTGACCCGAGAGGACGCAACACGCAAGCTTAGCAAATGCGAATACCGGCTTCTTTCGCGCACCACAGACAAGCGGTTCATCTCAGACATATATCGGCTCCTCTCGGACAAATACTCACGCGTTTATAATGCAGGATGGGCAAGATGGGAAAGGTAACTAGGGCGGACTCTACGCAACAAGGAATGAGAGGACATTTATTACCGCGCCCGACACTCGGCCTACCACATGGGGTTGACAGACACATTTACCAAACTAGTAACCTACTGGTATCATACACCTGAACGCCTGCACGAGATGGGCCAAATGGGGGATGCGTCCTGCTGGAGGGGTTGCGGGAGAGAGGCACCTTGACACACCTTTTGTGGGACTGTAGACACATACAGGGCTACTGGAAATGGATTCTGGATGAGGTGGACGCCCACTTTGAGACGGAGATCCCGCGATTTCCGGCCTATGTCCTGTTGGGGCTTCCTAATGCTCTAACCTACCCATTACGAGCTCGCAGGGGTCGATTGATAGCGATAGCGCTGGGCTCCGCTGTGCAGGCCTTGTTGGCCTTGTGGCGAACCACGCAGGTCCCCACCCTTCAGAATTGGCTGTGGCGACTCTGGTCTGTCCTTGGTATGGAGAAACTCTCTAAGGTGAAGGCAGGGGAGGGGGCGAAATATGCAGAGCTGTGGCAACCTTTTCTGTCCCTGCTAGCCACCGAATTTCGAGAAGTGACCTGTCCTAGGTATTTAAGGTTGCTCCGCTTGTCACATGTGAATGACGGATCTGTGTAAAGGTGTGAGGTGGTATGTATGGTGTGGGAGGTTGGATCCGGAATGTGGGAGAGGGGTGGGGGGTTGGGTAATAGTTCAGGAAGGGGGTGGGGGGGGTTGAAGTTACGTTTCTTTCCTTTTGTGGCTCTAAGAGCACTGGACAGACTCTGCCGGTTAGGCTCGCAGCTCCCGAAGCTTATCGGACAATGTGACTCTTTCGTAAGGTGGAGCTCTGCTGATATTGCTATAACATTGAGCGCATTGTTATCTGCACTGTACCTTGACATTTCTTAGCTGTGTGTAAGAGCCTTTCCTTTTGCAATAAAAAGATTTAATACTAAAAATACCAGCGTAGTCCTAGGGACGATGTTTCGGGGTGGCTGTAGGGTAAGGGAAGGTGCTCAAAGAGAGTCTGGTGGACATAAAGCTTCCATAGCTCGGATAATATGGCAACATATCTTCAAATGGAAGGGGACGCGATAAGATCCCGGGGAAGCTTTCCAGCCTCAAAATGTTTGACGCGGCCGGCCCAGGTTGGGTTGTAGGCGGCTTGCTGTGTATAAGACTGCTTCCTCATGACATGGCCATTGGTTAGTGCCTTCCTTAACATCGCTCGGTGGGTCGGTCCTCGGACTGATCTGCTGCTCCTACATGGCATTACTGTTTGCACATTTTTGTAAAATCAATAACCACATTTAATACTAAAAGCTGTATAAGCACTGGGTAGGCCGAATGTTGACGCCAACTCAGTTTGTAAAGTGTGTTTTGAACTTGACTTGCAGCACAATAAACAAATTTAAACATAAAGGGCATGTCCAAAAGGGTAGATTGGACATCTTCAGAGAAGCCAGAGGTTCTCAGCCAGGCATAGCATCTCAAGGCTAACGACATGAAAATAGTCTTACCTAGCGAGTCGGCAGTGTCCAGCTCACACCGGATGGTGAACTTCGCTGCGTCTCAATCCTCTGCAACAGCGCGGGTGAGCACGGCCCACGCCTCTGCCAGGCACTGTGGCAGCACTTGCGCCACCGTGTTCCACACAGAATGTGTTTAACGGCACAAGAGACATGCAGTGTTCACCAACCGCAGTCCTAAGGTGGCGGAAGAAAACATCTTACCAAAATGGTCCAGCTTCTTGGATTCCCCATCTTGAGAAGCACTAGGGAAAGCGCTTCATTTCAAAGAGGAGGCTTGGACCACCAAGCTCTCGGGGTAGGGTGTTGGGAGAGATAAAGTGGGTCGCCCGGTGCCGGCGATCATCCTATCCACAGGAGCCGCTTGGCTTGGATCATTAACTCAGGACATCAGTGAGGGCCTCATTGAAAGGCAACAAGGGCTCCAAAGAGGCTGCTGCCGGACGAAGCACCTCAGTCAGGAGGTTAGTCCTGACCGCCACGGTAGGAAGCTCAAAGCCCAAGGCCTCAGCCGTCCTACGCAACAGCGTTCGAAGCTCCCTCCTCCATAGCCACGGTAGGGGGCAGAAGCATACCAAGGTCTGGGGAACTATCCAGGACACTGTCATCACCCAACGGCTCTCTCCAGTCCGGTTCTTCAAGCTGGTCTGCCGGAGGGTCAACAGACCCCTCCTAGTCCTCCTCTGGCCCCCACTCAGAGCAGTAAGGGACGCCAGGGTAGACCAGCAGTACAAACTTACCCTCAAGTGCCGGTACCAGTGTCAACGGCTCTGTATCCAAGACGAGAGGAAGGATGGGGTCGACACCGGCTGGGGACATAACAAGCGTCTGAGGTGTTGTGAGGTCGCCCGGCCCGATCTGGCTCTAGGCCTGGATCCCTGGGGGGCCTGCGGTGCAGAGGCCGGAGCCACCAGCATCGAAGGCCTAGAGCCCCCCCCAGCCAAGTCCGCGGGGCTTGAAGGCGCGCTAGTAGAGTCGGGCTGCCCAAAGATGGAGTGGAGAGCTTCGTAAAATGCACAAAGCTGGGCTGGGTACTCTCCAACTCCCGGGAAGGAAAGGAAGCTCTGAGTCGTCCCAGCAGGCTACGCTGGCAGAGCCGAAGGACGACGACCTTCCATGTTCTGTGGGCCAATGGACGGGCTGAAAGCGAAGAGTGACTGTGCTTCTTTGCCTTCTTGCGCTTCAACTTACCCGCTGACGAAGACTTCGAGGAGGAATAATGGTGGTGACTCCGTAACCGGTCCCTCGACCTCCCTCACGAGCAGCGCGGAGTGGACTGCCGGGCCTCCAGAAACTTTCGGTACTGCTTCCGCAAAGTCTTCGGGCTCATGGCCCGACAGTCGGGAGCGCGACTTCGGGTCATGGTTGCGCTCCAGGCCGCAGAGGCACACGAGGTGCTGACAGGTGTCACAAGGCTTGAAGCTGGTCCGACAATGGGATTTCCCTTTGTGCACCACGAGTCGAACGACTCGAAAAAGATGTTGACAAAAGTGTTTTAAAAAGTGCTAGTCAAAAAGTGACTAAGGGTATCACTCTCTCTGGACATGCGCTGGCTGGTGCAGAAACAGAAAGAAATTATGTCAGCGCGCAGGGGCGGCGTCTAAGTAGACACCGTGACGTCATTCAACAACGGATGCTGAGTCGACCGATGCCACCTACCGAGGCACAGGGGTACTGCTAAAGAAAAATGTCCAGATCCAGTCTGACACCTGGGGGGAAAATTTAAGGTAAGAAATCTATAACTATTAGTCTCTTTCAGATAAGATCAACACCCAGTAAACTAACTTCACGAGGGTCCAACTTCAAAATCCATTATACAAATAAAATGAATTTATTTTTTTTAATTCTGAATTTCACAGTTTTCTAGCATTTAGTTAGTTGCCATGGCTGCCAGGTTGACATGACAGACCTTAGGAGGAAGATAAAATACTCTCAATTATTGCCGTTTAATCTCCAGGTATTTTAGGTGGAGAGCGCACAAGTTTGGATGTAAGATGGTGCTTTGCTCTAGAAGTCTGATCAGAGGACGGATGCTCACGCTCAGGAGTTTGGGATACTATATTCTCTGTGCCTGATCAGAAGCCCCTAGGATGACTCAGGCCCTCTTGGTCCTGATCTTCTTGAGAGCCCGAGGCAGAAGCATTATCTGTGGAGAGGCGTACAGGAGTTTCAGGCTCCAGTCTAAGCGGAACGACTGAGCAAGCGCAGCTTTAGAAACACCCATGTGCATAAGCGCAGACATTGGGCATTTAACATGGTGGTGAACAGAGTGAACCAAAGTTCTCCCCAGTTTTGAAAAATACCTTGTGCCAGCTCTAGTTGTAGATGCGATTCAAGATATGCAAAGCATTGACGGCGGAGTTTGTCTGCTTTGGTGTTCAGAGATCCACCAGGTGCTGCAAAACTAGGAAACTTGTGGCGCTCCAGCAAAGCCCAGACGTGCAGCGCCTCCTATTGCAAGGTCCATGACCCCACCCTACTGTGTTTGCTGCAATATCACATGGTGATGGTGTTGTCCGTGAACAAATGCACCAGCCTTTTCTTGATGAATGGGAGGAAGACTTTCAGTACCATCGCTCAGCTGTAGGAGATTGATACAGAGCTGAGACTGCGCCGAAGACCAAAGCCCTCTGATCTCCACCTCTTCGAGATAGTAATTATCTATTCCTCTCCTGCTCTTCTGGCAGATCCCGAGTCGGCAGTCAAACAATATACTTCCTCGCTTGATTTGGCAGCTTATTCCTTAGTGTCTTTGAAACTAGTATGAACTAGAAGACTAAATCCTTCTGCCCCTTTGTTCTCCGCTGAGCTTAGAGCCCAGAAACAACGCTGCTGGAGACAAGAACACAAATGGCGTTCTGGCTATTCTGAAGCCGAACAGGTCACTTACAAGAAACCTATAGCGGATTACAAAGCCTTGATTGTCAAACAAATCGGCTTATTTTACTAATGAAATTGAAGCCGCTAATAATACAACTAAGGAACTTTTTTCCACAGTCAAAAAGCGTACTACTTTTCCTAACTCATTCTCTAACAAATTCAGTCCATCCTTCTGTAATCTGGTGGCCAAATTCTGGCTGGAAGACGAAAACATTTTTGATAATTTCACCTCCATACCACCCATCTCCCATGAGCAGCTTGATGCTAGTCCATCTGTTTCACTATCATGCTCTCTTGATAAATTTACTTCACATTCCTCAGAAGAGATTATTACCCTGATCAACACTTCTAAATAGGTTTCCCCACTGATCCTTCCCCGCCCAGGGTTCTCTCCCTAGTAGCAGAGACTAGGGCGATGGCCCCAATGTTGGCATATATTTTTCAATTCATGTGCTATTTCTGCTTCCATCGGTTGAAAGAAGCTTCTGTAACTCCCATCAAGAAGCCTTCTTTGGAACCTGCCAATCCGAACTATCAACCAATTTCCTGTCTACCTCTGCCCGCCAGGCTGATCAAGAAAGTCCTTAATAAATAACTTGTGCATTATGTGCAAGCTAATACCTTCTCAATGACATTCAATTTGGCTTTTGGGCGGATCATAGTACTGAGACGGCGTTCATTAAAGCAACAGAGGAAATCCGACTCTTACTAGATGAGACGGGCAGATCAGCCCTTACCTTGCTTGATTTGACAGCTGCCTTCGAACGCGGTCGACCGTGGACTGCTGATGCAAGGAGTGACCGGCCCGCTTGGTCGCTTCTTCATTCCTTTCTTAGTGGATGAGAACCATCCGTTCGTTTAGGTGATTTTATTCCTGACACCAATTTCTTATTGTGGGGGGTCCCTCTGGGATCCTCACTTAGTCCTACATTGTTTAATATCCAAGTCACTCCTTTGGCATCACTTATAAAATCTTTTGTCTTCTCGCTGACGCTATACGCTAACGACAAGCAAATTGTAATCGCATTTGACTCTGTCGTCTCAGGAATGGCAGCTAATTTCCAGGACTGTATGCAGGCTGTCAGTTCTTGGATGTCCTCTAACTGTTTGAAGTTAAACTCAAGCAAGATGGAGAGCTTGACTTTTGGCTATGCGCCATCTTTCTGGTCCCTCGCTTGGTGGCTCTCCGATTTAGGTTCCCTCCCTACTCCTGTGAGGACAGTCAAAAACATTAGTGTCTTATTAATGACCAACTATCTTATCTGGACCAGGCCAACTCTATAACGTCTTCTGTCTTTTACGCACTCCGGCTGGTGAAAAAAAAAATCCTACCTTTCATTTCAATCATTTTACAGAAATCATTAGTTACGTCACTTATTCTCTCGAAGATTGATTATCGTAATGGTCTTTATCTTAACTCCCATCAACATGTTAAGAATAAACTTCCAACCCTGCAAAACGCAGCGGAACGTCTGCTTTTCAAAATTCCAATGCATCAATCGGTCTCTACATTTTTAGGGAAGCTTCATTTGATACAGATTAGGCGGAGGATTAATTTCAAGGCACTTTGCATTGTTTGTAAAGCACTTTACAATCAGGGCCCCATCTATCTTCAAAACAGCTTCACCGGATACAAGCCTGCCAGAGCTCTCTACTCTGCCTCAGAGCTGCTCGTCGTCATTCCCAGGTTCAAGCATGTTACCTGGGGTGGTAGAGGTTTTTTTCACATGCTGCCAAACTCTGGAACGACCTCCCTCTTGTCATCAAGGCTCAAGCAAACCTTTTGGCCTTCAGGAAGTTGCTAAGAACTTGGCTGCTTTCCACCCTCTAACTCCTTTTTTCTTTGTGTCAGCCTAAGTATTCTTTCTGTTCTTCCTTTGCAGTTCTGCTAGTGCCAAGACGCCTCTGTGCGTTTTACAAAACTTCATAACATGTCTGCCCCAACTTGGGAGTGAGTCACCACTGTCCGCTCTGGGTGGGGATGGGAGAGGGGTCTGCCACTGTCCCAATCGCCGTTCGCCAGCGACCAGTGCAGATCTTTTGCCGTCTCCTTCGAAATATGGACCAGGTCAGAGATTCCTCTAGTGCTGCACCCACAGGGACTTCAGACTTCACAACAGTGCTTGCATGTACCACTTGGCATGCACCACCAGCCAGATTTATTTTTATTTAAAACGTTTTATCTAGCGCTGGCTAGACTCAGAGGTATCAGAGCACTTGAGATGAGAATGGACATAGTTTCAGAACATTGTTACATCAGTTACAGTTACCAGTATATGCTTAGGAGAAAAAAACAAAAATGTGGTCTTACACAATAATAAAAGATATTAGCGAATAGTATATCCAAGACACATGTCTTATGAGAAGTGGAAAGTAGTGGAGGAAATGGTAAACAGGGGAGAGGAGAGCAGACAGTCAAGAAAACCTGAAGGGGGAAAAGTACTCGAGGGGGAACAAAGCAGTAAGATAGAGAGAGATAAAACAGTGAAAAACAATGTCTGATGTCCAGCTGGGTAGGTGACGGCTGAGGGGTGACCCAGAGACAGACTCTGCTATAGCTGCATGAGACAGCTCCACCGGGCAGCGGCCAAAGGGTACTCGGGCTCCGCGGTAAGTACAAACAGTTTTAGTTTTAACCTGTGGGGGCAACCTCATAGTTCCAAGGAAAGTCATCAGTCCCGGTATTACAGGGAGGCATCATCCGCCTCATCTTCAAGCTCGCCCCTTGGTCGGAGGACGTAGGGAGGGATCACTGGCGATTTCAAAGGAAAAAGGTTCCCTAGCAGTGGAAGTAGTGGAAACGTCTCACTCAGAGGGGTGTTCTGTATGTAGAGGTGTGTAGCAGCAGCCAATGACTATGAATTCAGGAGCAGCTACAAGGCATTAAGGACACAGGGGTTTGAAGGAATGCTGGGTTAGCTTCATGGTATCCCGCTAACACAGTGCATCAGCTGCTGTGGGAAAGACTGCTGTATATAGTGTGGGGTCTCAAGTGTTGGGCGCCATCTTGACTGCAGAGCACTCTGCTACCTCAACAAACGCAGCCAAAGTGAGCAATTGACAAGCTGCAACGGATCAGGGGGCCATTAATGAAGGAGTTCTGTCCATTAGTGCTCCGTATTGCACACAACGAGATGAGTGAAGAAGAGGTTCGAATGGGGGAAATTGCAGCCACCATATTAGGGTCAGGCAGATACAGGCAGCATATCGGGACCGAACGCTGAGGACAATGCTACAATCCGCAACCAAATGGTACCTTTAGCAGAGGAATACAGATGGATTTCCTCATAAGAAGCAGCGGCTCAGAGAAGTAAACAGATGTCCCGCTGGGCTGGAGGAGCTGCGATCGATCGGGTGTGTCTGCCATTTTCACGTTCAGATGCAGGAGGCCATCAGTCCCAGCAGCCTCGGAGTCACTCCCACCAAAATCCAGGATTAAAGTTGAAACGTCTGGATTGGCAGTACTCAAAGTACGGCCCGCGTGCCACTTGCCAGACCTTTCCTTGCGGCCCCAACAGCAGTCATGGACTCGGCGCCATGGTGTCTCCTTGGGGGCTGCATTTGCAGAGAAAAGGTTAAAGGGCATGCGCAGACAATTAGTGTCTCCATGCTCACCTGCGCACCCCCTCGTCTGCCCTCGTGATGTCATAGGCTTGCGTAGCAGCAGGACCTACTTCGGACTCACCCCAGCGCCGACGGGAGCAGTGTGTGCCTAGCTGAAACCGAGCCGATATTCATTGTAACCTGGCACCAATTGCTACGTCTCCTCGCCTTTGAAAGCAGTAAGTGTATGCCAATGCCTTCATTGTTATTGCTGGGCCCCCATACTTTGTGGTTTTCTGTTGCTAGACCTTATTCATGCACCACACAAAAGGTAAAGATATCGTTTGGGGTTATCCAGAGCGCTTAAAATCTTGGGCAGAAGAGTTATGTATGTTTTTCTTTTTGATTTATTACGAGTGGTTTTGCATATTAATTTAAGTGCATGCGACAGTAGATGGCGCTGTTGCCGTATTCTGCGACCAATTGTGAGTTAATCATCGGCTGAAAGGATTAGTTATTTACCTGTAATCCTAGTTCTCTTCCAGGGGAATCCTCATCAAAGTCATAAGCACATGAATATTCCCGCCCATGCGCGGGACCGCGGAAACACATATATATATATGAATCTCTACATATATGTATATATACATATATAAACACTCACAATGCAGACCTCTCTGAGAAGAGCTGAACAATGCTGCAATAAAAACCATTGTACATACAGCTTCCAATAAAAAGCAGGCAGAAAGAAAACCTTTGAAAACTGCTTTATTATACAGTAGAAAAGGTAATCCTGCAAGGAAAATGAAAGCATTGTCAGCACAAAGGCTGCATTGTAAAACAACCATTGAGTATAGAGCTGAAAAGCTAACTCATATGGACAGTACCAGAAAAACTGGCACCGTGCCTTTAAGGCAGCCATAACCCCTAGCTCCCATCATGCCTCAGGGGTGACAGTTAGGTCAGTTGTTCTTTGCGGATAACCGCAGACCATTTAGTTTAACATCATATATACTTTTCACATGACTACTTGCCCGGGGAGGCGGGTGGGTTGCTTATGACTTTGATGAGGCTACCCCTGGAAGAGAACTTGGATTAAAGGTAAGTAAGAAATGCGTTACTTACCTGTTACTGCAGTTATCCAGTATTGGTGTCTTTCATAGATTCACATGCCTGAATCATTCCCCGTCGTCGAGACGGGAGTCTCAGGTACATAGAAAAGTAATGTCCTATAGACATACATAGAGAAAAGTAGGCCTAAGGGCCTTGCCTTAGTAGCCTATCTATGTCCTTTTGTAAAAAGGACCAAACTCCAGAAGGTAGCCAATCAGCTACCACCTCCCTCTAGAACCTTCCTGTCAGGAGCCTCAGTCTCTCAGATTTTCGTACGCACCAAGCTAGGTAGGCGTAATACTTGTTAGAGAAGAAGTGAGTCCTTCCAGGGGAGGCAGGAGGGTTGCATGTGAATCTATGAAAGACACCAATACTGGATAACTGCAATTACAGGTAAGTAACACATTTCTTATCCAGTATTATGGGTGTCTTTCATAGATTCACATGCCTGAATCAGAGTAGTAAGCAGTACATTATGCACATTTCTGATGGAACAGCATACAGTAGTCGGAGAATACATATCATACGACTAAAAGCCATCAACAAGTAACAAGAAAAAAGTAAACAAATGTGCATACCAGCAAAGGATGGCGGGAAGGAGGAAGGCTCACCTCACTGGAATAGATGGCGAAGCACAGCCTGGCCAACTGCTGCATCCTGCATCAGTTCCGTATCCAGGCAGTAGTGCCTAGTGAAGGTATGCGGCGACTTCCAGGTCGCCGCCCTGCAAATGTCCAATATTGGCACCCCAGCAAACAGCGCTGCCGATGTGGACACAGCTCTTGTAGAATGAGCTCTTACTTTGGAGTGTAACGGACGTCCTGCTTTGTCGTGGCAAAAGGCAATTGCCAAAGATATCCATCGTGAAATACTTTGCTTGGAAAGCAGCATGCCTTTTCTTGGTCTCTGAAAGCGATGAAAAGCTGGTTCGTTTTCCTAAAATGTTTTGTCTTGTCGAGGTAAAATTCAAGACACCTCTTCAGGTCCAAAGAGTGCAGGGACCTTTCAGCTGCAGTGCTGGGATTTGGGAAGAAAGATCGGAGGACTAGAGGTTCATTTAGATGAAAGTCCGACGGGACCTTAGGAATAAATCGAGGGTTAGTTCTTAAAACCACTCTGTCTTCCTTGAACTGCATGAAGGGATTTTGTATGGAAAGAGCCAGTAGTTCGCTGACCCTTCTTGCTGAGGTCAGGGCTAATAGAAGGGCCGTTTTCCAGGAGATGTATTTGACATCTGCTCTGTGAATAGGTTCGAAAGGGTGCTTCATCAACTGGTTGAGGACCACATTAAGATGCCATGTTGGTGGAACTCTCCGTGGGCGAGGAAAGGATCTGTAAAGCCCCTTAAGGAATTGTTTTATTAACCGGTGTGACCAGAGAGAGGGTCCTTTTGAAGTTCTTGTAAAGCAAGAAATTGCTGCCAAATGTACTCTGATAGAGGCATGCGCAAGTCCCGCCTGTGCCAGGTGTAGCAGATATGGAAGTAACTGCTCCGGAGTAGCCTTAAAGGGATGTAGATCTTTGTCCTCACTGTGAGAAGTTGGCCTGATATGTAGTGCTCACTATTCTAGTGATCACTGTGTATCATTCCAAACGACCCTTATTGATGATTGGTTGTAAGTCAACCTTATAGACCAGCTATCCTAGTAGCATGGACAAGAGCAGTCTTTAGGCTAAACTCTAGAGGGCGTGTTAAGCCAGCTGTTATACCATCACATATACCCCTTGAACACCAAGTGAAAGGACACCACACAAGTTGTTATGAAAATAAAAGGATATTTATTCATAACAAGTCTACCCTGATCTCTTTATGAGTCAGGGAGCTAAGCACACAACAAAACTCTTAAGAAAATACTTTAAGTTGCACAATTTACACAAATGCCCGAGGGGCACGAAAAACCATATACTACAAAAGTGGAAAGCGAAATACTAGCAGGTAAGTAACAAGATCCAGAGGCTTTAGAATCGCTAGGACTACACTACTGAACCTTCAGGTTAGGAGCAGGAGGCCTAGGGAGATCGGGTGCAGAGTGTGCACTCTCACGCGGGATGCGGGACAAAGTCTATGGATGCTAGTTTTCGTAAAGTTAGTGTTATCGGACGAATCCGACTAGATAGGCTGAAAACGAAAAAGGATCTGGACACTTAAATAGTGAACCTACGTTGGAGCACCAAAATTCTCAAGTTACCTAGCCCAGGGGCTGCGGCTTCATAGGGTTCAAAAGACGTCGGGAATCCTCATTACAGTCTATGGAGCCTGAAAGAAGAAGTTGCTGGCAGGCGACCAGAGATGATGTCCGGAGTGATCCAAGCCTGGATCGAAGATGGAGACGACCTGAAAGCAGAGGGGACTCAGTTCTTAATCACTAGCCAGTGATTAGGTGGGCACCAGGATGGTACCGGAGTAAGTCACCTCGACCAGGTGAGTGGGCGACGCTGGGCTCTGCAGTCTCTCGGACCAGGAGGCGTTGTCGGCGACCAGGATGGAGGTGCAAGCTGTCCCACGAAGGTGTCTGCTGTCAGCAATGCTGGACCCAGGATTGGGGCAACAAACCTTGGCAAAGGCAAGCCCATGCGGTGTACTCAAGATGGCGTCTGGAGTGGACCAGGAGGGTTTGGGGTGCTCCTCTCTTGGAAGGGAGCAAGGGCCAGTCTGGAGCAACTAGACCAGCGATGTGATTGTCGTGGTTCGTCGTCAGGGGGGCCACAGGCCAGCAGGCAAGTAGCCGGACAACGCAGTGAGCAGCAAAGAGCAGAAGGGCCCCACGCAGATCTCGTGGATGCTGGGGGGCTGGACTTCGGTGCTGGAGCTGCTCAGGGTTAGGGCTTCTCAAACCCCAAAGCACTCACTCGAGGATCCCTCGGCGGTCGTGCTGGATAAGCGTCGTGCAGTTTTGAAGATGGCCGGTCCCTTCAGGTCTCGTCACACCCACGAATCTCAGCTGGGCTGATGATGCAGGTAGAGGTCAGAGGTGCCAGGGAATCCGGGTCTCATCGAGCTGGGCAGTCTTGATCCGGAGGATGGACGTGCAGCAAACCGCATGCGCTTAGATGGTGCCCGCTGGTGCAGGGTGGCTACTCCTTAGCCACAAGGGAGAGTCTTCAGAAATGTTCAAGAGTTCTTTCGTGGAAAGTAGTCAAGATTCAGAATTATCTAATTTGGGAAGGGGGCCCGCTCCTACCTGGGATACACAAAACCCTGTCTGGGATGGTGCTAACACCGCCCCTGACAGGAAACCCTTTGTCCAAGCTCTTCTCGCTGGAAGGACTCCCAGCGGCAGGAGATCAAACTTGTGTCTGTGGTGGCAGCATCCTTTTTGTGATGCTGAGGCTCGAGTTAACTTTAACCGGGGTTCACAGTTACATCCATGTCGTGTCCCTCTAGAAGGGTGGAATGCTAACCCGGTCGTCAGAATTGGCGAGGGGTTAGTATTCCAATTCGTATGACACCTTACTCGACATGTTTTGATAAAGCGATACAAAAGATAGCAAATAACCGCAAGGATTATAATGCACTTAAGAGTATATGGTACGCGTTATCATAGAACAGCTATTAGGACTTGGTTCCGTAAGCTGCAGACGGGCTCAGCTCTTGCCAGAGCACCATCTCACATAATTCCAAGCACTCTGCCTCAAGGATTGTTAAGGCCTGCCATAGGAGTGACTGATAGGAATACATGTGTCCATTTTAGGGTTAGATATAGGAATACTATATCTAAAGCAAAGGGTGTTTACACCACCTTGCCCCAGCTGTCGTGCAGCCAGTTGTGTCAGATTTAGATGGCCAGCCAGGGGTGGCATAATACATGCTGCAGCCCCTGGTAGGCCCTGGGTACACCTATGCCCTGGATACAGGGACTGATAAGGTGGCCCAGTACCAATTTATAAATGCACCTAAGTCAAGTCAAGTCAAGTCAAGTCAAGTCAAGTCAAAAGATTTATATAGCGCGCTACATACCCAGAGGGTCTCAAGGCGCTTGAGGAAGGGTGGGGAATTACTTCTCAAATATCCACGTTTTGAGTTGCTTTCTGAATGCTAGGTGGTTCTGAGTAAGGCGAAGGTGAGTGGGAAGTGAGTTCCAGGTTTTAGCTGCCAGGTAGGAGAAGGATCTACCTCCCATGGTGGTTTTGTTGATGCGAGGTAGAGTGGCAAGGGCTTGGTTGGAGGATCGTAGCTGGCGGGAGGGGGTGTAGAAGGATAGTCGTGTGTTGAGGCATTCGGGTCCGATTTCGTAGAGTGCTTTGTGTGCGTGGGTTAGGAGCCGGAAAGTAATCCTCTTATTGACGGGGAGCCAGTGGAGGTTTTTCAGGTGATCAGAGATGTGTTCTTTACGCGGGATGTCTAATATGAGCCTGGCTGAGGCGTTCTGGATGCGTTGTAGTTTTTTCTGGAGTTTTGCGGTGGTACCGGCGTAGAGGGTGTTTCCGTAGTCCAGTCGGCTCGTGACCAGAGCGTGGGTGACTGTTTTTCTAGTTTCGGTGGGGATCCAGCGAAATGTTTTTTTGAGCATGCGAAGGATGTTGAAGCAAGATGAAGAAACGGCGTTGACTTGTCTGTTTATCGAGAGTGAGGAATCCAGGATGACGCCAATTGATGTGTGTCAATTTAGAGAGAGAACAGCTAGGCTGTGGGTCTGATTAGCAGGCCCACAGCCAGGGAAAGTCGTAAACCAGTGAAGCAAAAAGCAAAAAATCTGGGGTGATCATAGGATTGCAGACCCTACTCTCCTACACTCACACCAAATGCAAAAGCTTTTCCATTTTAACGAATAGGTCTTATTTGTGCTCTCTGCTCTTGCTTTCGCGAGGACATCTTTGCACTCCTGCGGAATGTCTAGTTGGCAGAACTCTCGGTACTCAGGAGCCAAGCCGATAATCAGAGATTTCAGATTTGGGTGCTGTACCTGGCCGTTGGACATCGTGAGCAGGGATGGATGTTGGCCCAGACGGATTGGCGGCTGGACTGAGAGGCGATGGAGGTCCGTGGACCAATGCTGCCTCGGCCAGAACGGGGCAATCAGAATCAGGGTGCAGTGTTCTGTCTTCATTTTTCGGAGGACTCTTGGTATCAGGGGAAATGGCGGAAATGCGTACGCAAACACGTTGCGCCATGCGATGGAAAATGTATTTCCGAGTGACCGCAATTGGGGATGCCAACTTGCGAAGTTGCGGCATTTGGCGTTCTCCCAGGTGGCAAAAAGGTCGATCTGCGGTCTTCCCCATTCCGAAAAGATGTGATCCAGCACTTCTTGTTCTAGCTCCCATTGGTGGGACAGCGATCTCTGTCTGCTTAGAGCATCTGCTATGATGATGTCCTTTCCTGGGACATACTCCGCTGACAGTGTGATACTGTGGAGCACAAGCCAGTTCCAGATTTTCTGCGATTCACGAGATAGTGTGAGCGAACGCGTTCCTCCCGGTTTGTTCAAGTAGTGCATTGTCGTAGTGTTGTCGGTCCTGACAAGCACTGGGGAGTTCTGGATGCGCGGTAGGAAAGCCTGCAGAGATAGAACAACTGCCCTCAGCTCTAGGAGATTGATCTGGAGCTGCTTTTCCTGGTCCGTCCACTTGCCGCTGATCTGCAGCTCTTGAAGGACCGCTCCCCAACCCTCTAGGGAGGCATCCGTAGTTATCACGTGTGGGGCTGCAGGCAGCAGGAATGTTAGTCCTTGCGAGAGGTTTTTGGACGACCTCCACCATAGCAAGGCCTTGGACATTTGCTGTGTTATCACAATGCGATCCTCGAAAGAGCCTGTGCTGAGTCCATTGCCTGGTCAAGGCTTCCTGCAGAGGGCGCATTCTGAGCCGACAGTGTGGAATAAGCAGGGTACATGAGGACATCATCCCCAGGAGGGACTTGAAAGTACGGACCGGCAAAGTTTTCCTCGAGGCAACTGTGGTGGCCAGAGTGATAAGCATGTGCTTCCTTTCTGGAGATGGAAATGCTTTTGAACATTCCGTATCCAATGTCGCCCCGAGAAAGGTAAGAATTCGGGAGGGCTGTAAGGTTGACTTCTCGTGATTGAGCGTCAGACCCAGTTGCTGGAAAAGATTGAGACAGGCGCTGGAGGACTTGACTGCGCCTTTCAAAGATGGTGCTTTTACCAGCCAGTCGTCCAGGTATGGGAAGACTTGGTGTCCTTGTTGACGTAGGAAGGCTGCCACTGGGGAGAGGCACTTGGTGAAAATTCTGGGTGCCGACTTGAGGCCGAATGGGAGGACACAATTGACAGTGCTGACCTGCCACTGCGAATCTGAGGAATTTCCTGTGGCCTTTGTGAATAGGGATGTGGTAGTATGCGTCTTGCAGGTCTAAAGACGTCATAAAGTCTCCTTCCTCTAGTGACCCCAAGATCTCTTGGATAGTCACCATACGGAACGATTGACTCTTCAAGAATGTGTTGAGTGCCTTGAGGTCTAGGATGGGCCTCCATTTCTTCCCTTTCCTTTGTATTAGAAAGAAGCGAGAATAGAATCCCTTTCCTCTGTGAGCTGCTGTTACTCGCTCTATTGCTCCTTTCTTTAACATTGTAGAGACCTCTTGAAGGAGTAACCGTAGACGCCTGTGTTGAAGCTTGTGAGGAGGAGTTGTCGGGGGAATTGAATTAAATTCTAACAAATGTCTGAATTGGATCAATTGGAGCACTCACCGATCCGTTGTAATTGATCTCCAATTGTCGAGGAAGTGTGTTAGTTTTCCTCCAAGTTTGAAAAAAAGAAATTGTGGCGGACTGGCTGTTGGAAAAGGTCATTGGCGTCCGCCAGCGTTTTTCCTCTGATTTTTTCCCCTGTAGTTAGACCTTCCATACGAGGTCTGACTACCTTGTTGCTGTTGTCGCTGTTGATATTGCGATCTGCCTTGGTTATAGGAATATGAGGATTTGCTCTGGTAAGAACCTCTGTAAAAGGATTGACCTCTACCTCTGCTCCCTCGAAAGGACTGATTCTTAAACTGCAATGTGCCCAGCGCTCGTGCCGTATCCGTATCTTTTTTGATCGTTTGTAGGGCCTCATCGATTTTTTCCCCAAAAAGGTGTTGGCCGTCGTAGGGCATGTCCAGTACCTTAGTTTGGACCTCTTGGCGAAAGGATGTAGCCTTAAGCCACCCCTGCATTCGCAAGACCGCGGTCCCTGCTAGCTGTCTGAAGCCGGTCATTGCCACATCTACGGCACAATCGATAATTTCTGATGCCGATGTTTGGCCGTCCTTAAGGAGCGATCGTACTTCCTCTTTCAAGTTATCTGGTAGTTCCGCCAGATACGGGGCAATATCCTCCCACAATTGTCTATTGTAGCGGCCTAGTAGTGCAATGGAATTAGCCACTTTCACAGTCATGGCCGACGTGGTGGAAAAGCGTTTGCCAATACTGTCAAGCTTCCTGCCCTCCTTGTCCAGTGGAGCGGACAATGGGGATGCCGGAATCCTCAAGTTCTTTTGTGCTGCCGGGGTAACAACAGAATCTGGCTTGGGTCGCCCAGTAAGGCAGGCTGCTGCGGTCGTTGGTGCCTTATACTTCTTGTCCAGCCGTGGATCTACTGCGGAGCCGAGGCTGGTGTCTGCATCAGTTGTTTTCCCTGTTCCCATATGTGCTCAATGATAGGAATTGATCTTGTTGTTTTCCTAACAGGGTCTTTAAAACCATATAGGAAGCAGTCTGTTTCAAGGGATTCCATTTTCATATGGAATCTCGTGGCCGCTCTCTCCACCAAATTGTGAAATCCGCCAATGCCCACTGGCGGTGAGTCCAAGGTAGTGGGGTTCAGGTGTGCCCGGAGATGGAGCGATGTAGTCCTCATCATCCCTATGGTCGGACTGGTCGTCCCAAACCTCTCCCTCTTCTGGTTCTTCGACTTCTTCGTCAGAAGACGGGACATTGTGCACTGGTTCTCTTTCCTAACGGATCACCAAAGGTGATGGTCTAGGACGTGAAGATGGTGTCGGTCCAGATGTAACAGGATTTGCTTCCGTTGAAGGGGCAGTGGTTGGTTCAGGAAAGCGCTGCTTGTAGTCTTGGATCAAGAACCGCAAGTCTGAAACTATGGACACCGGAATGCTTGCCATAGGTGTAACCTCTGTCTGGACATGCGAATGTTCAGCCTCTTCTGTATAAACCATCTCATCTCCCTCTTTATCGGTGCTTTGGCACTTTACTATGAGATCCGAAGGACTGCTGGCTTGTCCGTACTGGTCTTCGTCGGATTCCTCGTCCTGCAATATATGTGACGGGGTAGCTTTTGCACCCTACTTGGCGATGTTAAGTCAGGGGTTATTGGTTGCTTCGTGCTCTTTTTCGTAGGCGGCTGACTGGCAGCTGACAACGGAGAAATCAAGTCTGATTGTTTCCATAGCGTCGACGATTGCGTCAGACGGTGTCGTTGACGACTGAGTTTCAATAGTCGTCAGTGATGGTTTCGTCGACGGTACCTTCGTCGACGGTTCCGTCGTCAATGGCGCGCTCGTCGACGAGGTCTTCGGCGATGGAGTTTGTCGACGGTACCTTCGTCGACGGCGATGTCTTCACCGTCGTCGGTGTCTTAGACGACCGCATGCCAGACAACGAGGGTGTCTTCGTCGACGGTTTTGGCTTTGTTGTCAACGCTGATGTCGTCGTCGACGGGATCTTCGTCGGGGGCTTTCTAATGAGGATAATCGACGACACAGGCTTACCCGCCGTCGATTATGGTGTAGTTGTCGTTGAGAATGCTGACGCCGCCATCGTCGTCGACACCGTCATTGTCGATGGAGAAACAGACTGTAGACCAAGTCTTCTTCAGCGCTGAGGTAAACGTCAACGAAATAGTAGTTGACGGCGCAGGCTTCCTGAAGGCAGGAAGCTCCTTGTCAGACGTTGTAGATTTTACCTCAGAAGACTTTTTGACAGTCTTTTTAGGGGGAACGTCTGTAGGGCTAGGGGAAGCAACCCTTTGCCTCTTCAAGGATAATTTAGATGAAATTGAAGCCATCTCACTGTCTTCTGAAGACTCCAGGTCGTCTCTGGTTTTCAGCCTGTTCAACTAGAGGAGCAGCCGGCCTTCTCTATCTTTTAGTGTTTTTGTAGAGAATGTTCTACAAATTCTAAACTCTTTAGGAGAATGGTCTGGATAAAGACAGTATAAGCAGGTTTCATGCTTATCATCGACGTGGAGCCTCTTCTTACTACAAGAGCAAGCTCTGAAGAGACCCTTCTTCTGCTGATCAGCCATGGCGTATTTATGAAGGAAATATCCAAATTCTGAGAAGAAAAGAGATTAAAGTAGGAAACCTGAGGAGAACTCAGGTGGAGACTCCCTAGCACAACGTGCGGTAGAAAATCTGAGAGACTGAGGCTCCTGACAGGAAGGTTTTAGAGGGAGGTGGTAGCTGATTGGCTACCTTCTGGAGTTTGGTCCTTTTTACAAAAGGACATAGATAGGCTACTAAGGCAAGGCCCTTAGGCCTACTTTTCTCTATGTATGTCTATAGGACATTACTTTTCTATGTACCGGAGACTCCCGTCTCGACGACGGGGAATGATTCAGGCATGTGAATCTATGAAAGACACCCATAATACTGGATAACTAATCCTTCTCTTCCAGATGATCCTCATCAACAGTCAAAAGCACATGAATAGAATAGCAACCAACCCCCCATCCTGCGGGCAAATAGACAGGAAACTATACAGACATCAGAAAAAAAACCTTGCCTTAAGCTGAACACAGACTCCAAACTTCAACACTGAAACAGATTCCTCAAGGAGGCTTGGCCACTTGGGTATCTGCCCTGAGTCTGAATCCAGACAATGTCTGGTAAATGTGTGAACCGATTTCCAAGTTGCCGCTTTGCAAATCTCGGCCATCGGTACATTATGTAGAAAAGCTACTGTTGCCGCCTTGCCCCTAGTTGAGTGAGCTTTAGGGGTAGCGAGCAAAGGTTTATTTGCCAACTGGTAAGATAACTTTATACAAGAGACTATCCATCTTGCGATGGTTCGTTTTGAAGCACCAAAACCTGTTCTGACTGAACCATAGTTTACAAACAACTGGTCAGATTTCCTCACAGATTTTGTGGCTTCTAGGTAAAATTTGAGAAACCTCTTTAGGTCCAGCGAATGCAGAGCTCTATCCGCTGGCGTCGTAGGGTTTGGAAAAAAGGAAGGCAAAGAGATTGACTGATTTACATGGAACGCCGACACCACTTTAGGCAGAAAAGAGGGGTGGGTTCGCATAACCACTATTATGGTGGAACACTGTATAGGGTTCTTTAGATGACCAAGCCTGAATTTCGCTAACTCTGAGTGCAGAGGTGATTGCCACCAGGAACACCACTCTCCACGATAGGTGCTGCAGAGACGCTTTATGGATGGGTTCAAAAGGAGGGCCCATTAGCTTAGACAACACCAAATTCAACTCCCAAGGTGGAGAGGGAGGTCTCACAGGAGGGTAAACCTTCTTTAGGCCCTGTAGGAAATACTTAACCACCTGAAGCTGAAAAAATGAAGTTTGGTTGGGAGACTTACAATAAGCCATAATGGCTGCCAAATGCACCTTTATGGAAGAGTATCTTAAACCCGACTTGGCCAAATAGAGTAAGTATGGAAGAAGGACTTCCTCTTGACCAGTAGTCGGACTCCAACCCTCTCGAACACACCACAGATAAAACCGCTTCCACTTCATAGAGTATGAGGTTCTTGTGGAAGGTCTCTGACTCCCTTAGAATGTCCATTCAGTCTGCAGGAAGGTTTAGGTGTTCATACTGAAGGACTGCAGGAGCCATGCTGTCAGGCTGAGCGAGGGGAGGCTCGGATGGAAGATCTACCCCCCCCCCCCATCTTGGAAAGAAGGTCCGGCCTGCATGGAAGCCTCTGATGCGGACGAATTGACAATTGCAAGAGA
Source organism: Lissotriton vulgaris (assembly GCF_964263255.1). NCBI lineage: Eukaryota > Metazoa > Chordata > Amphibia > Caudata > Salamandridae > Lissotriton > Lissotriton vulgaris. Next base: position 1,215,947,283 of record NC_141697.1, read on the forward strand.
TCTGGGTACCACCACTGGCGAGGCCAATCTGGTGCTATTAATACCATTTTCATCCTGGATCACAGGAGCTTCGCCACTACCTTCGGAATGGGAGGGGTGGAAAGGCGTATGCAAACGTCCCTGACCAGTTTATCAAAAGTGCATTCCCCCTCGTTCCTGGCCGGAAGAACCTGGATGCGAAGGCGTGGCATTTCTTGCTGTCTTCGTCTGCGAAGAGGTCAATGCTGGGATGACCCCAGTGCTGAAAAATGTCGTCTACTACGTATTCTTGCTCTTGGAAATGACGACTTAGGGCGTCTGCCTGAACATTCTGCTCTCCCGGCAGATGGACTGCCGTGATCGATCGGTTCCTGGCCAGCAGCCAGTGCCAAATCGCTTAAGCCTCGAAAGACAGAGGATGAGAGCTTGTTCCACCTTGCTTGTTTAAATAGTACATGGTGGTTGTGTTGTCCGTCTGAATCAGAATTGAATCTGACTGAAGGGCTGGTTGGAAAGCCTTGAGTGCCAAGTGGACTGCCCACAACTCGAGCATGTTGATATGGTAAGACTGCTCATTGGAGGTCCATCTCCCCTGCGTTTGACTTGAACCCAGATGCGCAAACCCAGCCTTGAAGGGAGGCGTCTGTTATCAGTGTCTGCACAGGCGTAGGCTGATGAAACGGAACTCCCACCATGAGATTCTGTGACTGCATCTACCAGAGGATGGATTTCTTCGCCATGGGGGATAGACGAATCCGGTCGTTCCACTGACCTGAGGACTGACTTCATTTGTCTTCCAGGTCCTGCTGAAGCGGTCTCATCCTCAACCTGGCGTTGGGTATGTGAAAAATACGGGACGCCATGGAGCCCAGCAGAGAAGCCACCTGTCTCACTGTTCGTTTCAGAGCTTTATGAAGCATCTTTCCTTTGATCTTCATTGATGAAAGTCTTTCCGCCGAAGGAAACACTTTTTCTTGGACGGAGTCGATAGTGGAACCCAGATAATGTATCGATTGGGTCGGTAAAAGGACTGACTTGGCCAGATTGACATGAAGGTCCAAACGATGAAGGAGGCCCAGACACAAGTGCAGATGTTCCTGTACCAAACGAGGCGATGATTCTTTTAGAAGGCAATCTTCTAGGTAAGGGTAGACGTGCAGACCCGGACGATGCAGGTATGCCGCTACTACAGACATGCATTTCTTGAATACCCTTGGTGCTGACTTGAGACCGAAGGGCAAGACTGTGAACTGGGAATGCTCCTTCCCTACCGTGAAACGTAGGAACTTGCGGTGCCATGCCGTGATGTGGAAGTATGCATCCTGAAGATCCAGTGAGCACATCCAGTAAACTTTCTTCAGGTGAGGGAAGATTTGATGGAGAGATGGCATCCGAAAATTCTCTTTTTTGATGCATCTGTTCAGAAACCACAGATCTAAGATCTAAGATGGGTCTGAATTTGTCTTGCTGGTCTTTTTTCAGGACCAGGAAGTATCTGGAATAGATCCCTTTTCCCCTCTGCAGTGATGGGACCACTTCTATTGTTTGTTTTTTTAGAAGTGTCGCCACTTCTTGACAAAAGAGGGCCAAATTATGTTGTCTGGATTTCATCGGAGGACAGTCTTTTGGGGTTGTGCAAAAACGTAGTGCATATCCATTGACTAGTATATTGCGCACCCACTGATCTTTTGTGATTGTGCGCCACTCTTGAGCGTAGTGCTTTATACTTTCTCCGACTGGAGTGCGCAACGGTGCTGGAGGAAGCATTGACTCATTGCTTCCCTCCGGTTTTGGGTGCAGAGGAGGATTGCGGTTGACGTCCTCCTCTTCCTCTGGATGAGCGCTGTCTCTGGTATTGGGATTTCCCCTGTTTGTTTTGGGACCATTGAGGGGTTTGAACCCTCTGTTGGCCCACCCTTACGATTGTACTGCCTGTAGCACTTCTTGAAGTCTTTCTTCTTCTCAAAGCCCACTGCCTTCAAAAGTGTCCAACTCCGTCTTTATCCTCCCCATCTCCTCGTCTGCATGGGCACCAAACAGCGAGACACCGGAGAAAGGCAAGTTCAGAACGCGCTGTTGAGCATCAGGCTTCAACGCAGTGATCCGCAACCAAGAAGACCGGCGTGCGCAAACACCATGGGCATAGGAATGAGCCGCCAGGGATACTCCATCAGCTGCCGTGCTTATTACTTAGATCGATAACAAGGCACCTTCTTGGATAATCTCTGCGAAGTCCTGCTGGTCCTCCTTCGGGAGTTTTGCCTTAAAACGATCCAAAGAGTCCCACAGGGATCTATCCTATCGCCCTAACAGGGCTGCAGCATTTGAGACCTGTAGGGTGGACGCAGCCGATCCACAGGCTTTCCTCCCCCAAGAGTCTTGGGCTTCACTGTCTTGTCAGGTGGGACGCTTGAAGATGCCGCGATGACCACTGAGTCAGGGGGAGGATCAGATCTTAAAAATAGAGGGTCCGAAGACGCCAGCTTATATTTCTTTAAGATCCGTGCTGGAGCTGCTTTTGCTGATGCTGGAGCCATCACCGGTTCGAGGACTCCCGTTACCAAGGGGAGCAACGGTCTCGACACCGATCGTTGGTGTAGCGTTTCTAAGATGATGGACGTTGTCGTCTGAGTTGTGGCCATGGTAATGCCCAACTTCTGAGCCCCTCTGGACAACACATCAAGGAAAGTGTTCACATCATTAACTGGTGACACTCTTCTGGGAGGACTATCCGTGAGAGTTGGCGAATAATCCCTCTTAGATGTGTGGGTTGACGTTGACGACCAAAATGGCGTACGCCGTCGTTTATGATGGCTATGTGAAGGTCTTCGGTCCGGAGACCTGCCCCTGTGCTCTCTGGGGCGCGTGGTAGGAGATTTGTCTGCTTCTCACAGCAAGCACTGTAAAGGAGACCTATGCAGAGGGCTTGAGTATTCAGCCGCCCTTCTTGCTCCACCCGCTGATGTAGACTACCATACATGTAGTGAAACCAAAGAAGGCTTGGGTCTGTGTACTAGCTGGCCTAGACCACTAATTTAGAACAACAAAACAAATGGCCAGTTAGGTTATTTAGAATGTTATCATACCCCACTTAGCCACAAAAATCTTAAGTGGGCACACTTTTCATTTAGTAATTTTTACTTATTCCATGATTTTTAAGAAAACATTTACAAATGTCCAAACATCAAAAATACTCAAATGGCAAAATTCACATGGAGTACAATACTGCAAACGCACATTTTACGGACAATATAAATGAGACATATTTGCAAACACACCACATACATGAAAAGAAAAAAAGATGCCTCTATTCATTCAATGCTGGGGGCACCAGTCCTGATACGAAAACAACAAACAAGGGGCCGTTCAATTCTTTTTGGAGGCCTGCTTGTTTAACTATGCTGGAAACATAAATCCAAAGGTCAATTCTCAGGTAGACAATGTCTTAATTTAGAATCCTGAAACGCCCTTCCTGAATCCGGTTCCAACACAGAGTCAACGCGTTTCGAACCTGGACATATTTTAAGGGTTCTCCTCGGGACATGGACTGGAAAGTTGCCTGTACTGATTCAAAGTCTTGATGGAACGACTGTGTAGCTTCTCACGGGGGCACTGAGATTCTCGCAGTAGTTTTTCGGGTCTGTTCTCGATCTATTGAGGTTTTTTGTGGTGTCTGGTGCTTAAAACTTCTAAAGGGAGTCTATCCAGATGTAATCACAGTTGTCAAAGAGATGTTCGTTACAAATCATATCCACCGGGTTTGTGCTCCATATGTTTCCACTCGATACAACGAACCGCTGGCAGCTTCTGCGTTGGACGTCATACATGTAGTGGCTGCAGCCACCTGGGAGAAAGGTGAATCGAAGGGGATTTTTGTCTCCTTTGAGGGCTTCTGGAAGGAGAGCCTTCAGGACTTCTAGAGTACACAGATTCACTGGGAGACGAAGCAATTGTCTGTGGGGAACTTCGAACCGAATGTGAAGAGGCCCCACGTGTCCTTGAGCGCGACCGCCGTCGCGGAGAGTGATAAGACGTCTGTCTTGACGTGGATCTGCTCTGCGTCACCATAATGTGGGAGACTCTTGACGTCGATCTCGAATGCCTCAAGGTCACATGACGTGATGTCGAATGGCTGGAGCCTCTAGACCTTGCTCCACGTGGAGAGCGCGATCTCGGCCTCCCCAATGCTTTGTTCGGCAGAGAAACCCTTCTCGACGTCGACCGATCCTTCAACGTCGACTTCCACGGAGTTGTCGCCGACTGCTGCCTCAATGGGGATCTGGACCTCTACGTCGAACGCCGTCTGGACGCCGACGGAGGGGATGGAACCTGTCTCGACGTCGAACGCCTTTTAGAGGACGTCGACGGAGAAGTATGCTTCGACGCCGGACGCAGATGGTCCTGCGACGGCAGGGTCTGACTCGACATCGACAATCCCCTGGTTGATGTCGACTGAGTTCTATGCTTCGACGTTGATCGCCGGTGACGAGGCGACAACGGAGCTGGTCTCGACAGCGAAGTCGGCGACCTGTCTCTCGACGTTGTGTGTGCCCGTACCAACGCAGATCATTCTCTCGTCGCCGATCGTCGCCTGGTTGACGACGGCGGAGTTCTCGACGTACCTGTAATCCTCGACGACGACCGGTCTTCTCTCGAAGGCGAGCCCGCCGCCGATGGTAGTTTTGTCGCCGTTTTTGGCGCTGAAGAAGGGTTTTGAAGCGCCGAGCCCGACACTGATGTTCTCTTCTTCCTCAGCGGTGACCTGCCTCTAGAGATTGATCTTCCCCTCTCTGCAAGGTCATAGAGGCGAATCCTCTCCCTGTCCTTTAAAGTTCTTTTGGACAGAAGTTTACAATGCTGGCAGGTGTGAGGATCATGATCTGAAGGCAAACATAAAATACAGACTGAATGAGAGTCTGTTTTTGCCTTCTTTTTACCACAGGAGGTGCAAGCATCAAAAAGGAAGGCATTTGTGACTGAAAAACAATGCCAACCCCCTTTCAAAACAGAAGAAAAACACTTCAACACCAATAAAATGTCGAAGTAAAGAGGTTTAACCTCAAAAAGAGAAGTAATTTTTGACAAAAAAGTCAAAAAGAAGTAGAGCTGTAGAAGGAGCCGGAAAGAACAATTGACCTAACTGTCACCCCTGAGGCATGATTAGAGCTAGGGGTCATGGCTGCCTTAAAGGCACGGTGCCAGTTTTTCTGATACTGTCTATATGAGTTAGCTTTTCAGCTCTATACTCTATGGTTGTTTTACAATGCAGCCTTTGTGCTGACAATGCTTTCACTTTCCTTGCAGGATTACCTTTTCTACTGTATAATAAAGCAGTTTTCAAAAGTTTTCTTTCTGCCTGCTTTTTATTGGAAGCTGTATATACAATGGTTTTTATTGCAGCATTGTTCAGCTCTTCTCAGAGAGGTCTGCATTGTGAGTGTTTATATGTATATATACATATATGTAGAGCTACATATATATGATATGTGTTTCCGCGGTCCGGTGCATGGGCGGGAATATTCATGTGCTTATGACTATTGATGAGTGTAGGAGGGTGGATACCTGACTATGGTTACCCCCAACTTTTTGCCTGGTGTTTTGCTGGTTTTTCGACTTAGTTGACCTGGGACCCTGCTATCCAGGGCCTCAGGCCTACTGCTCTCTCTCTAAAATGGATTCCATGTACCTTAGGTACATATCCAATTGGTACTAGGCCACCTTATCAGACCCTGTAACTCAGGGCATAGGTGTACCCAGGGCCTACCAGGGGCTGCAGCATGTATTATGCCACCCCTGGCTGGCCATCTAAATCTGACACAACTGGCTGCACGACAGCTGGGGCAAAGTGGTGTAATCACCTTTTGCTGTAGATCTAGTATACCTATATCTAACCCTAAAATAGACACATATATTCCTATCAGTCACTCCTATGGCAGGCCTTAACAATCCTGAAGGCAGAGTGCTTGGAATTATGTGAGATGGTGCTCTGGCATGAGCTGAGCCCGTCTACAGCTTGCGGAACCAAGTCCTAATAGCTGTTCTATGATAACGCGTACCATATACTCTTAAGTGCATTATAATCCTCGCGGTTATTTGCTATCTTTGGTATCGCTTTATCAAAACATGTTGAGTAAGGTGTCATACGAATTGGAATACTAACCCCTCGCCAATTCTGGCGACGGGGTTAGCATTCCACCCTTCTAGAGGGACACGACATGTATGTAACTGTGAACCCCGGTTAAAGTTAACTCGAGCCTCAGCCTCACAAAATGGATGCTGCCACCACAGACACAAGTCTGACCCCCTGCAGCTGGGAGTCCTTCCAGCGAGGGGAGCTTGGACAAAGGGTTTCCTGTCAGGGGCGGTGCTAGCACCATCCCAGACAGGGTTTTGTGTATCCTAGGTAGGCAGGGCTGAATAGGAAGGTGACTGCAAGTGGCACCCCGGTGCTCACTGTGCATCTGCCAGTTTGAACCAGTTCCAGCCCCTGAGCTGGGGAAAGTCCGGCATGGGAGAGGGGTGTAACCACCCCCCTTCCTGGTCCCACCCATGGGCAGGACCTAGTCCCGTACCAGCCCCTTTCTTTAGTATAAAGGTGGGAGCGGGGACCCTTCCAAATTAGATAATTCCGAATCTTGATGACTTTCCACGAAAGAACTCTTGAACCTTTCAGAAGACTCTCCCTTGTGGCTAAGGAGTAGCCACCCTGCACCCGCAGGCACCATCCAAGCATCGCGGTTTGCTGTAAGTCTCTCCTCCGGATCAAGACTGCCCAGCTCGACGAGAACCGGCTTCCCTGGCACCTCTGACCTCTACCTGCATCATCAGCCCAGCTGAGACGAGACCTCGAGGGACCGGCCATCTTCAGGACTGCACGACGCTTGCCCAGCACGACCGCCGAGGGATCCTCGAGTGAGTGCTTTGGGGTGTGAGAAGCCCTAACCCTGAGCAGCTCCAGCACCGAAGTTCAGCCCCCCAGCATCCACGAGATCTGCGTGGGGCCCTTCTGCTCTTTGCTGCTCACCGCGTTGTCTGGCTACTTGCCTGCTGGCTTGTGGCCTTCCTGACGACGTACGACGACATTTCCAACGCTGGTCTGGTTGCTCCAGACTGGCCCTTGCTCCCCTCCAACAGAGGAGCACCCCGGACCCTCCTGGTCCACTCCAGGCGCCATTTTAAGTCCACCGCGTGGGCTTGCATTTGCCAAGACTTGTTGCCCCAATCCTGGGTCCAGCGACGTCAACAGCAGATATCATCGTGGGACAGCTCGCACCTCCATCCTGGTCGCCGACAACGCCTCCTTGTCCGTGAGACTGCAGAGCCCAGAGTCGCCCACTCACCTGGTCGAGGTGACTTCATCCGGTGCCATCCTGGTGCCCATCTAATCACTGGCTAGTGATTCAGAACTTGGTCCCCTCTGCTTACAGGTGTCTTCCATATTCGACCCAGGCTTGGATCACTTCGAACTTCATCACTGGTCGCCTGCCAGCAACAACTTCTTTCAGGCTCCATAGACTGCAATGAGGATGTCTTTTCAGACATATGCATCCGCAGCCCCTGGGCTAGGTAAACACAGCACTTCGGTGCTCCAGCATACCTTAACTATCCAAAGGTCCAGATCCTTTTTCGTTTCAGCTCTACCTAGTCGGATTCGTCCGATAACACTAACTTTACGAAATCTAGCATCCATAGACTTTGTCCCGCATCCCGCACGAGAGTGCTCACTCTGCACCCGATCTCCCTAGGCCTCCTGCTAGTAATCTGAAGGTTCAGTAGTCAAGTCCTAGCGATCCCAAAGCCTATTAGAGTAGTACTTACCTGCTAGTAATTTCGCATTCCACTTTTAGAGTATATGGTTTTTCGTGCCCCTCGGGCATTTGTGTAAATTGTGCGACTTTCAGTATTTTCTTAAGAGCTTTGTATTGTGCTTAGCGCCCTGTCCTCATAAAGAGTCCAGGGCTGTTGTGGTCTAAATAAATATACTTTATTTTCATAACAACTTGTGTGGTGTCCTTTCACTTGGTGTTCAGGGGGTATATGTGATGGTATAACAGCTGGCTTAACACGCCCTCTAGAGTTTAGCCTAAAGACTGCTCTTGTCCATGCTACTAGGATAGCTGGTCTAACGGTTGACTTACAACCAATCATCAATAAGGGTCGTTAGGAATGATACACAGTGATCACTAGAATAGTGAGCACTACATATCAGGCCAACTTCTCACAATGAGGATCCCCTGGAAGAGAGTGTACTTTTTATGCGAGTTTGTTCTCCCCGAGTTAGCAGGCAGGGCTGCTGAGACGTGTAACTCTTGGGGCTCCATTTTTGCCTCCAGGGTGAAAAAAAATATATATCAACTCAACAGCAGCACTACTGCTCAAAAAGCCTTTGTCATTTCAAATCGACTGTTTTCATTCTTTCAGTCTCATCATTTCAGACATGAAGCATTCTCATTATTTTAACCCTTTCGATGCTGATCAGCGTCGGTTGAGCTGTGCTGATGACGGAACCGTTCCGTCATGACTCCGCCCGCGCAAGGCGGAGTCAGCATGGGCGGGGAATTCGCGCTGCACGGATGCGGATATACAACAAAGCCATAGTTGTTGCTTATTTATCTTATGCAACTAACTATTGGAGTCTCCTTTTTCGCCCTCAGGGTGAACCAACAAATCTCATCTCAATACCAGCATCACAGCTCAAAGATTTTGATGTAATCCAAATAGACTTGTTTTAGTTCTTTCATAGTCTCATCGTTTCAGAACTGAATCATTTTCAATATTATAATACATATACAACAAAGCCATAGTTGCTTATTTATCTCATGCAACTAACAACCATTGTCAAAGCCAATAGTCCGGACTTGTTGCATGTATAATGTCACTGGTTGTATCTGATATATCAGGATACAATTACAAACAGCAAAATGAGACAGAGAGAGAGAGACAGAGAGAGAGAGAGAGAGAGAGAGAGAGAGAGAGACAGAGAGAGAGAGAGACAGAGAGAGAGAGAGACAGAGAGACAGAGAGACAGAGAGACAGAGAGACAGAGAGAGACAGAGAGACAGAGAGAGACAGAGACACAGAGAGAGACAGAGAGAGAGAGAGAGAGAGAGAGAGAGAGAGAGAGAGAGAGAGAGAGAGAGAGAGAGAGAGAGAGAGAGAGAGAGAGAGAGAGAGAGAGAGAGAGAGAGAGAGAGAGAGAGAGAAACTCTGATGGAATTGGGGTCAAAATGTATATGAAGCTATGCAATGCCTCTTAAGATTGCTATTGTCTGCTAATAAAAAAGTATTATCAGAATGTGCTCTTTGTAGTTACATCTGCTTTTGAAATACAGCATTATCGCACTGTGTAATGATTTGAAACCGGTTTCATTTTTTTACTCTAACCCCACCTCCACACTGACCGCACCCCCCACTGACCCCACCCCTACCGGTGAGGCCCTCGGCCACAAACCACACTCTAATTTTGGCCCCCGACAGACAAATTTGTGAGTACCCATGGCCTGGATCATAGGCAGTGCCTCCTGGACTTTGCTCCAGAGAAAAGGCGCTGGACTGCACTGTGTTCAGAATGGCTCAAATGAAAGGGATGGTCTGAAAATGAGTCAGGTGTGACTTTGGCACGTTGATAGCGAGTGCAGTCTGGATGTGGGTGATGACTGCCTAGATGAGCCCGCCTTCAGTAGCCAGTCATCAGGCTATGGAAAGACTGTTACCCATGGCCTGCAAAGATATGCTGTAACCACTGACATCACTTTCATGAACACTTGGGGGAACTGGTAGGGGCAAAGGGGAGCACAGCGTACTGGAAATGCTCATGGCCTACTTCGAATCCCAGGGAAAGCTTATGTGCTTGCAGGACGGAGATGTGGAAATATGTATCCTGCATGTCCAACCCAACCATCTTGACTCTAGGGTTCATAACCAGAGACAAGTTAAGCTTTTTGAATTTCTCTTTCACACAAATGCATTTAGAAGGCTGAGATCTAGCATAGTGAGGAGGTCTCAGTCCTTTGTCAGCAACAATAAGTAGCAGGACTAACAACGTCATCCTAATTCTGGTGTTGACACCATCTTGATGGCTCCTTTGTCCAAAGGAGCCTGCAGGTCCTGACGGAAGCAGAAGAAAACAAGTTACTTACCTGTAACTACAGTTATCCAGTATTGGTATCTTTCATAGATTCATATGCCTGAATCATTCCTCGTTGCCAAGGTGGGAGTCCCACGGTAAATACAAAAGTAGTGCCAAGAGTAAATAATAGTAGTAGGCTAAAAGAAAAAGCCTAAGGCTCAAGTTTTAGTAGCCTATCTACATCATTATAGTAAAAAGAACCAAAGATTGGTCCCAGCCAATCAGCTGCTAGCACCCTCTAGAACCTTCCCAGCAGAAGCAGTTCTCCTCAGATTTTCAAAGCATAAGTGAGAAGTAAGTATCCCACATATAGAGAACTGACTAGCCGGGGAGGAGGATGGGTGCATGTGAATCTATGAAAGATACCAATACTGGAACACTGTAGTTACATGTAAGTAACTGTTTTTCTTATCCAGTATTGGGGTATCTTTCATAGATTCACAAGCCTGAATCAGAGTAGCAAGCAGTATAACCATATATTGTTGTTTGCGGATGGTGGGAGACATAGGTTCATAAACTCCCAAATAGCATCCTCAGTGTTTGAAAAACATCTTTCTCTTTATTTTTTTAAAGAAAGGAGTAGTCTTAAAGAAAGCAAAGTTATATCCAAGTATTATATTTATATATACATGTGAACAAGGGCTGCATAGCCTGAAACGCGTCATGGTTGGTTGCACCAGAAAAATCTGCAAATAAAATCAGTTACCTGAAGTTTGTGGTCTGTCTCCTGCTTCGCCGGTTCTATGAGATTGGAGGTGGCAACTTGGAGTTTCAGTATATATATATATATATATATATATATATATATATATATATATATATATATACATACACACACACACACACACACACACACACACACACACACACATATATATATACATACATATAACTATTTAAAATCTTGCAGACATATAAATCTGTACATTTGCATGAATAATAAAGAATGGAATAATACATAAAAGGGCAAAAGAACTTGAGTCTGATCTTAATGAAAGATGTCGTAGAACAGCCTGTCCAACCGCTGCATCTTCTTGATGTGAAGATTGAAGACAGTAATGCTTAGTGAAAGTGGAACGTGTGGACATTTTTCCATGTTGCAGCACAACATTTTCCGGACATACTCCAGCCAACAAAGCTGTCGACGTTGGTACTGTTCTTGTCGAATGAGCTTTGACTTTCCTCTGCAAAGGTTTGTTAGCCTTGTCATGGCAGAAATGAATAGCAGATGCCAGCCATCTGGCTATAGTTGCCTTTGTTACAGCATTTCCAAGAGTTGCTTGACCATAAGCCACGAACAGCTGGTTGGATCGTCTGATATCTTTAGTTTTCTGTAGGTAGAATTATAAACAGCGTTTAACATCCAGCGAGTGTAATGCTCTTTCGGCTGGAGTGGATGGATCCATAAAGAATGTTTTTAATTTTACCGGTTCGTTCAAGTGAAATTGTGTTGGTACCCTAGGAATAAACCTGGAATTTGCTCAAAGGGTTACGTAGTCCGGGGCAAAATGTAAAAAGGGTTCCTTTATAGTGAAAGCTTGGATTTCACTAACCCTTTTTTCTGAGGTAAGGGCCAGTAAATGGGCAACCTTCCAAGTGAAGAATTTGAGATCAGCTTTATGCATCGGCTCAAATGGAGGCTTCATTAACTGCGCTAGCACGGTGTTGAATTCCCACTCTGGAGGGGTGCTCGCACTGGCGGGAAGGCTCGGAAAAGTCCTTTCATAAATTGTTTGATAAGTGAAGAAGAGCAGAGAAGGGAAATTTTGAGCATTTCCTGAATCTGGAAAGAGCAGCAAGATGTACTTTGACCGCTGAAAAAGTAAGCCCAGACTTGGCTAGAGAAAGCAGATAATGGAGAACTTGTTCAGCAGGAGCTTGAATTGAGTGAATATTATTCGCCTCACACCAACAGCAAAATCGCTTCCATTTGAGGCGATAAGTCTTGATTGTGCTTTGCAGCTAGAAACAACTGGGGGCTGGCTCTAATCAGTAAGGCTGAGCCGAAAAATTATGTAACAGAACAGAAGTGCCAATACTGATATGAATAATTTAAGTAAACAAATGTCCATCCAAATCCAGAAAAGAAATTCAAGAATGGGAATTGCTAATCAATAGCTTTTTATTCAAAAAATGTTTTAAAGAATATGTTTCAAAGTTTTAATTCATAGTACAAAGAGGATTTTTCTAAAAAACACGTGGGACATTGAAGTGTTAACTATACATTCAATCATTCATTCGAAATTACAAGCATATCACAAACAGCCATATCACATTCACACAATCGTAGGGAAAAAAAATAGTGCAATATGTAAGTAAAGTAAAACACAACTAAAGAAAAGGAAAACAGCCACGGTCTACAAATATTTTCCAATGGCAATGAGGTAAACTATTTTTTCATAGTACATTCCTATAACTCTAGCAGCCTAATCGAGACTCATTCTGAATTAATACTGCAAGGTAATGTACAGGATCGAGCCCCGGGTTCAACTATTTAGATGCCCAGATGCTCTCGTAGACCGATTGTGTCACAATTTGAAGACCGTGGCTGTTTTCCTTTTCTTTAGTTGTGTTTTACTTTACTTACATATAGCACTATATTTTTTCCCTACGATTGTGTGAATGTGATATGGCTGTTTGTGATATGCTTGTAATTTCGAATGAATGATTGAATTGTATTGCATGTTGGATTTATATAGCGCTTATCACCCAGGGGTCTCTAAGCGCTTGCCTTGGGAACCCGTCCTGGCTTTCCCTGTGAGATAGCCCCTACAGGGCATCCCCAAGGTGAAAGCCAGGCATCCCGCCGCGGGGGCCGTTGTGGAGATTAAGCAAGCTTAATGCCCAGAGTTGCAGAGTGTGAACCCATGATTAGGTCAGGCACCGAAGCGAGAATTATCGAGTCCGTGGACATTTGAGCTCAAGACCCTGCCGCGTCGGGAATTGAACCCTGGTCCTGGGTCTGACCTCTGCTTCAGGGTCTGCCTGCTCTAACCAGTGAGCCACACTTCTCCACAATGTATAGTATAGTATAGTAACACTTCAATGTCCCACGTGTTTTTTAGAAAAATCCTCTTTGTACTATGAATTAAAACTTTGAAACATTCTTTAAAAAAAAAATTGAATAAAAAGCTATTGATTAGCAATTCCCATTCTTGAATTTCTTTTCTGGATTTGGATGGACATTTGTTTACTTAAATTATTCATATCAGTATTGGCACTTCTGTTCTGTTACATAATTGATTGTGCTTTGGGCACGAGATTTGGCCAATATTTCACGACATTCCTGTGAAATGTTGAGGTCCTTGAACTCTAAGAAATGAGGAGCCATGAGTGCAAAAACTTTGGGTCCGGATGGACCACTTGGCCTCCGTCCCTTGACAACATCGTAGGCGTCTGCAGTAGGGGAATCGGCTTGTCTTGAGACAATAGTAGAAGTTCCTGGAACCATTATTGTCTTGGCCAAAAGGGTTCAATCAGAATAAGATGGCAACCTTCCAGCTTCATCTTGCGGAGCACCTCCGGAATCAATGGTATTGGGGAAAGGCGTACAAACAAATCCCTGACCATCGCATCACTCTTGATTCCTGTTGAGGGAACCTGCTGGCATAATATCAGCATTCCATGTTCTCTCTTGTTGCGAATAGATCCAGTACTGGTTTGACCCAAGCTTGGAAAACTGGGTTAGCCTGTTCCTTTTCCAGCTTCAACTGGCGACAGTCTGAGATGTGATCAGCGTGTCTGCCAGGGTATTGTGGAGACCCCGACGAGTTCGGCTCTCAGGGCATCATGTGGAATGCGACCCCTTCCCACAATTCCTGATCCTCTTGCGAGAGCGTAGCTGATTTCGTTCCTCCTTGTTTGTTGATATAATACATGCTGATGGTATTGTCGGTCCGGACTAGCACCGAGGAACCTGCAATCCTCTGGAGGAATGCTTGAAGAGACGGAAAAACTGCGCGGAGCTCCAGCCTGTTGATCTGCTGTTGTTTTTGTCTTTGAGACATCTTCCTTGATGACCTCCCCATCCTTCTATGGAGGCATCAGTCTTTAAAACGAAATCTGGAATGGTCTGTAGGAACGGGAGACCCTGGATTAGATTCTCTGTCTGCGACCATTAATGCAGAGAATTTGTCATGTGCAGCGTGACCTTGATAGTATCGTTGAACAAACCCATGGCTTGTTGCCACTGAAGTTGCAGTTCCTCCTGAAGAGGTCTTATTTTGAGCCGTGCCAAGGGTATGAGATGTATCGCTGAAGAGCACATGCTCAGGAATGAAGCAAACATTCGGACTGAGACTGACCTTTTTGAAATTAACCTTGCCAATTTTTGAAGACGTAGCTGGCGGCAGTGTGACCAGAATGCTTTGCAATGGACCGTGTCTAACCTTGCTCCGAAAAAAAACATGACTTGGAGAGGACGTAACTGATTTGCCGTCGTTGAGAACCAGCCCCAGAGAAGAGAAGAGATGGGTACATTCTGCTGTGGCAATCTTGGTTTCGTGTTCTGAAGGACCTTTGAGCAGTCAATCGTCTAGATAAGGGAATACTTGTATTGCTCAAGATCTCAATGCTGCTGCCACTGGTGCCAAGCACTTCCTGAAGATTCTTGGTGCCGATTTCAGCCCAAACAGGAGCACTTTGAACTTATAATGGGCGCCAGCCACTTGAAAGCAAGATATTTGTGCTTTTGGGGTGGATAGGTATGTGGAAATATGCATCTTCCATATCCAGGCGAGCCATAAAATCTCCTTTGTTTTAAACAACTCAAAATCTTGTGAAGACAAGGGGGAGGGGGGCCTCTGGGCGGAGTAGTAGATAGCTGTTTGATGAATTCCAGAGTGTGGCTGTTGGTTACTAGGTCTAGAACCCATTGTCTGATGTAATTTCCTGCCACTTATTAACAAAAGCTGAAATCTTCGGACCCACGGATAAGGAGGGTAAAATGGTTGGCGCCCTGTGGAGATCACTGCTTCCGGTTAGTGTCTCAGCCTTGATACTGTGATCTCTTTCGACTACCCTGACAGGAGATACTAGTCGTATACTATTAACGGTATGAAGTCTGTCTGTAAGGCTGTACTGGGATTGATACTGCTTATTCTGTTGGTTTTGGTATCCTCCTCTTGATGAAAAACCACGTCCTCTCGCTCCTCTGAAAGGTCCACGCCCGTCTTGTAGGGTGCCCAATGATCTGCATTATCCGTGTCAGTTTTTAAGCTCAGCGGGCTTGATCAATATGGTTACCAAACCAAAAACTCTCCATCATAGGCCATGTCTAGAATCTTTGTTTGCCTCTCAGGTCTGAAAGTAGTGGCTTTAAGCCAGCCCTGGCGTCTAAGCACTGCAGCCCCTGCTAGCTGACAGACGTTGGTGTTCACGTTGTGCAAGGCGCAATTCTATAGTTCCCGATGCGGCACGTTCTCCTTCCAACAGAATCTTTCCTGCTTCCTGCCTTCGGACCTCAGGAATGAAGTCAATGAGACTCGCCATGTCTGACCACATTTGACGGTCATAACAGCTGATTATGGCTAGAGGATTGGCAGCTCTAATAGAGGCCGCTGCCAACGTAGAGAATTTTTTGCCTATAAGGTCCAGACGACATCCTTTCTTGTCAGGCGGTGTGGTGATAGGCATTGTGGGATTTTTAGATTGTTGTTGGGCGGCCTGTGAAATTACTGAATCTGGCCGAAGGGTGGCCTATCAGACAAGATGGGCTGTTAGCAGGTGCGCAGTATTTCTTTTCTATGCGCGGAAGCACTGCTGGAATAGACGTAGTCTATTATAGGTGCCACTCATGATCATCCTGGATTCTTCCTTGAAATCATGAAGGAAATATTCTGTCTGTTCGACTGTAACTGGCAGTTGAAATCTAGCTGCTGCCCGCTGCATTAAATCATGTACAGGATGCTGTCATAGATGAGGACAATCTTATCATATACTTTGCTGCTGTAGACATGGTTAAGTAGGGGAGGTTATTGCAGACGAGAACGTCATCATAGATAACTGTCATGAACAACCATCATAGATGAGGCTGTCGTAGACGACAGTCCTAGACAATGCCATCATAGATGAGGCAATCATAGGTGAGGCCATCCGTAGATGAGGCAATCATAAATGAGGCAGTCCTATGATGGCCATCCGTGGATGAGGTCATTCATGAATGAGGCCATTGGTGGATGGGGCCATTGGTGGATGATGAAGCTGTCATAGACGACAGTCAGACAATACCATCATAGATGAGGCAATCATAGATGATGCCATCCGTAGATGAGGCCATCGTATGATGGCCATCCATGGATGAGGCCATCCATAGATGGGGCCATATGTAGTTGAGGCCATTTGTACATGAGGCCATACATATATGAGGCCATACGTAGATGAGGCTTCATTGATAAGGCTGTCATAGACGACTGTCGTAGATGACCATAGTAGATGAGGTTGTCTTCGAGCTGAGGCTGTCCTAGGTAATGCCATTGTAGGGGAGACCATCATAGACTAGGCCGCAGTTGACGATCGTCATAGAGGAGGCTGTCGTCGATGACCGTTGTAGAGGAGGCAGTCGTCGACGACTGTTGTAGATGAGGCCGTCGCCGACTACCGTCATAGAGGAGGCCGCCGTCGCCGATGAGGCCGTCGACGACAGTCGTAGATGAGGCCGCCGTCGACGACCGTCGTAGATGAGGCCGTCATCGACGACGGTCATAGATGAGGCAGTCAACGACGACGGTCATAGATGAGGCAGTCGACGGTCATAGATGAGGCAGTCGACGACGACCGTCATAGATGAGGCAGTCGACGACGACCGTCATAGATGAGGCAGTCGACGACGACCGTCATAGATGAGGCAGTCGACGACGACCGTCATAGATGAGGCAGTCGACGACGACCGTCATAGAAGAGGCCATCGTAAAAGAGACCATCGTAGATGAGGTCAATATTGGTGAGGCAGTAATAATAGACATGGAGTTTTGTTATAGACTCCTAATGTCAGGTTAAGAGGATTTCCCTGATGTAGTGTCAGGGATGAAAAGGGAGTTGTAGGATCAGCCTCTGAGGAAGTGTTTTCCAATTGCCTCTCTCTGTAAGAAGTGCCTTATAAAGAGTCAAGGTGAGTCTTTATGGCTTTTATGCGCGCCCTCTGGAGGCTCCTGGCGCAACTTCTCCCTTTGACCTCTCCTATGAGGTGAAGGAATCCTCGTTGTCCTCATCAGAAGTGGCAGATTAAATTCTCTGTAGTCCCAATAATAGCCTCATCGCTCAGAACGTGAGAGTTATTGAGGAAAAGGTTAGACATATTTCGTAGTCTATTACCATGTTTTCTGCCAATCTGCCATATTACTGCCTTAATAGGGTCAGGGAAATGAAGTATGATCTTGGATGATCCAAAAAGTAGTAAAAGCTGAAGAAACTGAGCAGAGCTCAGGGAGACTCCCTTCACACATGACACGCGGTGAAAATCGGAGGAGAAATGCTTCTGCTGGGAAGGTTCTAGAGGGTGCTAGCAGCTGATTCTTTTTACTATAATGATGTAGATAGCCTACTAAGACTTAGGCCTTATGCCTTTTCTTTTAGCCTACTACTATTATTTACTCTTGGCACTAGTTTTGTATTTACTGTGGGACTCCTGCCTCGGCGACAGGGAATGATTCAGGCATGTGAATCTAAAAAAGATACCCCAATGCTGGATAAATGGTCCTCTGTTCTAGGTATGGTAGCAAAAGCGGAGGGGTTGCCACAAATGGGAGGGCATAACCCTTCTGCACAGCTTAGAGCACCCACTTATCGCTCCATTGGGGAAGTGGAGCCTGATCCAGCTGCCAACAGGATATCTGATGGGTGGACGCCTCACTAAAGCGGTTTGGAGCCCGCGGCAGTAGGAGGAGCAGCCTAGGCGGGAGACATCCAAGGGCATGTCAAGTCTTGATGATTGGGCATCCCCTGAAAACCCAGTGAACCTCAACCAAAAATGGCGGCGGAGTGCCACTTTAGAGTTCATACCCTGCCTAAGGGTCTGTGGTGTCCAAACGAAAATAAAGAGAACTATAGTAAATGAGGCTTGGGAAAGTCTTTCACAGATATGGGGTCGGTTTCACTAGTAGGTTGACAACTTTTTCCACTGTCGCAGCACGGCTGGACTAAAGGCAGGCACAGTTATTGAATTTGGGGCTAATTGTTTGCCTCGCCTCTGAGTTTCAAAGAGAAATACCAGTACTTTCAAGAGATTTGGGCAGACAGGGGAGCTTCAACCGGTAAAACACTAGATGTGTTTGCCGGCTGCTTTGTGCATGGTGCTAAAGAACTTGCTCCACTTGCGACATTATGCGTATAATGTGTAGTGTCAGCCTTGTCAAGTTTAATTGCTGGCACCACATGAAGTTGCTTTTGCAAGGTTCTGAGAACTCTGCTTTAAAAACCCATTTAAGCAATAGATAACACAAGCAGGCACTAAAAGCATCATTTCATTTTGACCGCTGACAAAGTTAGTGTGTTGTGGGGGTGTAGGTTGATAGAGGGAGATGAAGCTTGTTAAGACATTGCTGGAAAGGAATACTGAAAACATACACTGGGGCTAACTCACTATCGAAAAAATGAAAAAGTGAATAGATTTGAAACCTTTACCTAAGCACTTGACCGTTCCAACAGCATATGCGGAGGCTGCTCTGGGTTTGTTAGTAACAAGAGCAAGTTCTCCAAAATAGTGTCCACTGGAACATCGGGCAACCTCGACTTCCTGGTTATTTTCCTGTCCTTTTGTCTGTGGGTAAATCACATACGCATACATTATTTGTCCAGCCACTTTCACTTTAAGTGCCCAATTATAAAAGCAGCACACTTGACTGGCACTATAGAAAATAACTGAGCACATGTACAATTACCAGTTCCATCAACTCTCACGTGTTCTCATCCTTTTACACTGATACTCAAATAACCTCTATACGTATACATAGCCCTGCCACTGGCCCCTTACTCAACAACAGGAGGAACATTTTGAAACAAAAAGAATGTTGCAATTTCGAGCAGTGGAATAAGAGGGCCTGGAACAATGCTGGGGTGTACATTATAAAGAATAGAATACGGAAAGAAACACTACATATGTTATTATACATAACTGGACTACAAATTAAAGGTGCCCTCCTCCACCTTTCAGTATAATGCAAATCTACCGAAGGAACAAAAATAAAAGAACCACAAACCAAATGAGGCCTGTCGTAAAGCCAATCCATACACAAATGCAAACTGTGAACCAGGCTGGCAATGTTTACCACAGATTGATTAGTTACTTACCTGTAATCCTAGTTCTCTTCCAGGGGTATCCTCATCAAAGTCATAAGCATTAGAATATTCCCGCCCATGCGCGGGACCCCGGAAACACTATTATATGTGCCCCACATATATATATATATACATATATATATATCTATACTACTATTATAAAGAGAGAACTTGCGCCTTTTGGCAAGGTAATCTCGGAAACCACAGCGCCAATCTACACACCCGATACATCTTTGAAAATGTCAGGGTGTGTAAATGGACATAAGCTATATAAATTAAAAAAAAAAAAGCAAAAGAAAATAATTAATTTATAAAACAAAGTAGTCCCCTGAAAGTAGCGCCGGACGGGGACCTAGCGCTGGGCACGACGTGACGTGCGTGATGACGACCAGGAGGAGGGTGGTGCAGTGACGAGCGCTGCTGTGCAGTGAGGAGGCGGCACAGGTAAGGAGGCAGCAGTAATTGAAAATGTCGGGGCGGGAGGGGGGCGCGAGTGAGTCTGGGCGGGAGGGCTTGTGCAGTGTGTCTTGCCATGTGGTGGAGCATTCTCTTGGCAGGTAAGGTAAAGCAGCCGTATACCAGGGGGGCGCGAGTGAGTCTGGGCGGGAGGGGGGCGCGAGTGAGTCTGGGCGGGAGGGAGTCGGTGCGGGAGGGGGTCGGGGCGGGAGCGGGTGTACTGCCCCCAGCCCCAGGCAACGAGGCCCTCCTCTGTTGAGTGAGGGAAACATGACTTCTCGAAAGTGCAACTGAGCTGGGGTGATGGTGAGAGGTTTTCAGCAGTGTGCATGGGGCAAAGCATTGCCGCTGTAGTGCAGGAAGTGATATAGTGCTGCTTGAATCTTATAGACACGCGAAGAAGCACTGTGATCTGTACGTTTTGCCTCCATACCATCTTGAGTTAGTTATGAAACAGTTTAGTGCTCAGGAATGCAACCCTCGTTGTTCATTTCTTTGAAAATCCGTTACTGGAAGTCCAAACTCTAACATTGTTTCTATGCCATGCGGGATCTTGAACATAGCTCTTGGTCAGACTATAAAATGTTACTGGCATTCAATGATAAGTTTATGCTCCTGTACCCCATGCCACGTGCCATCTGTGCCTCACCCACAGACAGTGCATGTACCGGTATCCTGCTTCTGTTCTCATCTGTGGTATTTTGCTGTGTAATCTCTGCTCTTCCTCTGTGCTTTTTTCATCCTTCCTCTTTGTAAGATCTTTCGGTGTTGAACCCTTCTTGCGCCACTTCTGTAAGGCATCCGGGCATGAACACTCAAATTATATTGAATAAAAGACTGGGTATTTCCACACAACTTACCTCTGCCTGCAGTGTCCCTTTCCTGAAACTGCTTAAGAGGAAACGTCACAGGCAAAGTTGAGGTTAAAAACAGATTTGTTAAACAATTACATTATTTTTGAGCACACATACATTTAATGTATTCTTTTCGTCACATAATGCCTTTTTTTATCCTAGGATAATTTTAAGACTGAAACTTCCTCTTATGTATTTGATGCCCAAGTCAGTCCATACTAATATAATAAAGAGAAAGCCCAAACCTTTGAGGCGGGTAATCTCAGGAACCACAGCACCAATCACAACACCCAATACAGCGTTGGAAAGGGCAGTTGCAGCAGAAGGACATAGGCTATGCAGACGCCCACCATATACATTTAAAAGAACCGTGCCAGCAAAGTAGTCCCTTGTGGGCGTGTCTGCGCTGTGCTGTGGGCGTGTGCTGGGGGCGTGAGAAACACTGGGGGTGTGTGGTACGTTCCGCCTTCATGCCATGTCTCATATCGTGTGCTGTGGGTGTGTGCTGGGGGCGTGGGCGTGTGCAGGGCGTGGGATTACGGGGAAAAAAAGCGAGCGTTGTACCCAATATTTCATTGTTTTTTCTTCCCAGGTTCTGTACATTCCAGCTCCAGGTGTCCACCCTGCTCCCTTTAAATTCCCCTGTACCCCATCATCATAACCCACCCTTACTCCTTAAAATACCTCAACACCCTTAAACACTAACCCATCTTAACCCTATAAATATACCCTGTATCCCAAAACCCAAACCTTTCCCTAAACCCTAAAAATACCTCTGTACCACAAAACCCAAACCTAGCCCTGAACCTTAAAAATACCCCTGTACCCCAAAACCCAAACCTACCCCTGAACCCTAAAAGTACCCCTGTACCCCAAAACCCAAACCTACCCCTGAACCCTAAAAGTACCCCTGTACCCCAAAACCCAAACCTAGCCCTGAACCCTAAAAATAACCCTGTACCCCAAAACTACCCCTGAACCCTAAAATACCCCTGTACCCCAAAACCCAAACCTATCCCTAAACCCTAAAAATACCCCTGTATCCCAAAACCCAAACCTAGCCCTGAACCCTATAAATACCCTTGTACCTCAAACCCCAAACCTACCCCTGAACCCTAAAAATACCTCTGTACCCCAAAACCTAGCCCTGAACCCTAAAAATACCACTGTACCCCAAAACCCAAACCTACCCCTGAACCCTAAATACCCCTGTACCCCAAACCCAGCCCTGAACCCTTAAAATACCCCTGTACCCCAAAACCCAAAACTACCCCTGAACCCTAAAAGTACCCCTGTACCCCAAAACCCAAACCTAGCCCTAAACCCTAAAACTACCCCTGTACCCCATAACCCAAAACTATATCTGAACCCTTAAAATACCCAAACACCCCAAAACATATACTTCAGTACCCCATAACATATACCCCTATACCCATACTTACCTTATCCAAACATTTAAAAAAAACAGGCTTTTACCATTCATGCATTTACAACGAATTTCGTTGTAAATGTATGCGTGTGGTAAAAGCATATAAAATGTAATGCCATGCGTTATAATGGCATTGCGGAGTCATGGTACTTTCGTAATGAAAGTATGCAGAGTGATGGTAAGCGGAAAGAAAGTTGCGGGAAAATGGGTGTTTACCCTCCCCCGGTAAGTACATTGGTGGCACGGCGGCCCACATCTCCAGCAACATACTCTTATTTTTTCACCACCCATTTGAAAAATGCACAGGTCTCTCTCATTAATGGCCAGCACCGACATACACTTTTAGCCACACCTCCCGCCACAAGTTCTAGAATTGAGAACTTTAGAGCCCGGGAGCTACGTTCAAATCTCGGCATCAGCTCAACATCCTGTGATTCCAGGCAAATCACTTTGTCTCCCCGTGCCTACCACAAATGAATGTGTTCTTATGTAATGTAAATTGTGCTCATGCCATGTTGTCGAGTTTGCACTATATAATATTGCAAGGAAAAATAAAGTAGGGAAACTCGAGGTCACACACTACTGAACGCGCACTCTTAAGTGCATCAGCAGTGCACTGTGAATCGGAGCGTTTCACAGGCCTGTCACAGATAAGAAATGCTATCAAAACGAAATCCTACAAAACAATATACTACTGGCCGGCAGCAATTCATACCCGGACAACGTCGGGACGGGCTGCTAGTATATATATATATAAATAATATATATATATATATATAAACAAGCAATAGCAGCCAAATCACTTTAGAGCTGAAATATGCTGTGAAGAATTTCCACCATACATGTATAATAAGCATTAGAAACATGAGAAACAACACCAAAGATTGTTTAGAAACTGTTTTAATGCTCAGAAAGCAGTAGAAATTCTCATAGGTCACTGGAAGCATAGGAAGCTCACAGGCTGCATTGCAAACACACAGTCTAAAAAGACTGAAAAGCTAACCTGTAGCTGAATAGCAATAAACTGACATCGTGCCTTTAAGGCACTCATGACCCCCTGTATCCCATCATGCCCCAGGGGTGACAGTTAGGTCAGTTCTTTTCGGAGACTGAAAAACAAACCCAATAACAAATAGGTTAACAATATCTCCTTATTAAAGAGTATCCTTTGCCTGGGGAGGCGGGAGGGTTGCTTATCACTTTGATGAGGATACCCCTGGAAGAGAACTAGGATAAGTACTGGGGCCCTCACTATTGGCCTGCAGACCTGAGTCAAGCTCCACAACCATCACCTTCGGCTAAAACGCTCGGAGTCATTGTGGACAGTGATCTTTCACTAAAAACACAAGTGGGACAAGTGGTCTCCAAATGCTTCTACCAACTAAAAAAAATCAGGAAGGTCAGGCGTTTATTAACGCCTGAAGCGATTACCCAGGTCGTGATCGCCACTGTCCTGTCCCACCTGGATTACGCAAATGCCATTTACCTAGGTCTCCCCAACTATTTACTTAAGCGCCTCCAGATGGTGCAGAACTACGCTGCTAGGCTGATTCTAAAGCAACCTAGATGGCAGGCTGCGACCCCTCTTCTCATCAAGCTGCATTGGCTTCCAGTCATACAACGCTGCTATTTTAAAGCAGGCTGTATGGTCTTCAAGTCATTACATGGCAAAAGCCCTAAATTTATCAATCAACTGATCACCAGACACGTCCCCTCCCGTAACCTCCGCTCACTCCATCTAGCCCTGCTCCAGACCCCCCCCTTTAAACTCAAACGCTCTGGTGGTCGTAGATTTGCCACCCTTGCCCCCTGTCTATGGAACACCTTTCCCCTGGAGATCCGATCTTGCCAAGACCTTCTACCTTTTCGGAAAGCTCTGAAGACCTGGCTCTTTAGACAAGCTTTTTAATCCACCTCCTCCTCCACCTTAGGTTGTGTTACTGTCAATTTTAGCGCCAAGAAACTAATCAGTGTTAGCGCGCTTTATAAGTGACTTAATAACATAACAATAACATAACATAACAGGATTACAGGTAAGTAACTAATCCTTCTCTTCCAGGCGATCCTCATCAATAGTCATAAGCATTAGAATAGAGTAGCAAGCCTCTCCTCATCCCTGCAGGCAAAGGAATGATAAGACAGTAATCTCATCAATAAGTCTGAGTAGACTATAGACTACCCAAACAGCTTCCTCAAGGAGGCTTGCCCTACTAGAGTATCGGCCCTGGAATCAGATTCGAGGCAGTAATGCCTCGTAAAGGTATGAACTGATTTCCAGGTTGCAGCCTTGCATATTTCCGACATTGGAATGTCATGCAAGAAAGCTACTGTAGCGGCCTTCCCTCTAGTGGAATGCGCTTTTGGAGACATCAACAAAGGTTTGCCTGCTAGCTCATAGGCCAATTTAATGCAAGAGACAATACATCTGGAGATGGACCTCTTGGCCGCTGGAAAACCTGTTCTCATTGAGCCATAGTTCACAAACAGTTGGTCCGTTTTCCTAATCCCTTTAGTCTTTTCCAAATAAAACTTAAGCACTCTCTTAAGATCTAAGGAGTGAAGTGACCGCTCGGCTGGGGTCGTAGGATTTGGAAAAAAGGAAGGGAGGGAAATAGACTGATTTATATGAAAATCAGAGATGACCTTAGGCAAGAAAGATGGATGAGCCCTTAGGACTACTCTGTTGGGGTGGAAAACAGTATATGGTTCCTTCGCATAGAGCGCTTGTATCTCACTTCCTCTGCGCGCAGAGGTAATAGCCACCAAAAAAGCTGCCTTCCAAGAGAGATGTTGCAAGGAAGCCTTGTGGATGGGCTCGAAAGGAGGTGACATTAACCTGGATAGAACTAGGTTTAATTCCCAAGGAGGAGAAGGATTTCGCACAGGGGGATACACTTTCTTCAACCCCTGGAGGAAGTCCTTAACCACTGGAACCTGAAAGAAAGACATCTGATCAGGTGATTTTCTGTATGCTACAATAGCTGACAAATGCACTCTAATAGAAGTGTACTTTAAACCAGCAGTTGCTAGGGAAAGGAGGTATGGTAAGATGACACCTCCTGCCCCTTAGTCGGATCCAAGTGATGATCTCTACACCACAAGTAAAATCTTTTCCACTTGAATGCATAGGACGCTCTCGTGGAAGGTCTCTTAGCCTCCTTTAAAATGTTCATGCATTCGGGAGGCAAGTTCAAATGTCCATATTGCAGGACCTCAGGAGCCATGCTGTTAGGTTCAATGATGGGAGGTTGGGATGCATTATCCGCCCGTTCATCTTGCTCAACAGGTCCGGCCTGCAAGGGAGCCGTTTGTGTGGACACACAGACAGATGTAGAAGGTCCGGATACCACCACTGCCGAGGCCAATCCGGAGCAATCAGGATCATTTCCATGTTCGACCTGAGGAGCTTGGAAACTACTCTCGGAATCAGCGCTAGGGGAGGAAACGCGTATGCGAACATCCCTGCCCAATCCAACAGTAGAGCGTTCCCCTGCGTTCCTGGCCTGTGGAACCTGGACGCGAAGGCGTGGCATTTGGTGTTTTCGTCGTCTGCAAACAAGTCTATGGATGGACGACCCCAGCAACGAAAAAACTCTTCTACTACTTCGTCGTTTAGCACCCAGTCTGGCTGATCTTCGAATTGCCTGCTGAGTGCATCTGCTTTGACGTTCAACTCGCCTGGAAGGTGCACTGCCACTAGTGCGAGACCTCAAGAGAGAAGCCAATGCCAGATTGTCTGAGCCTCTCAAGAGAGTGGGCGAGATCTTGTGCCTCCTTGTTTGTTCAGATAGAACATGGTGGTCATATTGTCCGTCTGAACTAGGACTGAGTTGGATTCGATCGCTGGTAGGAAAGCTTTGAGAGCCAGGAATACCGCTCTGAGTTCCAGCATGTTGATGTGGTATGTCTGCTCCTGCGCAGACCACTGGCCTTGAATCTGAAGCGGACCCATGTGTGCTCCCCAGCCTTGCCGGGAGGCATCCATCACTATAGACTGGGAAGGAACGGGTTGGTGAAACGGCACCCGCACCATCACATTCTTTCTCCGAGTTCACCATTTGATGGCCTCCTTCGTCGCCTGGGAAAGAGTGATTCGATCTTCCCAGCGCCCTGTCGCTTGGTCCCACGGATCCTCCAGAGCCTGTTGTAGAGGACGCATTCTCAGCCTGGCGTTTGGGATGAGAAAAATGCAGGACGCCATTGACCCCAGTAGAGATGCTACTTGTCGGGCTGTTGGAAGTCGAGACTCTAGCAGAATCCCACATTTCTGACTCATGAGAAAAAGTCTCTCCTCCGAAGGAAACGCTTTTCGTAAGCTTGTGTCCAGAACGGAGCCTAGGTAGTGGATGGACTGTGTAGGCCGCTGGACTGACTTCTCCAGGTTCACATGGAGGCCGAGTCTGTGTAGCTGGTGCAGGCACAGTTGCAGATCGTGCGTTACTTGTACCGGAGATGGACCTTTTAGGAGCCAGTCGTCCAGGTATGGGTAAATGAAGAGACCCTTCTTGTGAAGAAAAGCCGCCACCACTGCCATGCATTTGGTGAAGGACTTGAGACCGAAGGGTAACACCTTGTACTGGTAGTGTTTGTTCCCTACGACAAACCTCAGGTACTTGCGATGTTGTTGCGCAATTGGGATGTGAAAGTACGCATCTTGCAGATCCACCGAACACATCCAATCTCCGGCTTGAAGATGTGGACATATTTGTTGAAGCGCTAACATGCGGAACTTTTCTTTGACGATGACTTTGTTTAATAGTCGTAGGTCGAGTATTGGTGTGAACTTGTCCTCCTGATCATTTTTGGGGACAAGGAAATATCTGGAGTAAACTCCCTTTCCTCTTTGAGCGGGAGGAACCTCCTCTATCGCTCTTTTTTGCAGTAGGATTTTCACCTCTCGTCGGAGCAAGCTTAGCTGGTGAGGGCAAGAGCTCTTTGGAGGGATGCTCTTCGGAAGAGCACGGAAACGTATCCTGTATCCATTGCGCAGTATATTCAGCACCGACTGATCTCTTGTGATGCTGACCCACTCTGCCAGGTGTTGCGAAGCACTTCCTCCCACTGGAGTGGGTAACGGCGCCAGAGGAAGCCTCTGTTCAGGCCTTTCCTCCTCTTGTGGTGTTGGAGGACTGTTGGTGACCTCCTCTACCTCTGAAGCTTGCCTCGAAACTGGGGTTTCCCTTGAGTTTTATTTTGGGACCACTGAGGGGTTTGAACTCTCTGTTGAGCCCCTCTCCCCCTGTTGGTCTTGAAGCGGCGCTTGAATTCTTTTTTCTTCTCCAAGCCAACCGCCTTCACCGTATCCAGTTCCGTCTTCATTCGGGTCATCTCTTCGTCCGCATGTTCTCCGAAGAGAGCGGAACCCGAAAAGGGAAGATTTAGAATCCGATGCTGAGCATCCGGTTTCAGACCTGTAAGGCGCAACCAGGCCGATCTTCTGGCACAAACTCCATGGGAATAGGAATGAGCCGAAAGCACTGCCCCATCCGCAGCCATACTTATCATCTGATTCGCCACCAGACACCCCTCTGTAACAGTCTCTTCAAAGTCCTGCTGGTCCTCTTTTGGCAGCTTGGCTTTGAATCTTTCCATTGAGTCCCATAAGGCTCTGTCATATCGACCCAGAAGCGCAGCTGCACTAGCAACCTTAAGAGTGGAAGCAGCTGAGTTGCAAACTTTTGGACCCCAGGAGTCTTGAGTTTTGCTGTCCTTATCTGGCGGGACTGAAGAGGAACCAGCAACAGCATGTGTCTTCCTCGCCGCTGCCACAATCACAGAGTCTGCTGGAGGGTCAGATTTTACAAACACCGGGTCAGAAGCCGCCGGTTTGTACTTCTTCTGAATGCGGGCTGGTACCGCTCTGATCGCTGCTGGGGTTAGGAAAACATCCTTGACAGGATCCATAATCCCCGGAACTAAAGGCAGCAGAGGCCGGGAGATGGCTTTCTTGTGTAAAGTCTCAAACATGACTGTTGTTACTTGAGGGACAGACATCTCGATGTTCAGTTTAAGTGCTCCTCTTTGCAGTACATCCAGATACGTGCCAATGTCATCCACTGGGGAGGGCCTGGACGTAGGACTGTCCGTCAACGTAGGGGAGTAGTCCCTCTTGGACAATCTGGTAGAAGAGGTAGAGGAAGTAGGCGGAGTACGTTGACGTCTACGGTGAGCACTGTGTCTCCGCTCCGGTGACCTTTTTGAACGCTCCTCCCGTCTAGGAGAGCGAGACCTGATCCGATCTTCTGTCTGAGGTTCCCTTCTAGGAGATCGGGATCTTCTGGGAGATCTGGCTGGTGATCTCACGGGCGATTTGCGCCTAGGAGAGCGAGATCGGATCCGATTTTCCATCCGAGGTTCCCTTCTAGGAGATCGGGATCTTCTGGGCGATTCGGGTGGTGGTCTCACAGGTGATTTGCGCCTGGGAGGGCTACGCCTGTCCATCTCCTCCACCAGATCCTGAAGCAGGGACCTGTGGTGTGGGCTGGCATATTCCTGCATACGCTTGGTAGCCCCAGAATCTCGCCAATGGTCCAAAGATTTGTACCATCTAGGTGACAACCTGATTCGATCGGCCGACGGATCTGGCCGACGCTCAGGAGATCTGTGTACAGGGCTTCTGGACCTTGAAGGTTCAGTTGAGGAGCCAGAGGACCGAAAAGATGAATGATGAGAAGCCGACTCCGTCACCATGATTGCATCTGAATGCCTCGACGTCGAACGTTCTTCTCTCGCCGTCGAACGCCTTCGAGGAGTCGGAGGGTCAAACAATCTCGACCTCGAATGTCTGTAGTCTCTCGACGTCGAGCGGCGATGAGTAGCCGTCGACGGAGTCCTGTCTCGACGTCGAACGGCGATGACCGGCCGTCGACGGATTTCTTTGTCTCGACGTCGAACGACGATGTCCTGTCGTCGACGGAGGCTTCTCTCTCGACGTCGAACGACGATGTCCAGTCGTCGACGAAGCTCTCTGCCTCGACGTCGAACGGCGATGGCCGGCCGTCGACGGAGTTCTCTGTCTCGACTTCGAGTGCCTGTGCGACGACGGCGGAGGGGTATTGGGAACCCTCGACGCCGAGCGCCGATGATGCACTGACGGAGACTGCGTCCTCGACGCCGATCGACGAGCTACTGTCGACAGCGGAGGGGTCTTGGTCCTCGACGCCGAACGCTGCTTCTTGGACAACGGCGGAGGGGTCACACTTCTCGACGCCGGTCGTCGACTGGTTGACGACGGCGGAGGGGTAATGGATCTCGGCGCCGACCGTCGCCCGGTTGACGGTGGCAGAGTCGCCTTCCTCAACGCCGATCGTCGCCCAGTTGACACCGGCGGAAGGGATTTCGACGACGGAGCTGGATCTTTCGACGTCGTCGACATACCTGGTCTTCTCTTCGACGGCGAGCCCGCCGTCGACGGTAGTTTTGAAGAGGAAAACTCCACCTGTGGTTCTTCTCTCAGCGCCGAGCCCGACGCTGAAGTTGAAGGGTATGAAGACTTCTTTTTAGAAGATGTATGAACCTTCTTGGAGCCCTTCTTCACCGGTGATCTTCCTCTTGAAGCCCTGTGAGCCAGGCCATAAATGCAAATCCTCTCCCTGTCCTTGAGAGTTCTTCCTGACAGGTGCTCACAATGTGGACAGGTGCCTGGATCATGATCTTCAGGCAGACACAGGATGCAGACGTTGTGGTTGTCTGATTTTGCCTTCTTGTTGCCAAAGAAGGACATTTGTCAAAGAGTGAAGGCATTCTCAGAAGAAAATGTTCACTAAACTGACTGAAAAAAGCAGTATCTTACTTGACTAGATGTTAAATGTCGAAGTAAGAGTAAAAGTTGTCAAAAGTGAAGTATTTTTCTGTCAAAAACCAGAAAATTAGTGGAGCTGTGTAACCAGGGTCCTTCTCTGAAGGAGCCGGAAAGAACAACTGACCTAACTGTCACCCCTGGGGCATGTTGGGATACAGGGGGTCATAAGTGCCTTAAAGGCACAGTGTCAGTTTATTGCTATTCAGCTACAGGTTAGCTTTTCAGTCTTTTTAAACTGTGTGTTTGCAATGCAGCCTGGGAGCTTCCTATGCTTCCAGTGACTTATGAGAATTTCTACTGCTTTCTGAGCATTAAAACAGTTTCTAAACAATCTTTGGTGTTGTTTCTCATGTTTCTAATGCTTATTATACATGTATGGTGGAAATTCTTCACAGCATATTTCAGCTCTAATGTGATTTGGCTGCTATTGCTTATATATATATATATATATATATATATATATATATATATATATATATATATATATATATATATATATATATATATATATATTACCTACTGGCGGTCGCCAGTAGGTAGTTATAGTTAGGATAATTTTCAATGTTAAATCTCAACATTCTATTTTGAATAACTTTGGCGCCGGTTGACGAATCTGCCTGAAATTTTCAGGAAAATGGTCTCATGGCGGTCCGGTCCTTCCCTGAAAGTTTGGGGGGGATTCATCAAGCGGGGCCCGAGATAAAAGGGGGGTCCCAAAACGTGTTTTCCCCATGTTAATTTCCATAGGGCGGTCGATTTCACTTTTAGCCCGAACGGCTGAATGGATTTCCACCAAACTTGGCAAAATTGTAGGGACTGGTAGCCCGATGTGCCTTTGCTATGTCTCAAGATATGTGCTCCAGTGGATTTTGAGTAATTAAGGTTCAAAAAAATATATATATCTATAGCAGCGCACCGGTACGCGCACGGGTGCGCGTACCGTGCGCGCCACGCGACTTGCGCGAGGAAAGCTGATTGGCTCTCGGGTGTCTGTAAACATTCTAAACAGTCCGGAGCGGCCGCCATCTTGTGTCTCGGTAAAATCGAGACACAAGAGGTGGCCAAAACAAAGAGGGAAATGAACATAAGGGGGCAGAGTAGACCCCCCCTGACCCCCTAGGTTTGATGTGGGGGCCATAAAAGGGCCCCGCAAGGCAAAAAAAAAAATTTTTTTTTTTTTTGATTTTCGCGGGGGGAGCGCCCGGTACGCGCACGGGTGCGCGTACCCGGGAGCGTAACATGGGGAAAAAGAATGACAGTTTTAAAAGTAGCTGTTTAGAAAAAAAAATGTTTAGTTGTTTTTTTTATACATACACATACATATATATAAATGCATATGCACATATATATATGCATATATGTCTATATGTGTGCGTGTAGAGAGAGGTAGAGAGGTAGAGGTGTAGAGGTGGAGAGGTAGAGAGGTAGCGGTAGAGAGGTAGAGATTAGTAGAGAGAGAAGAAGAGAGAGGTAGAGAGGTAGAGAGTAGAGAGTGAGTAATAGAGAGTAGAGAGTGAGTAGTAGAGAGTAGTAGAGAGCAGTAGAGAGAGTAGCAGAGTGAGTAGTAGAGAGTAGTAGAGTGAATAGTAGAGTGAGTAGTAGAGAGTAGTAGAGAGTGAGTAGTAGAGAGTAAGTAGTAGAGTGAGTAGTAGAGAGCAGTAGAGAGTGAGTAGTAGAGAGTAGGAGAGAGTAAGTAGTAGAGAGTAGTGGAGAATATTCCAAAGTTTGGCACAGCACCACTTTCACAATGAGTCCAATCAAATCATATCACTTAGAGTACTTATTGAAGCGCTGAATCTTGGTGTATATTCAAATGCTTTTATTTTCCTTAAGTTTATGTACCACAGCCAGCCGAAACGTTTCGTTCTGTACAACAGAACTTCTTCAGGGCGTTCTTATTTCCTTCAAGTTATGTCGGTATCCCGTTGTCATATAACTAGATATTTCTTCCAAATGTTAGACGAGACATAAGTATATTCTTATTAAAAGTGACTAGGTATCAATTTTACCCACACAATTCGGGCAGACTTGAGTAATTTATAGCATCCTCAAAGTCAGTCTTTCAAAAATTCCAAAGTATAGGACATGATAATCCAAATCCAAATGTTTCTCAAGAAAAGTCATTTACAATCGTTCGGAATATCGGTGTTTGGGCAGATATGATCCAGGGACCCCCAGTATGCAAGGGGAATTAGTCCCCCCTCTACAAACATGCACGGGGGCTGCGTTGCAGAGAGGTGTAAAAAGGGTTGTGGCTTCATTACACCTCTCTGCAATGCAGTCCCCTGGCGCATACTGGAGATTCCTGGTGGGCTTTCAGGTCTTATATAGTTAGGAATTAGCATTAAAAAAACCTTTGAAATTCACTGAAAAAACCAAAGGTTTCACACCAGTTATAGTTAGGAATTAGCATTTAAAAAACCTTTGAAATTCACTGAAAAAACCATAGGTTTCACACCAGTTATAGTTAGGAATTAGCATTTAAAAAACCTATTAAATTCACTGCCAAAACCAGTTATAGTTAGCTGGAAATTTTACTGACATAAAACCATTGAAATTCCCACGTTATAGTTAGTTGGACTCACTATAACTTGCGCGCCTGCAATGCACTGCTGATGACGTCACATATTACATCACTCATGACATGGTCAGTGACATCACTCATGACATCACTGATGACACCATCCAGTGAATGTGTGTCTTTCTGAAAAATAAATTTGTTTTATATATGTATTTGTAAAGGTCGATGGAAGAATAAATGTTTAAATAAGTGGGTAAATGGATGTTTTTTTTAAAAAAAATTGGTTGGTTAACTGGCTTATTAAGTGTATCTTAGTGAATACATATATTAGCGAGTATTGTTTAAATATTTAAATGTTTGTATCAGTGTTTCTCTTTGTGTATAAGTGGCTGCAGGGGTTGGTGACTGACTCACTGTTTGTATGTGTTTTGAAGACAGAATATGTGCAGGACTGTATGGGTGGACGAGTGTGTATATGTGTGTGTTAGTGAGTGAATGACTGTCTCACTAGTGTCTTCATTACTAACGACATATGTTTTAATCTAGTATATGTGAGTATTGATGTATATAAGTGAGTATAGTATATATAGTGAGAGATTGTAGGAGTTCCTGTGTTTCTATAAGTGATTGTTTAAGAGAGTAAGTATGTGTAAGTTTCCTTAGAAGTAAGGTGGTAGTGTGTGTATAAATGTATATGCAAATAAATGGATGTTCAATAGTTTATGTGCATGTGTGAGTATGTGTGTGAGTAACTTTTGGATGACTGCTGATGTGTAACAGGATGTATAGGTGTATCACTACATATGATGAGTGAGTATATATATGAGTGACTATATAGAACTGTTGGTGAATGAGTGGATGAGTATATAGATGGTGGAATTACTGAATTGGTTGTTGTTACTGGTTTGGGTATCTCCATTTTTTTGAAAATGTTTGTTTCTATTTTTGAATATTTGTTTCAAGCGTTACATTACACTGAAATTAGGTCTGTCACTCTGTCACAAGGATGGTGTCAGAGGTGTAGAGGTGGAGAGGTAGAGAGGTAGCGGTAGAGAGGTAGAGATTAGTAGAGAGAGAAGAAGAGAGAGGTAGAGAGGTAGAGAGTAGAGAGTGAGTAATAGAGAGTAGAGAGTGAGTAGTAGAGAGTAGTAGAGAGCAGTAGAGAGAGTAGCAGAGTGAGTAGTAGAGAGTAGTAGAGTGAATAGTAGAGTGAGTAGTAGAGAGTAGTAGAGAGTGAGTAGTAGAGAGTAAGTAGTAGAGTGAGTAGTAGAGAGCAGTAGAGAGTGAGTAGTAGAGAGTAGGAGAGAGTAAGTAGTAGAGAGTAGTGGAGAATATTCCAAAGTTTGGCACAGCACCACTTTCACAATGAGTCCAATCAAATCATATCACTTAGAGTACTTATTGAAGCGCTGAATCTTGGTGTATATTCAAATGCTTTTATTTTCCTTAAGTTTATGTACCACAGCCAGCCGAAACGTTTCGTTCTGTACAACAGAACTTCTTCAGGGCGTTCTTATTTCCTTCAAGTTATGTCGGTATCCCGTTGTCATATAACTAGATATTTCTTCCAAATGTTAGACGAGACATAAGTATATTCTTATTAAAAGTGACTAGGTATCAATTTTACCCACACAATTCGGGCAGACTTGAGTAATTTATAGCATCCTCAAAGTCAGTCTTTCAAAAATTCCAAAGTATAGGACATGATAATCCAAATCCAAATGTTTCTCAAGAAAAGTCATTTACAATCGTTCGGAATATCGGTGTTTGGGCAGATATGATCCAGGGACCCCCAGTATGCAAGGGGAATTAGTCCCCCCTCTACTGTCATGAGTGATGTCACTGACCATGTCATGAGTGATGTAATATGTGACGTCATCAGCAGTGCATTGCAGGCGCGCAAGTTATAGTGAGTCCAACTAACTATAACGTGGGAATTTCAATGGTTTTATGTCAGTAAAATTTCCAGCTAACTATAACTGGTTTTGGCAGTGAATTTAATAGGTTTTTTAAATGCTAATTCCTAACTATAACTGGTGTGAAACCTATGGTTTTTTCAGTGAATTTCAAAGGTTTTTTAAATGCTAATTCCTAACTATAACTGGTGTGAAACCTTTGGTTTTTTCAGTGAATATATATATATATATATATATATATATATATATGTATATATATATATATATGTGGGGCACATATAATATAGTGTTTCCGGGGTCTCGCGCATGGGCGGGAATATTCTAATGCTTATGACTATTGATGAGGATCCCCTGGAAGAGAAGCTAGTTTACAAAGAGCTATGGAGCCAGGCTGGCTCATAAGGCCATGGGCCTACAGCAATCAACTAAAAAGAATAGTTACTGACCCGTAAACCTAGATTTCTTCCAGAAGTATCTTTATAATTGAGATGTGCTTTTCATTATTTGATAAGCCAATTTAATAAATACAAAATAAGTGATTGAGGCGAGTCTGTCTTTAGCAGTCAGTTACTGAGGAACCAGAATAAATCTCTCATCTGCAAAGATGCTCTGCAACCACCATCATCCTCTCCCTAAACATCGATGGGGCAGTGGTGAGGACAGGGTATAGAATTTGGAATGTTCTGACCCAGCACAAATGGAAGGTAGCACCTGTAGGACTGACAGACAAGCACATACTGCAAGTAAAAGGACAAGATCCAATCCCCGGATTCAGGGAATAAAAGACCTAGGCCAAAGTCAGCATCTTGAATTTTGCCTTCTAGAGGAAGGCATTCAGAGGTTGAAGATCTAAAGTCGGTCAGAGACCTCCATTTTTTTAGGGAAACACCAAATAGTGAAAGCAACACTACTCATGTTCCTTAACCTCCGGGAGTCTCCCTATTGCCTCTTCGGATGGAACTTCCTAAAGAAGAATGGCTGCGGTATCTGTTAAAGTTTGAGCACATTCATGCAGGATTTATGGGGAGGGGGAAGGTTATTATCTTTCTAAACAATCTGCGCCACTAATGCGAAGATGTAATGGCGTGAGCCAGGTGGGAAAAAAACAACTGTTTCCCCCTACAGACCGAGCATGACAATTGGAAGAGAGGATAAGCATTTGCAAAGCAATAGATCTCGCATTTGCGAGAGTTTGAGCTATTGTTATTGTAAATGACAAATAAAAGGCATTTCCATTCACAATGCCAATAGCTCAACCTTTCACATACACGAGACCTATTGCATTGCAAATGCTTGTTTGTTTCCTTCTGTTGGGAGAATGAGCAGAGACGGGGGAGTGTGGAGAAACCCAGAAGGCAGGTGGGAGGGGTGAAGAAACAAGCAAGGGGAGGGATAAAGCAATTAAAACAAGGAGCAACGTGGACTGGAAAAGGGCGGAAAGAAAAACAAACATTTAAAAATAGCGCTTTTATTTAATAAGAAATGTAGTTAGCTGTAGCATGTAGCTGGTGTTTTACACACGAAGTTGGACTCGCTGACGGATATTCCATAATGACATGCGCACTCCGGTGTGGGAGGTGGTATTGGGGTAAGGAAGGAGGGAATGTGAAGTGGAAGCAGCGCTGTGGCGTGGAGAGGGGAAAGGAAATAAACATGGTGAAAAGCAGTGATCCTATTTAAATATTACGTCACTTCTTCTAGCATGTAGCTTCAGCACTTTGCTTTTGACACTCAGTTTATTTATTTTCTTTTGGGAGTCTTTGTCAAGCGTCTAAATGCGGCTGTGGAGCGCACATATTTAGTACAGGCTTGTACACTCACGAAATGTTTAGGACCGGAAAGGAGTCATCGGGCAGCTAAGTTGGCCTGGGGTTCGTGTGGCGTGTTGTCCTGAGCAGCAGAGGCCCTTTCCTTGCTACAGGCAAGTGAGCACAGATGTGTTTAAAATTAAACCGAGTGCACGAGGTGGAGCAGAATGAATGTTTTTACATGTGTGCGTACTAGTCTCCCGCTTTCTTCTATCTCTTTCGTGCCCCTCCTTCCACTGTTTTTAGGTCTTGCAGACCTGCATTGCAGCGCATGCGCGCTGCTCGCTCTGCGAGGCTTTTTAGATCAATTCACTTTCAGAAGTGGGATGTAGGCTCCGCCCCCTGTTTCTATTGGCTTTTGTCATCCTTTATGGTTAAGGGTGCCACGTGATTGGATATCTGGCTTTTTTGTTACAGCCCTGTCCCCTTTTGGGACAGCCCATTTGGACTGGCCTGCGCCATCTTTGTTTTGTGGGACGTAGGAGGGTGTGCTAATCTGTATTGAACAGTGAAAGCAGCCCAGTCGTGCTGTTCTGTTGCTTTCTATGCTGCCTGTCCCAATCAATGTATTTGCTTGGTCGCTGTCGAAGAGCATTTGTTACTATGGCAACTACGCTATGTGTTTGACTAAAGATAAATTGTGTCCGCGGTGGCGTAGGGCTTTATTAAACAAATCTGCCCCCTGTGGATTGGTAGGAAGATGCCTTGCCATTGGGCTGCGCGGGAACGTCTCACTGCTGGCTTGTAATTGGCTGTTTGGATACTTTACTATGTGCTTGAGACTGGCTGAGGGAAAGTTTGCCAGTTGTTCATTGGCTGCTCTGCTACATTATTGAGTCAAGTCAAATATACTTTTATTTGATTTCATTATAAAATTCATAAAATGGTGAAAAACCCACAATGGATAAAATGTGCTTAAAATATACATTTTTTAAATTTAAAAATATGGAAAAATATGGAAAAGGACATGGAAAAATGTGTCAAAAAGCAAGGAGCGATAGTTAAAGTATTTAAAACGTGCAAGCAGTGCAATAGAAGGGTTTCAGGGCTGAATGTTCTGAAACTACTTGAGTTGGTTGGCAGATTCTATTTTGTCCAGTTCTTTGGCAGCGTTTTTCAAAAAGTTTATGGCACTGTAGGACAGTGGGATTGATGAGCCTCCGAGACAATGAATCACTGCTGCTCTACAGGTTCTTACTTGTTCCTTCCTGAAGACCTCCCGAAGTACCGTTTTGCGTGTTTCTGCTAGGACATGGCAGATACATATTAGGTGCAGTAAGGACTCATCCCCTACCCCGCATGGGCGGAATTCCTTGGATTGCCATGGGTATTTCCATTTCGGGGTTAGGTCCTTAGATGGATGTGACCCAAGCCTAAGTAACATGAAGAAGTGCTTTTTCTGATGAGGAACATGATCTAGCAAATAGGGTTGGGGTTGCAGCCTCTGGTACGTCTGTATCGCGGCCAAGCCATGGGATTTTTTTGCTAGGGTTGTTTTATCTAATGATAAAGAATACCGTTTTATGGCTTTGTTGACCACAGATTTGAGGTCGGGGTAGGTAGGAGCAGTAAGCGAGCCCCCCTCTAGCTACAATGCTGAGAGCGAAGCCTTCAGAACTTTGAAGATTTAATTATTAAGACTAGTTTGGTTTTCAATCTCTACCCAGCAATGGTGAGCGAGTGTGTTGTCCTCTCCGTCCCTCATCCTCCAATAGTACTTGACTAGTGCACCTTGTCTATCGGGGATCTGGATTCTTAGACCGTATTCTAGCCGAATTTGAGCTGGCGGAATGTGACGGGGATTGCAAACAATTTCTTGAAAAGGATTGATTGTGCTAGGTTCAGACCCGTGGCGTGTTTGCCATTCAAGATTTATGTACCATATGAGATAAGAGGAAAGGAATTTTGCTGCAATAACCTTTAGTATATGACCGATAGAGCAGCCTGCAAGCTTGTTTTTTAAGATTTTAAAGGCGAACTGCAG
The DNA here is from genome assembly GCF_964263255.1 of Lissotriton vulgaris. Classification (NCBI taxonomy): domain Eukaryota; kingdom Metazoa; phylum Chordata; class Amphibia; order Caudata; family Salamandridae; genus Lissotriton; species Lissotriton vulgaris. The sequence continues at coordinate 1,215,985,433 of NC_141697.1, forward strand.
CCGTTTGGATTTTGTGCGACCTTGGTCCAGGTGTGTCTTGAAGTTGAGGTTGCGATCAATTTGGAAGCCTAGCTATTTATACAAGTTCACCTCAGTCAGAGGTCGCTTGTCCAAGGTCCTAGTAAATGTACGTTTTTTCACTGCTTTAAGATGTTTGACAAAGCGCATCACCTTCGGTTTTTGGTGATTGATGGTCAATTGAACCGAGGTGGTATAAGCTCTGAGTTCCGTGATAACCTACTGGTGTTTGCGCTAGGAGAACAATATCATCTGCATATTGAAGGCTGGGTGTAGGAATTTTGCTACGTTTTGGAGGGTCAGATTGAATCGACCGATGGTGCTCATCCAGGTCAGCGATGTAAATTTTAAAAAGGCAAGGCGTCAGCACGCACCCTTGTTGTAACCCGTTAAGAGTTGTGATCTTGTAGGCTGAGCGCGTCTCCTTTCCTGATCTGCACCCACGACTGAGAATACAAGATTGATTAAAGCCTCCAACAACTTTGCTGGAACCCGCCAATTATGCATTTTGCCCATAGCATGGCTCTCAAGACTTTGTCAAAGGCTGCTTTAAGGTCGATGAAGCATGCATACAGTGACCTTGATTTTGCGATGGCTTGGTTGGTTAGGAGGGTGACAACAGAAATGTTCGTAAGATGCCCATCCCAGCTCTGAATCTGGTTTGTGTGTGAGGGATAAGATTTATTCGTGCTGCCCAGTCCTCTAAATCTGCCAGCAGGTTCCAGGGCAGAGGTACTGCTAAGCAGAAAACTTTCCGGATCCAGCCTGATGCCTGGGGATATTTTAAGGTAAGGAATCCATCACTAACGTGTCTCTTTCAGATTATTTATTCAAATATTTTTGAGTTCTGAGGCTAATAGTAAACCATTCTGCCCCTAGAGATTTTCCTGCTTTGCTGCCAGTTACTGGAATAGAGCATTTTTGATTTAGTTCTCCGATGCATGACACCCAGGCAAGGATGCTTGATGATTCTGTTTTAGATTTCTTCAAAATGCTAATGTATGTACCCATGAGGTCGCATATGTTGTCCTTTTTCCATGCAAGACGTTTAAGATTGTGGCAGTTTAGTTGTTGTGGCGTTACGTTGACAAGGATTGGATTTGCGACTTTTCTTAAGAGCGTGAAGGATTGCGGTTGATGGTCACTCTCTATCCAAAATTTGAACGTTTGTGATGTGGGGAGCAAGGTTGTGATCCTTGAGAGTGTAATCGATGGCTGAAGATGACTTTTGCGTGACCCTTGTGTATGCTGCTGGGAAGTCTGTCGGGCTTTGACCACTGAGCATACGCATTGAGAGGTCATGCAGGCGAACTGGCCATCTCTTGCCGAGGGTGTCACGTCGAATTGGGGCCAGAGTGTGTTCCCTAGTCCCCTTTGTCTCTTGCAATAAAGGTCATATTGAAGTCCCCAGACAGGATGATGTTAGCGTCAGGGTAGGCAAGTTTTAGTGTGGTAAGTGAGGCTAGTAAATGCTCAATACTTGCTTGTTTTTGTTTTTGCGCAGGGTGGATGTAAATGTTCACAATCAGCAGGCTGGTTGAAGGCGGGGTGTCAAGTTTGACACATTGCAACCAGGAGGAATCGCGGTCTATGGCGGAGGCGAGACCGGAAATATCAGTCGAAATAAAAGTGGAGAGACCTCTTTTTGCTCTCCCTTGGTTAATCCCGTTCTTAGCTGCTTTCAGGAATTTCTTGTAGCCGACTAGGGATGTGGAATTTGTTAGCCATGTTTCCTGAAAGAGGAGTATGTTGTACTGTGTGATAAACTCCATAAAGTCTGGATCTACTAGAATCGTGCCGAGGCCAAACACGTCCCAAGAACAGATTTTGTAGCCAGTGGGTGGATCAATGGCTAACTGTGGGTTTTTTCATGCCCTGGCTTGGGATGTTCCGGCCGTATTTGTGTGCCAAGATCCTGTTGACTGGTTGGCTTCAGGGTGAGCAAAGGTGATTTTGATTGTCCTGGCCTTTGAAACTATGCCTGATAGAGGGCTGCAGTTATCCAGGCCTTTAGCACCCTTTAACAGGCTTGCTGAGTGTATAGGCAGGTTTAATGGGCTAGGATAGCATGGAAGGTCGATCTTTTTTAGCTTGATGCCCCACTTTGAGAGGGTCCCTCTGCTGCCAGATTTGCTCGGTAAAGAGGGGGTCTATATACGTAGCCGTAGATGTTTCTTGGAATTCCGTGGAATGCGGGTTCTGTTTGAACTCTATGCAATTGATGTCCCTAGTATTGATATGGCTCAAGGGAGGAAGAGCTTTGAATAGTTTTAATAGAATACTTCTGTTGAGTATGTCGTGGTTACCCCTTTGCACAGTGCGGGATGAATTCCAATTTTTTTTGTATAGAAAATGGTCATGCTGCAGCACGTGATCGGCACCCCTCATAATTTTTTTAGCGGCCCCTTTTGACTGAGTGCGTCAAGGGCGGGTGCAGAGAGACGGTGGTATTGTTTTGAGTGTGAATTTAATTGACCCTTATATGTTGGTGATGTCATTGCTTCCCGGGCTCAGCTTGTCGGTTATCACAAGGTTGCAGAAATCTTTCCCGGGGTTGACTTTGATCGTGTTGACCTCTCTAGGGCACATTATGCTTGCTTCTTTCATTACAACCCTGGATGGGGATACAAGTTTTCCTATTTGTGTGGCCGGGGTGTTAGGATATTGTTTCTCTTTCCTGGTTGGAGGTTTGAATAAACTGTATAGTTTGTCTGACAGCGGTTGTTCCCTTTCGATGTTGTTTGGGCTACAAAGTGTGGTGGGGGGTCAATTGGAGCAGTCAAAGGTTCCTTGCTGCTGTTTGCTTCCAGAGCATTTGAGACCTCGTCGTTTTCGCTTTGTTTCTTTCCCTGTTCAGGTTTGACGGAAGTTTGTTAATTGGCTGTCTTGGTTGCTTGCTTTTTCTCGCTTTTCTAAGGCGTTTTTTCTCCAGCTTAGTTAGTGGCTGGTTTTCATTAGGCAGCCTTCCTGGTAACGGATCGCTATTGTTAAAGGATTGGGAGGCCAAAATGTTGAAGTTTTCACTGGCGCTTGCAGCCGTGGGTGCTGATGTATTTGCTTGTGTTAGTGTTTGGAGGGGGGGGGGGGGGGGGGGGGGGCTGTGCTGCCAGTAGTTTGTTTCTCCATGGGGCTGGAGCCTGCTGTTTCCCTTTCCTGTGGGGCCTTGCGAGCTTTCCCAGCTTGCGGAGAGATGTTTAATTGGGCTTCCCTGGTGGTGTACAGGAGATCTGTCAGTAATGTTGGAACAACTGCAAGTTTGTCATCGATTTGAGGCAATGGCAGTGGCACAATTGGTATATGGTGTCCCAGTCCCCATGCACCTTCGTGATCATCTCATTAAGGCTGTGTAGCTTCTGTTCAACCCCCTGGACGTGAATTGTTAGAATGTTTGAAAGATCTGCTTGAATATCAAGCTCATCAGCGTGGAGGGTCATGGCTTTGCCGATTGTATCCAAAGTATTGAGCAGAAGTGGTCACACAAAAGATGTTGGAGAAGAGCTGGATTCACCTGGAGCCTAAGCGTGGTGATCCCTGTTGCTGCGGAAGGCAGGAAAAGAATCGCTCTGACATCCCGGGGACCTGCTGGGTTTGGCTCTTTCCCTTGGATCCTTGATATGAAGGGATGGCATCAAAGGAGTAGTTCTAAGTGTTTCGAACTAGAAGAATGACTCCTCCTATAATTAGGTTTAGCTGGAGTGCTGTCCTTTGTGTTGTGTTGCTTCCGACAGGTGCGAAGATTGTTCGAAATTGTCTTTGCTGTTTGTATTGGGGTTGGAAGACTTTTGAGCCTCGAGGTTTGGGCCTCCTTATATTGTGACGTGCGAGTTACTTACCTTCGGTAACGATGTATCTGGTAGAGAGGATTCTAGCCGCAGGTTCCTTCACGTAGAATTATACCCAGGCGTGAGACTGGATCCAGAAAACTTTTTGCCAGAGCATCCCTGCGCACCGAGGGGTGGGGCGGCATCACGCGACTCCACCCAGGCGTCGTCCGCGTACGTGACGTCAGCGAGGTCACATAAGCCCCACCCCGGCGCGCCTACGTCAGTTTTCTTTGGAGAACTTTTCCGCCACACAACGCGGAGCCACCACACAAAAACTGTGGGAGCATGGGGACCGTGTGCAAAAGCATAGAAAAAGAGGAAGACACCATAAGGAACACTGCAACATTGCAGTGTCCAAAGGCAGGGGAAGAAGAATAAGAGCAGAGCACTGAACAACCACCCTGCCAGTATGGAGCTAGCCACACCCCCATCCTCTATATACAAGGAACATGCGTAAAAAGTCATGACATGTTTCAGGCCTACAACTCCCATGCCAAAACAGGGGGGGGGGCGGGGTGTCCTAAAACGGACAGGAACAACCAACCTCCAAGCCTACCCGGCATAGAGAGCAACTACCCCCCAAGGCACAAGGGCAAGGCATGACCAGATGACCCTAACACAGAGGTTAGCAGAGGTGCCAGGTCCCCCAGCAGCAAGAGGAAGGGAAGGGAGGAAAGGCAGAGATTAAAGGCAAACCGCCCCAAACCTGGAGCAGCCATAGCAGCGGTGTACAGGAGCACCGTAACTCTATCCTCACCAGAACCAAGAGGAGGAATGAACAGCAACAAGACGGAACCACCCATCAAGAGCAAGAAGGCACTCACAGGAAACATAGCCCACCACAGGGAGGCGAGTACCGAAGACCGACCCAAGGGTCCTCACAGAACGGGGAGAAAGGGCGGGCCGTGAAGGTATCTGCCTCTAGAATCGTCTCTACCAGATACATCGTTACCGAAGGTAACTCGTACATTTGATAGACTACTAGCCGCAGATTCCTTCACGTAGAATAGATACCCACGCCATACCCATGGGGAAGGAGGGTCTGCGAAAGGACCCCACCTGCCAGGATAGAATAGAGGGTCCCACAGAAGACCAAGCTGCGAACCAGGTAAGTAACCTGGTCCCTTTCAGGCAAGAGGAGCCCCCACAAGCAGAACACCACCGACCCCAAGAGGGATGCAGGAAGAAGACCCTTACACTCATAAGAGAGGAACCAAGGGCAAGGCCAGAGAGGCCGAAGCACCCCACACCCCTCTCCAGGGCAACAAAGCTTCCATCCAAAGCCAGGAGGAGAAGCTCAGAGGCACCAAGGAAACGAGGGAAAAGAAGGAGAGCCCACCCGAGAGGCGCCGCCAGAAGCAAGAAAAAACAGCCCGGACCCCAGGAAGACCGGACAAGGGAGAGCACAGAATCATCCCAGCCCGCAGGACAGGAGCAGGAAAGTGAGGAAATGCCCGGACACACCACTACGAGGGGCCGCGCACACGACCTCAAGAAGCAATAGCAACATACATAAACGCCATGGAGAACAGGCACCCAAGGCTACCAGAACTCCCTAGACTCAGAAAATTGCGAGCAGGAGATGGGATGATAACTGGGAGGAATTGCTTTTAGCCTCCAAAAGAAATGTTCTGGAAAATCATAGCGAATGATACTAAGGCAAACATCCCGGCTCAAGATTATAACCTCGACCCTAAGTCCTGGTATACTCATTTCGCCCTCCTTTATGCTGTCCCAGTCCAGCCAAATGAAGCCCCCTTAGCCATTGTTGATACATCTATGTTACTCACTAAGATTACCCCCCCTTCAATTTAGTATGGCAGAGACATTGAGGGCAATTGCTGCTATTAAACCTTCAAAAGCACCTGGTCCTGATAAGATCCCGGGGGATCTTTTTAAGCATGCATTACTGTTGTTGAACACATTAGAGTTACAAGCGTTACATGCATGTTATGTAGAGGCGCCTCCGTCCTACATAAAACACAGACCGACAAGGACCCAGCTTCCTTTTTTGATACAAAATTAGTTTTGTGAATAACTTGCTGACCAGTGGTGAAGATATAGCATACAATAATTACTACACTGAAGTCAATACGATATACGTGGCTGCTCCAGAAGAAGGCGCTGGTCGCCGAAACGCACGTCGACATTTATTCCTTTTGCCACTTTTTATTGTTGTGTCATTTGCTTTTTATGTTTTTAATATGAATTGTGATAAATTTGAACTTGTGATTGACAATATGTGATACTTGTTTTTTCATGAAGAATTCAATAAATATTGAGTATATACTTTTTGTAACCTCTCCTGTGCAATATTAGGTTTGACAAGTGTTACTTTTAAGTGTCTAGGTTGTTTTGTTTCAATTACGGTATTGCAAATGGTCAGCCTATTCCTGACTCATGGAAAGGAGCGGAGATCGTCCCAATTTACAAGAAAGGTTCAAGGGAAGATCCCGCAAATTATAGACCCATCAGCCTTTTGGATATACTACAAAAGGTATACGCAAAACATATTCTAGACAGGCTAAATGATTGGATCATGGATACTAATGTACTCTCTCCCTGCCAAGCTGGCTTCATAAAGAAAATAAGCACAATAGATCAAGTGCTGAGGCTAATAATTATCTCATCCATGAGGGCTTAGAATAATTAAGGAGACACAGATGTAGGCTATAAATAGTGGTGCAAACCTTAACTGGGAGACAGTGCATGGCTTTGCAGGCTGACATGGTCCAGCTTCTTCAAGTCCTTGGCTGATGTTCTGTCCCAAATGAAGACATAGCTGTTTAAAACAAATGGGAACGCCCATGTACCACCCATGTAACACCCCCTTAAAGTAATGTAAAGCAGCATTTAGCACTGCTTTGTTACTTTTCCATACAAACCAATGCAAATATTATTTTGCTTTGGTTTGTAAATCTCAAAAAGGGCTTTGTGTCGGGTTAGCATTTTATTTATTTGAAAAGTTGTATATAGCGCTGGTTAGACCCAGAGGTATCAGAGCGCTTTACAGGAGGACGAGCATTGTTTCAGAGCATAGTTACAAGTTACTTAGTTACAAGTTACACAATTTCAGAGCATAGTTACAAATAGCTGGAGCGTAGTTACATGTGTTAAAAACATATACGCAAGGGAAAAAGCAGGCGAGGGGATAGGAGCAGAGGTAGACAAAGAATGAAAGTGAGAAAGAGGTGGGGGAGGGTGAAAGAAAAACAACTGGGAGACGAGGAAAAACTGTTCCAACGTCCGGTGTGCTGTGATCCCAGTGGAAATGGTGTCATTCCCACACCTCCGCAGTGTGTGGCTTCCTTCACGCTGCGGACTCTCTCAAAGGGGTCTCAGATTCCAGGGCTACATACTGGATCCCTCCCCAACAAGGGGAGAGGGAATGCTTTGGCAAGGGGCGCCATTCCCACACCTCCGCTGTGTGTGGCTTCCTTGACACGGTGGACTCTCTGAGGGGCCTCAGACTCCAGGGTAAACATGCTGGATCCCTCCCCAACAAGGGGAGAAGGAGTGCTTTGGTATAGTGCACATGGTTACAATAGTTAGAGTTGCAAAAGTCCAATACAGAAGAAGAAAACAAGTTACTTACCTGTAACTTCAGTTATCCAGTATTGGTATCTTTCATAGATTCACATGCCTGAATCATTCCCCGTCGTCAAGGCGGGAGTCCCACGGTAAATAAAAAAGCAGTGCCAAAAGCACTTTGTAGTAGTAGGCCCTAGAAAAGGCCTGAGGCCTATATTATAGTAGCCTATCTACATCATTATGCTAAAAAGACCAAAGTCTTTGCTCCAACCAATCAGCTTACAGCACCCTCTAGAACCTTCCCTGCAGAGCCAGCTCTCCTCAGATTTTTGTAGCACAAGTGGGAACAAGTATCCCGAACTTAGAGAACTGACTCTACGGGAGGAGGGTGGGTGCATGTGAATCTATGAAAGATACCAATACTGGATAACTGAAGTTACAGGTAAGTAACTTGTTTTCTTATCCAGTATTGGGGTATCTTTCATAGATTCACATGCCTGAATCAGAATAGCAAGCAGTAAGACAGGCAAAGTCGGTTGCGGATGGTGGGAGACTTATTGCAGTGCACCCCCATGAACGTATAGTCAACAACCAACCATTCGCCTAGAGATTGATCTATTAATAAATCATGTTCAGATTCAACATAGAAATTGTGCATTTTCCTTCTGGAAAGGAACTTTAAGCATCATAAAAAAACACACACAACATGTTAACATATGTCTGCATATTTAAAGCAATCTATTGAATTGCATGTACATTATATGAAATAAGCCAACATTAGTACCTGAATATACTCCTTATGGAAACAGGTGACGTAAAACAGCTTGGCCCACTGCCGCATCATCCTAAATTGCTGATTGCAGGCAGTAGTGTCTTGTAAACGTGTGGACATTCTTCCATGTCGCAGCACGGCAAATGTTCTCAAGCGTCACTCCTGCAAACAAAGCTGCAGACGCTGCCACAGCTCTTGTGGAATGAGATCGAACAGACCTTGTCAATGGTCGATTAGCCTTGATGTGACAGAATTGAATAGCGGATGCTATCCATCTTGAAATTGTAGCTTTAGTGACCGCTTTTCCCAATGTAGTCTGGCCATAAGCTACAAATAGTTGATCTGACCTTCTCAAAGTCTTGGTTCTCTGAAGATATAACTTTAAGCATCGTTTGATGTCCAAAGAATGCAATGTTATTTCAGCCAGGGTTGAAGGATTTGGAAAGAAAACTTTCAGCTTGACAGGCTCATTTAGATGAAACTGGGAAGGCACTTTCGGTATGAACGTTGAATTCGTCCGCAAAGTGACATAGTCCTGGGAGAAATGCAAAAAGGGCTCCTTTATGGTGAAGGCTTGAATTTCTCCCACTCTTCTTGCGGAGGTTAGCGCCAGTAATAAAGCAACCTTCCATGTCAAGAACTTTAGGTCAGCTCTATGGATGGGCTCGAACGGATGCTTCATCAGCTGTGATAAAACAATGTTGAGCTCCCATTCCGGTGGTGAGGGCTTCACTGGAGGATAAGCCCGGAACAGACCCCTCATAAATTGTTTGATTAGCAATGAAGAGCAGAGTGATTGAGTGTTAGCCATCTTTCTGTACCTGGATAAGGCCGCTAAGTGGACCTTTATTGACGAAAAAGAAAGACCATATTGTGCTAAATGCAATAAATAGGGTAATATCTCCTCTGCTGGCACCTCTATAGGGTGTAAAGCACTAGAGATGCACCATGCGCAGAAACGCTTCCACTTGAGACGATACGTTTTTAACGTACTCTGGGCTCTTGCTTTCTTTAAAATGTCTCGGCAGTCCTGAGGAATTTGGAGATGTTCGAATTCTAGGAAGTTAGGAGCCATGCGTGCAATTTCAGCGATTGAGGATCTGGGTGAAGTACCTGACCCTCGTTGCGTGACAGTAGCGTTGGGGTTACCAACAGTCTGATCGGTGGTTCCTGAGAAAGTAGCATGAGTTCCTGAAACCAATACTGGCGAGGCCACTTGGGAGCAATTAGGAGAAGGCGACAACTTTCCAACTTCATCTTGCGCACCACTCGTGGAATCAGAGGGATCGGAGGAAAAGCGTATGCATAGGTCCCTGACCATCGCATCGAAAGGGCATTCCCCCTTGACCCCTGTTGAGGGTATCTGCTGGCGTAGTATCAGCATTTCTTGTTCTGTTGGGTTGCAAATAAATCCAACTTCGGCTTGCCCCATCTCTGAAACACATTGTTTAACTGGTTGTTGTCCAGTTCCCACTCGTGGCAATCTGACAAGGACCTGCTCAGTTTGTCTGTCAAGGTGTTGTAGAGGCCTCTGACGTGTTCCACCTTGAGAGTTATGTTGTGAACTGTTAACCATTGCATAACTCTTGGGCTTCCCTGGATAACGTTGCTGATCTCGTTCCCCCTTGCTTGTTTATATAAAACATGCTTGTGGTGTTGTCCGTTCTGACCAGGACAGAGGATCCTGCTATCCTGGGGAGGAACGCTTGAAGAGACAGGCAAATGGCTTTCAACTCCAGACTGTTGATGTGGCATTTTTTGTGCTGTTGAGACCATTTTCCTTGTAACTGCAAGTCCTGGAGATGACCGCCCCAGCCCTCCATGGACGCAACCGTCATCAGAATAAAATCTGGAGGAGTCTGCAAGAATGAGAGCATCTGTTCCAGATTGCTGAGCTGAGACCACCATTGAAGTGCATGCACCATCCTGTTGGTGATTGTGGGTGTCCTCGAAAGAACCTGTCGCTTGATGCCATTGACAATGTAGCTCCTCCTGTAATGGCCGCATCTTTAGACGCACCAATGGAATGAGGTTGATGGCCGAAGAACACATCCCCAGAAGTGACGCTAATAGGGGAACTGAAAGTGACCTTTTTCTTGACCGCTTTATGGCCAACGCCTGCAGTCGGAGCTGTCTCTCTCGAGACAAGAATGCCTTGCATTCTACTGTGTCCAAACAAGCTCCTAGGAATAACAGGTTTTGTTTTGGATTCAATTGAGATTTGCTCTTGTTGATTGTGAGGCCTAGCGATGTGAAGAAATTGCGGCATATTGTAATGTCGGATTTTACTTTGTCTTCTGATGGACCTTTGACTAGCCAGTCGTCCAATCACGGGAAGACCTGTACTTTTGCTGCCCGAAGAGCTGCTGCCACAGGAGCCAGGGACTTCGTGAAAATCCTTGGGGCCGACTTGAGGCCAAATGGGAGAACTTTGAACTGATAATGGGCGCCAGCAACAGTAAAACGGAGGTACTTTCGATGTTTTGGGTGGATTGGGATGTGGAAGTATGCATCTTCCATGTCCAAGGAAGCCATGTAATCTCCCTCGTTGAGGCAACTGAGAATGTCCGAGAGGGTGACCATTCGAAATCCCTGCTTCTTGAGATATCTGTTCTGATTGCGCAGGTCTAGGATCGGTCGCCATTCCCCTGTTTTCTTTTTTATGAGGAAAAAACGGGAATAGAAACCTGCCCCTCTCTGATGGTTTGGAACCTTCTCTATTGCGTTCTTGAGAAGCATAGCTTGCAATTCCTTGAACAATAAGTGAAGACAAGGGGGAGGGGGACCCCTGAGCGGAGTTGTTGGAGGTTTGGTGATGAACTCTAGGGTGTGACCATGCTGGACCAAGTCTAACACTCACCGATCCGTTGTTATATGATGCCATTGCTGTTGGAAGGCAGATATCTTCGCACCCACGGGAAGGTAGGGGATTAAAGGTGGCGCCCAATTGACCTCACAGTTTCTTGTGATTGTCTCGTCCTTGATTGTTTGTGCGTCTTCTTCCTCCTTGGTGAGAGAAACCAGCCGATCCAGATTGTCTATACGAGGACTGATAATTCTGGCGGTATTGCTGCTGATATTGCCTGCCTTGCTGGTAATAAATTCCTCTGGATGAATAACCTCGTCCTCTTGCTCCTCTGAACGATCCTCTTTTATACAGCAATGACCTTAGCGACTTTGCAGTATCTGTTTTAATCGCTTGGAGAGCCTCATCGACATGCTTCCCAAAGAGGGGCTCTCCGTCATATGCCATGTCCAGTACTTTCAATTGAAATTCTGGACGAAAGGTAGTGGCTTTCAACCACCCTTGACGTCTCAGGACAGCTGCCCCTGCTAACTGTCTGAAATTGGTGTTTGCCATATCTAATGCGCAGTCGATGGATTCCTCCGCTGCACTCTCTCCTTCCATTAGAATTTTTCTGGCTTCTTGTCTTTTGTCCTCTGGTCTATGAAGCCAGCCATTTCGGACCACATTTGGCGATCATAGCGCCCAATAATCGTCAAAGAATTTGCCACTCTGATGGATGCTGCAGCCATGGTGGAAAACTTTTTTCCAATAAGTTCTAAGCGTCGCCCCTCTTTATCAGGTGGAGTAGAAATAGGGGTAGCTGGGTTCTTCGACCTTTGTTGTGCTGCCTGAGAGATGACTGAATCCGGGCGTGGATGACCAATAAGGCACGCCGGACTAGTGAGCGGAGCACGATATTTCTTTTCAATTCTTGGCAACACAGCAGGCACAGATGCAGGGTTTTTCATTATCTTTATGCCTTCCTTCCAAATATATTCAATGATAGGAATGGCTCTAGACACCTTCCTTGTTTCCTCTTTAAAATCATGGAGAAAACACTCAGTTTGTTCCACTGTCACCGGGAGCTTAAATCTGTTTGATGCTCTCTGCATCAGGTTGTGAAATCCACCTACATCTTCAGGCGGTGAATCTGAAGGCTGTGGAGTCGGAGCGGATGGCATGGGGCTAACGTATTCATCCCATGGGTCTGATGAAGGTACGTTAGGCAACTCTCCATCTTCTACTTCCTCTTCCGATGACGTGTCCGGAGTTTGCGGAGGCAAAACCGGTGGCGGGGTTTCCACGACTGGAGAAACCGGTGGATGTTGTGGAGGAGGAACAGCAGTATTAGGTTGAGGCATTTGTAGCAGAAAACGTTGCTTATAATCCGCCAGCATAGCCTGTAAGTCTTGTATCAAGGTAGGCGGTAATTGAGTGACTTCTGGGACCCTAGACAGTCTCTGATGTTCCAATGTATGAGGCACTATGATATCCTCCTGGTAGTAGTGCTCAGCGTAGGATTCGTCTTCATCATCATCCTGGTACTTGATGATGAGGCCGGATGGGTGACGCGCCACACCAAAAGCACCTTCATTATCATTGTCCTCAAAATCATCCTCTTCATCGTCGGCATAAGATTCTAGAAGATGAGAGGGCATAAGTGGCGATATATATGAACCTAGTTGTCTCTTGTAAGACACGAGTTGAAAGTTTTTTGTTGAAATTGGCGTACAAAAAGCCTGATTCCCAGCGATAGGCTTCAGCAAAGCTGATTCCATCAGTTTTGATGGCACCAGTGACAAAGGTGCATCCACCTGCTGAAAAGATGCCGTCGTCGACGGGTTTATCGTCGACGAGATCGACGACGAAGGCATCGTCGTCGATGGATTTGCTGTCGACAGGACCGTCGTCGATGGGCTCGACGTCGACGGGACCGTCGTCTATGGATTCGATGTCGATGGAGCCACTGTCGACGGGACGGTCGTCGACGGGATCGTCGTCGACGGGATTGACGTCGATGCTTTCTTCGTCGACGAGACAGTCGTCAACGGCGGCGGCGGCGATGACTTCGTCGACGGGTTCTTTTTGGACGACAAATGTTTCGTTGACGATGATGTCTTCGTCGACGAGTCGTCTACGAGAGTTCTTTTTGCCACAATACAAATCTTTGTAGACACAATAGGAGCAGTAATAGATGCAGTGGATATCATATCCATAGAAGAAGAGGTTGAAGTAGAGAAAGTAGTCACTGTAGAGGAGACAGTAGAGGTCTTACAGTATTCTTTGCAGGATCGTTGGTGGCTGAGGCTTCAGAGACAGAATGTTGAGATCTCTGTGAAGAGCCTGAAGTGGAGTGGGAGGTTTTAGCATGCTTTCTCCCCTCACTTGCCTTATCCTCTTGAGACCTTGCCCTCTTGCTAGAGGTAGAAGCTCTATCATCATCATCCGTGGAAGAGGATTTCAGCCACAAAAGGACTCTGGCCTCCCTATCCCTTAAGGTCTTAGAAGGGAAGGTATGGCAGATTTGACAGTTTTTTGCCTCATGTTTGGGATAAAGGCGATAAATGCAGTCCTTATGCTGGTCATCCACATGGACCCTCTTCTTCTCGCAGGTTCTGCAAGGTCTTAATAAGGCCTTCTTATCAGACATCTTGAAGCTCTGAAGAAAAAACTGAGTCAAGACTCAGGGAGACTCCCTTCCACACGACGTGCGGTGAAAATCTGAGGAGAGCTGGCTCTGCAGGGAAGGTTCTAGAGGGTGCTGTAAGCTGATTGGTTGGAGCAAAGACTTTGGTCTTTTTAGCATAATGATGTAGATAGGCTAGGTCACCCATGCACTGGTCACAAGCCGATTAGACTACGGAAACACCCTTTACGCCGGACCCACAGCCAAACTACAGAAAAAACTCCAACGCATCCAAAACACCTCAGCCAGACTCATCCTAGACATCCCCCGCCAAGCTCACATTTCCGGTCACCTGAAAGACCTCCACTGGCTCCCCATCAACAAGAGAATAACGTTCCGCCTCCTCACCCACGCACACAAAGCCCTCTACGACCTAGGACTCGAATACCTCAACACGCGCCTGTCCTTCTACACCCCCACCCGCCAACTTCGTTCGTCCAATCAAGCCCTCGCCGCAATTCCACGCATCCAAAGATCCACTATGGGAGGAAGATCCTTCTCCTACTTAGCGGCCAAGACATGGAATTCCCTCCCCACCCACCTCCGCCTCACACAGAACCACCTCTCCTTCAGAAAACAACTAAAAACTTGGATATTTGATAAGTAAAACTCCCCCCTCCCTCAAGCGTCTTGAGACCCTCTGGGTGAGTAGTGCGCTATACAAATTTAAACTGGACTTGACTTGATCTTGGGGTCAGGCAAGGGATTAACTGGTAGTAACAAGCAGAGCTTTAAAAACTTTCTAGCCAAATGATCATGGTGGCTCACATGCCCTGCATTACAGACCAGTCTTGCTCCACATCTGGCAGCAGAGGTGGAGGTTACTGAGGAGGAAGCGTTTGTCAGGGAACTTTCCTAGACTTTGAATAGGTTCGGGAATGTTTCAAATCTGATATATATATTCGCCTTCTCTTTGTGTGAAGAAGCTGACAAAGTCCCTGTAGTTGATAAAGTAACGCTAACCTGAGGCTAAACCTTTGAGAATCTGGGCCTTAGTATATTATTTATTGTTAGACAGACACACAGCAACTCTCACATCCGGTATAATGTCTAAACAAATGACCATTAAATTGATATTTCTATTGCTGTATAATACACCATCAACCTTGCAAACCAGCATACAGCTGGCACACAGCTATTAATCACATTACCAATTGGCTTGCACAGCCTGCTTAAAGGTTTGAACATAATGTATTGCTACAGAAGCAAAGGCTGATCTTGCATTTTGCAATAAAATGGACATAGAACTACCTGAGTTTACAGAAGCAACTGGCCGATAGGGCAGTCAGGAAACACCCAATGGGCTGACCTGACAAGCCTGTGTTTAAGCCAATCTGTTGGCTGTTTTGGGGCCTGTTTTATGGTGTGGTGGGTCAGTTTTTACCATCACTTATATTAAAAACCATTGCTTGCAGTAAGCTCATATCCATACAGTCTTCCATAACTTGCAAAAGACTTATAGTGTGTGCCCTTACAAGTTAAAAACTGCCTCAATTCGTATACATATATTCTTTCCCAGTCCAAAACGAACCGCCCTTGGTAACAGAAAAAGAAATGGCTTTAATTTGAACCGCAAACCAATGCTACTTGAAGCACAAATACAATTGTTCTGCTTCTATAACTGCCACAAAAATCTCAGAAAGTTCAAACCTCCTTGCCCCCATGCTGTTCTCATGCGCTTTAATGTTTTGGTAATAAAATACCTTTGGCTGTCTTGCATATAGTCCCTTATTCAGGAAATAAAAGGAATATGCTACTTACCCGTATGCATCTGTTCTTGGCATGTAGGGCTGCTAACATTCATATCTTGTGCATAGATCGCCACCTAGTGTTGGGTCCGGATGATTGCACCTTGTTGTCCTGGAAGAGTCTTCGAAGTATCACGAGATAGGTGGCTCCTCCCCTGGACTACAGTGCGCATGGGCATCATCTCCATCCTTAGATTGTTTTTCGCCATTGTGGCAGAGATGGAGTCCAATACGATACCTGATGACCATGCTTTATAAATAATTCTGACTGCTACAGCTGCGACAGACACCGGGGAGGATGGGCGGACGATATGAATGTTAGCGGCCCTACATGGCAAGAACAGATGCATACTGGTAAGTAGCATATTCCGTTCGAGGCATGTGGGCTGCTAAATTCATATCTTGTGCATAGACTAAATAGCAGTTTCTCCCTTAGCGGTGGTTGCCCGTGCCAGCTGCAGCAGCCTGAAAGAGGGACTTTAGAACAGCCTGTCCTACAGCAGCTTGCTGCTCGGAATGTACATCAACACAGTAGTGTTTGGTGAATGTATGTATGTTATTCCATGTGGCTGCTCTACATATGTACTCTAATGGAATGTTACCCAGGAAAGCCATGGATGCCCCTAGCTTGCGTGTTGAATGCGCTCTTGGGGGGACTGTTAGTGTCCGTTTAGCCTTCTGATAACAAATCTGAATACACTTAACAATCCATCTGGCTATACCTGATTTGGAAATGGGTTTGCCCTTGTGCTGTGGTGAAAAAGCAACAAAGAGTTGTTTAGTCTTCCTGAAATCCTTCGTCCTGTCTATATAGTACAGGAGAGCTCTTTTGACATTCAATGTGTGCAGTGATCTTTCTGCCACTGAGTCTGGATTAGGGAAGAAAACTGGCAGTTCAATAGTTTGATTAATGTGGAACTGAGAAACTACCTTGGGCATGAATTTAGGGTTAGTGCGTAGTATCACCCTATTTGCGTGAACCTGCATAAAAGGTTCTTGAATGGTTAGGGCTTGCAGCTCGCTAACCCGTCTCAGCGACGTGATCGTTACTAAGAAGGCAACCTTCCACGTTAGGAACTGTATATCACAAGAGTGGAGAGGTTCGAAAGGAGGCCCCATCAGTCTGGTCAAAACTACATTAAGATTCCAGACCGGTGAAGGTGGTCTTCTGGGTGGAATGACTCGTTTGAGTCCCTCCATAAAAGCTTTTATGGCTGGCACTCTGAATAGTGAAAGGCATTGCCTGTTCTGTAAGTAAGCCGCCATTGCCGCCAAATGAATACGTATAGAACTGTATGCCAGATTGCATCTGTATAAATGTAACAGGTAACAAATAATGTCCTTTGTCGATGCATCTAGCGGGTTTATGTCATGGTTGGAACAGTAAATGACAAAACGTTTCCATTTGGCAGCATAGCAGGCCCTAGTGGTAGGCCGTCTTGCCTCCTTAATGATGTCCATACAATCAGGAGGCAGATTCAGATACCCAAATTCTATGACTTCAGGAGCCATATCGCAAGGTTTAACTGTTGCGGATCTGGGTGCTGAACTTCGCCATGGCTCTGAGTGAATAGACTTGGTGTAAGGCGCAGTCTTTGATGAGGCACTACAGAAAGTTCTAGGAACGTGGTGTACCATGCTTGCCTCGCCCACATTGGAGCAATCAGGATGAGAGTCATCGAGTGCTGTCTGAGTTTCCGTGCCACCAGAGGAATGAGTGGGGGCGGCGGAAAAACGTACGCAAATCTGCTTGACCAGTTCATCCATATCGTATTGCCCTGAGACCGCGGGTGTGGGAACCTGGCGGCGAAGTTTGGGCATTTTGCGTTCTCGTTTGTGGCGAACAGGTCGATGTCTGGATGCCCCCACAGTCGGAAGTACGGTTGCAGCACCGAAGGATGAATCTCCCACTCGTGCACCTGATGACTGTGCCTGCTGAGCAGATCCGCCATCTGGTTGTCCTGGCCCGGGAGGTGCTCCGCCATGAGGAAAATGTTCCTCTGAATGGCCCATTTCCACATACTCTGTGCCAAGTGTGACAACTGTGGAGAGTGAGTACCTCCCTGCTTCTTAATGTAATACATGGCCTTCATGTCCGTCCGGATCAACACGACCTTGTTGCACAGATGTATCTTGAAAGCCTTCATTGCCATGAAGATTGCCATCAATTCCAGCAGATTGATGTGCATCTTCTTCTGTTGATCCAACCATAGTCCCTGCACTGTGTAATGAAGGAGATGCGCCCCCCCCCCACCCCAGGAGGGATGCGTCCGTCGTGAGCACTATTTGTGGTACAGGCTCTTGGAACGGTCGTCCCTTGCAAAGGTTGCGTGGATTCCACCAATGCAGAGAGTTGTACGCACGACCGGTCACCAACACAAGGTCTTTCAATTGTCCTTGAGTCTGATTCCACTTTCGTGCCAAACACTCTTGGAGCGGACGCATGTGCAGTCTTGCGTGCAGGACTATGAATATGCAGGAGGCCATCATGCCTATCAACTGCAAAAATACTCGCGCCTGTAGTGAGTGTTGTGGTCTGAATTTGCGAATCAGCAGGTTTTTTTTAATTTTTTATTTTTAAAGATTTTGATAAAGAAAAGAAAAAATACGATTGAAAAACAAAAGGAACGAAAACTAAGATTCCCAGAAACAACACCAATTATCAATGAAAAAACAAACGAACATCAGATATGTAATAACTCAACGGAGCAAAGGCAACAGCATACGACCTCAAAGGCGCAAGCAGTGCTTTCCCTACCTCTAAATCCTATTACCCCAATATTTGTTCCTAGGATTACAGATAAAGAATTAAAGACGCAAAAGGAAAGCCAACAACAAACCCCATTGATGAGGGATGTGCCTTTCAAATCACAGGTAAATTAGAACTGTGGAGTGGAAATTACAGACCTCTTTCCCTCAGGAAAGGACCCCCTAAATAGGGAAAGAATAATAAATTTGCTTCAACGGATACAACCTCTACAAGCGCTTGCAAGAAATGACATAAAATTAGTCTCCTTCGCAGATGAAAACAAAATGACATTAACTGTTGCAGAATTTTGGTCACCAGTCATCCCAGCAATAATATATAAAGAAAAAGAGACCCTTCATAAACTAGGATTCGACGTGGCTCCTGTAAAGGTGGAAACCGGCTCGACACCAGAACGCCATCGAGTCAAACATCATTATCCAGTAGCATCCCGGCTTACAAATAACAGCTGGTTAAATCCTTACAAAGATGACATTTCGGTTTCAATTAGCAACGGACAAAGATGAAGCTGGGTCAAGAATAACCAATCTCAGCAAATAATCCCTATGGACAACTCATGGGCTTGAATCGCAGAAAACCTTAACAAAAAAACGGGTCCCGAAATGAAGCGCCCTTTTTAGCCACGGTCTAACCATCTATTCCTGGAACATCGCAGGAAAATCTCAAGAAAAACTAGCAATAATTTCCCAAGATCGTCCAGGGATCGTGGCACTACAAGAAACTTGGGCAACTACAAACTTCGATTTCCCAAACTACTTTGTGTATGATATACCAGCAGAACCGGTTAACCATGGACACGCAAAAGGAGGGATCGCTATCCTCCTATCTGAAGACTATCATTGGGATCAAGAAATTATTCCAACACATTCAAAGAACTTTCAATGTTTAAAAATCTAAATAGGGACTGATAAGACCAGAAGCTCGACCAAAATGCTCATCTGTAACGTCTATATTCCACTGGGAGCAAAAATGGATGCACTATCGATAACTATTTTCGAGGATATCGAAAGGGTGATAGAAGATCAGAATTTCCCGCAGATGCTCCTTATAGGAGACCTAAACGGGCAAATCTCTAATGATTTATTAGAAACATGGGATTCAGGAGAAAAAAATGAGGCCCAGGCAATATCCATTCCTCAATTTCCCTCAGTATGTAAACCAAATAAGAGAGGGAAAATCATTTTAGTATCACTTGCTACTCTCAACGGAGTACTTTTAAATGGCAACATAGAAGGTGACATCCCTGCTTCCTGTACAAGAAGGGGAGGATTCAGTGCATCAATCCTTGACTATATGATCTGCAGTCCAGGCCTCTTTGCTCTAGCCCATCAACTTAACATAAAGTTCGAGAAAGGAAGTGACCACGCTATTCTACAATTCACAACAGGTATAACCCAGAAACAAACAAAAACAGTACATATAATGGAACTGCACAAAACAGCTCTCATAAATCCAGTCCAAGGTCGGCTAACGTGGAACCCTAAAACCTTAGGAAAAATCACCCAAACCATTGAGAACTCAAATTTACTTTCAATTAATCACAACATAAACCCAATATTAAATTTTGAGGCAGTTGCCAAGAATCTTATTCAACTACTACAGAAGAGCGGAAAACGAAGAAGGATAAAAACACAAGGCAACAAAAGATTGACCTCAGATCCCAAGGGAATTAAACAAATTAATTAGGGCACAATTCCTGTATTTCTCTGACACCAGAAAACAGGAAATCAATAAACTAAAAAAACTATCGCAGAAGACAAAATTTAAAAGAAAACCAAATCTTACAGGATAAAAAATGGATAGACCTACAGATAGCAGCAAAAAGACAAGACTTATTACTTATTACTTATTATTACTTATTATTACTTAGTACTTATTGGACTATAATAGCACAAGAAACAGGAACAAAAAAAATGTTAAAATCAAACCCTGTCCCACCTTCAGATTGGGAAAAATATATAACCGATTTATACAAAGTAAACCAAGTCTCCAACTGCGACAAAGTAATGCAAATCGATATAGGACAGGATAAAGTCATAAACATTGAGCCACTAACACCTTCCTTAGTAGAACATTACATAAATAAGGCAAGAAGCTCAGCTGCAATGGGCCCAGACCAAATTCCGATTACGGTCTTAAAGAACAACCCAAAAGAGTGGAGTAACTTTTTAACATGCACGTATAACCACATACTTAGTACAGGGGAAACCCCAAAGTCCTGGAAGGGAAGCATAGTAATCCCGATTCATAAAATGGGTTTGAGACTGCTCCCCGGGAACTACCGACAAATAGCTCTCCTAGATGCAACCGGGAAGATTTTTGCTGCCGTACTTCTAGATCACCTAAAAGAATGGGCACTCTCAACCGGCTCCATTCCACTCTACCAAGCAGGGTTCAGACCCAAACACTCAGTCATAGATAATATTACAGTACTTCAAACAATACTAGAGAAATACCTGGTAAAAAAATCGCAGGTAGTATATGCAGTATTTGTAGACTTTACCACTGCCTTCGACAAGGTCGATCGAGTCAAACTTTGGAACAAACTACAGAAAATGGGAATACCACAATATCTTCTCCATTTAATAACATCCTTGTACTCTGGGACTTGGTGCCAAGTTCAAATGGGGAGGGAGAAGGGTCTAACCTCCCCATTTCCAACTCCAAACGGCATGCGACAGGGGTGTCTTTTAGCCCCCTATTATTCTCCTTATATTTGAGCGATCTACCAGAAACTCTTAGTCAGGTCAATAACTTTCCGCCGAAGATCGCTTCCACCAAAATTCACTGCCTGATGTACGCCGATGATGTAGTAATCTTGGATCTGACTCCCTTCGGTCTCCAACGAAACCTCACGGCACTCACCACATATACAGATGAAAACTATTTAATCCCAAATACCAGTAAAACAAAAATTCTACCATTTACAGGAAAGAAGACTTATTGCAATTATAACTGGCTACTAGGAGGTAATCCATTGGAAATCGTAAAAGAATATATATATCTTGGGAGAACATTTACTCACTTTGCGCAACCAGCCTCATTTGCAAAAAATGGGACATAAAGCAGATGCCCATACAGGGGCTCTCCAAAGACTTTACTCATCCACTGGTCGAAGACAATTCTCCTCCTTGCTCCAGGTTTATAATGCGAAAATTCCTGCAGTTTTATCATTTGCAATAGAACATATCCCAACAAAAGAATGGTCTCAAATAGATGTCAAAGAAGGGAAAATCCTGCGGAAGTTAACGAGGATGCCGCAAGTTGCATGCTGTCGATTCGCACTGAGTTTGGCTGGGCTGTAGCTGTCACAGTGTCCAACGTCGCTCCCAGGTACTGCTGTACTTGAGCGGGCTGAAGATGCGACTTGAGATAGTTCAGAGAAAATCCCAAACTGTGCAGAAGATGAATTGTGTGGGAGACGTGGCTGGCGCACTGCTGGGCCGACTTTGCTTGCACAAGCCAGTCGTCCAGGTAAGGGTAGACAAGAATGTGTTGTCTCCGAAGCTGTGCCGCCACTGTCGCCAAGAACTTGGTGAACACTCTGGGAGCAGTGGTCACCCCAAAGTGCAGTACCTTGAACTGATAATGCTTGTTCTGTATAGTGAACCTGAGGTATTTCCTGTGTGCCTGATGTATGGGTATATGGAAATATGCATCCTTCCGATCCAGAGTTGCCAGGAAATCCCCCTGACTGAGCAATGGCAGGACCTGCTGGAGAGTCAGCATGTGGAAATGTTCTGAAAGGATGTATAGGTTCAAGGGTCTCAGATCCAGAATGGGTCTGAGAGACCCGTCCTCCTTTGGGACTAAGAAATAGAGAGAGTACACCCCTGTTCCGTGCTCCTCTAGAGGCACCAGTTCTATGGCCCCTTTTTGCAGCATGCTGGCCACTTCTTGCTGTAATAAGTTTATGTGCTTTGCGGACATAGGATGGTGTCTTGGGGGTATGTCGGGTGGAGTGGATGTCAGTTCTAAACAATACCCGTACTGGATAAGTTGCCTCACCCACCTGTCCGTGGTAATGCCTTCCCAGACCGGCAGGAACTGCTGGAGTCGTCCCCCGACCGGTGTTACATGGTCCGGGGGCAGTGACAAAACATCACTGTTTGGTATTTGCTGAGGACCTGGTGTTATTATTTCCACGTCCTCTGCCCTTGGCGCTGTTAGCACGGTATCCACCTCTACTGTTCTTGTTAAAGGTGGTCTGTGCACCACCTTTATTGTATTGTGTTTGCTGAGATGTTTGCCCTCTTGACAGGCCTCTACTACCTGAGCGACGAAAAGAACCCCCTCTGAACTGTTGAGACTGCAAGGCCCCCATAGACTTAGCCGTCTCGGTGTCCTTCTTGATCTTTTCAAGAATTGTGTCAACGTCAGGCCCAAACAAGAAATCTGGGTTAACGGGGTGATTGAGCAAAATCCTTAAATTCGTAACCATGCCTGCCTCCTTAGCATCACACTAGTGTTAATGGCCCTGGCTGCAGTGTCAGCTGAATCTAGTGCACACTTGATAGAAGCGTTTGATATCAGTTTCCCTTCCTGAATCAACATTTCCGCCCCTTCTCTATATTCATCAGGCAAGTGTTGCAACAATTGTTCCAGTGTATCATAGTGAGCCCTATCGTATCTAGCCAGTAGAGCCTGTGTATTGGCTATTCTTCAAATATGTGCTGCCTGTGCAGCAACCCGCTTCTCAGAGGCTTCTAATACTTTAGATTCTTTGTCTGGGGGAGGAGCATCACCACTTGTTTGTGAGTTCGCCCTCTTCCGGGCATTGGAGACCACCAATGAGTCCAATGGCAATTGACCCCTTCTATACATAGGGTCCACAGGAGCAGGCTTGTATTTCTTTTCAATACGTGGGTTCACCACTCTTGCTCTGGTTGTGTCCTTGAAAATGTCATTGGCGTGCTTAAGGAAACCCTTCAGCATCGGCAGCGTCTTCACTGATCTGTCCGACATAGAGAAGGTATCAAACAGAAAGTCCTCCTCAACTGGGTCTGCATGTATGACCACATCGTGGTTCAACGCTGCCCTTTCAATTAGAGCGTTGAACGCCGCAGTATCCTCTGTGGGTGCCGTCTTGACTTGGTAACACTGGGTGTCCGCCGTGCCTTGATCGTCGGGCACATCCTGCGAGTCATCCTGATTAGAGTCATCAGGATAGTTGAATTGCTCGTCATTTTGGTCATCCCCCCCACCATCATCCGTGCGTGTGGGGGAATGTGTAAAGGCTTGTCCATAAGGCCTTACGGACTCGAAAAGAACTGGCGAGGAAGCAGAGTCTCTTTTCCTTTTAAGTGGAATTTGATAGGATTCCATTGGCTTCTCCGGCAAGATCTTCCGTTTGAAAAGGGCGAGTCTTCCGGTTGTAGAGTCAATGTACAACTTCTTTGAGCTTTCAGAAGAAGGTTGATGGGAACCGACGCTTTCAGGAGTGGTGGTCTCCCCTTAAGTTTTGACATCATTTTCTCAGGGTCGGTGCCCTGTGCCGGCTTAGACGTTTTGGGTCTTGCAGTCGGAGGCAGTCCAAAGACTATAGGTGGAGGCCCCGATGGCTGTTTGACTTTTTTCGCGACAATCACCAACTTCAAGCCAGTCGTTGCGCTGGGACCCCCAAAATGGCCGCGGCTTGATGCGTCACGTTCCAACGCGGCCATTTTGTTCTTGTCTTCAAGAACCTTCACAAGCATCAACTTGTATGCATTCGGACTGAGGGGCGGCTGCGACTCAAGTCCGTCTTCAGTGTCCACGCCCCCGGGGGCAGCCTTAGATGACGTTGCTCCGTCTCGTTTGGCCTTTGGCACCCTCTTGGATGTACCGATCTTCGGGCTGGCACCCTTTTGTGACCCCGAGGGGTCAATGACACTCCGAGCCTTCTTAGGATTCGATGGAACGAGGCTTTGCGAAACGAATACTGGTTGGACCAGTTTCGGTTTTTCTTTAGTCAGTTTAGTTTTCGTTTTCGAAGGCGTACCCACCGAAGGCTCTGAAATATTCTTAGCCGGGCCAAGTTGCGGGGCTGTAGAATGAGTATAAAGATCTTGGCTAAGGCCTTCCGGCGATGCTTCGACCTGAGCCTTTGACAAGACAGTGTCACTTTCGACCCCCGAAACTTCGGTTGGGTCTTGCTCATCGCTGGAGCCGCCCTCTGCGGCTCCAATGGCCATACCGTCGTCTCTTACCTCGACGGCTTCATCTTCTTCGATGTTCGCATCGCCAACCTCTTCTCCATAGTAAGATTCTTGGCAGGAGGCCGGGTCGGAGAAGTGCTCCGGTTCCTCCTCTTGGACGCCCTCGTCGTCCCCAGCCTCGAAGATATCCTCCACATCCGACGCTCTCCGCGCCGGTAGTCTCGCCTCACGTCGAAGAGCGAGCGCCTCTTCCGACCTGAATTTCGAACAGGCCAAGCAACTCTCCTCGTCGTGGTCTGGAGACCGACATCTGTTGCACACAGGGTGCACGTCTGAGAGAGGGTACTTCGCGTTACAGACTGGGCAACGTTTAAACGGGGCCTGGAATTCCATCGTCGATGTCAATCTTCGATCGGGCCTAAAAAGCTGGGAGCACACATGCTCAAGTATCCGGGAACCGGATAAGTCAACTCAGAACCGAACGAGTACAATACCGACGCTTAAAGAGGCCTTTTGGCCTGAAGAAAAACGTTTTTCCTATAGGTTCCGAACGAGAGTCACGGAACACATCCGAACCCAATGGCGGAAAAAAACAATCTAAGGATGGAGATGATGCCCATGCGCACTGTAGTCCAGGGGAGGAGCCACCTATCTTGTGATACTTCGAAGACTCTTCCGGGACAACAAGGTGCAATCATCCGGACCCAACACTAGGCGGCGATCTATGCACAAGATATGAATTTAGCGGCCCACATGCCTCGAAATTATATTTATGAAACAAATTACTGTTTGCATTCCCAAAAGTTAATATACAGATAAAAAGAGAGTGAGTACAGTTTTAATGGCTACAAAGGTGGCCTGCATTCAGAGGAGTGATGGCGATGGGAGGCAGTAAGTAACTTAAGACAAGAGAGGGTTGACAGTGTCTAATTTCAGTAGTCACCTGTTTTAAGTTAGAATCTCATCAGCTGCTAAGAAGGCAACCTGCATAGCCTACTCTCTGTACTGGGTTCTGTTCACTGACCTTTAAGTCAAGGGCAGGGCCCCTGGAAGTATGTGCTATTGTGCTATGGCAGCTTTTTTCGCATAGTTATGGATTTGCTGCATTTGTCACAATCCATCATCTACTGCATAATCTTTAAATTTTAACGTACAATAAAAGTTTCTAACTCAAACAGTTCAAAAGATACATAAAATGCAACAGCATTTGTTAATTGCAATGGAAGGCCCTTTGCAAACGTTGAATGGCTACCTTTCTGTTCCTTTTTTTCAAATAAACTTTATTGATTTTGGGTAAAGCTACATAATCAGTATAATGTATGAGCCACAGTTTAATACATAACATCACATTTCACTGCTGAAGCTCTACAAACATGAAAAATAAACAGGAATTTCAAATTCAACACAGATGAAAT
This sequence comes from Lissotriton vulgaris, assembly GCF_964263255.1. Classification (NCBI taxonomy): domain Eukaryota; kingdom Metazoa; phylum Chordata; class Amphibia; order Caudata; family Salamandridae; genus Lissotriton; species Lissotriton vulgaris. The sequence continues at coordinate 1,216,011,119 of NC_141697.1, forward strand.
GCTTGTTTTTTGTTTTGGGGTCGGCATGCTGGAAATACTCTAACAAAAAACCTGTTTTGCTGGCTCTAATTGAACACAAATAAGTAAGCAGGATCTCAGGATGATCGCAATAATAGTAACAACTGAGCATTATTGATTATGTGAGGCAAACAGTTGTCCACATGACCCTAAAACCAGAACCTAAAAGATAAAAAAAAAAAAAACAGACTAACTAGTCCTCGCTCTTGTGTATAGTCCCAAAGTCATAAGAGGAGACACAACACTCCGTCATCTAGAGAACGTTCTGTTGCTTATAGGTAAATGTGAGTATAAACCGCTACTAATGATGTGCAACTTATGTCCAAACAGTGTTAACAGATGTAAAAGGGACAAAACAATGAGGTAATACTTTCACTAAATGTGCAGCAGTATGCCGCAAAATTTGCCCTTTCATGACAACATAATTTATTCAACCCTGCCACATAATTGGGCCCTCTCCTGCATCATAATTACAGTGGTCCTCGCCAGGGGCTACATTAACGCTTTGCTCAGTCTGTCCCATTAAGTGAAGCTGTTAATATTTTTCAGTGGCATCTAAGTGCTTCAGTACCTCGAAGGTTTGGGGAGGCTTCATAAATACTGTACCATATAATTTTAATGTGATGTACTTTCTTTGTGCACGATGCATAATGGACTGCAGCATGGGTAGCCACATGGGTTGTTTTCTACCACAGGAATTGTAATGTCCGGTAGGTACAAAAATAAGCAGAATCAATTAAAGCTATTATCTTTGGCCCTTTTCGGTACACCTTCAAACAGGGAATAGAAATAGAACATTTGTTCAAAGATGTTTCAGAGTGGAGTTAATGCCTTAAAAATAATTAAGGTAAATAAAGGCAGAAAATTCATGCTACTAAGGAGTACATTCAATTTTGTTTACAGGTCTATTTAGTATCATGCCCTTGCAGACTCTTAAAAATGGCTGGTATTTTTACCCTTGAACGGTGGTAACCCTTACTGCAGCTGCTTCTTGACAACAGCCCTGTGAATAAACGCAGTCCTCCTAAAATGCCGTTTGTAGAAAACGTTAAAAGTGACAGAGCTGTGAAGTACTGCTCTGTCACTTTTTAAGGTTTTCTAAAAACAGGAAATGTTTTGCTCTATACCAAGCATAAGTGGCAGAAGGCAGACCAGGCAAAAGCCCTCTGTGCAGCTCACTCCCCCAGGCGAATATTAAAAAAAGAAAAGCAGGAACAGGCTGTGTAATGTAATAGAAATGCCTGCTTGGTCCCTCTGTAGCTCCCCCCTTGTGTCCAGGATGTTGTGCAGCTTTCTACCACCTCAGGGGTCCGACTCCTCCGAGCTCCTTCCCAGCGAGTTTGCTTTCTCTTTTTCTCTTTCTCAGCAACACAGCCTTTCACACTGATCGTCTTTCCAAAAGACAATCTGCTAACAAAAGGCAGACGCTTTCCTTCCTAATTTCTAGAGTGATCTGCGCGCTTTCAGATTAGTTCTGAGCGCTTGGTGAAGTCAGTGTGCGCAGCTTGGAGGGAACATAAATACCCGCCCCCTGACCAAGCCCTACTTTTGGCAGGGAGGTCAGCAGGAAAATTAGTAAGCAGGAGATGTGTGTCCGCGTTCTGCCAGGACCACCTCTAAAGTCCCCTGAGCTGAAGTGACCTTCTTTGAAAATCCTTCATATTGTTTTGGAGGATTCTAGTCCAATAGAAGGACTGGACCTACACAGGGACCTACACACCCTAAAGGTAAGTAGCCCGTTGGCTATTACTTTTTCAACCCTGTAACACCCCTAAATTGAGTATTTAGGGGCACGCCTGAACCTTAATCCTCAGACTACCGATGACTTATGAAAAAGAGGACAAAGAAGAGCCGTGTTGCAGCGAAGACTGAAGACACCAAATGACTTGACTCCAGTCCTACTGGGATGTCTGCAGCCCTCTAAGCTCCTGCTACAGAAGTGACTCGTACCACAGCCCAGCGACCTCTAGAATCCTGGGAGGACTGCCTGCCTTCTAAAAAGACCCCTGATCTCCTGTGGACAGTGGACCTGTTCAGAAGAAAACCAAGTAAAGACCAAACCTCTGCCTGTGGTACCACAAAGTCTACCACCTCTGCACCAGACACTCACGGCCTCAGCCCAAGAGCCCCACTGGTCCAGAAAAGGTTCCCCAGCGATCCTGAGCAAGAGTCCCTCGTGGGTTGACCGCACCTGGGCTCCACATAGACACCTGCAGCCTCTGCACGACGACCGCATCTCCCTCCAACCGCAATGGTAAGCTGCATTCACACGCCAAAGGACACCCCTGCATCCGGAGCCCTAGACCCTGGGGAAAACTACGAATGGTGTTCCGGAGCATCAGCACATCCCAAGATAATTGTGCAGCTGTAGGTTTCTTTCATCCAGGCTCCTGGCCTGAGCCTGCAGCTTTTTTTTCCAAGTTTGATGTTTCCCATTGGGCGCCCAACGCTATGTTGGCGCTCTGCACCTTGTAGGAAGCTGGCTCTATATACACTATACCAAAGTAAGGTAAGGTGTGCACTGAGTCCAGGGAGTCTGCAGAGGCATAGCAGAGGCTAAATTAAGTAAGTACTAACTGCTCTCTTTGTGGTAGTGCGGGTGAGCAGTTAGGCTTATCCAGAGGGTGAGTTAAGCATTTTTTGTATTCACTCATCCAAGACTGATGGCAGATACTCAAAGGCAGAATCCAGACCAATTAGGTAAGTATAAAAAAGGTATACTTATGGGGGGCGTGGCTTGGACGGCGTTGGTAATGGCCGCCTAGCCTTTTCACTGCTGCGCAGGGGAGCGGACTTTCAGACCCCAGGGACGATAAACAACTCTGAAGCCGAATGAACGGGAGAATCAGGCTTCGGACCTACTGAGGAACACTCGGTGCGAAGTTGGGCGCCTAATTCCCGCGGGTTGCACCTTTTTGCCAACTTGCTACCACGCGAATGGAGATGAACCCCGGAGCAGCGCGCTGATAAGCTGCACGTCGCATACCGGGAAACGGCGGATCTAAGAGCCACACACGGAGGAGAGGTGAGCCTTAGACGATGCGCCAATTAATGTCCGATTCTCCGGAGTGAAACAACTTAATTTGACCGGCTTGGATCCTAATTAACGGTGACTCCTTATGCCCGACTGCCTGCCTGTCCCTAAGATGTCCGCCCGCTATCTGCCTCGCTCATAGGACACTACAAATGCACTGTTTCACCGCAAATGTGCAGCGAATTGCTTTAACAGCATAGCGATTTTACCCTACACCTTTCTGAAGGGGACCTCTGATAGAGGGAGCGCATTTTCATCAGCGATCTGGCTAAAACTTGGAGGAGCCTACCTTCATTAGCGCCTGACCCCAAAATGGCGACTGCGCTAACTTTTTCCGACTTTTCCGGCGCGAAAAACAAGAATGATAAGTGGAGACTGTGAACTTTAAGCAAATGTGATCTTTGTACAATCAGCCCTGCAGACCCAAGGTAACGTAGCTCAACTTACCATTCCTAATGCCACAATAACACATGGGGATGCAGTCACAAATAGAGTTGCAGTCACAAGTAGTGCAAGACGAATGAGCATTACTCAACATTCAAAAATGTATCATTTTGGGAAGTACTAGCTTACTACACACTCCAATTGAAAACCAAAGGTCTAGCACAAGAGATCCGGTCCTTATCTGGAGCACACCGACGCTACCTGCCAGAACTCTGGGATCCAAGGCACAACCTTGGGGTCTCTGTTAGTCAACCTGACTCGACCAGCGCTCTGACATCCCACAGGTCATCCTGTTCTTTCTCACAAACTGGAAGGCCATCACAATAGCGCTAACCACACACAAATCTCCTTCAAAATGGCGGACAGGGATGAGAAGAAGAACAACAAAAAGGTGAAACCGGAACCCTCATTGTCGGACTCTCCTATCAAATCGAGGGCGGACGTTAGTAGTACCCTAGATGTAATCCTGAAAAAACTAGCAGAGGTACACGACCTAGCAAAGTCAACCAAATCCAATACTGACGCTATGCAGCGGGAACTTACTGCAATTAGAGCTGACATGAGCTCTGTACACAAAAGCATAGATGAAGCGGAACAGAGAATTAGCGACTTGGAAGATAGAACCAATACTGCATCCAATTCCATACAGCAACTCCAGGGATCAACGGACCAGCGCAGACGCCAGTTCGCGGAGTTAGAGGACAGAAATAGAAGGGGCAACGTGCGCATTTTTGGAATCCCAGAAAATGCAGAGAAAGACGCGAATTCCTGTGTAGACTTTCTAGAAGCTTGGATTCCGAAGATAACAGGGATTTCCTTCCACCACGAGTTTGAACTCGACAGAGCCCATAGGGTTCCCAGCTACATCCCTCACGGTTACAGAGGCCCGCGTCCACTGATATGCAAACCACTGAGGTACCAGCATACGGAAGCTATACTTCAATTCGCAAGACGCAATCACAAAATCACTTGGGAGGGTCATAATATAACTTTCACCCAGGACTACTCGAAAGACACACTCGAAGTCCGGAAGGGCTTCCTGGCCCTGAGAGAAAAACTTAGATCGAAAGGTATTCAGTACTCCTTTGCTGGACCGGCGAAATTCAGAATCACCATACAAGGCAAACCAAAATTCTTCACAGACCCTAACGGATTGGCGCAATTCATCGGAGACTTTCCACGGCAGAGCATGGACTTGTCCAATAGCTCATCAAACAAACGGAACACCAACTCGCAAGAAAATATAGACTCGGGTTCTGGTCATGGGTGACTCTAACATAACATTCTCAAGCCTCTAACTTGATGTATCTAGTGATATCATTGTTCAGTGTCTTTTCCAGTAGATAGGAAGTAAAAATAGTATTCACCCTTTGGCAATCGAATATCCTGCTGCCTCTTCCGCTTCAGTTATTGTTGATGTTTTGAATTGAAATGGTTGACGCCGTCAGGTAAGACCGCTCAGTGTACATACCAGAGGTCACCTGACACATCCACTAATTTCCTTATCACGTGTTATAGAATATAACTCACTTTGTGCTCTTTAAACCGAAATAGAGGCAAATGCTCTGTTCCATAGTCTTTAATACCATTACCTTACCAGGGATTTAGGGATTTTCAGAGATTATGTCTGTACCTATAGAAAGTCCCCTCATGTCATCTTGTTTTTGATTACGCATGTTTACGCATGTTTTACACATGCAAAATGTATACAGTATGTGCGACTGAACGGTCATGATTAGCTACCTTTTCCTTGATACTCTTAATTAATACGTTTATAAACTTCACTGCATAGTTAAGTTTCATGATCTTCCCCACTATCAGAGTCTCAAAACCTACTATATACTGCTTACTACATACAGCTATCGAGTATTGTTAGTTATTTGTTCCCTGTTACATCTACCATTCTAATCCCTTCCTGCGTCTTTTGAGAGGGGAGGTGGGAGGGGGGAGGGAAGGAGAGGGAGAAAGGAAGGGGGGAGGGGGAGGAGGGAAGGGGGGAGAAGGGGAAGAAAAAAATCTGGATTGTTTCAGCATGCTTCAGTGTTTATGGTTAATGCTTTTTCTCAACTATATGTCTACAAAAGTACTACTTAACGATATTTCAAGGGGGCCTCCACAGAATACTCATAACGATCTAACTAACCGTACTATTAGCCTATCCCCAGAAATAGACCACAGTACCATGCTCACCACAAACTCAAAATACGTTTGCTCAACCGACACCACTGTAACAGCAACACACACGAGACAGAACAGACCCAGCTAAACAGCTTACTCATTCATACTCAACACTCACCCACTACTCTCTAGCCTATTCTTTAACTATATACCACCTGAACAAGAGCGACACCATAGTAACCAATGACTCGTAATACATCTATTTCGGAGGGCCTTAATATTGTTTCCTTCAACGACAAAGGCCTCAATCACTCGGTCAAGAGGAGAAAAGTTCTGGAGTATCTGTCCAAATCCAAGGGCGACATCCTCCTCCTGCAGGAGACTAAACTGTCAAAAGAGGACGCTGAATTTATAAACCAACATTGGATCTCTCACAATCTTTGCTCTCCAGCAGTTAGCAAAAAGAGGGGGGTTCTTACACTAATAGCTAAGAAATCCAACATCTCTGTAGTTTCACACACTCACGATGATAACGGCCGCTTCATCATGGCACACCTTCAGAGAAACGAAGATCATATCCATGTCATGAACATATATGGCCCCAATAATGACGATCCAGAGTTTTGGGATTCATTAGCCCCGACCCTAGAATGCGTACCCCAAGGAGAATTACTAATTATGGGAGGTGACTTCAACCTGCCACTAGACCCAATCACCGATTGTCACTCGAATTGCTCCTACCACCCTACACGATCGCATACTAGTTTACACCGCCTATGCTCCAGATTCAATCTACACGACTCGTGGAGACTCCAACATCCTGACGGCCGAGATTACACCTTCTACTCGCCTCCTCACAATTCCTACTCGAGGATAGATTATATCCTCATTAATAGACCCTTCACTCACCTCATCGAAGAAACCAGTATTGCCCCTAAATTGATTTCCGACCACTCAAGCATACAGACCAAACTAGTGGGCTCGAGTTCCATTCTCCCCCCTAAAAGATGGAGATTCAATGACGAAATATTTTCTGAGCCGGAAAACAAACAAAAGATCGAGGCTGCCATCGTAGACTACCTCAAACTTAATGACACCCCTGATTCAGACATAGCGAATGTATGGGAGGCACTCAAGGCCACTCTGAGAGGAGTAATCATAGGCATTCGAGCTCAAGCTAACAAAAAATTAAACAAGGATTTGTCCACTCTGGAAGATATCAAAAATCTAGAAACCGCGCATATGGCAGATCTCCAAAATTCTCTGATTTTAAACGACCTCACTAAACTCAAATATGAATACAACTCGATACTCAGTAGAATGGCGGGGGTCTGGGTCCATAAGTTTAAGGCTCTAAGGACTTGTGAGGGCAACAAAGCTGGAAAGATTTTAGCGTCATATCTAAAACATAAAAAAATGCAATTCAACATTGCCTCAGTTAAAGATAGCAGCAATGTCATCCAAACAAAGCAGAACCTAATTCTCAATACATTTAAATCATTTTACCAGGACCTGTACAAAAATAATCTAGACTTTAACTCGGAAGAGTGTAACAGGTACCTAAACTCACTGGGTCTACCTAAACTCAACGATGCTGACAAGGACACACTGAACTCTCCGATTACCCTACAGGAAGTATCAGCGTCCATTAAAACACTTAAATGTAAGAAAGCACCGGGCCCTGACGGGTTCTCGGCCAGATTTTATAAAGAACTCACGAACTCCCTGAGCCCGACTCTTCTAAAACTTTTCCAATCCTTTAGCGTAACAAAAGGTATTACCAAATCGATGAGTGAAGCTACCATCATAGTCATACCTAAAGAAGGTAAAGACCCTCTGCTGACCAAAAATTACAGGCCAATCTCCCTAATTAACTTAGATTGCAAAATATACGCAAAGATTCTCGCCACACGTCTAAACTTACAACTCCCAAAGCTAATTAGTACATCACAAGTAGGTTTCATGAAACAGCGCATGTCTAACGATAATACAAGGTTCCTCTGTCACGTCATTGAAAAAGCCAGAATACTCGCAGCCCCAGCCGTAGCCATTACTCTCGACGCAGAGAAGGCGTTCGACAGAGTCTCCTGGTATTTCCTCAAGAGCTGTATGTCCGTTTTTAACCTGGGGGAAACATTCACTGATTTGGTTATGGCCCTATACCGTTCACCATCCGCACGCATTGCTATAAATGGTTCATTGTTGGACCCCTTTTCTTTGGAACAAGGGACGAGACAGGGCTGCCCCCTCTCCCCTTCACTCTTCCTCTTGGCAATGGAACCCCTAATTGCTAATATAAAAAAAAATGAAAACATCAAAGGTGTGAGATTCGGAGATAAGTGCGTCAAACTAGCCGCCTATGCGGACGACATCCTGATTGTAACAGAATCACCAGACTCCTCCATCCCTGCACTAATGACTACCATTGATACTTACTTCTCCCATTCAGGGTACAAACTCAATCGGGATAAGTCAGAGGTCAAGCCACTCAATATTTTAACGCCCAAAGAAGTGCTGGGAAACTCAGGGCTATGTTGGCAACCAGAGTTTGTGAAATACCTAGGTATCGAGTTTGGTGACTCCCTTATGGTGACCCTCCAACGAAATGAAAAGATAACTTTAAATAAAATCAAGACCCAACTAGAGGGGTGGTCCCCTCGATTCATTACTTGGTGGGGCAGAGTGGAGACCATCAAGATGATGATTTCACCTCTAGTTAATTACCTCATATCTATGCTCCCTCTGACCCTCACATCAGACTTCTATCACAAACTAGACATGGCTATCTATAATTTCCTTTGGAAAGGGAAAAGAGCAAGAATCAGCATAAAAAAGCTTCGCTTAGACAAATCCGCAGGTGGGGTCAATTTGCCAGACTTTAAAAGGTATGAAGCCGCCTTCCTAGCCAAACAAGGAGCCCACTGGCTCGCACCTTCACCTGATTATACTCCAGTGTGGCTAGAAATTGAGAAGGAAATTCTAGACGGTATCACCCCTAGCGCGGCTCCCTCGTCTAACCTAAACAAACTAACCCACTCTAAATCAATATTTCATAACACCAAATCTGCTCTCCTGCAGTTTGACATAATCCTAGAAAACAGCATTCGGGGCTCACAATGGGAATCCCTATGGGACAACCGTAACATTATGTACAAGGGTAAACCTCTGCACAATGCGACATGGATCAAAAGAGGCATACTGTTCCCATACCAACTATTTGCGGGGGCATACTCTATTCCATTCAGTGACTTGCAAATCAAATACGATCTTGAACCAATTGAATTTTACAACTTCCTAAACGTAAAAACAGCATTGTCCAAAACCAAACTCTCCCTGACACCACCCTCCCTCCCAACATACCTTGCCAGATTAAACAGACTAGGACACCAGGTTTCCTTTCTCTATAGACTCAGCCGTCCCCAACAATCTAGCCTTACTGCCCTAATCACACAATTCTGGAATAACCTTTCATCCAGACCAATCACAGAATTAGATTGGACCAACACATGGGTATCTTGTACGAGACACAAAATCAGCCCTACACTGTCTCAGACAAAATACTGGCTCCTTCATAAGGCCTTCTGGACCCCGGCGGGATTATTTGCACACAACATCGCCCCAGACGCCTTTTGCTGGAATTGCAAACGTGCGGAGGGTGACTTATCGCACATTATCCTAGACTGCGACTGTGTAGCACAATTTTGGGAGAAGATATTTGAATTTGTCTCAAAACTATTCCACATTACACCAGCAAAAGAGCTCCCTTACCTAGTTTTCGGATTCACCCAGGACCCATCCCTTGACGCAGACGATAAGGCATTACTTGACCTCCTCCTCACGGCGGCGGTTAAGACAGTCCTTAGCAACTGGAAAGATACCAGCAAAGCCAACTTCGCAGGGTGGCTGAATTGGATAATCAGCTTACGGGGTGCAGACAATATTGCACTCCATCAGACACCGTGGCGCCCTCCCACGAGAAAACTATGGTCGACTCTTGATAACTACTTCACGACACATAAGCCACCTTAAAATGGTCCACACACCGTCCACGATCCATCAACATGTGTTCGCAGACTCCCATCATTGTTCTATTATTTATCATAGTACATTTTCCTTTCCAAATGAGTAAAATGCTGTTGGAATACAATGTCTGTTACTAAAATGTTATTGAGTATAAGATACGTGCTCTGCTGTTTTAGGCAAGATACCAGCCATGTACTTTTGTATTGACATTTACTATGATGTATTGTAGCGTACAGTAATTTTGAACCGTGAAATTATGACTCTAATTATGCTACTGGATCTACTTTTTATATGTTTTGCTGAAACAACCAATAAAAACTTTTGAAATAAAAAAAAAGGTATACTTATGTTTTACTTTTAAAACCAAGCAGGACTTGGCACAGGTAAGTGAAATATACTCTCAAATGCAAGACTTTAAAAGGAAATGCAGTTGTGGTTGAATTGGCGATCTCTACAGGTTTGTATTGGTTCAAAAAGCAGTTTTAAATTACACAGTAATTACTTTTGGAATACATTTGCATTACTTTCAGATTAAATTGACTACTCAGGGTGGTATGCCTAGATACCACACCGGATATCTCACAGTACAAGGTAAGTAAAACTTTTTAAGGTTTGCAGTTTCGTTAATTTTTCTCCCAAAAAAGACAGCAGTTCCACGCTTTGAACAGTTTAGCAACAAAAACTCATAACATTGGTTCCTAAGGGAGAAAACTGGTTATCAGTTTCACAGGTAAGGACTCAACTCAAGTGTAAGTTTTGGGAGTTAGGACCAAGGTTCCTCAAGGTCTAGGTAGGCACTCAAACTGCACCACCAGCGGCACTGGGGTGGCCAGATGCAGAATGCAGGGGCCCAATGTTAGCCTATGGGGCGAAGGGGCCTTTGGTCAGGTACTGCTCCCGGGCAGGCCACTCTGCTGTGGGAATAAAGCTCCTGGGGTTGAGGTCAGCACTGCAGGCACCAAAAATCAGCACAGGAGCTGCACCACCAGCGGCAAAGGGGCGTCCAGGTACAGTGTGCCATGAGACATCGAGGACCCTGTGGATTCCAGGGGGGAGATCTTCGGTACGGCAAAGTGGCTGCAGGCTCGCAGTCGGGAGGACCGTTCAGGTTGGGACTGCAGGCGCAGTCTTGAGGCTTGAGAGAGGTGGGTATCACCAGATCCCAGGTCAGGATCACTGGGGAAACCTCCTCGTGGTGTTCGGTCACTCTAACTCGGGCTGTGGGAGCCAGGTGCAGAGAGGTGCGGACTCACAGAGCCCACGGGATCCAGATTCTGTGGTTGAGTCTTTGCTTGAGCAAATCCTGTGCTTGCGGGAGACACTCTGTTGGATGACTGCTGGGCAGATCCTCTGGGCGGCTGCTGGAATTGCCGGGGTTCTCGCTGTAGGCAGGTTGAGGTCGGGACAGGCCGGTAGGGCTGGGACAAAAGCAGTAAGTGCCCTCTTCTTCCTGGCTCAGCAAGGTCCTTCTTTCTTCAAATCAGAGGAGGCAAGGTTCGAGGTCACCCCTAAATACTAAATTTAGGGGTGTTACATGTGTGTGCGGGTCAGGAGCAATGGTTCCCTTCCTTGGGGTGAGTACACCCCCTATTATGCATCCCTCCAATGGGAGGGGGAACAGGTGCCTCTTCCTAATTGGTTGGGTCCCCTCATTTCCAAGATGGAGGGGAGTGAGATGTAAGCTTCACCTCGCCTCCCGCACCTGAGGGGTGGGATTGGCAAAGGTAGGCACACCAATCCACCTAGCTCTGTTTTCCAACTGATTCTCAAACCTAAAGTGTAGGTTATAACTGGTGGTAGCCAATTGCTGGGGTCAGCAATAGGCAGGGATAGCTTACAAGGGAGGTAGGCCTTTGAAGCTTCCTTTTTTGTGGACCCAGTCCATCCTGGGGGAGGGGGCATGACACCTCTGCCCAGGATGGGCTTTGTTTCTGGACCCAGAGAGCAGAGGCTCTCTATCCTATGCGTTTAAGACCCTCCTAGCGCGTACTGATCCGCCAGCCTTGCTGCTATCCTGAACCGGGCTATCTTCAGGGGCTGTTTACTCTGCGTCCGTCCCGGTGCGATGGGGACCGTCCTTGTGCTTACTGGACAGACACGACGCGTTTGTGACTGTCCAGGCACATACCCCCCCAAACACCACAACACTGCGGCCAACGATCTTCGGACGGCTGGGGTGTACTGGGTCCTGCCTGCCCCTCTCACAAGGGCTATCATGTCTGGTCTTGGCCACCAGGCTTGCCTATGCTGTTGCCCTTTGCCCCTCTCCCTCCATCAACAGGCTGCCATCACCGAGAACGACTTCACCATTCACATGACTATGATGATTGAACAGACCTCCCGCGACGCACTGCACTCTGTCTTAATGTGGTTCTGATTTTGCTATATTTTATCTGGGCTCTGATTTTGCCCAGCTGGGCTTGTAGCTCTCTGTTCCTAATAGTCGCCCTAATCTCCCGCGACGCACCGCACTTGGCTCTGCCCGGATGATACTCCGCAGTGCTGGTTGCTCTCTGAACCCTGAGGGCGAAAACAGTTTTCAGGTTCGACGCAACAAGCTGCCTGAGCTTGCCCACCTTGGACTTGCTGATTTGACGCTCGCTTATTGCGAATTGCCTCTCCTTGAGTTATGGGGGTAAGTGCCAGCACTTTGATCTCCTTCAACGCAATCGCAAAACACAAAATTCTCTAAAATGGTCACACAACCCTGATTTTTCTAAAATGGCCGCCCCCTGCTCATCTCTGAATTAACCTGTTCTTCACTGTATTCTGACAACCCTGAATTCTCTAAAACGGCCACTACCTGAACATGGGTGCACCAACTGGCCTTAAGTCTTCCATGGAGTCCTCCCTCTCTTGCTGACCTATCGCTGCGCTCCAACATTGCGTTAACATAATTGCAGGACAACTATTATCGCTTAAACCTAATTATGCTAACAAGGCCTCTCCATGATCTAAGGGGCTTCCGCAAGCTCACAGACCTTCTTGGAGACTCCTCTTGGCTCCCCCAGTCTTACATGGCAATGGCACTACATTAACCCTCTCTCCCACACGTAAGGCAGTTTTTTAAACTATGCTTCCTCTTTCATGAATGTTAATAGTTCATGCTGCGCCTCCGGTTGGATGCGATAGACCACAGCTATGTCGTGGTAGGTGACGTGGAAAGTGACCATCATTGGCCCTCTTGGAATCCCACTCCTTTAAATAACTGCACCTTTAAAGGCCATATTAATGCTACTACTGCTATTATTATTACCATCCGCTGGAATGCTACGGCCCTCTACTGATCCCGCCTGGCCTTACAAGGGATGTATGATGTTACAATGTGATCAAAATGATCGCAGTACTTTACATCACTGTTTTTACAATACAAGTCGTTAGCACAAACTTGGGCTGTAGGGTGCTGGACACTCCAGCCTACGTACAGTAGGGAAGGTGTTGGAATAGTAAATCACACTATTCCTTAGTCAAGAGCACCCTCCAGTGCAAGTCGTGGTAATGACTTGCGTTGTAAATGCAACGATGTAAATGTATTGCAGTGTTTTGACCGCGTTGTTAAAGTTGTTTCCCCTTACAAGATACCCTCTCAGCGTTGATTACAAACTGAACCCTGTTCACTCCGACATCTCTTCTAAGCCGCACAACCTACTCTCTGTCCACCATGCCCTTCCTCGCTCAGTCCAGAATGGACCCCAGACTACAAAAGTTAGGTACGAACAGCCACATAATTAAATATCCTCTCTAAAAACACGATGAAATCCTTGAAACACAGACTACTCAAAGCTAACCCTGAAACCCTTATCTCTGACCCCCATTTCTGCCAAAAAAGGGGCTATTACTAGCGACCTGATATTTTACACTAATAGAGCTCAATGGAGAGTAGCGCTACACTCTTTACTCCGAATCGCCACGGCTAAGAAGTTTCCTCACGGTCTTAGACTCTTGGCCGTGACGTCACCCACATTTAGAGCAAATGCTACCATATCCATTTATAACAATGGGATTATACTAATTCAGGCCACAGATTGCAACCTGGTCATCTTTGATGACAGATTCGCCTTCTTTAGAAATCGATGGAACAAAGCGGCACTCCCAGTCACTCTAGAAACGTCCTTCCCCTGCCTCAGACTCAGGCCCACCCTGACCCCTCTCAAGAGTGCCACAACCTCCCGTCGATTATCCCACTTTTCTCGATCAACACTCACAGGGCCACCCTGGCTCTGCCAAACCTAGGTGCCCCAGACTCACCCACCGTGCCCCGACCTGAACTACCTCATGTCCGTAATGCTGGAGCAATTTTTATCCCTAGCGCCGATCACGTCACCTACACCTCACCAAACGCCTCGCTCACTGGCTCTATCCTACATAAATCAATCTCCCCACAGCTGACTCGCCCGCTCTACACCAGGAACTGAGCTCCCCCAACATCCCTTCCAGCACCCAATCAACTTGCTCTCCCATACATCAGAGATGGATCTCTTCCTCAGATGATGCCCCCCACATGCGTCCCTTGGCCCTGAACTCACATCCGTACTCCCTGGTGATCAAACCTCCTCCTCTTCCCTCCACAAGACCCATAAACCTCATCAGGACCCTGACACTAAGCTCAAGGAAATAAACCAGGAACTCCTAAATCTCAAAATCATCATTCAAAATCTCATTAATTCCACTGAGGTGCTGGCCTTCGAGCTCTCCTCGAGCTCCCCTCCAACAAGATTTTGCAAGAGACCCGGCATATGATCCAACTCTACCATAATCTTCCACCTCCTTCAACTAGTTTACTGAGTGGCCTGGCCCGAAATCTCCAGCCTAGTCCTGGAAGTCTACCTCCTACCCGAATGTCCCTTCTAGACCCTCCAGAGCCAAAAATCAGTTATCAGAAACAGACATTCTCTCCCTCCTCTGAGCCTACAACACCCCTCTTACACCCATACCATTCCCTCCTAGAACTTCGCTAACAGCTCCTTTAAATGCCTCTGGCTTGGCATATCCCAAGCAACAGAACTCAGAGGCCATCCAAAGTATCACCTCTATCCCTCATAGAGCACCAAGACTCAACGTCAATGCCTTAAACATTAATAACCTCATGCAGATCCCCACTACGCAGCCCCTGATCACTGACAACAAATCACACCTGATATGCATGTTACTCAACTGTAGATTAGGGGGGAAACATGCCACAGACCTTGCAGATCTCATCCTTGCTTTAGAACTTGACTTCCTCATCCTTACTGAAACTTGGCTCACTGACTCAGGCCCCATCCTTGGCATTCTAGTCCCTTCCAGCCACAACATTATCAGACTTGATGGAGCAAAGAAAACTGGAGGTGGCATAGCTTGTATCTAAATACACACAAAGGTGCCCAAGGGTCATGA
Source organism: Lissotriton vulgaris (assembly GCF_964263255.1). Taxonomy (NCBI): domain Eukaryota; kingdom Metazoa; phylum Chordata; class Amphibia; order Caudata; family Salamandridae; genus Lissotriton; species Lissotriton vulgaris. Next base: position 1,216,026,132 of record NC_141697.1, read on the forward strand.
ATAAATAATATTGGTCTATAAATATGCCCTAGGACCCTAAATAAATTAGTTGTTTTTGATAGCTCTTATCTACCACAACTCTTTCAGCAGAACAGTCCAGTGCAGCTATTATCTCATCCTGTGAATACCTAGGAAAACAAGTAACTTGCCTGTAACTTTGGTTCTCTAGTATTGGTAACTTTCAGAGATTCCCATGGCCTGTATCATTCCCCGTCGTCGGAATGGGAGTCTCTGTAAACAAATAACATAGCAGTAGATACAAAAGAGAAAGAAAAAAAGGCCTAGGCCTCATTCCCTTTTGTAGCATATCCACCTCTTTGGGCAAAAGAGACCAAAGTAAAGCAACAGCCAATCAGATTAGCCTCACCCCATAGAACCCTCCTGAGAGAACCTCAGAGCATCAGATTTTCGTAGCCGTTGTGTAACAGTATAACCAAAACGTGCAGAGGGCTGAGCTTTGCCAGGGGGGTAGGGTGGGCGCATGGAAATTACGAAAGTAACTTGTTTTCTTACTCCAGTATTGGAACTTTCATAGATTCCCATAGCTTGTTTCAGAGTAGCTAGCAGTTAGAAAGCACATTTTACTCCCTCATTAACATTCCTTCCTCCATTACTTCTCTTTCTTTTCTACAAATAAAACCTTAATCAACAGAGCAATCACATAAAGAACATACAGCAAAATGTGCAAGTAACAGTAAGAAAAGGAATGAGGGAAGAAAGGAAAGCTCACCACTCAATGGAAGAGGTTAGGACTGCCTGGCCTACAGCTGTGTCTTCTTGTGTCGAGGTCTCCAGGCAGTAATGCCTCGTGAAGGTGTGCATGCTGCTCCAAGTTGCATCCCTGCAAATGTCTTAAATCTGAACTCCCGCAAAGAGCGCCGTAGAGGATGTCATGGACTTCGTGGAGTGTGATCTAACTCTGCCTTGTAGAGGCTTGTCCGCTGCAGAATGACAGTACTGTACGGCACTAGAGATCCATGGAGCGATGCCCTCAGACAGGGGTAAGCCTTTGCACGGAGCACTAAATGCGTTGAACAATTAAGAATATTTTCGAAATTCTTTAGTGCGGTCCAGATAAAATTTCAAGCACCGCTGCACATCCAGTGAATGAAGTGTCCTTTCCGCCGGCGTAGAAGGCTGTAGAAAGAAAGCCTTGAGAATCACTGGCTCGCTTAGATGAAAGTCTGAAGGCACCTTTGGTATGAACTTTGGATTAGTCCTTAGAATTACTGTATTTCTTTTGAATTGGAGAAAAGGTTCCTATATTGTGAGAGCGTGCAATTCTCCAATACGTCTCGCTGAAGTGAGAGCAAGAAGGAGCACCAGCTTCCAAGAGAGGAATGTCATATCTGCTCGATGAATCGGTTCAAAGGGATGCTTCATCAGCTGGGTAAGAACCAAGTTCTAATGCCAAGTGGGGGGTGGAGGTTTCACTGGAGGAAAAACTCGAAATAGACCTTTGAAAAATTGTTTGACAATTCTGGATGACCAGAGAGAAGGTCCAGATGCCATGCGTCTGTAGTGAGAAACTGCCACTAAGTGAACTTTTAAGGATGAATGAGCTAGCCCTGCCTTAGCCAAGGACAAGAAATAAGGAAGAACCTGCTGAGGTTGAGACGAGAAAGGGTCAACACCCTTCTGCTGGCACCAGATACAAAATCGTTTCCATTTCAAACGGTAAGTCTTGTTAGTGGAAGGAGCTCTAGCCTGAGAGAGAACATCTCTTATTTCTTCTAAGAGATGAAGGTCTAGGAACTCTCGCTGCTCAGAAGCCATGCTGACAGGTGTAAAGAATGAGGATCCGGGTGCCAGATCTGGCCCTGGGACATTGTGAAAAGATCCGGGATTGCCGTAAGGGACGTGGAGGGGCCAGAGAAAGGAGGTGAAGCTCTGTGAAATAAAAGTGCCTCGGCCAAGGTGGAGCTATTAGGATCTTCCTGCACGGTTCCGTCTTGTTCTTCCTGAGTAGCCTCGGAATCAATGGAATGGGGGAAAGGCGTATACAAATGCTCTTGACCAGGCTATCGAAAGAGCATTCCCCAGTGATTCTCGATTGTGTTGTTTGCTTGCGTAAAACCAACATTTTCTGTTCACTGGGGTGGCAAAGAGATCTATTGAGGGTTCGGCCCAACGGTGGAAAATCTCAGAGACCGTCTGGTTTAGTTCCCATTTGTGGCTGGCTGACTGATGAAAGCCTGCTGAGCCTGTCCGCCTTCTCGTTCAGCACTCCTGGAAGGTGTTCTGTTTGTAGCGATATTCAGTGTAGAGATCGCCCACTCCCAAATGTTTTGGGCCTACTGTGACAACTGAAGAAATCTGGTACCCCCTTCCTTGCTTATGTAGTGCATGGCAGTGGTGCTGTCCGTGCGGACGAGAACCGCTGAACCCTGCAATCGTGGAAGAAATGCTTGCAGCACCAGACGGATCACTCTGAGCTCCAGGAGGTTGATGTCAAGAAGGCGATGCTGGGGCAACCAATGCCCGCTTACATGTAAGTCCTGAAGCACCACACCCCAGCCCTCCAGTGAGGCACCTGTTACAACTTGAGGAGCTGGACTGCTTACGAAGGATAGACCTTGGGATAAGAACAATAGTTACTTACCTGTAATCTGTGGTTCTCCAGTATTGGTGTCTTTCATAGATTCACATGCCTGAATCATTCCCTGTCGTTGGAGTGGGAGTCCCACAGTATAAAAAAAAGCGGTAATATGCCATTTGTACATAGCAAATAACAGTTATACCCAACCAGGAAGTAAAGTAGCCCCAGCCACAGTGGAGAAAACTTCCACATTAGTGACTATCCAAGTCATTATGTATAGACCAAACTGCAGCCAATCAGGCCACAGCTCCCACCAGAATGCTCTCCCCAGAGACCCAGGCTCTCAGATTTTGTAGCACCGGAGTGTACCTGAGTATACATATATATATATATCCATAGCCTGAGTGACACTCTGAGGGGAGGTGGGTGGGTGCATGTGAATCCATGAAAGACACCAATACTGGAGAACCACAGATTACAGGTAAGTAACTATTGTTCTTCTCCAGTATTAGGGGTGTCTTTCATAGATTCACATGCCTGAATCAGAGTAGTTAGCAGTAATACAATACATCGCTCTTGGACGCCAAGCTACACAGTTTTCATGCATGAACATAATGTAATGCAATAACATAGTAAAAGTGTCAAAAGAGCAAGAGGAGGTGGGAGAGATCATCAGAGGCTCACCTTATTGAAAAAGATTACGCAGGACTGCTCTTCCCACCGAGGCATCGGTATCACTTGAAGAATCCAGACAGTAATGCCTCGTGAATGTGTGCCTGCTGGACCATGTTGCAGCTCTGCAGATCTGCAGGAGAGGCACACCAGCAAACAAAGCAGTTGAAGAAGAGACTGCTCTCGTAGAATGAGCTCTAGGTAAGGTCTGTAAGGGTTTACCTGCTTGTTGATGGCAGAGCGCTATCGTTGATGAGATCCACCTAGCGATAGTCTGTTTTGTCACTGCACAGCCTTGTCTCAGTCTGCCATGCGCTACAAATAGCTGATCCGTCTTCCTGATGGCAGCTGTCCTTGAAAGATAAAACTTAAGACATCTCTTGATATCTAAAGAGTGTAAAGTCCGCTCAGCTGGCGACTGCGGATTCGGAAAAAATGTCTTAAGTATAACTGGCTCATTCAAATGAAAATCCGATGGTACCTTGGGCATGTACTTCGGGTTGGTGCGCAGTATCACAGTCATTCGTGAATTGCAAGAAAGGTGGTTTAGACGTGAACGCTTGCATGTCACTAACCCTTCTGGCTGATGTTAACTCAGGCAGTAATGCGACTTTCCAAGTGATGAACTTCAGATCAACTTTATGGATCGGCTCAAAGGGATGGCGCATGAGCTGAGCTAGTACTATATTCAAATGCCAGGATGGAGGTGGCCGACGTATTGGAGGAAACATGCGAAATAAACCCTTAAAGAATTGTTGGATTATTCTTGAGGAATATAGAGAATTCGTACCATCCTGATGGTATCGGGATATAGCCGCTAGAAACACCTTAAGTGTTGAGTGCGCCAAACCTGATTTAGCCAACTGTAAAAAGAAGGGTAAGATCTTTTCCGGTTCAGCATACATGGGATGTAAATTCATAGTTTGGCACCAAGCACAAAAACGCTTCCATTTAAGCTTGTAAGTTTTGTTTGTTGAAGGTGCTCTAGCATTGGCTAGGACTTCTTGACAGTCTTGTGGAATGTTTAAATGTGCAAACTCATGGTGTTGAGGAGCCAAGCCAATAATTTCAGAGAATGAGGGTCCGGATGATATACCCTGCCTTCTTGAATTGTCAGAAGATTTGGAATTTGAGGCAGTTGGACTGGTTCGCGTTCTGAGAGAAGAAGAAGCTGTGTGAACCAATATTGTCGTGGCCACCATGGAGCAATCAAAATTATTCGACACGGTTGTCTTCTCATTTTCTTGATGACCTTGGGAATTAATGGAATTGGCGGGAAGGCGTAGGCAAATATCCTCTCCCAATTCATTGACAGAGCATCCCCGCAAGATTCTCTGTGGGGAATCCAGCTCGCAAACTGTGTACATTTCTTGTTCCGATATGTTGCGAATAGATCTAGATCGGGGTGACCCCATCTCTGGAAGATCTGATCCAGCGCTGGTTGATGCAGTTCCCACTCGTGAGTGCTGCTCTTGGATCTGCTCAGGGAATCTGCTAGCACATTGGCTACTCCTGGAACATGCACCGCTGACAATTTGATGTTGTGATCCAGAGCCCAATTCCAGATCTCTTGAGCCTGCTGGGACAACCGGGCTGATCTTGTGCCCCCCTGCTTGTTCAGGTAATGCATGCTCGTTGTGTTGTCTGTTCGAATCAACACTGTCGAGTCTTCCAGTATCGCTTGAAAAGATTTCATGGCGAGGAAAATGGCCCTTAATTCCAATAAATTGATGTGCCATTTCTTTTGCTGTCTGTCCCATTTGCCACTGATCGTCATCCCTTGAAGGTAAGCGCCCCAACCTTCTAGCGAGGCATCCGTGGTTACGATGAATCTGGGGACTTCTGCGAGGAAAGCACAGCCCACCTGCAGGTTGTGTTCCTGACTCCACCACAGGATTGCGTTCTTCATTCGAGGCGTTAAGGTGATGATATCTTCGAAGGAACCTGATACCTGCACCCATTGGTGACTGAGTTCCTCTTGCAAGGGTCTCATTCTCAGATGACAGTTTGGAGTGAGAGGGATGCACGATGAGATCATCCCTAGGAAAGATTAGAATTTTCGAACAGAAACGCACTCTTTTCTGAGGAGTGCAGTCGCCATCTTTTGAATCTTCTCCTGTCTTTCGCTTGAAATGAAGACCTGAGCGAGCTTGGAATCCAGCGTTGCTCCTAGGAAAGACTTCCTTTGTGATGGTTCCAGATCTGATTTCTCGTAGTTCACCGAGAAACCCAGGCTTTGGAGCAGGCAAAGGCATTTCTGGACATGTTTACTTGTTGTGGCGTAGGAATTGGCCTTGATAAGGAAGTCCAGATATGGGTATATCTGAATACCCTGTAATCGTAAGTGGGCCGCTACTGGTGCCAACATCTTTGTGAATACCCTCGGGCTGAACGTAGTCCAAAAGGAAGCACCTTGAATTGGAAATCCCTGCCAGCCACTCTGAACCTTAGGAACTTCCTGTGCCTGGGGAAAATGGGTACGTGGAAGTAAGCATCCTGAAGGTCTAGTGTTGCCATGTGGTCCCCTTCTGTCAGAAACTGGAGGATCTCTTGGAGTGTTAACATTCTGAACGTTAATTTTTTTACATATTTGTTGAGGGCACGCAAATCGAGGATGGGGCGCCATTCCCCCGATTTCTTTGCGTATCAAGAAAAAACGAGAGTAAAAACCTTTTCCTCTCTGATGTTGAGGTACTCTCTCGATTGCCCCCTTTCGAATCATTGTATTGATTTGGATGAACAGCTCTTTGAGATGTGCTGGGGGCGGTCCTTTTGGGGGTGAATTTGGAGGGGTTTTTACAAATTCCAGTATGTGGCCCTTGGAAACCACATCCAGGACCCATCTGTCTGTGGTAAATTCTGACAATTTTGAGCAATGTACGGATATTCTTCCTCCAATTTGTTTCTCACCTTTTGGTAGTGTTGTCTCTGCCCCGATATGTTGTTTTCCCTCGGGGCTGTGAATAATTATTTCGTCTTTGGCCATAAGGTTGTTGCCTATATGGCTGGAACCTCTGGTTATTTTGGTTGTTCGTATATGAATGTTGTTGGTAATATCCTCCTCTATTTGTGAAGTTACCTCTTCCTCTTGCACCACGAAAGGAAGATTTCCGGTACTGCAGAGTACCCAACGATCGTGCAGTTTCTGTATCTTTCTTGATGGCTTGCAAAGCCTCATCCACATGCGAGCCGAATAGGTACTCGCCATCATAAGCCATATTCAACACCTTGGCTTGCACCTCCTGCCTAAAGGATGTAGATTTCAACCATCCCTCTCTTCTAAGGACTGCATCTCCTGCCAACTGCCTGAATCCTGTAGCTGCCACGTCCACTGCAGCATCAATGATCTCCGACGAAGCACACTCCCCTTCCTGCAGAATTTTTGTGGCTTCGGTCCGGTCCGGTTCAGGCAGTTTTTGAATGTAAGGCGATATGTCTGACCACATCTGGCTATCATACCTGCAGAGAATTGCCAGCGAATTAGCAGCCCTAACTGTGGTCGCTGCAATAGTCGATACCTTTTTCCCAATGGTATCGAGTCGCCTCCCATCTCTGTCCGTAGGAGTGGAGATCTGCGATGACGGGTTCTTTGCTCTCTTCTGAGCTGCTTGCGCAATGACTGACTCCGTCTTGGCCTGGCCGATCAGGCAAGCAGGTGAAGAAGTTGGTGCCCTGTACTTTTGATCCACTCGCGGTAAAACCGCAGGTAAATAATTTGGTGTGGCCATGATCTTTAGACCTTCTTTCCAAATAAAGTCTATAATAGGAATAGACCAACTTTGCGACAAACTCTTAAAGTCGTACAGGAAACATTCGTCCTGTTTAGCCTCCATGGTAATGAGAAATCTCTTAGTTGCTTTGTCCATAATCCTATGGAAATTTGCAATATCCACCGGTGGTGACTCAGCTTTTGGTTGTTCATCTGGAGAAGGTGTGTCAGCTTGATAATCTTCATACTCCGACGAATCCGTTTTATCTAATTCACCTTCTTCATGAGTTTCCTCATCAGTATTCTCACCCTCCGTTTGGTGGTGGGACACCGGTGTTGATGGTCAGGCATGCTCCGCTTCTTCAGTCATTGTAGCCATTGGAGTCGGGGTTACTCGAGGCCGTGGAGAAGTGATTTGTGATTCGCCTGACTCTGAAGATGGAAAACGGCGATAATAATCGCTCAACATATACTGCAAATTTTGGAAAAGTTCCATTGGCATTTGCATCCCTGGTGTTGGTTCAGTCTCCAACCTAGGCGGTTGTATCACTTGCTCCTCTTCCTCCTGATCCTTTATCTGTATAAGCAAATCAGATGGGCTCTCCGCTGCCTGAAATAACTCATCACCAGAGTCATCTTCCTCAGAATCCAAGAGCCTGTCTGGCATTTTTAGTGGCGACATAGATGCAGACTGTGATGAACGCTTTTGTAATAGTGCCTCAGTGGTGGCTGGAGATGGCAGCGGTATCACATTGCTCCTTGCTGACCAGACTTGAAGATCTGTGCAAGATGACAGCTTTGGTGTTGTTGGATTCTCTTGTGCCATCGTTAATTTTGTTTCTTGTGGCTTTGTCTTCGTCGTCGACGATGTACTTGTCGACGATAATTGCTCCGTCGACGACTGTGGCTGTTTAGTCTTCGTCGACGAGATGGACTTCGTCGTCGACGACGAGGGGAACGTCGACGGGACCACTTTCTTCGTCGACGGGGCCGTCGATGGGACTATTTTCTTTGTCGACGCTTCGCCGTCGACGAGGTCTTCTTCTGGAATCGTCGACGGCAGCTTCGTCAACGATGATGTCGTCGACGGCAAGGTCTTCTTTGTCGACGGTAAGGCTGTTGTCGACGGCAAGCTTGTCGTCGACGCTCGTATTAGCTTCGTCGACGGAGGCTCGTCGACGAGAGGTGTGACTATTTTCGTCGACAAGATGGGACGAACCTGGACATGCACATAAATTGGAGAGGACGCTGAGGACATCACCATAGAAGGTTTTGATGAGGAAAAAGTCATAGTAGAAGTCACTGCCGTGGCTGCCTTACAGGAAAACGGCAGAGAAGTCGCTGCCTTGGTCACAGGCCTCTGAGGTGACACTAAAGACGCAGTCTTTTTAGATTCCGTTGGCCTCACCGATTTCTCAGAGGATTTTTTTATTTTTGAGGTAGAAGGCTCACCAGCGTCATCAGTGAGCTGGGCCTGTCTTGCCACCTTAGCCTTAGGAGTAGTCACTTTACTCTCAGCCATCCTCTTTCTAGATCCCATAGAAGACCCTGAGGCCAAACTTCCTACCTCAGAGAGTGGTTGATCCTTATCTTTAATCCGCTGTATCCATAGCAGCAGGCGACCCTCTCTGTCCCTGAGGGTCTTTGGAGGAAAGGTGCGACAAATCTTGCACTCCTTAGCCTGATGATCAGGGTACAAGCAGTAGATGCAGAGAGTATGCGGATCCTCCTTAAACAGCCTTGCTTTTCCGCAGGATTCACAGGCCCTAAACAGGGACTTTGATTTAGACATGTTAGAAAGTGAAATCTTTCAGAAGTAGAGAAAAAACTGAGCAGAGCTCAGAGAGACTCCCTATCACACGACGTGCGGTAAAAAAATCTGAGAGCCTGGGTCTCTGGGGAGAGCATTCTGGTGGGAGCTGTGGCCTGATTGGCTGCAGTTTGGTCTATACATAATGACTTGGATAGTCACTAATGTGGAAGTTTTCTCCACTGTAGCTGGGGCTACTTTACTTCCTGGTTGGGTATAGCTGTTATTTGCTATGTACAAATGTACAAATGGCATATTACTGCTTTTTTATATACCGTGGGACTCCCACTCCGACGACGGGGAATGATTCAGGCATGTGAATCTATGAAAGACACCCCTAATACTGGAGAACTTCTCTTCCTTTGTCCACCACAAGGCTGCTTTTTTCATTCCGCAGTAATCACCACTTTGTCGTCGAAGGAGCCGTGAACTTGCTGCCATTGCCTGTACGGTTGCTCCTGAAGAGATTGCATCCGCAACCTGCAGTGGGGTATCAGAGGGATGCATGAAGAAATCACTCCTAGAAGGGATTTGTAACGGCGTACTGAAAGATACTTTCTTTTTCTCAACAAATGAGCCATGGACCTCAGTTTTTCTTTCTTTTCGACAGATGGAAAAGCCTTGCTTAGAGACGTGTCAAGGATAGCCCCCAGGAATCGTGCTTTCTTGGCAGGGCAGAGAGACGACTTCTCCCTGTTGAGAGTCAGGCCCAGATTGCTGAACAGAGTCATACATGCTTCGACTGTCTCCTCCGCTGCCCACCTGGACGGGGCCTTCAGCAACCAGTCATCCAGGTGCGGGAAGACTTGAAAATGCAGTTTCCTTAGGAAAGCTGCCACCGGTGCCAGCACCTTGGTGAGGATCCTCGGGGCAGTCCAAAGGGTAAAACCTTGAATTGGAAGTGGCTCTTAGCTACTGTGAATCGAAGAAACCTCCTGTGTGATGGATGATTAGGTATGTGAAAATACGCATCTTCGAGATCGAGAGTGGCCATGAAATCTACCGGGTTGAGGAGACTTAAGATATCCTGGAGAGAGATCATCCGAAAGGATTTATAAGATAGGAGATCTAAAATGGGGCGCCATTTCTCCAGCGTCTTCTTGACCAGAAGAAACCTGGAATAGAAACCTTCCCCTTTTTGAGAACAGGGGACCAGCTCTACAGCTCCCTTGAGGAGCATCTGATGAACTTCAAGCCGCAAGAGGCGCAGATGTTTGGAAGGCATGGCGACAGGGGGCTTGGAAGGTGGCATATGAATAAACTCCAGCGTATGGCCATCTTGAATGATGTTGAGAACCAACCGGTCTGATGTTATCCGTTTCCAGTTGTGGAGGTATTGAGACACCCTGCCTCCCACAGATGTTGAAGGGGAGGTGGGTACAGCAGGCAGAGCCAGAACGCAGCTATCGCCGCTTGGAGGCGTCACGTCTCTGGCGATTGTTTTCCTCTAGTGTTGGACCTAGAGAAAGAAGAGGTCTGGCTTTGTCTTTGCTGGTATGATGGTCGATAAGATTGATGCATTGAACCATAAGAAGAGTAACGTTGTTGTTGGTACGAACCTCTGTATGATGTGGTACTCTTTCCTATGGCCCCACGGAAAGGAACCTTCTGATACTGAAGAGTACAGAGAGATCTTGCTGTCTCCGTATCCTTTTTTATGTCCTGGAGGGCATTGTCAATATGCTTGCCAAATAATGCCTTGCCATCAAATGGAAGATCCAGGATTTTGTTCTGGATCTTCGGCCGGAACCTTGTCGCCTTGAGCCAGCCTTGGCGCCCAAGAACAGCTGCGCCTGCCAGCGAACAGAAAGCCGTTGTGGCAATATCCATGGCGCAGTCAATCACTTCTGCTGATGTAGCCTCTCTCTCCTGTGGGATCTTCTTGGCCTCCACCTTGGCCTCCTGAGGGACCTGGTCCAAATACGAGATCGCACCACATTTGGCGATCGTATCTGCTAAGGATCGCAAACGCATTCGCTGCCCGTACCAAAAGACTTGCCATAGAGGAAAACCTTTTCCCTGCATTATCAAGGCGTCTGCCCTCTTTATCAGGAGGAGTTGTCAGGGGTGCAGAAGGATTGCGTGAATTCCCCAAATGTCTACCGGGGGAGAGTCCACTGGATCCGGAGTAGGTAAAGCTGGGTCCGGGATCACATAATAATCCCACTCTATACCCTGATTAGGCCTGTTGTCATTGTCCTTGTAGGAAGGTAGATCCTGACTATGGTTGCCCCCAACTTTTTGCCTTGTGTTTTAGCTGGTTTTTGACATAGTTGGCCTGGGACCCTGCCAATCAGGACCCCAGGCCTACTGCTCTCTCTGTACAATGGATTCCATGTACCTTAGGTACATATCTAATTGGTACTGGGGCCACCTTATCAGACCCTGTAACTCAGGGCATAGGTGTACCCAGGGCCTACCAGGGGCTGCAGCATGTGTTATGCCACCCCTGGCTGGCCATCTAAATCTGACACAACTGGCTGCACGGCAGCTGGGGCAAAGTGGTGTAATCACCACTTGCTGCAGATATAGTATACCTATAGCTAACCCTAAAATAGACACATGTATTCCTATCAGTCACTCCTATGGCAGGCCTTAACAATCCTGAAGGCAGAGTGCTTGGAATTATGTGAGATGGTGCTCTGGCATGAGCTGAGCCGTCTGCAGCTTGCAGAACCAAGTCCTAATAGCTGTTCTATGATAACACGTACCATATACTCTTAAGTGCATTATAATCCTCGGGGTTATTTGCTATCTTTGGTATCTCTTTATCAAAACATGTCGAGTCAGGTGTCATACGAATTGGAATACTAACCCCTCGCCAATTCTGGCGACGGGGTTAGCATTCCACCCTTCTAGAGGGACACGACATGTATGTAACTGTGAAGCCTGGTTAAAGTTAACTCGAGCCTCAGCATCACAAAATGGATGCTGCCACCACAGACACAAGTCTGACCCCCTGCAGCTGGGAATCCTTCCAGCGAGGGGAGCTTGGACAAAGGGTTTCCTGTCAGGGGCGGTGCTAGCACCATCCCAGACAGGGTTTTGTGTATCCTAGGTAGGCAGGGCTGAATAGGAAGGACTGGGGCTGGTGTGCCCCTGGAACTGGTTCAAACTGACAGAAGCCCAGCTGAGATTCGTGGGTGTGACGAGACCTCGAGGGACCGGCCATCTTCAGAACTGCACTACACTTGTCCAGCACGACCGCTGAGGGATCCTCGAGTGAGTGCTTTGGGGTTTGAGAAGCCCTAACCCTGAGCAGCTCCAGCACCGAAGTCCAGCCCCCCAGCATCCACGAGATCTGCGTGGGGCCCTTCTGCTCTTTGCTGCTCACCGTGTTGTCCGGCCACTTGCCTGCTGGCTTGTAGCCCTCTTGACGACGAACGACGACACTTCCATCGCTGGTCTGGTTGCTCCAGACTGGCCCTTGCTCCCCTCCAACAGAGGAGCACCCCGGACCCTCCTGGTCCAATCCAGATGCCATTTTGAGTCCACCGCGTGGGCTTGCATTTGCCAAGAGTTGTTGCCCCAATCCTGGGTCCAGCATCGCCGACAGCAGATACCTTCGTGGGACAGCTCGCACCTCCATCCTGGTCGCCGACAACACCTCCTGGTCCGAGAGACTGCAGAGCCCAGCGTCGCCCACTCACCTGGTCGAGGTGACTTCATCCGGTGCCATCCTGGTGCCCATCTAATCACTGGCTAGTGATTCAGAACTTGGTCCCCTCTGCTTACAGGTACCCTCTTCAGCTGATCCAGGCCTTGGATCGGCCCGGAACATCTTCACTGGTCGCCTGCCAGCAACTTCCACTTCAGGCTCCTGGTTCGTCGATGAAGAAACCCGACGACACTTGAACCCTATGCAGCCGCAGCCCCTGGGCTAGGTAACCTGAGCATTTCTGTGCTCCAGCATAGCTTAACTATTTAAGTGTCCAGATCCTTTTTCGTTTCAGCTCTACCTAGTCGGATTCGTCCGATAACACTAACTTTACGAAGACTAGCATCCATAGACTTTGTCCCACATCCTGCGTGAGAGTGCACACTCTGCACCCGATCTCCCTAGGCCTCCTGCTCGTAAATCTGAAGGTTCAGTAGTCCAGTCCTAGCGATCCTAAAGCCTTTGAGACTAGTTACTTACCTGCTAGTATTTCGCATTCCACTTTTGTAGTATATGATTTTCCGTGCCCCTCGGGCATTTGTGTAAATTGTGCGACTTTCAGAATTTCTTTAAGAGCTTTGTATTGTGCTTAGAGCCCTGTCCCCATAAAGAGTCCAGGGCTGTTGTGTTCTAAATAAATATACTTTTATTTTCATAACAACTTGTGTGGTGTCCTTTCACTTGGTGTTCAAGGGGTATATGTGATGGTATAACAGCTGGCTTAACACGCCCTCTAGAGTTTAGCCTAAAGACTGCTCTTGTCCATGCTACTAGGATAGCTGGTCTAAAGGTTGACTTACAACCAATCATCAATAAGGGTCGTTTGGAATGATACACAGTGATCACTAGAATAGTGAGCACTACATATCAGGCCAACTTCTCACAGTCCTGATCCTCGTCCGAGGAATCATCTTGTACATCCAGGACCACTGGAGGTATATCTGGCTCGGGTACTTGCGGCTGTGCAACCATCTGGGATGGTTCTCCCGGAGAAACCACTGCAGAAGCTGATGGTGTGGGGCACAGCATGTACTGCAGAGAAAGACGAAACAGGAGGAGTAGCATGAGAAAACCTCTTCTTATAATCCTGCAACATGCCCTGAAGATCTGCCAGAAGGGAAGAAGGAGCTGCACCCATCTCCGGGCCTGCACCTTCCTGTCGACGATAGGATTGCTGGAATGAGCACTCATGAAGGTATTCGCCGTCAGAATCAGTGTCTTGGCATTTTACCAACAATTGTAAGGGGCTATGGGCATAGCCAAAAGAATCCTCACCATCCCCGTCAGAATCCTCTTTTTCGAGTAACAGTGCGGGAGGCAAGGGGGTAACCCCCCTTTGAGACGTCAAATCAGGTGTTATCCTCTTTAAGGAAATAGAGAACCTCTCCGTCGACTTAGATGTGGTCGACGGTACCGTCAGTGATGGGGTTGCAAGAGAAACCATCGTCGACTAGGTCGTCGACGGAAGATCCACCGTCGACGGTTGAATAGTCGACGACGAGATGGGCACCGTCAACATTGCCGTCGACACTACTGCCGTAGTCAACGTCCTCGTAGCTCTCGTAGACAACACCGTCGTCGCTACTCTCATCGCTGTAAACGTCGTCAACGCTTCCGTCGACACTGATGTTGATATGTGGAGACTAGAAGGTACCGTCGACGAGCCAGTCGACGGTGCAACTTTTTTCACCTGGGATTTAGAAGACTTCATCAACTGAGTCTTCTGCAGCGTCGTTGATGATCTGGAATCTTTCTCTGACTTATCAGATGTAAGAGAAGAGGGCTTTTTCAAAGCTTTGCAAACTCCACCCCTGCTGTAGCTGAAGATAGTCCTTCCCGCTCCTTTGCACCATGGCAAGGAGATGAAAACAAGTTACTTACCTGTAACTTCAGTTATACAGTATTGGTATTTTCATAGATTCACATGCCTGAATCATTCCCCGTCGTCGAGGCGGGAGTCCCACGGTAAATAAAAAAGCAGTGCCAAAAGCACTTTGTAGTAGAAGGCCCTAGAAAAGGCCTGAGGCCTATATTATAGTAGCCTATCTACATCATTATGCTAAAAAGACCAAAGTCTTTGCTCCAACCAATCAGCTTACAGCACCCTCTAGAACCTTCCCTGCTGAGCCAGCTCTCCTCAGATTTTCGTAGCACAAGTGGGAACAAGTATCCCGAACTTAGAGAACTGACTCTCCGGGGAGGAGGGTGAGTGCATGTGAATCTATGAAAGAAACCAATACTGGATAACTGAAGTTACAGGTAAGTAACTTGTTTTCTTATCCAGTATTGGGGTATCTTTCATAGATTCACATGCCTGAATCAGAATAGCAAGCAGTAAGCCAGGCAAAGTCGGTTGCGGATGGTGGGAGACTTATTGCAGTGCACCCCCATGAATGTATAGTCAACAACCAACAATCGCCTATAGATTGATCTATTAATAAATCATGTTCAGATTCAAATAGAAATTGAGCATTTTCCTTCTGGAAAGGAACTTTAAGCATCATAAAAACACACGTTAACATATGTCTGCATATTTAAGGCAATCTATTGAATTGCATGTACATTATATGAAATAAGCAAACATCTGTACCTGAATGTACACCTTATGGAAACAGGTGACGTAAAACAGCTTGGCCCACTGCCGCATCATCCTGATTTGCTGATTGTAGGCAGTAGTGTCTTGTAAACGTGTGGACATTCTTCCATGTCGCAGCACGGCAAACGTTCTCAAGCGTCACACCTGCAAACAAAGCTGCAGACGCTGCCACAGCTCTTGTGGAATGCGATCGAACCTACCTTGTCAATGGTCGATTAGCCTTGATGTGACAGAATTGAATAGCGGATGCTATCCATCTTGAGATTGTAGCCTTAGTGACCGCTTTTCCCAATGTAGTCTGGCCATAAGCTACAAATAGTTGATCTGACTTTCTCAAAGTCTTGGTTCTCTGAAGATAGAACTTTAAGCATCTTTTTTTTTTTTTTTTTTGGTAAACCTTTATTGACATTTCACAGTTACATTCAAAGTCTACCAACCGTCACGGTAGAACAAGGGTACAGAGGTAATGCAGTCAAACAATGTAGATCAGGATCAATGCAAAAGCACACCTCACAGTGTCAATGCGCAACTCAGGAGAGCTTAATAGAACTTGGTCGCAGGATTATAAAGGTTGTTTTGTAAATTAAGGAAAAGCAGGATCTGATAGCACACAATTAAACCTCGCCAATACTAGGGTTTCACTTGAGACAGGATATTTACGGCAGGACCATCATAGGCAGGATATTCGTAGCAGGGCGTAAAATCAGGATATTCAACAAACATTACATATCTCCACCCAAACAGTACCTGTCCGCCACATAATAAAACATTAGAACAGAAACCCTTTTACTGAACTAGAGAAACGCACAGTAAGTTACCTCTAATCAGACCCACAGAAAGAAGAGGAAGAAAGAAGAAAGGAAAGAAAAGCCAAAGTATTAACATGAAAAATAAGGCCATAGAACTAAAAGTGAATCAAAAACAATACCCCACCCCCATCCCCCCACCTTGCACCCCTGCATACGGCCACGGCCTACCCCCCTAGCAGCGTGCCTGTCGCCCAATGTAAAAACCCGAAATATAGAGAGAAAAGACGAAGAGGAGAGAAAGAGACAATATTCAACACGAAGTAAGGGAAGGAAAAGAAAAAGAAATGAACGAAAACCCCACAAAAGGGGAAGAGAAACTAGGGGGTTCCCCAATACAGGCACCCGACCCCCCCCCCCACCCCGCCGCCTCGCACCCCTGCAATAATACCGTGGTGGATGATGAAATGTAAAAGACATAAGCAGAGTCAAAATCACATGTTCAGCCCACCCCCGCAAGCCACCCAGGCAAGATGGAAAACTCCCCGTGCTAGGGCGAAGGAGCCAAGTGACATCGATGTACATACATTTCGCCGGCCCAAGTCAGAAACATAGCGCAAAATTATAAGCAGGAGAGAACAAGTAGAACAACACAGCGAGCGGACAGGCCAACTCAAAAAATAGGATGCCCTGCAATGTTCCAAGTAGCTGCACCGTCAGGGGCTTCCGCCGCCATTTTGCATCTGCAATTCCAAGTACATTTAGATAGGAGAACCAGGACGGCCATTTCGTAGTTGCATAGCTCAACATCAGGAAAGGCAAATACAAGGAAGATGTATCAAATGTGCCCAGCGGACACCCCGAGTAAATGATGAAACCATGGGATAAAGTGTCAAAGAAGCAGTCAATGAAGCGCATACAGAAAGGGTTACTTGCGTAAAAATTCTCCAACGTCGCCGAGAAAGTCTGAGCAGGGTCCCACCACAAAGCCTGTTCAAGAAAGGCCGACCAAGGGCTACATGGACAAAGTCTCGCAACCAAGATGCCTTCGGCAATGTGTCTCCCCGTTCCGATGGCATCCGGCAACCCCCTGCAGTAAACCATTTCCAACTCCTTCCGTTCAGCTCACAGGGACGTCCGCTCCACTCCACTCCACTCCCCTCCATCCACCGTGCGCACTTCCAACGCCTACCGTGGTCTCACCGTTTTAATCACCACTAGCAGGGGGGATCCGAAATCCCAACGTCGCTGAAGCAGGTGTATGGGCCGCCCGCACAGAAATCAGATAAAGGGGGAATGGAGTCTTCAGTGCCCCCACGCCACTACCCATTAATGTCCGTGGTCCACTGAGTAGTGAACAAGCAGTATCGTGCCCCCACAATCCAAAAGGCGCCTTGGTAATACTGCGCCGCAGCCAGTCCCACGCAACGGAGATGTGAAGTAGGCAGCACATTGCAGGCCAAACAGCTCCCCATCCGAGCAGCCAGCAACAAGTAGCGGACGAATAAGTCCGTCAAGGGGAGAGGGGGGGGGGGGGGGGGGGGGGGGGGGGGGGACACCAAACCAGCGCTGAAAGCAGCGTGCGTTCTGTCCTCCCAGTGTATGGGTAGTGCTGGAGCCAAGTCCACAGGGGCGGGCTGACCTGCTTAGTAGTAGGGCGGATCCTCTGGAGCTCTGCGGCCATTGTTATCGCTCTCACTGGCGGCGGCGCAATCACGCTAGGGCCCGGCTGGAAGTCGCGCGCAGGCCGAAAACACAAATGCCCGTAACTCCGCTTCCGAGGCACGGAAAGCGCTCGGAGTCAGACACATCCACTCGGCGCCCCCTCCGACACACGAAGCTCCGGAGCTGTGCGGGGTGGACGGGAAAATCAGGCAGCGGGAGAGGAGAGCCGGCGGAGCCGGGCACCCGTGCGACCATCTTGGCCGCCGGCCCGGCTCCGCCCCCCTTTAAGCATGTTTTGATGTCCAAAGAATGCAATGTTCTTTCAGCCGGGGTTGAAGGATTTGGAAAGAAAACTTTCAGCTCGACAGGCTCATTTAGATGAAACTGGGAAGGCACTTTCGGTATGAACGTTGGATTCGTCCGCAAAGTGACATAGTCCTGGGAGAAATGCAAAAAGGGCTCCTTTATGGTGAAGGCTTGAATTTCTCCCACCCTTCATGCGGAGGTTAGCGCCAGTAATAAAGCAACCTTCCATGTCAAGAACTTCAGGTCAGCTCTATGGATGGGCTCGAACGGATGCTTCATCAGCTGCGATAGAACAGCGTTGAGCTCCCATTCCGGTGGTGAGGGCTTTACTGGAGGATAAGCCCGGAACAGACCCCTCATAAATAGCTTGATTAGCGATGAAGAGCAGAGTGATTGAGTGTTAGCCATCTTCCTATACCTGGATAAGGCCACTAAGTGGACCTTTATTGACGAAAAAGAAAGACCAGATTGTGCTAAATGCAATAAATACGGTAATATCTTCTCTGCTGGCGCCTCTATAGGGTGTAAAGCACTAGAGATGCACCATGCGCAGAAACGCTTCCACTTGAGACGATAAGTTTTTAATGTACTCTGGGCTCTTGCTTTCATTAAAATGTCTCGGCAGTCCTGAGGAAATTGGAGATGTTCGAATTCTAGGAAGTTAGGAGCCATGCGTGCAATTTCAGCGATTAAGGATCTGGGTGGAGTACCTGACCCTCGTTGCGTGACAGTAGCGTTGGGGTTACCAACAGTCTGATCGGTGGTTCCTGAGAAAGTAGCATGAGTTCCTGAAACCAATACTGGCGAGGCCACTTGGGAGCAATTAGGAGAAGGCGACAACTCTCCAACTTCATCTTGCGCACCACTCGTGGAATCAGAGGGATCGGAGGAAAAGCGTATGCATAGGTCCCTGACCATCGCATCGAAAGGGCATTCCCCCTTGACCCCTGTTGAGGGTATCTGCTGGCGTAGTACCGGCATTTCTTGTTCTGTTGGGTTGCAAATAAGTCCAACTTCGGCTTGCCCCATCTCTGAAACACATAGTTTAACTGGTTGTTGTCCAGTTCCCACTCGTGGCAATCTGACAAGGACCTGCTCAGTTTGTCTGCCAAGGTGTTGTAGAGGCCTCTGACGTGTTCCACCTTGAGAGTTATGTTGTGAACTGTTAATCATTGCCATAACTCTTGGGCTTCCCTGGAAAACGTTGCTGATCTCGTTCCCCCTTGCTTGTTTATATAAAACATGCTTGTGGTGTTGTCTGTTCTGACCAGGACCGAGGATCCTGCTATCCTGGGGAGGAACGCTTGAAGAGACAGGCAAATGGCTTTTGTGAGAAGTTGGCCTGATATGTAGTGCTCACTATTCTAGTGATCACTGTGTATCATTCCAAACGACCATTATTGATGATTGGTTGTAAGTCAACCTTATAGACCACCTATCCTAGTAGTATGGACAAGAGCAGTCTTTAGGCTAAACTCTAGAGGGCGTGTTAAGGCAGCTGTTATACCATCACATATACCCCTTGAACACCAATTGAAAGGACACCACATAAGTTGTTATGAAAATAAAAGGATATTTATTTATAACACAACAACCCTGGACTCTTTATGAGGACAGGGTGCTAAGCACAATACAAAGCCCTTAAAGAAATACTGAAAGTCGCACAATTTACGCAAATGCCAGAGGGGCACGAAAAACCATATACAATGGAAGTGGAATGCGAATCACTAGCAGGTAAGTAACAGTTCTCAGAGACTTTAGAATCGCTAGGCCTACAATGCTGAACCCTTAGATTAGAAGCAGGAGGCCTAGGGGCGCCGTGTGCAGAGTGGGAACTCTCACGCACAATGCGGGACAAAGTCTATGGATGCTAGTAAATGCAAAGTTAGTGTTCCCGGGCGAACCCGACTAGGTAGGTCAAAAACGAAAGTGGATCCAGACACTTAGAGAGTGGATCTACGCTGGAGCACCGTAGTACTCTGTTTACCTAGCCCAGGGGCTGCGGCTGCATAGCGTTCAAGTGTCGTCGGGAATCCTCGTTGACGAACCAGGAGCCTGAAGTGGAAGTTGCTGGCAGGCGACCAGTGAAGATGTTCCGGGCTGATCCAAGGACTGGATCAGTGAAGAAGGGTACCTGTAAGCAGAGGGGACCAAGTTTTGAATCACTAGCCAGTGATTAGGTGGGCACCAGGATGGCACCGGACAAGGTCACCTCGACCAGGTGAGTGGGCGACGCTGGGCTCTGCAGTCTCTCGGACCAGGAGGTGTTGTCGGCGCCAGGATGGAGGTGCGAGCTGTCCCACGAAGGTATCTGCTGTCGGCGATGCTGGACCCAGGATTGGGGCAACAACTCTTGGCAAATGCAAGCCCACGCAGTGGACTCAAAAATGGCGTCTGGAGTGGACCAGGAGGGTCCGGGGTGCTCCTCTGTTGGAGGGGAGCGAGGGCTAGTCTAGAGGAGCTAGACCAGCGTTGAAACAAACGTAGGACGTCGTCGGGAGGGTCACTAGCCAACGGGCAAGTGACCGGACAACGTGGCAAGCGACACAGAAGCAAAAGGGCCCCACGCAGATCTGGTGGATGCTGGTTGGGGCTTCTCTTACCCCAGTGCACCCACTCGAGGGTCCCTCGGCGGTCTTGCTGGATCAGTGTCGCGCTGGTTCTGATGATAGCCGGTTCCTCTGGTCTCGTCGCACCCACGGTTCTCAGCTGTGCTGTAGAGGCAGGTAGAGGTCAGAGAGGGCAGGGAGTCCGGGTCTCGTCGTGCTGGTCGGTCTGGTTCCGGACGAAGGATGTACAGCAAACCGAAAGATACTTAGTTGGTGCCTGCTGCTGCGGGGTGACTACTCCTTAGTCACAAGGGAGAAATCTTGAGAAGAAGTCTTGAGTTTCTTTCGTAGAAAGTAGTTTCAGGATTCAAAGATGATCTAATTTGGAAGGGTCCCCGCTCCTACCTTTATTCTAAAGAAAGGGGCTGGCACGCGACTAGGTCCTGCCCATGGGTGGGACCAGGAAGGGGGGTGGTTACACCCCTCTCCCCTGCCCGGACTTTCCCCAGCTCAGGGGCTGGTGTGCCCCTGGAACTGGTTCAAACCGGCAGATGCATAGTGAGCACCGGGGTGCCACTTGCAGTCACCTTCCTCCTGAGCCCTACCTAGGATACACAAAACCCTGTCTGGGATGGTGCTAGCACCGCCCCTGACAGGAAACCCTTTGTCCAAGCTCTCCTCGCTGGAAGGACTCCCAGCAGCAGGGGGTCAGGCTTGTGTCTGTGTTGGCAGCATCCATTTTGTGATGCTGAGGCTGAAGTTAACTTTAACCGGGGTTCACAGTTGCATACATGTCGTGTCCCTCTAGAAGGGTGGAATGCTAACCCAGTCGCCAGAATTGGCGAGGGGTTAGTATTCCAATTCGTATGACACCTTACTCGACATGTTTTGATAAAGCGATACCAAAGATAGCAAATAACCGCGAGGATTATCATGCACTTAAGAGTATATGGTACGCGTTATCATAGAACAGCTATTAGGACTTGGTTCCGCAAGCTGCAGACGGGCTCAGCTGATGCCAGAGCACCATCTCACAAAATTCCAAGCACTCTGCCTTCAGGATTGTTAAGGCCTGCCATAGGAGTGACTGATAGGAATACATGTGTCTATTTTAGGGTTAGATATAGGTATACTATATCTAAAGCAAAGGGTGATTACACCACCTTCCCCCAGCTGTCATGCAGCCAGTTGTGTCAGATTTAGATGGCCAGCCAGGGGCGGCATAATACATGCTGCAGCCCCTGGTAGGCCCTGGGTACACCTATGCCCTGGGTACAGGGTCTGATAAGGTGGCCCAGTACCAATTGGTAAATGCACCTAAGGTACATGGAATCCATTTTACAGAGAGAGCAGTAGGCCTGGGGCTCTGAATAGCAGGGTCCCAGGTCAACTAAGTCGAAAAACCAGCATAACACCAGGCAAAAAGTTGGGGGTAACCATAGTCAGGTATCCACCTTCCTACAGCTTTCAACTCCAGACTGTTGATGTGGCATTTTTTGTGTTGTTGAGACCATTTTCCTTGCACCTGCAAGTCCTGGAGATGACCGCCCCAGCCCTCCATGGACGCATCCGTCGTCAGAATAAAATCCGGAGGATTCTGCAAGAATGACAGCCCTTGTTCCAGATTGCTGAGCTGAGACCACCATTGAAGTGCATGCACCATCCTGTTGGTGATTATGATGGTGTCCTCGAATGAACCTGTCGCTTGATGCCATTGACAATGTAGCTCCTCCTGTAATGGCCGCATCTTTAGACGCGCCAATGGAATGAGGTTGATGGCCGACGAACACATCCCCAAAAGTGATGCAAAGAGGCGAACTGAAAGTGACCTTTTCTTGACAGCTTTATGGCCAACGCCTGCAGTCGGAGCGGTCTCTCTCGAGACAAGAATGCCTTGCATTCTACTGTGTCCAAGCAAGCTCATAGAAACAACAGGTTTTGTTTTGGATTCAATTGAGATTTGTTCTTGTTGATTGTGAGGCCTAGCGATGTGAAGAGATTGCGGCATATTGCAATGTCGGATCTTACTTTGGCTTTTGATGGACCTTTCACTGGCCAGTCGTCCAAATACGGGAAGACCTGTACTTTTGCTGCCCGAAGAGCTGCTGCCACCGGAGCCAGGCACTTCGTGAAAATCATTGGGGCCGACTTGAGGCCAAATGGGAGAACTTTGAACTGATAATGGGCGCCAGCGACAGTGAAACTGAGGTACTTTCAATGTTTTGGGTGGATTGGGATGTGGAAGTATGCATCTTCCATGTTCAAGGAGGCCATGTAATCTCCCTCGTTGAGGCAACTGAGAATGTCCGAGAGGGTGACTATTTGAAATCCCTGCTTCTTGAGATATCTGTTCAGATTGCGCAGGTCTAGGATCGGTCGCCATTCCCCTGTTTTCTTTTTTATGAGGAAAAAACGGGAGAAGCATATTTTGCACTTCCTTGAACAATAAGTGAAGACTGGGCGGAGTTGTTGAAGGTTTGGTGATGAACTCCAGAGTGTGACCATGCTGGACCAAGTCTAACACTCACCGATCCATTGTTATATGCTGCCATTGCTGTTGGAAGGCAGATATCTTCGCACCCACGGGAAGGTATGGGATTAAAGGTGGCGCCCAATTGTTCTCACTGTTTCTTGTGACTGTCTCGTCCTTGATTGTTTGCGCGCCTTCTTCCTCCTTGGCGAGAGAAACCAGCTGATCCAGATTGTCTATATGAGGACTGATAATTCTGGCGGTATTGCTGTTGATACTGCCTGCCTTGCTGGTAATAACTTCCTCTGGACGAATAACCTCGTCCTCTTGCTTCTCTGAACGATCCTCTTTTATACTGCAACGACCCTAGCGACTTTGCAGTATCTGTGTCAGTTTTAATCGCTTGGAGAGCCTCATTGACATGTTTCCCAAAGAGAGACTCTCCGTCATATGCCATGACCAGTACTTTCAATTGAACTTCTGGCCGAAAGGTAGTGGCCTTCAACCGCCCTTGACGTCTCAGGACAGCTGCCCCAGCCAACTGTCTGAAATTCGTGTTCGCCATGTCTAGAGCGCAGTCGATGGATTCTTCCGCTGCACTCTCTCCTTCCATTAGAATTTTTCTGGCTTGTTGCCTTTTGTCCTCTGGTAAAAGCTCTATAAAGCCAGCCATTTCTGACCACATTTGGTGATCATAGCACCCAATAATCCCCAAAGAATTTGCCACTCTGATGGATGCAGCAGCCATGGTGGAAAACTTTTTCCCAATAAGGTCTAAGCGTCGCCCCTCTATCAGGTGGAGTAGAAATAGGGGTAGCTGGGTTCTTTGACCTTTGTTGCGCTGCCTGAGAGATTACTGAATCCGGGCGTGGATGACCAATAAGGCACGCCGGACTAGAGAGTGGAGCACAATATTTCTTTTCAATTCTTGGCAACACAGCAGGCACAGATGCAGAGTTTTTCATTATCTTTATGCCTTCCTTCCAAACATATTCAATGATGGGAATGGCTCTAGATATTTTCCTTGTTTCCTCTTTAAAATCATGGAGAAAACACTCAGTTTGTTCCACTGTCACCGGGAGTTTAAATCTGGTTGATGCTCTCTGCATCAGGTTGTGAAACCCTCCTACATCTTCAGGCGGTGAATTTGAAGGCTGTGGAGCTGGAGGGGATGGCATGGGGATAACTTATTCATCCCATGGGTCTAATGAAGGCACGATCGGTAACTCTCCATCTTCCACTTCCTCTTTCGATGACGTATCCGGAGTTTGCAGAGGCAAAACCGGTGGCGGGTTTCCACGACTGGAGAAACCGGTGGATGTTGCGGAGGAGAAACGGCAGCACTAGATTGAGGCATTTGTGGCGGAAAACGTTGCTTATAATCGGCCAGCATAGCCTGTAAGTCTTGTATGAAGTTAGGCGGTAACTGAGTGACTTCTTGGACCCTAGGCCGTCTCTGATGTTCCAATGTATGAGGCACTAATATATCCTCCTGGTAGTAGTGCTCAGTGTAGGATTCGTCTTCATCATCATCCTGGCACTTGATGATGAGTTCGGATGGGTGGCGCGCCACACCAAAAGCACCTCATTATCGTTGTCCTTAAAATCATCCTCTTCATCATCGGCATAAGATTCTAGAAGATGAGAGGGCATAAGTGGCGATATGTATGATCCTGGTTGTCTCTTGTAAGACACGAGTTTGACGTTTTTTGTTGAAATCGGTGTACAAAAAGCCTGATTCCCAGTGGTAGGCTTCAGCAAAGCTGATTCCATCAGTTTTGATGGCACCGGTGACAAAGGTGCATCCATCTGTTGAAAAGATGCCGTCGTCGACGGGGCATCGTCGTCGACGGATTTGCCGTCGACGGGACTGTCGTCGATGGGCTCGACGTCGACGGGACCGTCGTCAATGGATTCGACGGAGCCACCGTCGACGGGACCGTCGTCGACGGAGTAACACAAGTCGGGCTCGTCGTCGACGGGGTAGATGTCGATGCTTCGTCGACGAGCTCTTTTTAGACGACGAATGCTTAGTTGACGAAGTCTTCGTCGACGAGTCGTCTACGAGGGTTCTTTTTGTCATAATACAAATCCTTGTAGACACAATAGGAGCAGTGATAGATGCAGTGGATAGCATATCCATAGAAGAAGAAGTCGAAGTAGAGACAGTAGTCACTGGAGAGGAGACAGTAGAAGTCTTACTCACAGTTTTCTTTGCAGGATCGTTGGTGGCTGAGGCTCCAGAGACAGAATGTGGGGATCTCTGTGAAGAGCCTGAAGTAGAGTGGGAGGTTTTAGCATGCTTTCTCCCCTCACTTGTCTTATCCTCTTGAGACCTCGCCCTCTTTCTAGAGGTAGAACCTCAATCATCATCATCCGTGGAAGAGGATTTAAGCCACAAAAGGACTCTGGCCTCCCTATCCCTTAAGGTCTTAGAAGGGAAGGTACGGCAGATCTTACAGTTTTTTGCCTCATGTTTGGGATAAAGGCAATAAATGCAGTCCTTATGCTGGTCATCCACATGGACCCTCTTCTCGCAGGTTCTGCAAGGTCTAAATAAGGCCATCTTATCAGACATCTTGAAGCTTAGAAGAAAAAACGGAGTCAAGACTCAGGGAGACTCCCTTCCACACGACGTGCGGTGAAAATCTGAGGAGAGCTGGCTCTGCAGGGAAGGTTCTAGAGGGTGCTGTAAGCTGATTGGTTGGAGCAAAGACTTTGGTCTTTTTAGCATAATGATGTAGATAGGCTACTATAATATAGGCCTCAGGCCTTTTCTAGGGCTACTACTACAAAGTGCTTTTGGCACTGCTGTTTTATTTACCGTGGAACTCCCGCCTCGACGACGGGGAATGATTCAGGCATGTGAATCTATGAAAGATACCCCAATACTGGATAATTGCTAGGACTCCGGCTCTCAGACTCACAGGGGGTCTTTTTTGAGGCTTTAACAGGACGTTCTGAGGATGGTGAAGGGGAAGCCCTAGCCCTTTTCACTGACCTTCTAGATGAGGCGGCAGATGACGAGTCCACACTATCACTTGACAGTTTCCTTCCTCGACTTCAGCTTCTGGAGCCAAGTGAGGAGGCGACCCTCACGGCCCCGGAGAGTCTTTGTAGAGAAGGTGCAGCAGATCTTGCAGTCCGCTGCCTTGTGATCAGGGTACAGGCAATAAATGCAGTCCTTATGCTGTCCTCCACATACAGCCTCCTCTTGCCACAGGTGGAACAAGACTTGAAAAGGGCTTTCTTCTCCTGGTCAGACATTTCCAGATGAAATACCAAACAATTCTGAATAACAAATGATGAAAAAATAGTCAACTAGAGTTGAAGTGAGCAGAGCTCAAAGGAGACTCCCTTAGCAAAATGTGCGGTAGAAAATCTGAGGCTCTGAGGTTCTCTCAGGAGGGTTCTATGGGGTGAGGCTAATCTGATTGGCTTTCCTTTGGTCTCTTTTGCAAAAAGAGGTGGATATGCTACAAAAGGCCTTTTTTTCTCTTTCTCTTTTGCGCCTACTGCTGTTATTTGTTTACCGAGACTCCCATTCCGACGACAGGGAATGATACAAGCTATGGGAATCTAGGATAGTTCCAATACTGGAGTAAGCATATACATCACTATCATACACAGACCCCTAAGCACCGTGCACATCTTCTACAACCCATCAGGAGACAACCTCTCTCTCATTGAACAAACTATTGAGACCATTTCCTCCAAACTGGGCCAGCACAGTTCCCAGATCTTGCTTGGTGACTTCAATCTCCATTGGAATGACCCGCATGATCAAGCGGTTCACACTCTTAAAAACTTCTTAACTGACCTCTCCCTGACTCAATTTTGCGACAGTCCCACGCACTACTTAGGCTCGACACTTGACCTAATCATCTCCAACCCCAACTCCATTATTTTGAATCTATTCTCCCCTGCGACTGGTCGAACCATCACTATATCTACTTCTGCATTCTTGAAAGCTGGAACTCCAAAAGAGCACACCCTATTAAACAAAAACAGTGGAAGAGATCGCTCCATAATACAAACCTTGTCTGGTACTGATTGTTCTTCCAAAAGCTTAACTTCGTAAATCGTTTACTTACGTGCAAATTGCTGATTGTGTTTCCTCCCATAGAATAGCATTGTATTGATTGGAAAATCACTAAGTGCCCACTTTTGATATTTGAAAACAGTGAAATTGCAAAACTTATTTTACTGCAAACAAAGTATCTTTGGTTCTCAGCAAGATCCAGTCACATGCCAGTCAGTGCCAAGGACAGGCAGGCAGTGTTATTAACATCGCCTGCCTGTCCTTGGTACTGACTGGCATGCGACTCCAGTTTAAACTTTAACCTGCTTCTCATGCCAAAGGCGTGCCTGTGGTAGTCCGGTAGGACTGGATTAGTATAAGTCACATGTCAGGCAGGCCCCAATTTTACAGAAGCGCTAGTCAGGAGTCTCCGGATTTCAAATATCGGGATGTGTTTGGCATGTATTCCCTGCTGCATCGGTCATGATTTCCTTTCACAAAGCAGGCAAAATGGCAGTTTGCTTCACATTGCCGGACCTTGGCAGAGTGCCAGGCACACTGAGTTCTGCGAACAGAGCCCGGGAAGCACATTATTAACATCCTTCTTGGTAAAATACTGCATAAAAACCTTCCTAATACTCCGTTCCAAATGCTTGCAACTAGCCACACAGTTATTGCTCCTGGAAAGTAGCCACGGTTAATAGGCTTGTGGTTTGGCACCCGGTTCAGGGATTTAGGACATTGCAGGGTTTTCCCAGCTTCAGAATGAAAACAAGCGTGTGTATTGCAGCCAGCGTCTTTACCAACAAGTAAGCAACAAAAACAGTAATGCGGGCGCACCACAGAGGAGCGGGGGAGGGAGCGCGGCAGTGAGGCAAAAGCGCGCTGCTGCGCGTGCTAGCCACTGTCGGGAATGGGCGTTGCAAAGGCGGGACATGCGCCCGCCTTTGCCCAACCACGTGCCTTTTAAAAAAAAAACAAGTGAAAGCTAATGCCTGACGGCGAAAGCCTGATCACACGCACGAGCGTGTGGTAAGCTTTGAAATCCCATACAAAAGGGCTCTCACTGCGCGAGCAATGCTGCGCACTGCAACGCAGGCACAAACCCTAAACAGGGGGAAACGCATGCAGATGATTTTGTGCAAGGCTTTGGTGTATCAACTAAAAAAAAAAAAAGGTGAAATCTAAATCCTACTAAAGCAGTCTGTTGCGAGCCCGACTACTGAAAGCAGCGCAACTGGCCAATGAAACTAAATGAGAGTGAAGATGAAGCCAATCAATGGTACATAGTTTGGGGTGGGGGGCTTTAACCCTTTCGATGCTCATGACGAGCTCAGCTCGTCATGATGCACAGTTGAGCTGTGCTGATGACGAGCTGAGCTCATCATGAACAATGGGGCTCATAAATAATCAGCACAGGAGGGGAAAATGCACAGCAGCCATGGTGTTAAGCCCTAATTCAAAGCTTTTGTAAGTGACAGCACATGCATGGTCGCATGCGTGACCTAATAAGGCTCTTAAGCCGATTGATTCCACATGTATTTGCAAGGTCAACAAAATGCTCACCCACCTGTAATAAGAATGTATATGTAAATTAAATTGCAAGAAGAAATGAAAGCATATTTAAAGTATAGAGAATAAGCATGTTCATAGTGTTTGATAAAAACAACGTTCTTACACAAGCTCATTTGAAGATCTGTCCAACCTTAATGCAGGAAAACTCAAAGCAACTGAGACTTAACCAAGTTAAAATACATACCTTGCTCTTAATCATGATTTTGACTTCCCCCGATTCTACAATGAAAAAGCAGTCCGCCTTTTCACCCTGCAAGGTACAAAAAC
This sequence comes from Lissotriton vulgaris, assembly GCF_964263255.1. Taxonomy (NCBI): domain Eukaryota; kingdom Metazoa; phylum Chordata; class Amphibia; order Caudata; family Salamandridae; genus Lissotriton; species Lissotriton vulgaris. Next base: position 1,216,054,715 of record NC_141697.1, read on the forward strand.
ACAACTATAGTATTTCTTGGCACAACTGCGTACAATGATAATCTTCTACTCATGCAATTCCCATTACACAACAATTTAAATGTCTGTATAAATTACTTACTCTCTCCAGCAGGATTGTTTCTCAGAGGTTATGTACTACAAATCATTGAATCATCTATTCCCAGTGTCCGTTTTTGCTTTGAGTCCTGTGGCAGTCATCGGTTATTACAGTCTCCTATTTTTTTGTATTCTGGCGCAGGGGGGGCTAAAATAATTCCCAGTTGAGTTTGTGGATCTCACTGTAACACTTCTTTAACAAGACAGGTCTTACAAGTGCCCATAAATGATCGAACATTGAATAATCTAACATGCCAATGGGCTTCTAGGCAACTCCTCAAAGCTATCATAGGCAAGGTTATCTAAATTCCAGTCTTAAAACATGAGGGAAAAAAGAACCACTTCTTAAACTGCATTACAGCACCTATGGTAAAACTTGCTGTGAGATGTATAAAGAATGAGAAAAAACGCATAACAGGCTTGCATTGAAGGAGCTGAAATTGTGTCCTGTCCCTTTAAAGCTTCCACTACCTAGACTACCTTCTGCTGGTAGCTGCTTCTGTCAGTTATTTGTAGGGGAGTTCTCTAAATGAATTATAAGTAGTTATTCTTTATGTCAATGTATAAGAACCATTGGCATAGCCAATAGGTCTCGCCTTTGGGACCATATAAGTGTTTGATTATCCAGCACAATATCCTTAGTGCAACAACATCAAGTGTTGCATGGCTAAACACTTATAAGGTCCCAAAGGCGAGACCTATTGCCTATGCCAATGCTTGTTCCTCTTGGGGTGACAAAAAGCGAGGGGCAGAGGCAACTGCAACTTTATGCAACAGGAATTTTGATTTATTCTTCAAAAGTTGATGCATACGATGGGTCATAGCTGAAAATATGTGCACAAATTATGAGTAAAACACAGCATTTTCGTCTCTTTGTCCTGAGCAAGGCACAACCACCATCCCAGCTACCAGAATATGAGCGAGTGCCATTTCAGTTGGGGCATGATAGCCCTCGGCGTTTGGGGATACGATTGGTGGGGAATGGAGCCAGGACACAATAACTCACTTCAATGGCAGCGTTTCCTACACATCGAGAAGATAGTCAATGTCAAATGTTAAGTGAGAAAAGAAGGTGAACCTAAGGTGGTGGGCAAAAAATACTTTTTTTTAAAAAATTCAGAGAGAACAGGAGGGTTTGTGACACACGTGGGATAAACCAGGAAATAAGCCCAGGCTGTGGTGGCTTGAGACATATACCAGCAGACCAGATAACAAGATGTGCTGCACCTTGGTTGTTCACTGCTTAACCACTAACCAGTAGAAGAACATTGGCTATTCTCTACATAGCCTATGAATGCTGTTTCACAGAACATCCTCTTGACCAATTACGATATTCTGGTAATATGTGTGTGTTAGACCCGTCTGCTTCTGAGAGTCCCCTCACCACTATGATTTCTTTTGTTCCCCTGTACCTCCCAAAATTTGTCGCTTTTCTTTGTCTACCAGGACTTTTGTGTGCTGCTTTATGGGGCTAGATGTTCCTTGACGCCCAGTTGTTCACAAGGTTTGGCACCTATTTATAAGGCACCTGGCGAAACCTGTGACATTATAGACTGGGATTGGCAACCTGTATGAATGGCCTCAAAATGGTGGCCATCCTTTTTCCTCATGTGAGTGACTCCCCTTGGAGCCTCCATGAACCTTGACCTTTCAAGGTTTTGGCGCCCTTTTACTTGGCGCGCATTCCTGACAGGAATTTCTTTATTTCCCTCAGGTACACAAAATGGCTGCTCTAGAACCCCAGTATGGTGGCTGTTAGGGTCCCAAAGACATCTTAGAAGTGCCATGTCATTGGCTTAGCCCAAAGAAGGTTCTAGAACCTACTGGCACGAGCCAGCACCTCAGGGCACTGGCTATATAAGGACCAGTCCCTGGCGCCCATTTTAGATGATGGTGATGACCAGAAGACTAGATAGGATAATGATGTTCCAGATCTAGGTGAAGAAGGAGATTCCAGACTTGACACCAGATTGACACCTGCCCTGTTAACCCCTGAGGCGGCTGGTAGCGCGGGCAGTAGAGCAGCAAGGGTCACTGGCGTGGATCCTGACTGGCCCTCCAGCCAGCTGTGTGTGCGGTGACCTCGCGCCTACAGCGCCTGCCCAGCGAGTGCCTCGTTACCCCCCAGAAGCCACTGTGGCCGTGTTCGTGTGCCTCCCCGCCACCCCCCCCCGGTTGTGAATCACGACAGACTCGGGTCGCGAGGGGAGAGCCAGTTCGCCGCGACCGCGAGCGTCTTCGGTGCCCCCTTTGTGACAGGCGCCTCCAGCCCCACCGGCGTAGAGTGCTTCCTGCGCAGACTGAGGTGAGGTGGTGCGCCGGCGCGGGGAAAGGCCGGCCTTCGTTGGGCGGGACTACTGTCTCTGCCCTCCCCAGTGAATCGGCAGCTGTAGCTGTGGGCGGGAACCATCCCTGTATGAGGAAGTCGGAGGGAGGTCCGTGGAGCCCCTGAGAACCTGTCGCTGGCGTGAGAAGTGCTGAGCCCTGACTGAATCGCTTTCCGATTGCAGCCGATGTGAGGTGGGCCCGTTTCTTCAGGTGGGAAGCGGCGTTATAAAGGAACTATGAACCGGCATTTATCTGACTGAGCGCGAAGATTGTGTGACCTCTTCGGCAGCCCCGTTCGTCAGTCTAAAGACTTTGAACTGGTGCCACTTGAGTGCTAGCAGTGGTAAAGCCCATAGGCGCGCTTAGACCCCACCGGCAAACAGAGATCTCAACCCGGTGGCAGCCGAGTGTAAATGAAGTGTTCACTGTCTTTCCTTGCCTTTTAGATACACGCGCATAACCCCCGTGTGATTCTTAAAGAGTCCCAACACTCCTTTTGTGCCCAGAGAAGCCTGTATGCATTATCAGTGAAATCATCCTAAACTGTAAGAGTTATCTTTCCAACTTGAAACGTATTGCAAGTGTAATGTTCCTGAAGTATTTAATTGGTGGCAGCGATACCAGAATGAACATGTGGTTGTTTATTTAAATGAACCAGTATTTATTCTGCTAATCAGAAAGTGATATTTATTCTATTTATTGAAGATATTTATTCCCGATATTTATTCTATTTATTGATGATATTTATTCTATTTATTGATGATATGTACTCCTGAGCTTATCTATTGTATTTATTCCAAAGTCGAAACCCAGCAAATTGTGGCCAAAAGAAATGTATATGTGCTTTCCTAATTGATCCCTATTCACAACAGAGAGTTTTTATATAAAGGAATCGTATTTTTCTATAGCAGTGGTGTGGTGTCCTTCTTTTTGGTGGTTGTACAAGGAGATATTATTGGGTCAAAGCCGGCTTAACACGATAGCCTTCACTTGCCTTGACACTTGAGCCAAGCTACCCCCTTTGTGCTGGGCTTGCCCATCGCAGGTCCAACAGTGTGCCATTTACCATCCTAAGGCCAGAAACAAGCATTCAGGCAGAAATTTCTAGCTACAGAAAGGTTTGCCTGGGAAGGGCTTTTTCCACACAGTTCTGGGATTCCAGATGACCACCAAGGCAGGCATGAATATTAGGTTTCACTGCAATTGGGTTCTTCCCTCAAGCATTCCGACTCCCTTGATGGGTTCTAGTGCTAAAGGGTCAGCCCAGCATGGCTTACACCGAGGTTTTAAAGTAAACATATCTAAGACGCATAAGTGCCATAAAAAGCAGGGGCTTTGTTAGGTCAATTGGCTTTTTCTGCAGTTAAATTCTACATTTATGCCTGTGTGATGAAGATGAGTACGCGCGCGTCTGTATATGTAAGGTAACCTACATTTTGCACCACAAGTCCTCAGGCACACACATCTACAAGCATGTGAATCACGAAGAATTTCAGCGCACACACTAATTATCACCCTGTAAACTAAAAAAACTTATTTTTTGTCAAAAGCGCTGGAGGCAAACTATCAAGCAGTAGAGAACGTGCACACTTGTGTCCTATGAAAAACAATATTCTAGACTACATGCACACTGGCAGAAAACTGGGAAAGCGAAAGATGGCCAGATAAAAGCACCCATATTAGTACTGTACGTAGAAAATTGGAGTTACCAGCTCCAAAATGGAGATTACAGTGTTGTGGAGTCTCCCTCACACACGCAAGTAAAGTAATTCACAAGGACTGAATGAAGCAAGGACACAGTGATCAGACACAGAACTGTTAGTATTAGGCTTAGGCAGGGATAGTGTTGCACGGAACAGGCAAGTATAATGGGCATCGAGTAAGAGTAAAGAAGTGCAGCAGAACCCAGAACCTGGGATTACTTGGTCCACTGGCTTCTGATGGTGTGCGTAATTCTAACAAACATTTGTAGCAATCGTGGCACCCGTGCTTTACCTTTAACATGGTTAAAGTAAAGCGTGCATGCGCATTTACAAGCAACAGAAAAATCAAGCCCTGGAGCGGTGCGTGCGCAGTCTTCACTTTTCAAGCACTGCACTCGTGCATGTGGCACACCGCGGCTTGCTCCCGCAAGGTGGATGCCGCCACAGGCATGAGTGTGTTTGAAAATAAGCAGAGCGATGGCTAAAGGCCCTCCTATGCAGCGCATGCACGCTGCGTACGCGAGAACTAAAAACCTGGGGAGGGGGCGGATGATGGGGGAGGAAGGAGGGTTATTTAAATCTTCAAAGGAAATTGCTGTGCTGGAGAACCAGAACTACAGTAATGCAAATGCTACTTACCAGTATGCATCTGTTCTTGGCATGTAGGGCTGCTGACATTCATATCTGTGCATAGATCGCCGCCTAGTGTTGGGTCCGGATGATTGCACATTGTTGTCCTGGAAGAGTCTTCGAAGTATCACGAGATAGGTGGCTCCTCCCCTGGACTACAGTGCGCATGGGCATCGCCTCCATCCCCAGATTTTTTTAGCCATTGGCAGAGATGGAGTGAACTATGTGAGTGATGACCATGCTATGCGCGTATATAAGAAATACTGCAGCTGCTACAGGCGCCGGGGAGGAGGGCGGGGGATATGAATGTCAGCAGCCCTACATGCCAAGAACAGATGCATACTGGTAAGTAGCATTTGCAGTTCGAGGCATGTGGGCTGCTGAATTCATATCTGTGCATAGAATACATAGCAGTGCTCCCCTCATTGGCGGCCGCCCGTGCCAGCTGCAGCAGTTTGAAAAAGTGTTTTGAGAACAGCCTGTCCAACAGCTGCCTGCTGTTTAGAGTGTACGTCTACACAGTAATGTTTAGTAAAAGTATGTGTGGTAGACCATGTGGCTGCCCTACAAATATCTTCCAAGGGAATGTTCCCAAGGAAGGCCATAGAGGCCCCCAACTTTCTGGTGGAGTGGGCTCTTGGTGGAATTGTGAGAGTGCGTTTAGCTTTAGCGTAACAGATCTGAATGCATTTCACGATCCACCTAGCAATACCAGCCTTGGAAATAGCGTTACCCTTGTGGTGTGAGGCAAATGCAACGAAAAGTTGCTTGGTCTTTCGAAAATCCTTTGTCCTGTCTGTGAGAAGGTGGCCTGATATGCAGTGCTCACTATTCTAGTGAACACTATGTATCAGTCCAGCAACCCTTATTGATGATTGGTTGTAAGTCAACCTTATAGACCAGCTATCCTAGTAGCATGGATACGAGCAGTCTAAGGCTAAAGACTCGAGAGGGCGTGTTAAGCCAGCTGTTTACCACACATATACCCCTTGAATACCCAGTGAAAGGACACCACACAAGTGTTATGAAAATAAACAGTTATTTATTAAGAATCACAACAGCCCTGTACTCTTTATGAGGACAGGGTACTAAGCACCAACCAAAACTCTTACAAAAATACTTAAGTTAGCACAGTATATACAAATGCCCGAGGGGCACGGAAAACCATATACTCTGAAAGTGGAATGTGAAATTCCTAGCAGGTAAGTACAGTACTAATAGCTTTTGGAATCGCTAGGACTTGACTAGGGAATCGTTAGATTACTTCTCGGAGGCCTAGGGGACTCGGGTGCAGTGTGTGCACTCTCACGCGAGATGCGGACAAAAGTCTATGGTAGCTAGGAAGTAGAAAGTTAGTGTTCTCGGGCGAACCCGACCTGGTAGGGAGAAAACGAAAGTAGATTCTGACCCTTGGATAGTGAGGCTATGCTGGGGCACCGAAATGCCGAAGTTACCTAGCCCAGGGGCTGCAGCTGCATAGGTCTGAAAAGACGTCGGGAATCCTCGTAGACGGACCAGGAGCCGGAAGAAAAGATGCTGGCCGGTGACCAGTGAAGGAAGTTCAGTTGGATCCAAGCCTGGATCTCGAAGATAGATGACACCTGAAAGCAGAGGGGACCAAGTTCGAGACTACTAGCCAGTAGTCAGTGGGCACCAGGAGGGCACCGGATGGTAGCCACCTCGGCAAGGTGAGTGGGTGACGCTGTAGCTCGAAGATCTCACGGACCAGGAGGCGTTGTCGGCGACCAGGATGGAGGATCGAGCTGTCCCACGAAGTTAGAAGCTGTCGGCGTCGCTGGACCCAGGATTGGGCAACAAAGCCTTGGCAAATTCAAGCCCACGCGGTGGACCTAAAATGGCGTCTGGAGTGGACCAGGAGGGTCCGGGGTGCCTCTCTCGAAGAAGGAAGCAAGGGCCAGCCTGGAGCAACCAGACCAGCAGCAGAGATGTCGTCGGGCGTCGTTCAGAAGGCCACAAGCCAGCCGGCTAGTAGCCAAACAACGCGGTGCACAGCAAACAGCAGAAGGGCCCCACGCAGATCGTGGAGATGCAGGGAGGCTGACCTTAGGTGCTGGAGCTGCGCAGGGTCGGGGCTTCTCGGACCCCAAAGCACTCACCAGTAGAGGACACGGTGGGCTTGCAGTAAAGATGTCGTGCAGTCTTGGCGATCGTCGTCCCTCGAGGTCTCGTCGCACTCACGGTTCTCAGCTTGGCTGTAGAGGTGAGTAGAGGTCAGAGGTGCCAGGGAAGCCGGGTCTCGTCGAGCTGGGTCGTCGGATTCGTGATGAAGGACTTGCAGCAGACCGCAGTGTTCTTTAGGATGGTGCCCGCTTGATGCAGGGTGACTACTCCTTAGCCACAAGGGAGAATCTTGAAGAAGAAATCGTGAAGTCCTTTCGAAGAAAGTGGTATCTTGATTCCAAAGATGATCTAATTTGAACAGGGGGCCCGCTCCTATCTTTATACTAAAAAAGGGGGCTGACCCGGTGACTAGGTCCTGCCTATGGGTTGGACCAGGAGGGGGGTGGTTACACCCCTCTCCCCTGCCGGACTTCCCCAGGCCAGGGGCTGGTGTGCCCCTGGAACTGGTTCTGACTGGCCTATGCGTAGTGAGCACCGGGGTGCCACTCAGCAGTCACCTTCCTGAAAAGCCCTGCCTACCCAGGATACACAAAACCATGTCTGGGACGGTGCTAGCACCGCCCCGGACAGGAAACCCTTTGTCCAGGCCTCCCTCGCTGGAAGGACTCCCAGCAGCAGGAGGTCAGACTCGTGTCTGTGGTGGCAGCATCCATTTTGTGGAGCTGAGGCTTCAGTTAACTTTAACCGGGGTTCACAGTTACATACATGTCGTGTCCCTCTAGAAGGGTGGAATGCTAACCCCGTCGCCAGAATTGGCGAGGGGTTAGTATTCCAATTCGTATGACACCTTACTCGACATGTTTTGATAAAGCAATACCAAAGATAGCATTTAACCGCGAGGATTATAATGCACTTAAGAGTATATGGTATGCGATATCATGGAACAGCTATTAGGACTTGATTCCGCAAGCTGCAGACAGGCTCAGCTCATGCCAGAGCACCATCTCACACGATTCCAAGCACTCTGCCTTCAGGATTGTCAAGGCCTGCCATAGGAGTGACTGATAGGAATCTGTGTGTCCATTTTAGGGTTAGGTATAGGTATACTACACCTACAGCAAAGGGTGATTACACGACTTTGCCCCAGCTGTCATGCAGCCAGTTGTGTCAAATTTAGGAGGCCAGCCAGGGGTGGCATAATACATGCTGCAGCCCCTGGCAGCCCTGGGTACACCCATGCCCTGAGTTACAGGGTCTGATAGGGTGGCCCAGTACCAATTGGAAATGTACCTAGGGTACATGGAATCCATTTTAAAGAGAGAGCAGTAGGCCTGGGGTCCTGATTGGCAGGGTCCCAGGTCGACTATGTCCAAAACCAGCTAAAACACAGGGCAAAAAGTTGGGGGCAACCATAGTCAGGATGTACCTTCCTACACTGTCAACGTAGTACATTAAGGCTCTTTTAGCGTCAAGAGTGTGGAGCATCCGCTCCGCCAGTGACTCGGGGTTTTGAAAAAACACTGGCAACTCAATTGTCTGGTTTAAGTGGAATTGAGATACCACCTTAGGCAAAAATTTAGGGTTAGTGCGGAGCACCACCCTGTTGGCATGCACTTGGAAAAAAGGCTCTTGGATGGTGAGTGCCTGCAACTCACTAACCCTCCGTAGCGATGTAATTGCTACTAAGAAAGCCACCTTCCAAGTTAGAAACTGAAGCTCACAAGAGTGCAGTGGCTCAAAAGGAGGACCCATCAGCCTTGTAAGAACCACATTGAGGTTCCATTCTGGAGCTGGTGGCGTCCGTGGTGGAATGACCCTTTTGAGCCCTTCCAGAAAAGCCTTGATAGCAGGAACCTTGAAAAGTGATAGGTGTTGCCTATTCTGGAGGTATGCGGCCATTGCAGACAGGTGAATGCGGATGGAAGAATACGCTAAATTGCATTGGTATAGATGGAACCGGTAACAAATGATGTTCTGAATGAAAGCATCCAGCGGGTCAATGTTGTGGTTTGCACAATAAATGACGAACCGCTTCCATTTAGCCGCATAACATGCTCTAGTAGTGGGCTTCCTTGCCTCCCGAATGATGTCCATGCAATCGGGGGGAAGATTGAGGTAGCCAAACTCTAGGACTTCAGGAGCCAGATCGCCAGGTTGAGCTGTTGCGGATCTGGGTGCTGAATGTCGCCATGGTTCTGCGTCAGAAGGCTGGGAGTGAGATGAAGCCTTTGATGCGGTACCACGGAAAGTTCCAGAAACGTGGTGTACCATGGTTGGCGAGCCCACGTCGGAGCAACCAGGATGAGAGTCATCGAGTGTTGCCTGAGCTTGCGTGCCACCAGCGGAATCAGAGGTGCTGGGGGAAAAGCGTACGCAAATCTGCCTGACCAGTTCATCCACATCGCATTGCCCTGCGATTGCGGGTGTGGGAACCTGGCGGCGAAGCTTTGGCATTTTGCGTTCTCCCTTGTGGCGAACAGGTCTATCTCTGGATGACCCCACTTTTGGAAGTACGGTTGGAGTACTGATGGATGTATCTCCCACTCGTGCATTTGGTGGCTGTGCCTGCTGAGCAGGTCCGCCATCTGATTGTCCTTGCCTGGGAGGTGCTCCGCCATGAGGAAGACGCTCCTCTGAATGGCCCACTTCCACATGCTCTGAGCCAGATGAGACAGCTGCGGAGTGTGTTCCTCCCTGCTTCTGAATGTAGTACATGGCCGTCATGTTGTCCGTCCGGATCAACACGACCTTGTTGCACAGATGTACTTTGAACGCCTTTAAGGCCATGAAGATTGCCATCAGTTCCAACACATTGATGTGCATCTTCTTCTGCTGTGGCGTCCATAGTCCCTGCACTGTGTAGTGGAGTACATGCGCTCCCCAACCCTGGAGAGAGGCGTCCGTTGTCAGGATAATCTGTGGCACTGGCTCTTGAAACGGTCGGCCCTTGCAAAGGTTTTGTGGATTCCACCAATGCAGAGAGTTGTACGCCCGCCCGCTCACCAACACTATGTCTGTTAGTTGCCCATGAGCCTGAGTCCACTGACGTGCTAGGCACTCCTGGAGCGGACGCATATGTAACCTCGCGTGCGGGACGATGGAGATGCAGGAGGCCATCATGCCTATCAACTGCATGAACACCCTCGCTGGAAGCGAGTGCTGTGGTCTGAATCGTTGGATCAGCGTCTGGATACTGGCGATTCTCACCGAGTTTGGCTGCGCAGTGGCTGCCAGAGTGTCTATTGTCACGCCCAGATACTGTCGTACATGGGCGGGTTGGAGATGTGATTTTGGGTAATTCAGTGAGAATCCCAGATCGTGCAGGAGATGAATGGTGCGGGACACGTGGTTTGCGCACTGCTGTTCCGAACGTGCCTGAATGAGCCAGTCGTCCAGATAGGGATAGACGTGGACATTCTGGCGCCGTAGATGCGCCGCCACAGTCGCCAGGCACTTTGTAAAAACTCTTGGCGCTGTGGTGACTCCGAAAGGCAGAACTCTGAACTGATAGTGCTGGTCTTGAATCGTGAACCTGAGGTACTTCCTGTGTGAAGGATGCAGGGGGATGTGAAAGTATGCATCCTTGAGATCTAGCGTAGCAAGGAAGTCCCCTTGCTGAAGCAGAGGGAGAACCTGCTGCAACGTGAGCATATGGAAATGCTCCGACAGAATGTACCGGTTGAGGGGCCTGAGGTCCAGGATGGGCCTGAGGGAACCGTCCTTTTTGGGGATTAGAAAGTACAGAGAGTAAACTCCTGTTCCCCTTTCTTGCAGTGGCACGAGCTCTATCGCTCCTTTTTGCAGCATGACTTTGACCTCCTGCTGCAACAAGAGCAAGTGCTCGCCGGACATAGGACGGCTTCTTGGAGGTATGTTTGGTGGTGTGGACGTGAGTTCCAGACAGTAACCGTACTGAATAAGAGATTTGACCCACCTGTCCGTGGTGATGGATTTCCACGCGGGCAGGAACTGCTGGAGTCTCCCCCCGACCGGTGTTGTGTGGTTGGGGGGCAGTGACAAGGCGTCACTGTTTGTTGGTGGTGGAGGACCTGGAGCTGTTGTTTCCACGTCCCCTGCCTTTGACGTTGTTGCCCCTGTAACCACCTCTACCCTTGTTGGTGTATGAGGTCTGGGTGTTGCTTTTGTAATACTGCGTGGATTGCGATGCCTGACCCCTTGAGGTGCCTCTGTTATTGGAGCGGCGAAAAGAACCACCCCGAAACTGCTGGGACTGGAGGGCCCCCATAGATTTAGCAGTGTCCGTATCTTTTTTCATTTTTTCAAGGGTTGCGTCCACTTCAGGGCCAAACAGGTGGTCTGGATTAACTGTTTGATTTAAGATGGTTGTCTGTATGTCTGGTTTGAAGCCTGATATTCTAAGCCATGCATGCCTACGCAGTAACACGCTAGTGTTTATAGCCCTGGAGGCGGTATCAGCCACGTCCAATGCACACTTAATGGAAGCATTGGTGATGAGCTTCCCCTCCTGAATCAACATTTCAGCTGCCTCTTTGTACTGATCAGGTAAGTGTTGCAGAAGTGTTTCTAGGGTGTCATAGTGCGCCCTATCGTAGCGTGCAAGTAGGGCCTGGGTGTTTGAAATGCGCCAAATATTAGCTGCCTGCGCAGCAATACGTTTGCCTGAGGCCTCAAAGATCTTCGATTCTTTGTCTGGGGGAGGAGCATCACCCGTGGTCTGCGAGTTCGCCCGCTTGCGTGCGTTGGATACCACCAACGAATCCAGTGGCAAGTGTCCCTTGATGTACGTTGGATCAGTGGGCGCTGCCTTGTATTTCTTGTCAATACGAGGATTGATGACTCGCGCCCGAGTGGGCTCCTTGAAAACCTCTGGCGCGTGCTTCAGCACTCCCTTGAGCATAGGCAATGTTTTGACCGACTTTTCAGCCACTGAGAAAGTGTCAAACAGAAAATCGACATCCACAGGGTCCGCATGGAGTTCGACATCATGATTTGCCGCAGCCCTCTCAATTAGAGCGTTGAAGGCTGCAGAGTCCTCTGTTGGAGAAGTTTTTGCTGCAAAAAGCTGCGGTTCGTGACCTGACTGAGGGTCCCCAGGGTCGCCTCCAGCAGACCAAGGTTCATTAACCTCCTCCGGATCCGAGTACGCTGGATAATTGTACTCGTCCTCCTCATCTCCGTCACCTTCCCCAGTGTTAGAATGAGTCGGTTAGAGTTCTAGATTTTGTGGAGATGCAGGCTCCATAGGGGCAGAAGTACCCGCAGAGTCCAACTTCCTTTTGAGTGGAATACGAAAATGTTCCAACACCGGCTCCGTGGTGATTTTCCTCTTAAGGAGAGAGAGTTTGCCTGTGTCGGCGTCGATGACAACCTCTCGACGCTCCTCTTCTGCGAGTGGCTGTAGCCGAGGCTTCGATACTACCAATGACGCTTTGGGCGTCGACACCAGCTTCAAGGGCACCCCGGCCCCATGCCTTGGAGCGAATGCCTTCGGCGTCTTCTTCGGCGGCAGCATGAAGCGGATCGGCGTCTGCGCCTTTGCCGGCTGCTGTGCAGGCTTCGGCATCACATTCTTTGGTTCCGGGGCCACTGCGTCCTTCCGAATTCGTTGAAGGGACTCCGTGACCTTCTTGGTTAAGGACGGTGAGGGCTGGACCGGCTCGAGCGATTCCCCCGAGGCCGGAGTCGGGTCGGCAAGCAAAGGCACGGTCTTCGGAGCCGACACATCACCACCCTTGCCCTTGACGACCGGAAGCGGCGCAGCCAGAGCTTTGGGGTCGTCTTGACGCTTCTTCGAGGGTCTTTTCGGGTCGTCGACCTCGACCATTTTCGGCGCCGACGCGGCCGCGTCGGTCGTCTTCGCCTTCGACACCAGGGTCTTCGGGTCGGCCATCTTGGCGTGGCTCTTGATGTTGGCGGCCATTTTGGGCTTCTCTGGAGCCTTTTGTCCCGACAGTGAGACTATCACTTTCGGTTTCGATACCGTTGGTGTGGACCCCGGTGTTTTCACTTTCAGTTTCTTTACTGGGAGTGGCGCATCACCAAAGTCCGTGGCCGGACCCGTAGGCGGAGCCGTGGGACGAGTAGTAAGGTCTTGGGTAAGGCCCGAAGGCGATCCCTCGACCTGGGCCGTATCATGGGGATTGACCCCGGAGTCAGTCTGAGGGTGCTCCTCCTCTGAGCTATCCCCCACGGTGGAAATGGCCCCGTCGTCGTCCCCTACCTCTCCGACGACTTCATCAAACTCCTCGTCCCCCGCGTCGTAGTTTTCATCTTCCGACGCTGGGCTGGAGTCCGAAACTTGTAAGAAGGTGTCGTCACCAACGTCTTCCTCGAAGATGTTGTCCGGCGGGGGCGCTGATAAGTGGGCCTGGAGTCTAGCGGCCCGATGAAGCTTGAGAGTCTTCTTACACCGGAACTTTGAGCAGGCCATACACCTGGCCTCATCATGGTCCGGCGACAAACATTTGTTGCACACTGGGTGCACGTCGAGGTGTGAATACTTTGAGGTGCACACTGGGCACCTCTTAAATGGAGTTCGTTCCATGTTAGTAGTCTGGAGCGTCGTGTAGGCCCGTCCGCGCCGACAGCACGCGGAAGGGCAGCAAGAGTTTGGAGCTGATGAAGTAACAACCCCGAACGATGGACAATACCGACGCAAGTCCTAAAGACCTTTTGGTCTCAAGTTAGGAAAGTTAAACAACTATCGATTCCGACAGAGGGAACCGAAACACATCCGAACCCAATGGCGGAAAAAAACTATCTGGGGATGGAGGCGATGCCCATGCGCACTGTAGTCCAGGGGAGGAGCCACCTATCTCGTGATACTTCGAAGACTCTTCCAGGACAACAATGTGCAATCATCCGGACCCAACACTAGGCGGCGATCTATGCACAGATATGAATTCAGCAGCCCACATGCCTCGAACGTAACCATTTATTCAGCATCATAACATCTTCACTGATAGTCAAACATTTACTGCTTAGGTGTGGTGGACAAACCATTCACATCCACTGCACTACCTCCTCTGTGCGTAAAGTCTACTGTGCAGCGTTGATTTTTTTACATGTGTGACATGCTGACATCACACAGCGGAAAACAAAAGCAGTTGCCGCCAACTGCTTTCACTGTGATCAGCATTCGGGGTGTGTGGCATATGACAGCAGCCCTCTGAGGGCTGATGAAAGTGAGGGAGGTACCACTAAAAAAGGGATAATGTCTCTTCTGCAGGCAGAGTGCGATTAGGGGGCAGAAAGCAGACTAGACACGAGGTTATATTTTTTATGGGGGAAAGAGGAGTACAGGTAGATAGATCTCCCCTGGCCGAGCTACAACCCAAAAACAGCCCCCACAGGGTCAGATGTGGGGGAAGTTTAACCACAATTTACACCTCTGTGGGGCAGAAAGTCAACTAGACAACAGTAAAAACATATTTTTAACATTTTTGTTTTTGGGGTGAGGCTTCGAACTCAGGCATTGGGCCATGCCTGAAACCCAAAATGGGCATAGCAGTCATTTTCACTAAGACTCACTCCCGTCAGAGGGCAGAAATTCAACAGACAAGAGAACACTTTACTGAATTTATTTCTATTTTGGGCTTTTAAATGTAAACAAGTGTCAAAGGAAAACACATGAAGCACATGATGGTATGGGTAACTTGGAATAAAGGATTATATAAATAACCACTATTCCTAAACTCAGTATGTTCGGGGCACTGAACCAAATACATAGGTTTCCTTTATACCCATTTTTTATTATTTGGTTTTATAGCATGGTTTGGTACAACCAAAAGACATACATCCCTGCGACCAGAAGGGTCTGATGAATGTAACAGTATACTAAGTTTGTGAATTTTCCATCAGGGTAAAAAGTTGCAGACTTAAGCGTAGTCGCCTAGTTCTATTTTTCGCATTTGTTTCACATAATGTTTTATTTCTAGGATTAGTTTATTTGGGAAACTATCAGCAATCTACACAAATGACACCTTGCTGCATTCCAAATTCAGTCCATGTTTCAGAAATATATAGGTTTCTGGGTCAATTCATGGGTTTTACTTTTTTCCACCGGACCCCGTGTGAGAAGTTGGCCTGATATATAATGTTCACTATTCTAGTGAGCACTTTGTATAAGTCCAAACAACCCTTATTGATGATTGGTTGTAAGTCAACCTTATAGACCAGCTATTCTAGTAGCATGGATACGAGCAGTCTTCGGGCTAAACTCTAGAGGGCGTGTTAAGCCTGCTGTTATACCATCACATATACCCCTTGAACACCAAGTGAAAGGACACCACACAAGTGTTATGAAAATAAACAGTGTATTTATTTAGATCCAACAGCCCTGAACTCTTTATGAGGACAGGGTACTAAGCACACAACAAAACTCTTACGAAAATACTTTAAGTTGCACAATTTACACAAATGCCCGAGGGGCACGAAAAACCATATACTCTAAAAGTGGAATGCGAAAATACTAGCAGGTAAGTACTATACGAATAGGCTTTTGGATCGCTAGGACTTGACTACTGAACCTTCAGATTACTAGCAGGAGGCCTAGGGAGATCGGGTGCAGAGTGTGCACTCTCACGCGGGATGCGGGACAAAGTCTATGGATGCTAGGAATTACAAAGTTAGTGATATCGGACGAATCCGACTAGGTAGAGCTGAAACGAAAAAGGATCTGGACCCTTGGATAGCAAGACTATGCTGGAGCACCAAAATGCAGAGTTTACCTAGCCCAGGGGCTGCGGATGCATAGGTCTGGAAAGACGTCGGGAATCCTCGTTGCAGTCTATGGAGCCTGAAAGAAGAAGTTGCTGGCAGGCGATCAGTAAAGAGATTCGGATGGATCCAAGCCTGGATCGGAGATGGAAGACACCTGTAAGCAGAGGGGACCAAGTTCTGAATCACTAGCCAGTGATAGGATGGCACCGGATGGAGTCACCTCGACCAGGTGAGTGGGCGACGCTGGGCTCTGCAGTCTCACGGACCAGGAGGAGTTGTCGGCGACCAGGATGGAGGTGCGAGCTGTCCCACGATGGTATCTGCTGTCGACGTCGCTGGACCCAGGATTGGGGCAACAAGTCTTGGCAAATGCAAGCCCACGCGGTGGACTTAAAATGGTGTCTGGAGTGGACCAGGAGGGTCCGGGGTGCCCCTCTTTTGGAGGGGAGCAAGGGCCAGTCTGGAGCAACCAGACCAGCGGTGTTGATGTTGTCGTTCGTCGTCGGGAAGGCCACAAACCAGCGGGCTAGTAGCCAGACAACGCGGTGAGCAGCAAAGAGCAGAAGGGCCCCAGGCAGATCTGGTGGATGCTGGAGTGCTGAACTTCGGTGCTGGAGCTGCTCAGGGTTGGGGCTTCTCGTACCCCAAAGCACTCACTCGAGGATCCCTCGGTGGTCGTGCTGGGCAAGTGTCGTGCAGTCTTGAAGATGGCCGGTCCCTCGAGGTCTCGTCGCACCCACGGATCTCAGCTGAGCTGACCATGTGGGTAGAGGTCAGAGGTGCCAGGGAAGCCGGTTCTCGTCGAGCTGGGCAGTCTTGATCCAGAGGAGAGACTTACAGCAGGCCGCGATGCTTGGATGGTGCCTGCGGATGCAGGGTGACTACTCCTTAGCCACAAGGGAGAAATCTTGAGTAGAAGTCGAGAGTTCCTTTCGTAGAAAGTAGTTTCAGGATTCAAAGATGATCTAATTTGGAAGGGGGCCCGCTCCTATCTTTATACTAGGAAAAGGGGCTGGCACGCGACTAGGTCCTGCCCATGGGTGGGACCAGGAAGGGGGTGGTTACACCCCTCTCCCATGCCGGGCTTTCCCCAGCTCAGGGGCTGGTGTGCCCCTTGAACTGGTTCTAGCCGGCAGATGCATAGTGAGCACCGGGGTGCCACTTGCAGTCACCTTCCTCAAAAGCCCTGCCTACCCAGGATACACAAAACCCTGTCTGGGATGGTGCTAGCACCGCCCCTGACAGGAAACCCTTTGTCCAAGCTCCCCTCGCTGGAAGGACTCCCAGCTGCAGGGGGTCAGACTTGTGTCTGTGGTGGCAGCATCCATTTTGTGAGGCTGAGGATCGAGTTAACTTTAACCGGGGTTCTCAGTTACATACATGTCGTGTCCCTCTAGAAGGGTGGAATGCTAACCCCGTCGCAAGAATTGGCGAGGGGTTAGTATTCCAATTCGTATGACACCTTACTCGACATGTTTTGATAAAGCGATACCAAAGATAGCATATAACCGCGAGGATTATAATGCACTTAAGAGTATATGGTATGCGTTATCATGGAACAGCTATTAGGACTTGGTTCCGCAAGCTGCAAACGGGCTCAGCTCATGCCAGAGCACCATCTCACACGATTCCAAGCACTCTGCCTTCAGGATTGTCAAGGCCTGCCATAGGAGTGACTGATAGGAATCTGTGTGCCCATTTTAGGGTTAGATATAGGTATACTATATCTAAAGCAAAGGGTGATTACACCACCTTGCCCCAGCTGTCGTGCAGCCAGTTGTGTCAGATTTAGATGGCCAGCCAGGGGTGGCATAATACATGCTGCAGCCCCTGGTAGGCCCTGGGTACACCGATGCCCTGAGTTACAGGGTCTGATAAGGTGGCCCAGTACCAATTGGATATGTACCTAAGGTACATGGAATCCATTTTAGAGAGAGAGCAGTAGGCCTGGGGCCCTGAATAGCAGGGTCCCAGGTCAACTAAGTCGAAAAAATAGCAAAACACCAGGCAAAAAGTTGGGGGTAACCATAGTCCGGTATCCACCTTCCTACACCCTGCAACTAGGCAAAAACCACAAAAATAAAATAGCTACCACTTAAAAACAAGCATTAGAAATGCAATCGGGCTCGGATTTATTTGAGTTTGAGCTAATGGCATTGTAAATGCCAATGTATTGTTGCTATGTGTTATGGAGTGTGTTCATGTGGTGTGTACTGCCAGTGATCTCCTTGTGAGTGTGAGAATATTGCACCGTTACTGCCTGTGATGTCCTTCTTGTGAGTGTGAGAAGCTTGCACCTCTGCTGCCTGTGGTCTCCTTGTGAGTGTAAGAAGCTTGCACTGCTGCTGCCCGTGATGTCGTTCTTGTGAGTGGGAGAAGATTGCACCTCAGCTGCCTGTGGTCTCCTTGTGAGTGTAAGAAGCTTGCACAGCTGCTGCCTGTCATGTCCTACTCACTACTCTGCACTCACTACTCTGCACTCACTACTCTGCACTCACTACTCTGCACTCACTACTCTGCACTCTGTACTCTGCACTCTGTACTCTGCACTCTGTACTCTGCACTCTGTACTCTGCACTCTGTACTCTGCACTCTGTACTCTGCACTCTGTACTCTGTACTCTGTACTCTGCACTCTGTACTCTGCACTCTGTACTCTGCACTCTGTACTCTGCACTCTGTACTCTGTACTCTGTACTCTGTACTCTCTACTCACTACTCACTACTCTACTCACTACTCTACTCACTACTCTACTCACTACTCTACTCACTACTCTACTCACTACTCTACTCACTACTCTACTCACTACTCTACTCACTACTCGTTACTCTACTCGTTACTCTACTCGTTACTCTACTCGTTACTCTACTCGTTACACTACTCACTACTCACTACTCTACTCTGTACACGTTACTCTACTCGTTACTCTACTCGCTACTCTGCACTCACTACTCTGCACTCACTACTCTGCACTCGTTACTCTCTACTCGTTTCTGTACTCACTACTCTACTCACTAGTCTGTACTCACTACTCACTACTCTACTCACTACTCTACTCACTACTCTACTCACTACTCGTTACTCTACTCGTTACTCTACTCGTTACACTACTCGTTACACTACTCGTTACACTACTCGTTACACTACTCACTACTCACTACTCTACTCTGCACTCACTACTCGCTACTCTACACACTACTCTACACGTTACTCTACACGTTACTCTACACGTTACTCTACACGTTACTCTACACGTTACTCTACTCGTTACTCTACTCGTTACTGCACTCACTACTCTGCACTCACTACTCTGCACTCACTACTCTGCACTCACTACTCTGCACTCACTACTCTGCACTCACTACTCTGCACTCACTACTCTGCACTCACTACTCTGCACTCACTACTCTGCACTCACTACTCTGCACTCACTACTCTGCACTCACTACTCTGCACTCACTACTCTGCACTCACTACTCTGCACTCACTACTCTGCACTCACTACTCTGCACACACTACTCTGCACTCACTACTCTGCACTCACTACTCTGCACTCACTACTCTGCACTCACCACTCTGCACTCACCACTCTGCACTCTGCACTCTGCACTCTGCACTCTGTACTCTGTACTCTGTACTCACTACTCTACTCACTATACTCACTACTCTACTCACTACTCTACTCACTACTCTACTCACTACTCTACTCACTACTCTACTCACTACTCTACTCACTACTCTACTCACTACTCGTTACTCTACTCGTTACTCTACTCGTTACTCTACTCGTTACTCTACTCGTTACTCTACTCGTTACTCTACTCGTTACTCTACTCGTTACACTACTCACTACTCTACTCTGTACACGTTACTCTACTCGTTACTCTACTCGCTACTCTGCACTCACTACTCTGCACTCACTACTCTGCACTCGTTACTCTCTACTCGTTTCTGTACTCACTACTCTACTCACTAGTCTGTACTCACTACTCACTACTCTACTCACTACTCTACTCACTACTCTACTCACTACTCTACTCACTACTCTACTCACTACTCGTTACTCTACTCGTTACTCTACTCGTTACTCTACTCGTTACACTACTCGTTACACTACTCGTTACACTACTCACTACTCACTACTCTACTCTGTACCCACTACTCTGCACTCACTACACACTACTCTACACGTTACTCTACACGTTACTCTACACGTTACTCTACACGTTACTCTACACGTTACTCTACACGTTACTCTACTCGTTACTCTACTCGTTACTGCACTCACTACTCTGCACTCACTACTCTGCACTCACTACTCTGCACTCACTACTCTGCACTCACTACTCTGCACTCACTACTCTGCACTCACTACTCTGCACTCACTACTCTGCACTCACTACTCTGCACTCACTACTCTACTCACTACTCTACTCACTACTCTACTCACTACTCTACTCACTACTCTACTCACTACTCTACTCACTACTCTACTCACTACTCTACTCACTACTCTGCACTCACTACACACTACTCTACTCGTTACTCTACTCGTTACTCTACTCGTTACTCTACTCGTTACTCTACTCGTTACTCTACTCACTACTCTACTCACCTCTGCACTCACTACTCTGCACTCACTACTCTGCACTCACTACTCTGCACTCACTACTCTGCACTCACTACTCTGCACTCACTACTCTGCACTCACTACTCTGCACTCACTACTCTGCACTCACTACTCTGCACTCACTACTCTGCACTCACTACTCTGCACTCACTACTCTGCACTCACTACTCTGCACTCACTACTCTGCACTCACTACTCTGCACTCACTACTCTGCACTCACTACTCTACTCACTACTCTACTCACTACTCTACTCACTACTCTACTCACTACTCTACTCACTACTCTACTCACTACTCTGCACTCACTACACACTACTCTACTCGTTACTCTACTCGTTACTCTACTCGTTACTCTACTCACTACTCTACTCACCTCTGCACTCACTACTCTGCACTCACTACTCTGCACTCACTACTCTGCACTCACTACTCTGCACTCACTACTCTGCACTCACTACTCTGCACTCACTACTCTGCACTCACTACTCTGCACTCACTACTCTGCACTCACTACTCTGCACTCACTACTCTGCACTCACTACTCTGCACTCACTACTCTACTCACTACTCTGCACTCACTACACACTACTCTACTCGTTACTCTACTCACTACTCTACTCTACTCTGCACTCACTACTCTGCACTCACTACTCTGCACTCACTACTCTGCACTCACTACTCTGCACTCACTACTCTGCACTCACTACTCACTACTCTGCACTCACTACTCTACTCACTACTCTGGTGGTGTTAATACTGGTAGTACTGATGGTGGTAGTACTGGTAGTAGTGGTGGTGGTTGTGGTACTGCTAGTAGTGGTAGTACTGGTAGTGGTAGTACTGGTAGTGGTAGTACTGGTAATGGTGGTACTGGTAGTACTGGTGGCTGTAGTAGTGGTAGTACTGGAGGTGGTGGTACTGGTAGTGGTAGTACTGTTGGTGGTAGTACTGCTGGTGGTAGTACTGGTAGTGGTGGTACTGGTGGTGGTGGTACTGGTAGTACTGGTGGTGGTACCGGTAGTGGTAGTGCTAGTGGTGGTGGTACTGCTGCCCGTAGTACTGGTAGTGGTAGTACTGGTGGTGGTGGTACTGGTGAGGGTAGTACTGGTAGTGGTACTGGTATTGGTAGTACTGGTAGTACTGGTGGTCGTGGTAGTGGTAGTACTGGTGGTGGTGGTAGTGGTAGTACTGGTGGCTGTAGTAGTGGTAGTACTGGTGGCTGTAGTAGTGGTAGTAATGGTAGTACTGATGGTGGTAGTACTGGAAGTACTGGTGGTGGTGGTGGTACTGATAGTACTGGTGGTGGTGTTACTGGTAGTACTGGTGGTGGTGGTACTGGTAGTGGTAGTAGTGGTAGTACTGGAGGTGGTGGTACTGGTAGTGGTAGTACTGTTGGTGGTAGTACTGCTGGTGGTAGTACTGCTGGTGGTGGTACTGGTGGTGGTGGTACTGGTGGTGGTGGTAGTAGTGGTAGTACTGGTGGCTGTAGTAGTGGTAGTACTGGAGGTGGTGGTACTGGTAGTGGTAGTACTGTTGGTGGTAGTACTGCTGGTGGTAGTACTGGTAGTGGTGGTACTGGTGGTGGTGGTACTGGTGGTGGTGGTACTGGTAGTGGTAGTACTGGTGGTGGTACCGGTAGTGGTAGTGCTAGTGGTGGTGGTACTGCTGCCCGTAGTACTGGTAGTGTAGTACTGGTGGTGGTGGTACTGGTGAGGGTAGTACTGGTGGTGGTAGTGGTACTGGTATTGGTAGTACTGGTAGTACTGGTGGTTGTGGTAGTGGTAGTACTGGTGGTGGTGGTAGTGGTAGTACTGGTGGCTGTAGTAGTGGTAGTACTGGTGGCTGTAGTAGTGGTAGTAATGGTAGTACTGATGGTGGTAGTACTGGAAGTACTGGTGGTGGTGGTGGTACTGATAGTACTGGTGGTGGTGTTACTGGTAGTACTGGTGGTGGTGGTGGTACTGGTAGTGGTAGTAGTGGTAGTACTGGAGGTGGTGGTACTGTTGGTGGTAGTACTGCTGGTGGTAGTACTGCTGGTGGTAGTACTGCTGGTGGTAGTACTGCTGGTGGTAGTACTGCTGGTGGTAGTACTGGTAGTGGTGGTACTGGTGGTGGTGGTACTGGTGGTGGTGGTGGTGGTGGTGGTGGTACTGGTGGTGGTAGTGGTAGTACTGGTGGCTGTAGTAGTGGTAGTACTGGAGCTGGTGGTACTGGTAGTGGTAGTACTGTTGGTGGTAGTACTGCTGGTGGTAGTACTGGTAGTGGTGGTACTGGTGGTGGTGGTACTGGTAGTGGTAGTACTGGTGGTGGTACCGGTAGTGGTAGTGCTAGTGGTGGTGGTACTGCTGCCCGTAGTACTGGTAGTGGTAGTACTGGTGGTGGTGGTACTGGTGAGGGTAGTACTGGTGGTGGTAGTGGTACTGGTATTGGTAGTACTGGTAGTACTGGTGGTCGTGGTAGTGGTAGTACTGGTGGTGGTGGTAGTGGTAGTACTGGTGGCTGTAGTAGTGGTAGTACTGGTGGCTGTAGTAGTGGTAGTAATGGTAGTACTGATGGTGGTAGTACTGGAAGTACTGGTGGTGGTGGTGGTACTGATAGTACTGGTGGTGGTGTTACTGGTAGTACTGGTGGTGGTGGTGGTGGTAGTGGTAGTACCGGAGGTGGTGGTACTGGTAGTGGTAGTACTGTTGGTGGTAGTACTGATGGTGGTACTGGTGGTGGTGGTAGTACTGGTGGTGGTACCGGTAGTGCTAGTGGTGGTGGTACTGCTGCACGTAGTACTGGTAGTGGTAGTACTGGTGGTGGTGGTACTAGTGGTGGTAGTACTGGTGGTGGTAGTGGTACTGGTATTGGTAGTAGTGGTAGTACTGGTGGTCGTGGTACTGTTAGTACTGGTGGTGGTGGTAGTTGTAGTACTGGTGGCTGTAGTACTGGTAGTACTGGGGGTGTTGGTGGTACTGGTAGTGGTAGTACTGTTGGTGGTAGTACTGCTGGTGGTAGTACTGGTAGTGGTGGTGGTGGTACTGGTAGTGGTAGTACTGGTGGTGGTACCGGTAGTGGTAGTGCTAGTGGTGGTGGTACTGCTGCCCGTAGTACTGGTAGTGGTAGTACTGGTGGTGGTGGTACTGGTGATGGTAGTACTGGTGGTGATGGTGGTACTGGTATTGGTAGTACTGGTAGTGGTAGTACTGGAGGTCGTGGTAGTGGTAGTACTGGTGGTGGTGGTAGTGGTAGTACTGGTGGCTGTAGTAGTGGTAGTACTGGTGGCTGTAGTAGTGGTAGTAATGGTAGTACTGATGGTGGTAGTACTGGAAGTACTGGTGGTGGTGGTACTGGTAGTACTGGTGGTGGTGGTAGTGGTAGTGGTGGTGGTGGTGGTAGTGGTAGTAGTGGTAGTACTGGAGGTGGTGGTACTGGTAGTGGTAGTACTGTTGGTGGTAATACTGCTGGTGGTAGTACTGGTGGTGGTGGTACTGGTGGTGGTGGTAGTGGTAGTACTGGTGGTGGTACCGGTAGTGGTAGTGCTAGTGGTGGTGGTACTGCTGCCCGTAGTACTGGTAGTGGTAGTACTGGTGGTGGTGGTGGTACTGGTGGTGGTGGTACTGGTGGTGGTGGTACTAGTGGTGGTAGTACTGGTGGTGGTAGTGGTACTGGTATTGGTAGTAGTGGTAGTACTGGTGGTCGTGGTACTGTTAGTACTGGTGGTGGTGGTAGTTGTAGTACTGGTGGCTGTAGTACTGGTAGTACTGGGGGTGTTGGTGGTACTGGTAGTGGTAGTACTTGTGGTGGTGGTACTGGTGCTGGTGGTGGTGCTGGTAGTGGTAGTACTGGTGGTGGTACCGGTAGTGCTAGTGGTGGTGGTACTGCTGCCCGTAGTACTGGTAGTGGTAGTACTGGTGGTGGTGGTACTGGTGGTGGTGGTACTGGTGGTGGTAGTACTGGTGGTGGTAGTGGTAGTACTGGTAGTGGTAGTACTGGTGGTCGTGGTACTGTTAGTACTGGTGGTGGTGGTAGTTGTAGTACTGGTGGCTGTAGTACTGGTAGTACTGGGGGTGGTGGTACTGGTGGTGGTGGTAATGGTAATGGTAGTACTGGTAGTGGTAGTACTGGTGGTGGTGGTAGTGGTAGTACTGGTGGCTGTAGTACTGGTAGTACTGCTGGTGGTGGTGCATGTATCAATGAGTCTAATTTTTCCTAATGAAATAGCCATTGGCATTAGGTGAGACACACAACACATTTGTGAATTCCCATTGTAACCGCGGGAAGGCTCTGTTTTCCATGATTATTGCGTATTCACGTTTTTTCCACTTACTTTACAATAATGATGACCGCATGTTCACTCTGCGAGTCAGGCTCGACAGCATGTGTCACGAAGGTCACTTTTAACCCTCATCATTTATTCAACCAGTAGTCTGCATGTCAGCACTTATTAAAATTCGGAAAACAAAGCTTACAGAACCAGAATCCAAATGTTTTATAACAAAACGCCTTTAAACACCGTTTTTTAAACCACAGACAAAAATAGTGCAGCGCAGCGTGCGAGGAAAAGAAGGAAATGGCGCCCTTTTGAAATGAGAGTATTCAGGAAACACAAGAACTACAGTGTGGACGAGCATGTATGAGTCATCTTCTGTGAGCCTCGCCTGCTGCCTCTCGTCATTTTACATTGAACGCGCTCACCACTCAGAACATCTGCATTGCATTACACGGGCACTCTGACAGCTCCTAATTAAGATTAATCACTCAACTGTGCTCGTTCGCGCACAGAATATGCCATACAACTGCAATAAATGACGGACGAAAAGTAAATATACCCTATCACGTCAAGGTTACTACATAGACAGCACAGCGAAGACGAATCACTAGGCAGATGCCATAAAAAACGCCGGCGCGCACTAAAGAATGTGAGGAATGTGGCAGCCCGGACCCCTTTATGAATTTTTTTTTCTAAATACTAAAGAGCTCGCAAGCTCCGCCCACTTCGTGGGGGAGGCCCGAGCCCTAAAAATACAAAAACGGTGGTCACATTTTTCTTTACAACCTTGCCCCTTATGGCCCGCTAGGAAGGTGGTTACTTTTAGCACAGCAAATGTTTTGTGGATGCCATTTTTAAAATTAAACATTAGATACTTTCTTGCACAAAACATACTTCCCCAAAAATTATGTTTTTTGGCTATTTCTTAGTTCCCTTCAGGGGAATCCAGAAACACTGGGTACCTTTAGAATTCCCAACATTTGGGGGGAAAAGAACAAATATGGCCTGTAAACATTCTGTTGGGGAGAATGTTATGAAGGTTTATGCACAAAGTGCTGCAAACAAAAAATGGCTCATCACGAGAAAAAGGATTATCCAGCCAAGTCATTAAAGAAATCTCTGGTAACAGCACACTGGCTGCATTAAGGACACTCTAAACTATGCGGAATGCGTACTCAATAGCTTTAAGATGGCCAATACTATTTACAAAATACCCTAAGAATTCTGCTGCCTAATGGGAAAGGGTATGATTTTAAGTTTAACCACTTGGATGCTAGGCATTTTCCCGCTGTGTGCTGGAAAATGCCATTTTAGTGGCACCATGACGAGCTCAGCTCGTCATCAGCACACGACCCCCGTGGGTGATGACGAGCTGAGCTCGTCATCAGCATCGAAGGGGTTAAGTGTCTATTCCTAGTAAGTCCCCACCAACTGTAAAGTCATACGCCAAGTGGCACCGGCACTCTGAATACAGACAAACCTTTCAGTCACCTGAATAAATGTACGGCAGTGTACAGGGTATTATGTTTGCTTGTCCCATGAACACAGGAATATAAGCTTACATTTATTTTTAATATATTTTATTTATTCACATTTCTTAATCATACAACTTAAATGAAAAGTAACAGAGGCAATAAACAGTTATCTGTATAATTAGGATTGCGGCACCGATCCCACAACCTATCTTATGCTGGAGCCTCGCGCTTGATTGCAGAAACTTGGCCCTCAAACTTGATCGGACTCCCACCATGGCATTGTACTTTCCATCTCTCTCATGACCAGGTATCGCATGGCTTACAGGGACACCAGTAGACTGCAGGGGTCTTGGATATTGGGGGGGGGGTTGCAGGACAACATTTCACGTGGTGACCAATCCCGCACACTAGGTTAACAGCTACTGCCCCACTCCGGCCAGCAAGAGTGCCACTAACGTTAAGTGCTGCACAGCGTGTGGCACGCTTTTTAGGTCTCACCTAGCGAAGCAGCGCATGCGCTGTCGCTTGTGCGATCTATTGTCATCGATTTCACTTCTGAAGCGGGGTGGAAGCTCCACCCTGCTTCTGATTGGCGCTGGTCAAAAATCTGTGCTTTTCATTGGAAGGGAGGCATGTTTTGTTCCCTCCCTGTCTCCTGCTCTCCGTGCCTGCCCGGACAGGAGATGTGCACGCATGCGGTTCACGGCGTCACAGCACGCGCATGGCGCGCTTTCACTTTCCCTCCTTTCCCGTCTGCTCCAGATCATCTCGGAAGCTCCCGGGGAACCTGCATGGCGTAAGCAGTCTCTGAGCCAGCTCACCGCGTTTCAGTGCGCGCACGCATGGCGTGCTTTCAATTTCCCTCCCTCCCTTCCCCGTCTGCTCCAGATCATCTCGGAAGTTCCTGGGAACCTGCACGGCGTCAGCAGTCTCGGAGTCGGCTCACCGTTCTTTGATTCTTGGCAAGTCATTAATCCCAGTCTCTTCTGCCTTGTTTATCAGTAAGCCTGCCCTGCCTGTCCCTGTTTTACTTAGTAATGAGGTGGGGAGAGTGTATTTGGGGCTCGTGCGGTATTGTCACCCATGCACACCTGGTGCTCTGGTGCTGCGGGGACCCCGAAGCTTCTGGGGTCTCCACGTCCAAGACGGGTGCAGCTTCGAGGGGCTGGTGACCGGGTACAGGTGCAGCGCTGTGGGACTGGTGACCTGGTGCAGCGCTAAGAGCGGTGGAACCTGGGGCAAGCGCAGGGATGAGCGTGAACGGTTGTGAAAGTGAGACGTAAGGAGAGAGTTGGGCAATCTGATAACACAGCATACTAACAAAACCCACGGGCAAGTGTTTGACTAGTCTGTCATTGGGGAGGGTTCCTGGAGCGGAACCAGATGTTAGGCAGGGAAGTAACCATCTGCCTAGAGTCATGCGTTTCACACAAATTTAGTTGGGTTTGTCATGCGGCAGCTTGCTCCGCCGTTTGTCGACTTGACGTCCATTCTGCGCATCCGCAGTTTCCACTCTTTGTCGAATGATTGGCAAAAGCATTGATTTTAAATAGCACATTACTCCCAACTACACTCTTTGCACACAGAGCCATCTTGTGCACATGTTAAGCACCTTGCACTAGGCTAGTTGGGGCATGAGGGTGCTCTTTGGGGAAGTGAAAAGCAGGACAAGACAGTCCCAGTCTGCTCCACCGCAGTGTTTGCGGAACCTGGGACGTTCCGGCTGTATAGCAGTGTGTACTTGAACCCCTGCCCACAGACAAGACCAACGGGGAACTACAAGGTGGGGGAGCTACTGTACTCAACCAGGAAATTACTGGATTGTGTGATAATTCAATGTATTCTGATGTCAATAGCAAGTGGGCCATTTACTGGTTCCCATGTAAACCTTTCTGATTCCTTCGGTCTACTTCGCGCTATATAACTACCCCTCTCCCTCACCCCCAATAATAATAATAAAAAGAGCACAGGCACGGTATAAGATAACAGAAAAACTGATATTTTCAGCAGGTCACCCACAATGTGTGTTTGCCCATTTTGTGCCACTCAATCTGTGTGAACTCACCCATGTGACCTTCAGCCACTGTGTGCCCCCTTCGTCCACTCTTGTGGCTCGTGCATATAAATGTTGTAGCTTCATCAACTCACTTCTCATGCGGGACATCCAGTACAGGCTTTATTTTTTTTACTTTTACATTATGCGACTTGTATGTGATCCATGGCTGAAGAGGCCAAGCTAACAGGTTGCCTTATCTCCCCAGAGACATTATTGGGGTGGGCACAGAGTCTTTATTTTTTTGGGAAATGCGTATTGCGCCCTTTCCACAGAGCTACGTCGCACTCTCCTAATTAAAGTTGACCCCAAGCTGGTTGATCTTGCAGACTTGGAAGCAGGTGCCATTGCCCAGGGAGCCCTCTTCGGAGAACCATTTGTACCTCCCTAGATAAAGGCCAGAGCTCCATTAAAAACGTTTTCCCCCCGTGTTTTCCGCGGGGCCGGTCAAAGTAAGGGCCGCTAGACCGGCCACCCGTCCAATCAGTATCCTCCAAAAGGGCAAAGCTCAAGACAAGGCCAGTTCCAAGACCAATCCCGATTCGGGAATTTCTACACCACAAGAGGTCGATGTGGCAGAGGCAAAGGACTCCAAGGAGTGGCGAACTCCGCAAGTCCTAGTGAGTGTTTTCCCTTCTTCCCTTTTAAAGGTGGTGTGCATTGGGAGAGTTTTTTCCATACATGGATTTCCATCACAGGGGACGCTTCGGTCCTTCAGACAGTACAAGGTTTTCGCACAGAGTTTTTTGGCGAACCCACACAAGGTGTAGGGCCCCCTCCCATTCAGTTCTCACAGAAAGAGGCCGCCCTGGTGGCAGAGGAAGTCGATTTCCTCCTCACCAAGGGTGCAATTTTCCCTCTCAACCCCTCATCCCCAGGGATTCCTCAGCAAAATATTTCTGGTCAACAAGACCGACGGGGGCCAAAGACCGGTGATAAACCTCAGCAAATTCAACGAGAGGCTGGTCTACTGCCACTTTATAATGGAGAGTGTCACCTCCTCAGGGATGTCCTGCGCCCCTTAGACTGGATGGTACAGCTGGATCTCAAGGACCCCTACCTGGTCATTCCAATTTTTCTGCCTCACTGCCTGTTTCTTCAGTTCATTTGGTGGCAACCGACGTAAGAGTTCACCGGTCTTCCGTTTGGCCTATACTAGGCCCCTTGGCGCTTCACCAAGGTACTCAAACAGGTGGTGGCACACCTGAGGGCTCGAGGTATACGAATTATGGTGTATCTGGACGTTCTACTCCTGATGGACCCTTGCACATGCCATTGGCCTCCCACCTCCGGATCGAGTGGATCTCCTTCAGAGCCTAGGCTTTGTAGTGAAAGAGAAAAAAATAATCGCTCAACGCCTTCTCAGAATGTGATATTTCTAGGTTTCATAATAGACTCCACCTCATCCTCTGAGACTTCCCTCCAGGAAGGTGTCAAAGATTCAGCACGAGTTAAGGCACACTCTCACCAGACAACAGGTGTCTATCTTGGTCATAGAATCCGATGTTAGCTGGGTAGGGGCCCAAGATGCGGCGCGGTCTTTACGGGAGGATTGTGGTCTCCAGAAGAATGAGGATCACATCATCTGCCTGGTTCTCCTAGCAGGCTGATTCGCAGTCCGTTGCTGCACACAGCATTCCATCCAGTCAAGCGCCCTGCTAAAAATGGACAACATTTCGGCGGCCCTTTATATCAATCACCTAGGGGGTACTCCCTCCAAAAGCCCTCTCAACCTAGCCGCCAGCTTTTGGCAGTATTGCCTGGAACATCACATTCTGTCATGGCAGAGAATCAAGTGGCCGACTTTCAATCCCGTAATTTCAGTGATAAATTCTTTGAAAGCTAAACCCAGAGGTCTTTGCGATGTTGCACGACCGTTGGGGCCACTTCTCGGTGGACCTGTTCACCTCAAGATTAGACCACCAGCTTCCCTGTTTCTTCAGCTGGAAGCCGGACCCAATAGCTGTGGCCTCGAAAGCTTTCCTCCAGGACTGGAGTCGGGGGAGGAGTTCTGCTTTTCCCCCCTTTTTAATGATCACAAGGACATCGGCGCAGGTCAGAAGTGGTTCTAATCACTCCCTTTTGGAAATCGCATGTTTGGTTTCCAGTTCTACTGGAACTTAATTGGTATTCTCCAATCCTATTCCCCCAGTTTCTGACTCTCCTCCTGAATCCCAACCAAGCTCTGCAACCACTGATTCTGGAGAGCTCGTTGTGGCTTATGGCGTGGCGGCTTACAGGAGACTAGGGAAGGTTTCTGGTCTTTCGGAGAAGGCTAAATAAAATCTTCATGTCTAAGGCTTGGGCGGACAGTACTGCATGGGGCAGATGGTCCAGTTGGTGTATGCGACAGAGTCTTAATCCTCTGGCAGATGTAGTGCATGTTCATAATTTCCTTGAACACTTGGCTTCTAGCAATTTAGTTTACAGATCAATTAATATATTCTGGTCAGCCATTTCAGCCGGCCACATGCTGATAAAAGGTGTGGCGATTGGGGAGCACCCTCTTACTGTGCAGGTTGTTGCGAGGTATTCGACTTTCTCTTCTCCAGAACCCCGTTACTCAGCTCTTTGGGATGTGTACCAAGTTCTTAACCTGTTCCTCTCCTGGCAACCTAATTGATTTCTATCACAGCAGGAATTTTCTGCTAAGCTAGCTATGCTGCTATGCCTCATCTCTTGCCACTGCGTCTCCGTGATCATTAGACATCACAGGCAGGATTTTTCCCCTACTGCGTAACGTTCACACTCCAGATTCTCCTAAGCTGTGCGATGTCCAGAGCCTGAAAACATACGAAGAAATGACCAAGGAGTTTCACCACCCGGCGGAGCAAAGCTTCTCATTGCACTGAGTAAGCCCTTGAAGGGGATTTCATCGCCCAACATAACTAGGTGGATTAGACGGGTAATGCAGGTAGCTGGAATTACCAGAGGATTTTTGGGGCCCACTTCACACGACGTGCAATGGCCTCGAAGGCATTTTGGCTGGGGTGCCTGCTTAGAGGATATCCTCAATGCGACAGACTGGTCTTCAGACTCTACCTTTAAGAGGTTCTACTTCAAGCCGGTGCTGGATATGGCTTACCTTGTGGTGAACAAGCTTTTAACTAGCATAATCCTCGCCTCCGGTCCGGACATAGAATGAAAAATGTCCTAGCTATCGTAACAGAAAGTTCAAATTTTCTATTAAGGACTCAGAGGCAAGGATTATATCACCCTAGGGTTTTTACTTTGTAGATTGCCCTCCCCATATAAGAGTAAGTAATACTGCTTGAGTTGTGAGATCGTATGGGTTGATGTATTGTGATTGCATTGCAAGATAACTACTTTTGCTGCTCTTTGCCCACAGGTTTAGTGGTTACGTAGCCAGGTGATGACAATGTCCCTTTGTCTTTGTAGGATCTGATGCAAATAAACAGGATTCATGAAGGTGATTTAACGACTGACATGGTGCGACGAAAGAGGGAGAAGGGCCAGTGAGGAAGGACTATGTTGGGCAGACGCGCCCCCTGATTGGAGCTAGCAGGACTGTTCCTTATTGGATATTTTGACAACAGTTTTTCCCAATTGTTCATGGGAAACATAGTTTTGTTTCTTGTTAAATTATGGCTGCTGTGTTAATAAAGTGAAGAAAGAGGACATAACCCTCGCCTCTGAGTCCTTAAAAAGAATTGAAACATTCCCTTGATTAGTGGGTATACCTTAGGTATCTTTACAATATTTTTTTTTAAACCAGGGGATATTTGCAGGCACAATAACAACTACATCCAATCATCCATCAACATAGTCCTGCCCATAGGAGGAGGCCAATAGAAGATTCAGGTAATTCATCAGAGCGATAAGAAGTAGGATACACCTATTGTTCCACCAATAAAGGTAAATCCAATGGGTGTATTCTAAGGTATTTTTAACATCTACATTCCCATCTTATCCAGTTATCTGGTTTCGGTTTTCCTAGACACAGAATAATCTATTACACCATATTTTCACTGAGCATTGTACCTTTTTCTACTTGGATGTGTTAACCATGGGTGGTTGTGGAGGATGCTACCTAGTCCTCCTTATCTCGCACTATGAATATATAGATTGATTAATGACAGCTAAAGTAATATGAATGAAAGTATTGACTACTTTGACAGTTAAATTTAAACTATTTAATTCTAATTAAGTTAATCTTTACTATCGTGCAAGCCTGCCAAGTCTTGAATTACTTGTTTTAATTCTTGTTTTAGAGTCAGTCATCACAAGGGTTTCAAGGTAGATAACTGAATGATAATCAATTTGGAGTAGTTCCTGTCCTGTAACTCCAGTTCTGTAGTAGGGGTATCTCTGTTCTAGTCATAATCTAGTGAATAGTCCCGCCCATGTGCGTGGACCCCGGCAATCAAAAATAATCTCTTAAGTTGTCAAATCATGCAGAAACTGCAAAGACACTTAAGAGAGAATTTAAAGACAAATAATGCAGCCTATATCCACAGGCTACACTGTCCAGTACTTCAACTAGAAATTCCACCAAATAACACCACACACAGCACAGCCTGCCCAGTTTCTACCATAGAGAAACTTGCCTCCACCAGTAAAAGACTCTGGAATGATAGAGAAGAAGGCATGGACAGACAAGCCCCATAGGCTGCCATTATGTGGCTTAAAATAGGATACTGTGCCTTTAAGAGAACTTTCCAGAACTTCTCCCAGTATCCCAGAATGCATCGCAGGTCCCTCTACTTTCAGTTCTTTTTGAAGGCGAAGCACGCCAGACCTGTCGCATTCCTTACATGAAGAAATATCTCCACCGGGGAGGAGGGCGGGCGCTTATGACTATAACAGAGATACCCCTACTACAGAACTGGAGTTACAGGACAGAAACTACTCCTTCTGTAGTAGGGGATCTCTGTGTATAGTCATAATCTAGTGAAAAGAATGGCAAGCCCATCCCCACACCAAAGCGGCGGTGGAGAAAGAAAATAACGCCACTACTGTGCGAACAAGTTCCGCAGCGAAGCCTGTCCAACCTGAGCGTCTGCCCTGGCGTCAGTGTCCAGGCAGTAATGCTTAGCAAAGGTATGAACCGACTTCCAAGTGGCTGCCTTGCAGATTTCAGCAATCGGCACGTTACGGAGCAAAGCCGTCGTGGCAGCTTTGCCCCTGGTGGAATGAGCCTTAGGCTTACCTCCTAAGGTCTTATTAGCCTTTTGGTAACATAACTGTATGCAGGACACAATCCACCTAGAGATGGACTGCTTAGAGGTAGCAAGACCCGTCCTGACTGATCCATAATTAATGAACAACTGGTCAGACCTACGAATATCTTTGGTTTTATCCAGATAAAATTTCAACACCCTCCTAACATCCAGGGAATGGAGAGACCTTTCCGGTGGAGATGAAGGGTTCTGAAAAAACGTAGACAAAGTTATGGTCTGGTTGACATGAAAATCAGAAATAACCTTGGGAAGAAATTTAGGGTGAGTACGCATAACAACCTTAGCAGCACGAAATACAGTATAAGGTTCAGTACAACACTACGCCTGAATTTCACTCACCCTGCGGGCCGATGTAATGGCCACGAGGAACCTCGTCTTCCAGGACAGGTGCTGCAACGAAGCCTTATGAATAGGTTCAAAAGGCTCCTTCATCATTCTGGACAGCACCACATTCAATTCCCATGAAGGCGAAGGAAGCCTGACAGGAGGGAATACTTTCTTCAATCCTTCCAGAAAATCTTTGATCACAGGGATCTGGGAAAAGGAAGTCTATGAAGGGCATTTCCTGTAGGCAGTCAATGGAGCTAGATGAACCTTAATGGAATGAACATTAAGGCCAGACTGCGCCAAATGTAAAAGGTAAGGAAGGATGACATCTTCCTTACAGGTCGTAGGATCATGGTTCTTAGACTGGCACCAGATACAAAACCTCTTCCACTTGTAAGTATAGGAAGTTCGAGTGGAAGGTCTCTTAGACTCCTTCAGTATGTCCATGCAATCCTCAGGCAGATTCAGATGGCCATATTGCACTCTCTCAGGAGCCATGCCGCCAAACTCAAAGACGAGAGGTTGGGTGTAACATCCGTCCCCCGAACTTCGTGAGAAGGTCCGGCCTGCACGGCAGCCGAATGTGAGGAAGGAGAGACCGGTGAAGCAGGTCCGTGAACCACCACTGCCTGGGCCACTCCGGGGCAATGAGTATCATCCGAGCCCTGGACCGGGCCAGCTTGATGAGCACCGCCGGAATCAGGGGAATGGGAGTAAAGGTGTACAGAAAGCGGTTCGTCCAGTTGATCCATAACGCATTCCACAGAGTCCCTTGCTGGTAGTACCTGGAGGCGAAGTCTCTGCACTTGCTGTTTTTGGCGGTGGCGAACAAATCTACGTCTGGAGTTCCCCACCTTGCGAAGACTTCTCCTAGTACTTCGTCGTTTATGACCCATTCGTGGTTTTCCTGAACCAGCCTGCTCAGTGCGTCTGCCTGAACATTCTGCACACCTGGCAGATGGGTAGCCGTTATCGTCAGTCCTCTGGCCAGGAGCCAGTGCCAGATCGCCTGCGCCTCCTGTGACAGAGTGCGTGATCTCGAGCCCCCCTGCTTGTTGAGGTAGTACATCGTGGTGGTATTGTCCGTCTGTACAAGCAGGGAGTTGGTCTGGAAAGACGGAAGAAAGGCCTTCAGTGCCAAGTGAACAGCTCTGAGTTCCAGGAAATTGATGTGATACGTGGCCTCCATCGGTGACCACGTTCCTTGAATCTGTAGGTTCCCAGAATGCGCTCCCCATCCCAGGAGAGAAGCATCCGTCACGACAGTCTGCGAGGGAATGTCCTTGTGGAAGGGAACCCCTCTGGAGATTCTCCGCCGAACACCACCACTTCAGAGACTGAAGAGCATGCAGGACAGTCGCATCTTGTCGTCCCAAGATCCTGTCCTCTGATCCCACTGGTCTTCCAAGCACTCCTGCAGCGGTCTCATGTGCAGCCGTGCGTGTGGCGTCAGGAAGATACAAGAGGCCATCGATCCCAGTAGAGAAGACACCGTCCTCAATGTTGTAGATGGAGTTGTCATAAGAGCCTGAGCCTTCCGAAGGAGAGATAATCGTCGCTCTTCCGAAGGAGACACGCTTGCTGACAGCGTGTTGATGGAGGCTCCCAAGTACTGTATGCATTGGACCGTAGTCGGGACAGACTTGGCCATGTTGATGTGCAACCCCAGCTTATTCAAGAGAACGCACGTCTTCTGGAAGTGTGCTCGCGCTTCCGAGAAGGAGGATGCCTTGATCAACCAATCGTCCAGATACGGGTAGACAAACACCTTGTTCTTCCTCAGGTGTGCCGCTACCACCGCCATGCACTTCGAGAATGTTCTCGGCGCAGACTTCAGTCCGAATGGGAGTACTGTGTATTGATAATGATTGGCGCCGACTTGGAACCGCAGGAACTTCCTGTGTTTGTGTGCAATGGGCACATGGAAGTAAGCATCCTGTAGGTCTATAGCACACAGCCAGTCTCCCTGTTGCAACGGAGGATAAATCTGATGCAACGACAGCATGCGAAACTTTTCCCTGCGAATCCATTTGTTTGCCTGTCGCAAGTCAAGAATGGGCCTGAACTCGTTCTTGTCCTTCTTGCGAACCAGGAAGAACCGGGAGTACAGGCCTCTTCCTCTCTGGGACAGAGGCACGTCTTCTATCGCCCGTTTCCGTAACAGGATATCGGCCTCCGCCTGGAGGTCGCGCAGCTGAAACTGCGAGCTGACCGGAAAGATCGCCGGAGGCGGGCTCGTGAACCGAAGACTGTATCCATTGCAAACAATATTCAGCACCCACTTGTCCTGAGTAATTTTTCTCCACTCTGCCAGAAAAATTGAATGCTTCCCCCTACCGGAGTGGGTAACAGATCCGGGGGAAGTAGGTTCCTAGGGCCTAGACCCAGCGTGGCCCTTGGGCGCCGGAGCCGACTGCTGGCCTCCTCTGCCCTTCTGGCGCGGCTTACGGAACTGTTGTTGATGTTGCGACTGTCCCGAAGTCTGGCCACGTCCTCTGCCTTGCCCACCGAACCGCCGTTGGAACGGGCGGTACGACTTCTTCGTATCTTTAGGCTTCTCCAGGCCCACAGCCGTGAGCGTCTTGGCCTCCGCCTTCATGCAGGCCATCTCATCGTCCGCATGCTTCCCGAAGAGGGTCTCGCCGGAGAATGGCAGGTTGGCTACCCTCTGCTGTGCGTCCTGTTTCAAGGACGTAAGACGGAGCTAGGCGTGACGTCGTTGGTTAACCCCATGGCAAAACCCATGAGCTGCCAACAGGGAAGAGTCCGCTGCAGCGCTGATAATCTGGTTCGCCACAATCATCCCTTCCTTCAGCACTTCTTGGAAGTCCTCGCGCTTCTCGCGAGGTAAGTGCTCCGCAAACTGCTCGAGGGAGTCCCAGAGCGCGCGGTCGTAGCGGCTCAACCGCGCCGTGGCACTCACAGCCTTCATGGAGGTAGCCGATGTTCCACACACTTTCCTCCCTGCCGAATCCATCCATTTGGACTCCTTATCCGGGGGAACCGTGGATGACGGAGTGATGGCATGTTGTTTGCGGGCCGCCGTCACAATTACAGAGTCCGGAGGGGGTTCCGCCCTCAGAAAGGCCGGGTCCGAATCGGGAGCCCGGTACTTTTTCAGCAACCTCGATGGAGCCGCCTTTGTCACCGCAGGGGTGAGAAAAAGGGCCATAGCCGGTTCCTCCAGGCCCGGCACCAGAGGTAGGAGTGGACGAGACAGGTGTTTCTGATGCAATGCATCAAAAATGACTGAAGTTTTAGGGGTAAGCACCGTCAAGGATATGCCCAACTTCGCAGCGCCCCTTAAAAGGACTTCATGGAACTCCACCAGGTCATCAATCGGGGACACCCTCGTGTCTGGTGACCCTGACAAGGTCAGAGAATAGTCCCAGGTACCAGAGGAACTCGTGCGAGAGCGAGAGTCGTGCCTCCTATGGCGTTGTCTCGACCGCGTGGACGATCTGTGTCGCGATCTCTCCCTCCTCCCAGAGCGAGAGCGAGACCTGCCAGCCCGTGGCCGCTCCACCGGTTTCCGTGGTGGGGTCTTCCTTGGTTCCTCTAGGGGTTTAGGTTTCGGGGTCCCCTTAGGAGGTACAGGCAGAGAAGGCAACAAAGTGAACCTCGGCGGAGGAACCACCGACCGAGGGGCGGGCCCATGCGGAGGAACTGGAGGCGGAGGGTCGCCTGATAGAAGCGGAGGGTTGGGGGGAGGATCCTCTTTAGGTACAGGCGGAGGTGGCGACCTAGGCCGAGATGGCGTGTACACCTCTGAGTACACCTAGCCCGGCGACTCCTTAGGCGAAGGGGGCTGAAATCCAGCCCCATCAGCAGGTGATCGCTTCCTCTTGCGTCCTCCACTAGAAGCAGTCTGACTTCTGGGACCAGAATCCCTCTTGCGCCGTTTTGGAGAGGCAGAACGACTCCTAGACGCCGACCTCTTCCTTCTCGACGTCGAGCGTCGCTTTTCCGGCGTCGAACGGCGCCTCCGCGACTCCGGCGTCGAACGCCGCCTCCGCGACGTCGACCTCTTCCTCGACGTCGAACGCCGTCCCCGCGACGTCGACCTCTTCCTCCGTGATGTCGTACGCCGCCTCCGCGACGTCGAACGTTCCGTCCTAGACGACGAGCGTCGATTCCTCCGTCTTGATGCCCTCGACGTCGAGGAGCCCCTCGACGCCGACCTGTGCTTCGACGGCGATCGGCGGTGTCGCCTCGACGGCGAGCGCCGATGCTTGTCACTTCGTCTCCGACGTCGATAGGAAGACTCCGACGTCGATGATGACGATGACGCCGACGATGGCTTCGACGGAGACCTCTCCAGGCCCTTCGACGTCGAGCCGTCACGCCGTCTCGACCCGGAGCCCCGGGGAGAAGAGGAACACACCGCCGTCATCCCTCTCGACGTAGTGGTCGATGCAATCGACGTTGACGGAGACCGGGACCGTTTGCTGGACTTCCTGCCTCTGGGGAGCCCCCCAGAGGCTTCAGCAGAGGCAGAGGGAACCTTCCCAGCCTGCCCAGAACCACCTGCAGCCTGCAGACGTCTCTCCTCAAGGCCTGAAAGCCTAATCTTCATCCTGTCCCTCAGAGTCCGAGCAGTAAACTGCTGGCAGATGACACAGTCTTCAGGGACATGATCTTTAGGGAGCCAGACGATGCAGACTTCTTGTGGATCACTCTTGGCCTTCTTCCTCCCACATGCTGGACACTTATCAAAAAGACCAGGCATTTTAGAGCCCTAAAACGCCTGAACCAGCACACAAAAGAGAAAGAGAACACCAAGAAAGTAAACTGAAACACTTTTAAAACACAAAAGTGCCAAAATATCCAATAAACCCTTGAAACAAGGGAGAGCTCAATGGCAGGGTCCTGTTAGCAGGAGCCGGAAAAAAGAACTGAAAGTAGAGGGACCTGCTATGCATTCTGGGATACTGGGAGAAGTTCTGGAAAGTTCTCTTAAAGGCACAGTATCCTATTTTAAGCCACATAATGGCAGCCTATGGGGCTTGTCTGTCCATGCCTTCTTCTCTATCATTCCAGAGTCTTTTACTGGTGGAGGCAAGTTTCTCTATGGTAGAAACTGGGCAGGCTGTGCTGTGTGTGGTGTTATTTGGTGGAATTTCTAGTTGAAGTACTGGACAGTGTAGCCTGTGGATATAGGCTGCATTATTTGTCT
This sequence comes from Lissotriton vulgaris, assembly GCF_964263255.1. Taxonomy (NCBI): domain Eukaryota; kingdom Metazoa; phylum Chordata; class Amphibia; order Caudata; family Salamandridae; genus Lissotriton; species Lissotriton vulgaris. The sequence continues at coordinate 1,216,093,375 of NC_141697.1, forward strand.
TTAAATTCTCTCTTAAGTGTCTTTGCAGTTTCTGCATGATTTGACAACTTAAGAGATTATTTTTGATTGCCGGGGTCCACGTACATGGGCGGGACTATTCACTAGATTATGACTATACACAGAGATCCCCTACTACAGAACTTTTTTATAACTAATTGCAAGATGTATTTTTTATTATTACTTTTAAACAAACGGTACATTGATTTTGGGACTGTTTTAATGATTTTAATTAGTCCTATACAATAAATGATTAGCTATTCAATATTTCTGGCCGAATGGGGAATACCACACATAACAAGGAACTCTGCAACTTAAAAGTGAGATAAAGGTTCCAAATCTGTAGACATTTGTGACCTACCGCCCATCCAACAAAGCCAGTGAGAGGAAGAGCATTTGTTATTTCCCCCATGTTGCCTTCGGATCACAGGAGGGAGCTGGGGGCAGCTGCTGTGACCCCCCCCCCCCTCTCACTCACAGCTCTGCTCTCACATCCAGGCCCAGTATTTCTGGGCTGGAAATGATCAATCAGGCCAAGTAATTTCAGGGCCAAAGACACTGGGAGTGGTAGACTGGTCAAGAGGGGTAATCATCTTTCCCCAAACCCCTGCCCCCCCTCCCAGAACACCACGCAGCAAACTTGTCATGAAAGCCATGGTGATTATATACCTGAGCAATGATGAGTTCTCCATCTTGGTAGCTCCTCTCTCCTATTACATCCACAATCTTCATCCTCTCAGACATCTAGAATAAAAGAAACAAAAAAGTAGGTTACGTTTATCTTTAACTGGTAACATGATTTTCTCAGTTTATTTAAATTGGGATAAAAAAAGTATCAAGGGAAGCCATTCAAGAAAACAAGAACAAACAAAAACGTAAGCAATAGGTGATGAAGGAAAAGGGTTATGGAAAGATATACATAAAACATAAAAACAAGAAATGGGAAAGCCATTAGGTCAGGCGTTGGCTGCCAGCCTTCTCACTGTAAATGTATCCAGTGAAGCTGTAAAGAACGAGCCAGGGTTGACTTCGGATGTGGAAGCATGGGCAACCAGAATCTCTGTGGTGAAATGCTGAGTGAGGAAAGCTGGGTCCCCAAAAGTGGGGCAATGGCAGCAGGCAAATGTCCAGTGCACAGGCAGCCCTGTGCAAGGCTTGGCCGAGGCCCCCGAGCAGAACATCAGCGAGGGCTTTGTTAAAAGGGAGAAGTAGTTCTGAGGCTATGACTCCAGGTTGAAGCACTAGGTTATCATACCAGTTATCTTCTGCCTTATCAAGGGGGTTGGTATTACCACAAGGATCCTCAGATACTTCCCAATCAAACCCCTCTCCAGGCCTGTCCAAGTAAGAAAAGCCTGTCTGAGTAGATATACGACTTCAGCACCTTATAGATGATACTACACAGACATCTGAAGATTTAACAATCGCTCTTTAAGACTGTGTGCTCTTACATTAATTTTGTGATTTCGCTCTAGTTATGCTTGTAACTTAAACATCCGCATATATTATGGTGTAATTGGATAATAGTATCTACACACTAAATGCTTGTATAACTCGCTCATACAGTTTCACTGTAAGAGGAACAGAATGGGGGTAATGTTAAATGTAATTTTTGTTCTGCTGTAAAACACACACATATATATATACATACACACACATATATACATACACATATATATATATATAAATATATATATATATATATATATACACACACATCTATATATACACACATACATACACATCTATATACACATACACATATCTACATACACACATATATATATACACACACATACATACACATACATACACATACATATACACATACACATATATACATACATATATATACATACACATATATGCATACACATATATACACATACATACACATACATATACACACATATATATACACATATATACATATAAAGAAATACATCTATTTATATACATATTCATACATATACATACACATATATACATACATACATACATATACATACATACGTACCTAGTGGTTAAACGCCCCATTTACATAAAATGACGGATTGGCGGAAGCGCAGCGGACGAGCGCAGCGGGAGCGCCGACTTCGCGCCGAAGTCAAGCCAAAGTCCTGCCCGTCTGCGCCCGTCCGCGGCCGGTCGCGACCTGCGGCCCCATACCCTGCCCAAACGTTCCGCTACTCGCCAGCGGACTTATGTTCCCTGCAACATTCAGTTCCTCTGCCCCCTGAGGCCATTAGGAGGGCCCAGGAGTGTGGGATTTCAACCTTTCCTTGCACGGTGATCCCTCCCTCGCCAGGACCTGTTCCCTCTCCTGTCCCCGCTAACTCCCCATCTCCTACACCTACCACCTGTACCCTTACGATCCTCTACCTTAATACGCGCTCCATGGTGAAACACCAACTCGAGATCCACCGCCTATTAGACGATGCTAATGTAGATATTCTCTTTCTATCCGAGACTTGGCTGACAGAAGATTCTGTACCCGATATCCTAGCCGCTCTTCCGAACGGCTACTATATCCTACATGTTAACCGTCCTGGGGGGCAAGCTGGCGGTGGAGTCGCAGCCATTATTCGCAAAGAACACGTTTTTTCCATCTTAGACTGCACTCCCATCCCCAACTCCCAAACCCTTGTCATCCAGCTCCGCTCAATTACTACCTCCCTCATCTGTGTTCTCATGTACAGACCCCCCACCTACATGCCTTCCTTCGCTTTATCAGTTGGGGAACTTCTCTCCCAGCTTCTTATAAACCATTCCAGGATTCTCATCCTGGGCGATTTTAATTACTGGCCTTCCAACCCCCAAGAAAGCCGACTGTCTGAACTGTTCTCTGAAACCCTTATTAGCTTGAACTGTCAGCAACTGATTTCTACACCCACCCACTGCAAGGGTCATATACTTGACCAGGTCTGGGTGGCCAACCTCGACTTTTCGCCTCCACTGATCACCCCTTGTACCTGGTCAGACCATTACCTTATCTCCCTCTGTCGACCTTCCCAGTTTTCACCGCCCTTCGCGCCCTGCTGGCATCACGGCCCGCAACTGGAAGAACGCCAATATGACTACACTTCATTCTCTTCTGGCAGCCTCAGTTCCACCAGCTTCTGAATCTGTCTCTCACCAAGCCTCCTCTCTTGAGCTTTGGTTGAAGGCAGCTGCCGACGCTGTAGCCCCTCTAAAGACTATCAAAATCTCACGCCCCCATGACGCCCAGCGATGGTTTACTGACCAGCTGAAACTTGACAAGCTAGCCCTCCGCCAGGCTGAACGGCGCTGGCGTCACAAGTACGATCCCGTACTCAAGACTGAATTTACGACCTTACTAAATAAATATAAATCTTCCATACTAGAGGCAAAGACTTCCTACTTTTCACGTAAAATCCTGGAGTCGGCTTCAAAAGCCAAGGACATCTTTTCGATTGTCAATGAGCTCTCCCTCCCCGATCGCATTACCCTCCCGCCCGTTCCCACCCAGGCTTTGTGTGATGAGCTCAATGCCTTCTTTCAGGACAAGATTTCCACAATTAAAAACAATATCTCTCCACCTTCCCCTTCCAAATCATTTCTCCTCCCCTCTGAAAACGCCCAGAAATTCCATACTTTCCCTCCCATTTCCATCACTGAATTTCACAGCCGTCTCCATAAAGTCAGTTCTGGCTCCCCTAGGGACTGCTGCCCCCCACATATCTTCAAAGAAATCTTTAGGCTCTGCCCGACCCCGCCCTGGCCCTTCTCAACTCCTCCTTAACATCAGGAGTTGTTCCAGAGGCTTTTAAGCAGGCCATAGTGCTACCTATCTTGAAAAAACCCAGCGCAGACCCTCTTGTGATGAGTAATTACAGACCTATTTCTCTCCTCCCTTTCTTAGGAAAGATCTTGGAGACTTACGTAACCAAGTGTCCGAGTACCTTTATGGAAACTTCCTCTTTCCTCGACCCCCAACAGGCTGGTTTTCGCCCACTGCATTCCACAGAGATGGTGATTGCGGCAGTAATGGACACACTTAGAACTGGCGCCGACAACAATATCCCCCAAGCCCTCGTACTGTTAGATCTGTCGGCGGCTTTTGACACGGTCGATCATACCATTTTGATCGACCGTGTCAGCAACGCCGGCATCCGAGGCGTCGCCCTTGATTGGGTTCGTTCCTTCTTGCAAGGTCGATCCCAGGCAGTCCACCTCTCCACCTTCTCTGCTCCTTTTACCCCCCTCACTTGTGGTGTTCCCCAGGGATCAGCTCTTTCCCCTCTCCTCTTCAATCTATATATGCAACCACTCATGGCTTCCCTTCGTCATTCTCCAGCTACAATATATAATTATGCAGACGATTTGCAATTGATTTTCCCTCTGGACACTTCACCTTCTTCTCGCCTTAACACCCAAACCACAATCCTACTCATCTCTGATTGGATGGCTCACAGCCAGCTCAAGTTGAATCCGTCTAAAACGGAACTTGTTCTGGTGGGTGGCCCCACCAACCCATGGGATGACAACTACTGGCCCCCTTCCCTTGGCTCCCCTCCTCGCCCGGTCAGCTCTGTGAAAAGCCTAGGAGTGATCATCTCTGAGGATCTATCTATGAAACCTCAGATCTCAGCAGTAACATCATCCTGCTTTTTCCAGCTGCGCAGGATCCGCAAGATCTGTAGATTTCTAACCAGAGAGGCACTCATACTAGCTATATTGGCTTTGGTCATCTCCAGGGTTGACTTTGCTAATATCTTGTATGCGGGGATCCCCGCCTACCAGCTTCAAAAACTTCAGTTAATTCAGAACCAGGCGGCCCGCCTGGTGTTTCACCAACCCAAACACCAGCATGTTTCCCCCCTTTTGAGGAGCCTTCATTGGCTCCCTGTGGCTAAACGGTGCTCCTTCAAACTCGGATGCACCTTATTCAAATCCCTTCACAATCACGCCCCTGAGTTCATCTCCTCTAAACTCAAGCAATACCTCCCAACTCGCAATCTACGATCCTCTGCTGACAATCTTTTATGCATCCCATTGAACCGCCGCAAAAAACACGGCGGCCTACGCTTTTCTTTTTTAGGCCCTACTTTCTGGAATTCCCTCCCTTCTTCCTTTCGCCATTGTCCCTCTTACGAACTGTTCCGAAAAACCTTGACAACTTACCTCTTTAAGGCGGCCTTTGAGTAATACTTCCTGCCCTGGCTCGTTATGTCTGTTATGAGCGCCAAAAACCGTCTCGGTGTACGTGCGCGGTACACATTTTTTAACATAACATACACATACATACATAAACATACATATACATACATACACACATACATATACATACATACATACATATATATACATACATACATATACATACATATATATATATATATATACATACATACATACATATATATATACATATACATATACATATATATACATATATACATATACGAGGTATGTGGCGCTCCTTAGGTAACACAGCAAATCAGCCGATCAGTCGACACAGGAACCAGCAAGACCCGTAGTTTGGTGCAAATATTTTTATTTTAGTTTTTAGCCCAGCACCAGTCCGCCATGACGCATTTCGGCTAGAGATAGCCTTGATCACTTGACAACGTCACGAGGGCTGATCACCCTTTTAAAGTGCAATGTGCCATCACATGGTTTAGAAACAGAAAAAATACTATCAATGTTTCTAATCGTCCCATACATATACATATATATACATACATGTTATAGGAAGGCCTCATTCAATGAACTCAACAAAGTAAAATTACTTGTACATTCTAATGTGGCATCTTGGAAGAGGGAAGGATTGATCAGTAAAAAAGAATTTGATTTCCTGAAAAAGGATTTCCCCATCACTCCGACTTTATATCTTTTACCAAAGATCCATAAAGGCACAACACCTATACCGGGGCAACCAATTATTTCCGCCCAAAATGGATTGTTGGAACCCCTCTCAAAATATGTTGATTTCTTTTTACATGGAGGCCTTACCTAGTTACCTAAAAGACACTGGTGACTTTTTGATGAAACTGAAAGAAGTTGTGTGGAAACCTAATTATTTTTTTCTAGTCATGGACATTACATCTTTGTATACCTCTATTAATCATGTTGATGGTTTAAATGCGATTGAATACTTTTTGTCTACAAGAGACATCAGGTATTATGAACATAGCAAAATGCTCATCAGTATGATTGACTTGTGCCTTAAAAATAACTTTTTTCTTTTCAATAATGAAATCTTCCAGCAGCTGCGTGGTGTCGCCATGGGCGCGTGCTTCTCCCCCAGCTACGCGTGTTTGCACGTGGGCTGGTGGGAGAGGCACGTCCTAGGTGGGATCCGCGACTGTTTGGAGGAAGATGAAACAGGTATTGTGAAGATGTGGCGCTTCATTGACGATGTTTTCATAATTTGGCAAGGCTGTAAAACATCAGCCGAAGAATTTGTTAGTAACATCAATAACAATTCTTTGAATCTAGAATTTTCTGCTAACATTAGCAATGTAAGTGTTAACTTCTTAGATGTGGAGGTTTACATTAGAGAGAACAAGATCATGACTAGAATGTATAGAAAGTCCACAGCTGGAAATTCTATTTTACATGCTCAGAGTAACCATCCACACCATCTTATCAAAAGCATCCCATATGGGGAGTTTTTAAGGATTAGACGCATATGTAACAATGAGATTGACCTCATGAATTGTCTGAATGGAGCTTATCAGAGATTTTTACGTAGAGGCTATGATGTTACTATCCTCACCAACTCTCTTAAAAGGGCTTTATCCAATCAAACAGTGGCAATGGTAGAACAACCCATTTTAGTAACACCAGAGGAGGTTGCTAGTACATCTGAGAAATCTACCATTCGCCTTATGACCACTTTCAACAATCAACATAAAAAGATGAGGCAAATCATTAAATCTACTTGGCCCATCTTAAAAACAGATATTGTTTTGGGCCCACTGTTGGGAGATATGCCCAACATCACTTTCCGACGAGCACCCTCAATGAGGGATGCTCTGGTCAGAACTAGTCCTGAAACCATTACAAAACCCAATTGGTTCTCTAACAAAACAGGTTTTCGTAAGTGTAGTTCATGCCGGGCATGTAAATTTGGTGTGAACACCAGCGAATTTGTTGAGGGTCTGATGGATGCTGTGATCCCTATCAATAATTTGTATACTTGTAAAACTGACCATGCGGTCTATGTTCTAAAGTGTACGTGCGAGTTGCAATACGTCGGCAGCACAAAGTTGCAAGTATACAATCGGATCTTACAGCATCTCCGTGCCATCGTAAATTCTGACCCCAATTATCCAGTGGCACGCCATTTCAAGCGGGTGCACAATAACAAACTTAATGACCTGCAATATTTTGTCATTGACGCAGTCCCTCCGAATAAAAGAGGTGGAGATAGAGAGAAGAGACTTAGACAGTTGGAAAGCCAATACATTTTGAGGTTAAACAGCAAGATCCCTAATGGCCTTAACATGGGAGAAGATCTTAACAACTTTTTGTAAATATTTTATTCCATCATATGCATGATTTTTTTTAAATGGATTTTATACCTATTTATATGGTTTTAATCTATTTTTCATGTTGAGGATGGTTTATGATTGAATACATTGCTTTACTCTGTGAATTAATTGTTAATGATGAATTTTTGTACATTTTACCTATAATCCAGCTGTATCACTATGATTTTTAAGGTATGCCCGATTTCTTGCTGCTTAATCGTGATCAATTAATGTGTTTCTTCCCCCTTCCAGATAAATGCACTACCATATTTTGCACTTTGCACTTTATCACAAATGTTTACATTCTGCTCCAGGTTTTTACCTGGATAAACATTGTTCGCTCCCTAATGTTTGGGATTATGCACACTGCACTTTACTTCTTCCACTAGAAATTCTATTTGTGGTTTTTACTTCTATCTACTGGTTTATTGCCATGTCCCCCTGACATTAGTTTATATGGCTTAGTCATGATGTATATTTTACACTGTGGTGATCCATTGGGCACTTGCCCTACATGTTTCTAAACAGTTTATTTCAATTTTTAATTGAATGCTGAATATTTTTTCATTTGATGCACTAATTTGCACTTTAAACTGTATATTGGTTGGCCGACATGTATGTTGAAGAATATTTCTTCTATGTCTGTTAATTTGTGGGAGAAGTCTCGTTATTA